>NC_136738.1:3722500-4447500 GCF_936440315.1 Barbus barbus
TTGATACTCGTTTCAGAAAGCGAAACCCATATATTATATAGATTCATTACACATAGAGTGAAATATTACAAGCCTTTATTTCTTGAATTTTTGATGATTATGGCTTACAGATAATGAAAACCCAAAATTCAGTGTCTCAGAAAATTAGAATATTACATCAGCTAAATAAAAAAAGGATATCTTAAACAGAAATGTCAGGCTTCTGAAAAGTATGTTCATGTCTATGCACTCAATGCTTGGTTGGGCCTCCTTTTGCATGAATTACTGCATCAATGCGGCGTGGCATGGAGGCAATCAGCCTGTGGCACTGCTCAGGTGTAATGGAAGCCCAGGTTGCTTTGATAGCGGCGTTCAGGTCAGCTGCTTTGTTGGGTCTGGTGTCTCTCATCTTCCTCTTGACAATACCCCATAGATTCTCTATGGGGTTCAGGTCAGGCGAGTTTGCTGGCCAATCAAGCACAGTAACACCATGGTCATTGAACCAGCTTTTGGTACCTTTGGCAGTGTGGGCAGGTGCCAAGTCCTGCTGGAAAATGAAATCAGCATCTCCATAAAGCTTGTCAGCAGAAGGAAGCAGAAGTGCTCTAAAATCTCCTGGTAGATGGCTGCATTGACTGTGGACTTCAGAAAACACAGTGGACCAACACCAGCAGATGACATGGCAGCCCAAATCATCACTGACTGTGGAAACCTCACACTGGACTTCAAGCAACATGGATTCTGTGCCTCTCCACTCTTCCTCCAGACTCTGGGACCTTTTTTTCCAAATGAAATGCAAAATTTACTTTAATCTGAAAAGAGGACTTTGGACCACTGAGCAACAGTCCAGGTCTTTTTCTCCACAGCCCAGGTAAGACGCTTCTGATGTTGTCTCTGGTTCAGAAGTGGCTTGGTAGCCCTGTTCCTGAAGACGTCTGAGCGTGGAGACTCTTGATGCACTGACTCCAGCTTCAGTCCACTCCTTGTGAAACTCTCCCAAGTGTTTGAATCAGCTTTGCTTGATAGTATTCTCAAGCTTAAAGTCATCCCTGTTGCTTGTGCACCTTTTCCTACCCAAATTCTTCCTTCCAGTCAACTTTGCATTTAATATGCTTTGATACAGCACTCTTTAAACAGCCACACCTTTCAGTCATGACCCTCTGTGACTTACCCTCTTTGTGGAGGGCGTCAATGTTCGTCTTCTGGATCATTGCCAAGTCAGCAGTCTTCCCCATTATTGTGGTTTCAAAGAACAAGAGATACCCGGAATTTATACTGTAGGTATGGTCATTAATTGAAACTCAAATGTAAATATTCTAATATTTTGAGAGACTGATTTTTGACTTTCATGAGCTGTAAGCTCTAATCATCAAAATTAAAACAAAACACTTTTTAAAAGTTTTACTATCTAAAATATATGAAAGTTTCACTTTTTGAAATAAGTTACAAGAAAAAAATGACCTTTTTTTACGATATTCTATTTTTTTTTTATGTACCTGCATATATAAGCATGTTCCAATTAGTAAGGAATAAGAATGATGTAGGCTGTATGTATCATGGTTATCACTAGCAGCAAGGGAGAACAAGTTTATTGTAATGCTGCTTAAGTGCAGTAAACTCCAGCCTTATTGTTTTAGTACTATTTTTAGAACCTTGCCGTTCTAGTTTTAGACTGTTTTATTAATAACTGTTGTTTTTAATGCTCATATTTTTTGCACATTTTGCACATCTGCTCTAAATAAACACCTTTTTGGATGCCACCATTACTCCTGTGTTTACATCACAATGAGATCCTACTTGTGACCGCTCAGGTCCCTATCACAGATACTGTATGTGTAAGAAAATAGTATACTTAATTGCAGTAATTGTTACTGTATTTAGATCTGAGGTCATGCAGGCAGAATTAATCATGCAAGCCATGACTATGTGATATGACAGGGCCTTCATTTTCTTGTTTCTTAGCAGATTCTCTGAAAGTCTTGAGGAGTTATTATATTCATCTTGCCATCAGTTTTCTTAGACTCACCCATATTTGCTGAAACAGCATATATAGTAACCTGTTTATGCAGGCTAGTTTAATAAATATCACGTGCAAGGCTGTTGTAGTTCTGATGCAGCTGTGCCCTGCTGATGAAGCGGGGTAATATCCATAGAGTTTGTGTTCAGAATGGAATATTAGCTTATGCTTACTGAATACTGCACACTATGCACTTTATACTGCATACTACTTCTTTCTTTCTTTCTTTCTTTCTTTCTTTTTTAAATACTAAGTGAAAGAGTAGGTATTATAAAACAGGCATTGCCACATGGCCTCAAAGAATTTCTGTAATTTATAATAATCAGATTAGAAAAGAATTTTCTTGTTGAGTCAATTTTGCCATAGACTGTCTAAATCTATAATCTGAAAATATTGTGATACACTGTGTTTAGCTTTACCATGTGAAAGTATAATGTGCCAGGCACAAATCCATGATTGGAATGGGCCATTATCCATGTTTCCAGTCCGTAACATGCAGAGGATCACAATGCTGTTCCTCAAACACAGGATTAGGCCTGATGCCCGGTTGTGAGAATGCAGAACACAGAAGGCTGGCTCAGTTCATGGGGATACTGAGACGCGGATACTGTATGTAAATACATTGGTTTAGATAATCCATATTGTGTTGTGTAGTCCATATTGTCATCTGTCTAATTTGATTCTGCTAAACTGCAGATAATTTTGTGTACCATTTTGAATAATTTTTGGATCACAGTCCACCAGAACCACCTTACAGGTGACATTGTGTAACTCTGGTACTAGTTCCTGGACATTGCAATCATTTTAGTCAGTTCTCTAAACTTGTCTAAACTGTGTTGACATCTGTGGTTCCATGAAGAACCTTTAACATCCATGCAATCTTTCCATTGTTCAAATTTCTTTATGGCAGAAAAACGATTCTTTAGATTATTACAATGTTCTTCATGGTTCTTTTAAGAACTGTTCCCTGGCAGTTTTTGTGGGCGACCCAAAATGGTTCTTTAATGGCATTGCTGTGAAAACGCCCTTTTTGGAAACTTTATTTTAAGAGTGCTGTTTAAAATGCGATGAACTTTGGCTTCTTAGCCCATTCTCACAGCAATCGCTTGTTTTATACATGATTTAATCCCACTAACGGGAAGAAGCATGATTAAATTGCCGCAGTACTCTGTAGATAACTATTCAGATGAAAGCACTCTTGGTCATTGCATTTCAGGCACTTATTGAGCCAATAAAACATTGTTCTTCAGCCTGAGAGAAACCTTCATCAAAATCCAATAAATACGTGTGGGTTTTTTTTCCCTCCATTTCCTGAAACTATAAAAATCTCAGTGGCAAATCAGACTTACTCATTCTTTCATGTGACAACGATGGGATGACATTCTACTACAGTGTAGTCTGCCGTTCCAGTCAGGTTTTGGCAGCAGACACGATAGTTCCAGTGAATAAAAATGTTCAGTGCAGTGATACATTGCTGAAAACATTTACAGCTTTCAATAAAAGCTCGAAGGAAAACATAAGAAGGATAAGGCCTGTCAGTGACCCCACATGACCCTATTTTGTGTCATGAAGGATTTTATAAGCCTGCGAAGCATCCTTGTAGGCTAGCTCTTTGTTTTGGTAGAGTAAGCTGCAAAAGTTATATTGCGGAACAAATTGTTATAATATGTGACCCTGGACCACAAAACCAGTCATAATTCGCACGGGTATATTTGTAGCAATAGCCCACAATACATTGTATGGGTCAAAATTACTGCTTTTTTTAATGCCAAAAACTGATATATGATGATAATGATACATCAGGATATCTACTGTAAATATATCAAAACTGAATTTTTGATTAGTAATATGCATTGCTAAGAATTTCATTTGGATAAGGTGCTTTTCTCAATATTTTGATTTTTGTTTTTGCACCCTCAGATTTTTAAATGGTTGTATCTCGGCCAAATATTGTTATACATTAATGGAAAGCTTATTTATTCGGCTTTCAGATGATGTATAAATCTCAATTTTAAAAAATTACCCTTATGACTGGTATACTATAATAAATCTGAGATTTCTATTTTACTTAGCAAAATAGAATTTTTCAAAACTGATAGGTCTACTGCTGCATATACAGTATATACAGTACTACTGTAGTGCTGTTTCATAAAAAATATATATATTTTTTAACTAATTTAAAAATTAAACAAACATTTATTACAATTAAAACTTTAATACTTTTTAATTCAATTAATTGCTTTAACAAAATACTATTTTAAAGAAGATTATTAAAAAATGCATCACACATACATAAGCTATATATATAATATATATATTTAAGATATATTTTTGGCATTATTGAGGACTGATCAAAACTGACAGGAAGTGGGAGAGAGATAGGGGGGAGCTTGAAATTTCCTCGAGCTGGATTCGAACTCGGGATGCCCATCTCTGCAGCTGTACGATGCTTTTGTCAAATATTTTTGTATTCTATATTTGGGGAATAATTTATTTTTGTAGAGAAGATAATGTAAGTCATGCCATTCAACTGTATTATTAATCCTTTTTTTATTTAACTGTATATGCATCTTTCAGTTAAAATGTACTGCAATTTATCAGATGAGTGCACTGCTCTCGTGCATGAAGCAACTTAAACGTTTCTAAACTTCACCATACTTCATTAGTATATTATACACTCTAAAAAGTAGAAAATGATTTAATATCTGAGAAGCCCCTCCATCAACATCATCATCAGAGCTCTCTCTCGCGCGCGCCTCCCTCCTTGCTCGCGCTATGCCATGGCAGCGGTGACGTCACCCGTGCTGGCTGAGAGCGAGAGCTTGGGTTTGAGAGAGCAGCAGCTGCCTGGGCCCACGGACAAAAACTCGCCGAAAAGGATTTACATTCGCTACGTATCGTCCCACCAATCCAAGTCTGCAAAGAGAGTGTGTTTTTCTGCTTTCCTAAAGCCCGATCTGTCAGGAGTTACAGCAAGGTAAGAAGAACAACACACTAAAATAGAGTAATAAAGGCTCGCTTAAAGTTGCCTTGGTGAGCTTTCCGAGCAAAAACTGTGATCACTATCGCGTCTGTATTAATTCAGCTTCTATATCGAGAGGATCTGTGTTAATGGTGCAATGCAAAATGAGAAAGAAACAGGAGCACTTTGAGTGATTGTCTCTCTCGCGTGCGCCTTTTGTCTTTATCAGCTCTGTTGATACAATAGAGACCACAGCCGCCTCCTTAAGTTGCTGGATTTGACACATATTCGTGTAACAGTGTTGATCGATATAGTTTAAATTCCGCTTTTGGTTTGTCTTTGTTTTAATGCATCTTATTAGAGACAGAATGAGATGATGGCTGCTGAGAATATCCATTGTCATGGAGTCATTCCACATTGTACAACCACCTCTTTCTCTGATATAGATCCAGTGCTGATAACTGTATGTAGCGGAGTTTACTGTTTATATAAAAATGTTATTGACTGAGGTGAGAGTGTTATGAATTAATTAGCATGGCAAGAAGTGAACATTACTTCACTGGAAGTGAATGAAACTTGTATTTTGATGTAAAGTGAGATTGGCTTAAACGGTGTTCAACCCTCATGTTGTATTTTATATGCTCAAACATACTTCCCATTTACTTTATGACTTTTAATATCTTATGAGAACTGCAAAGTAGATTTAGCTAAACTTAATGGCATGCTCAATGGGGGGGAAATAAGACTATTTTTGGTTTGGGTCCCAGAAATCCCTTGTTCAGGTGAATTGGTATACAGTATAGCAATGCAGTCTTGGCATTTTTATACAATATGTTTCGAATTGACACTAAACATGATATTTTTTACTATAACAAGTCACACTGTAGAATGTGTGGTTAAAGTTCAATACTATCTGTATATTGGGTTTGGATTTGAGGATTCTTATGCTTTCATCAGAACATGAAGACTTTAAATGATGGCAAATGAATGAGCTAAATACAGTTAAAGATAATCATTTGAAAAGTTGGGTCCCAGAGAAAGATTTATTGCATTTAATACACTGTCTGATTGCTGTTATTATTTTAAAATGGTTTCGTTCATGCCCATAGTAAACATGGCACGTCTGGTTTTTCTACATTCATGGTCAGGTTGATACTATTCCTTTCCATCTCCGTTTCACAGACTCTTGGCACTTGCATACTTCCCAGCATTATGATAAGTGAATTTTACACCAGTCAGGATTTCGCCTGCTCGGTTTACGTGCTGTAAGTGGCTCAAATACTGGGCTACTTTGAAGACAATAATCCTATTTTTATAGTTTCTCATGAAGCAGCCTTAGAGGATTGGAAAAGCTAACCTGCTTATACTTACTACACAACGCTGGCACTTGTATTCCCATCACATTTACAAGACTCATATGTGTTTCAACATCTTTTGGATGTCTTATTTGAGTTATGTATCGATTCGAATGCATGAGATGTCAAATTTCAGTTTCGATTGATTTAAAGTTTCGTTCTGATCACACCCATTACTGAGGTTTCTTTCACGAGCCGTGATCTGTAGCATTTCTGCCTTGCTTTGACAGGTATGTGGAATCTTAGGCATTACGACTGAAAATGGTAACAACTCAGATGCACATTGTCTTATGATACTTGTATGTAAGTGTCACGTTGTGTCTGTTATTGCGCAACAAAAGACAACATAACTGAGCTTACGTAATACACCAGGCACGTTCAATGGCAAGGGAAACCTGGAAACGTTAGGGCATTTTAAAAATTTGATTTTCAGGAATGCAGATGTTATGGAAATTTTCTAGATGTTTCTAAAGACAGAAAAAGCTTTTTATCAGGGCAAATTTTATAAAGAGATCTTTAAAGCGATAGTTTACCCAAAATTGCCATTTACTCACCCTCATGTTGTTCCAAACTAGTATGAGTTTTTTTTTTCTGTTGAACACAAAAGAAGATATTTTGAAGAATGTTGGTAACCAGTAGTCATTTATTCCATGATAGGGAAAATTACTACTTTGGAAGTCAATGGCAACTGTTTGGTTAGCGACATTCTTCAAAATATCTTCTTTAGTGTGCAACAGAAGAAAGAAATTCATACACGTTTGAGACGATTTGAGAAGCAGTAAATGCTGACAGAATTTTCATTTTTGGGTGAACTGTCCCTTTAAGCATTTTTCCATTTCATATTTGCAAGCAATAGTAAAAGGTTTTGAAATGTATTTATTACGTTAAATTTGAATACAGCACTGCCATCACACTGTGCCTCTCCTTTTATCCCTGTGGCATAAGAAAGGAATCTGAATACTCCTTTAGTCCTAGAATAGTCTAAAAATGTCTCTTGTTACTGATCTCATTTACAAATGTGCTGTTTTCTGGACCAGGGCTCTGGAATGTGCTGTGCACACGGTACTCTATCAGTACCAGCCACCAGTCCCCAAACAAAAGACTGTTCAGTCAAAGCGTTTCTCCCCATTTGAGCTTTGCCATCTCTAGCACATGGCCAAAACTTTCAGTGTAAGCTCACTGGTATGTCTCCGAATGATGGAATCTGCCAGCATTTATGCTGTTTTTTTGTATGCTATTAAGTTATAGTCTGTAAAGATTTCAATCTATTAGTGCTGCCAGCCGTCTTTCAGAAATGCTGTACTTGGTGATTTACAGATGAGTCAGTCAATTAGAGACATGTTTGGTTTTGCAGTTCCAGACATGATTTGTTTGAAATTATAGTTCACGTTTGTTGGTAATTGTGTCCGGCTTAGAAATCTTGCAAGGCATATGTTTTCTGCATCTCTCAGCTGGTTTACGCCAACATCTCCGCAACTGGCTCCCTCAGAACTTTGACCTAAATGTACTTTAACTTTTCTATAAAAGGCTGTAATTATAGCGTTTATGGATTTGGCAGGGTCATGCAAGTATTTGGCGTAACCGCAGATAGTTTGTGGTTTAGTATTTTGTAAATGTATTGATTTATCACATACTGGCGGTTAAAGCCAGCCGTTTTCCCTCGCCGGGTGGATGTCCACTAAAAATGTTGTCAGTTTGTATAGTTGATGTTCATGGTGCTCACATTTTTGTGAAATTACTCTATTTTAAACTCATGATGTAAACCTGCAAAATGGATCTGGATGGTATGAACAAAAATCCCACGTATCATCGTCCCATAAATTTAGATCGTGTAGGGAGAGAAAGGCTCGCATCTGCAACATCACGTCACAGTGGAGTTTGTGGCTTGGAGCTGGAAATTCCTTTTTTTTTGTGACAGCAGCAAATTTTAATCTTTCCCAAAATAGGAGAGAGAGAAGGCCCAGATTGCCGGCCCCTGAGACAGACGTCCCCGTCTAATAGAGCGCACAGATGACGGTTAAAGGTCAGGCCGGAGTTTTGTTATTTTTACCGTAATCATTTGTAATCTGGAGCGGCCATTATGCGTGCAGCTGATTTAGCAGTGATGGAACTGAATTGGTCCACGTGCCTCTGGTGAGAAAGAGGATTTATCCTGTGCAGCACGCGGTGCTCCTGAAATGTGTTATTCCTTTGGTTGGATGGGATTGAAAGGCCATGTATGTTTTTTTCTCTTTAGCACTGTTTTTATAGGTCATATGTGGAGACTAAAGAGATTTGACTGTGAAAGCGATCATGGACCATTATTCCAGAGACTGTTCCTCTAAATCAGCAAAAAACGAATATTCAGTGCCTGCAAAGCCACTATGAAAGATGACAGTGTATGAAGATCTCATGTAGGCATGATTTCAACTCAAGAAAAAGATAACTATTTTATGAGATGGAGATTTCGTATGAATTTGTACAATGTAAATGGTATGAAAATGAACTAATTTTAGAAACACCCCTAAACATATTGGTCACTGGGGTGTAAGCAGATTGTACGAAAACAAATTCGTACGAATTAGCCTCCAATTCTTAAAAACATAAAATCAACTATGAGGTTGTGTTAGATTTTTAGAACATTAAGGGTGCGTTCACACTTGTAATTCAGTTCTCTTGGTTCGTTTGGTCTGGACCAAAAAATAAAATGTTACATTTGGTCCTGGTCTGCTTAGTGTTCAGACTGGCATTTTTGACAGCGAATCTAAAGATACTAAACCTAAAAGCATAGTCATACGTTCAAAACCTGAATTGTCAGATTGAATATGTTTCATGACGGAACTTACTGAACACTTCAAAAAATAGGTGTGTTCAACTTAAAGCGGCACTGCACATTAAAGTCAAATACACCTAACGCCGTCTGCTGGACTAAGCGTGCTCATTGTTGCATGTACATAGACTTTATTTTCACCACCTGCGAACTCAAGAAGACCTCATAAATGTCACATTATCTCCTCGTTGCTACACGTTTGCCCTCTGCTCATTTTGTTTTGGATACCGCATAGTCGCATCTTGTCATTACATCCTGTTTTTGGTTCGTTTAGAAGTATTTCCATGTTAATTTCATATTTCGCTTGAACCGCACCAGAGTTTGTTTGGAAGCGGACGGAGTTCCATCTTTTTAGCAGTCTCGGTCCACTTGTTTGGTGTGCACCAGGTTTCGGATTAGGGCTGCACAATAAATCGCATGTGATTGTCATGCACATCTCGTCAGTAAAGCCAGTTCTGTGATTAGTAGTAAATCTCCATCACGTGCATTCAGATGGCGCGGCATTTAATACACAGAGCCATAGTTCGTTGACAAGCTACGCAATATCGTGTTCATAATCGCAGATGAATCGCATTCCATTTTGAACGCGTTATTGCGTAGCGTGTCAGCGAACTACGGCTCTGTGTATTAAATGCCGCGCCATCTGAATGCACGTGATGGAGATTACTTACTGACGAGATCACATGCGATTTATCCTGCAGCCCTAGTTCGGATGGTAGCATTCATACTTACTCAAATGAACCACACTAACAGGGCAATCGCACTAGAGTTCATTTTAATCAAACCAAACATGACAAGTGTGAACACACCCTTAGACTGTGGTTTGCTGGCTTGTAGACATGACAATATGATTATGACAAGATGTGAAATATGACAAAATTCTCAACAAAAGACAAAGTTGATGGCTCAGCGTCAGGCTTTTTTCATGTTTGCACAAAAGCCTCCTTTAGCTTTGTTTTCCATGCAGATTTTGTTTGTGTGGGTTGCGATCTGGGAGTTCAGTGCCGTTGCGGTGGCATCCGTTTAGAAAGGGCAATTTATTTAACGAGGGCATTGTTTTGTTAATTGTGTTTTCGTTAAGGGAACAAGGTTTGTTGACCACGGGGGAATGTTCTCATGAGTAACTATTAGCAGTTAAGGAGATTTTTTACAGAGGAGCTCTACTTCGTGTGAAAACTCACTGGGAAATTGAACTAGACTTTGTCCCTTGGCTGAACCTCTTTGCTTTCACAAGCTTTCCAGGGACTATCACAGACTTATATAGCTGCATAGAGCATCTTTCTCTTTCTGGCTGTGTTCTGTCTTTGCTGGATTGCAGTCCTGGCTGCTTCTTCCATCCATCCTCTGATCACTCTTTTTACTGTCAGACCTCCTCTAGCCAGATCTATGACCTAGCAGTATGAAGTTTGGTTTGTATTGCAGGTTTTTGTAAAACCCCCCCATTTAGACAGGAATACACTATTTGACTGACTTAGGCTATAAAATGGCAAATCAGTTTTGTTTATTAATTGATTAATTTCACTACTTTGTTTTTTCATGACACTACAACCTGAACTAACCTTGCCAATAAAACTTAAAGACCTTGAGACAAAGTCACGAGGATCTACATTGGTCCTTTCCATGTTATTTTCTGTATTAGGCCTATATAATTTGATAAATATAATATATATATATTTTTTAAAAATATAATTACATTTGTTTGTTGGTTGCACCAAATTACTTTTGGTAGATAAAAGTTTTTAAATATAAATATTTAGCAAAACTATTTAATTGTTTTGTCTTGAGAAATCGTGATGAAATATTATGCCATACCACTTTTTTTTCAATTAGTTTTTTTCTTTATGATGTTAGGGCAGGTAGCCTGACACATTTGACTTTATGAACCCCAAAAAATAATCAAAATGAAATTTAAATCACATTAAAAAATTAATACAAATAGAATAAAGAATCAAAATTTTGTATTTGTTCATATTAATATAGTAATAATAATAATGATAATACAAATCAGCATTACAGCATTGATATTAGGGCTGGGTAAAAAATACAGATATCTCAAATTTAATCAATTCTCATTTTTACAAAATAATATCGATTCTTAAATCCCATCCAATAAATCGCAATAAGCTTTGTGCTTTGGTACTTTTAATATGAAACAAAGTCTCAGATTTCAAATTGTATCGCAGTATTCAAACAATAAATGCCTTTTTTGGCGCTGTTTAATGTCAGTTCAATAAAAGCAGCTGCACGAGGCACACATTAACTGATCGCCTCCTTCACTTTAATACCGGTTTCAGCACAAAATAAACATGACTAAACATCTGAAGGTACGTTAAAAGAAAGAATACAACTTTACAATCCATATCTTGTCTCATGTAATAGCTCAATCAGTGTTCAATCAATGCAAAGTTGTCCATATAATGGCTTGTAAACAATGTCATGTAAAGTCACATTTACCTGAGAAAAAACATATTCGGTGATCATAAACTCATTACTCAGACAGAAAAATAAGAGGGCATTTCCTAAATATATGCACCATAACATATTCATTATAAGTTTTACTGTTCTTCAGTGTTTCATTTATGTTTGAATAAATCCATCAAGTTTTTATGACAGCCACCATTTAAATGTTTATAGCCTATTAAAAAAAAACAACAACCCCAGATTGAATTAGAAATATGTAATTGCAACTTTATTATTATAAAAACATCATGAAGTGTAATTTAAGCAATTGTATAGCCTACAAATCAGTCAGTGTTAACCTATTATTGTAATGTAGTACCAACTGATGTATATTTTACAGCATTAGTTCAGAGATTTTTTTTCTTGAGAAAATTTGGCATGTACTGTACCTGATATATTTCCAAAATAATCAATATAGGGTCAAATCGAATTGATAATCGAAGCGAATCGCAAGCTTGCGTCTGGCGGCCAGTGAACCGAATCTGTGGCCATGCCAACTAACAAGACTAACTCTTCTCTATTTGTTCTGTCTATAACCTCTATCATGTCGCTCCATCAGCTGGTCTAGCAATGTGATTGCGTTTTCTCATACTAGCAGATATCAGAACTAATCTTCCTTATGAAAGGTTCTGTTATCTCCCTATGAAATATATATGCTCTTTCTTCTGCACACACACACACACACATACATATGCATTCTTAAAGGTACACAGATGCATCCCTTCTGCTTGGGAAGAGCATAATCTGACACAACCTTTCTCTTTAGCACCCTATTGCCATTTACACCGAACTGATCATTAATTCATTTTCCAGTCATAAACACCCTGGGAAGGGCTTCTTGAGCTGTAATTAAGGGTCGCCTGCTCTTAACTGCATGGCTGGTTTTGAATTTCCTCAGCGAAATGGCCATTCTGGACTGGACAGTGTGATGCAGGACAGGAGTGTGAAATTCAACACCACCTCTAAGTGCTTCATTGCAGCTCAGAGTGAGCAGCAGATTTGGGCCCTGCTGGCCCCTCTCCTCTGCTGATTCAGAGCCTTCTCCTGCCCTCCCCCTCGCTCACACAGGCCCATGCTGAAGAACAGAACACAGCCTCAGGTGTAGCTAGAAGTCATGGGAATTTGAGTTTCTTTGTCGATCTGATGAAGATAGCTGTTGCATAACTGATATAAGATCTGCATACTTCCAACAATAAAATGCAAATTCTGTCATCATTCACTCACTCTCATGCCATTCCAAACCTGTATGTGACTTTGTTTCTTCAGTGGAACACAAAGTAACATCTTTTTTAAAGCAAATATCTTGTTTTTGTTCATACAGTGAAAGCCAATGGGCTCCAAAAGTTTCAAGCGCCATTAAAGTAATCCAATTCAGTGGTTTAATCCACATCTTCTGAAGTGATATGATTGCTTTGTATGATGAACAGAAGTGTTTATTTAAAAAATAAATACGCTGATCAACTCATGTATACTAATCTGACAGACATCTTTGTATATCGTGTTTTAGGACACATAGACAGATGTGTTGAAATGGATGTGTTGACCATAGCCACATGTTGGAGACAGTGAGGTTAATTGTCTGTGAATAGGTAACCAGGGGCTGTGTGTTTTTTTTTTGTGAATATCTGTGACTGCTTCAGAGCTCCACAGCCCAAGGCCTGACCACTCACAGTCAGCCTCTGAGATAAAGGTCATGACCACAAATTTGTGCTGTCAACCACATAGAAGAAGAGACAGGAGATTGAGATAGGAGGAAGAAACAGAGGAAGAACGGAGGAGTTCACATAAGAAATTCACACACCAAACAAAGATGTACCAGAGGGACGGAGAGCGAGAGGCAGGAAGTTGAGCTTTATGTGCTGTCACTGTCAAGTTTGATTCTGTTGGTGCAGTAAGTGTTTGCTGCTTTGTTTTGTCAGAGGGTTTGTTTGGAGAGGTGCTGGTGGCTGTTGCTCCAGTTAATTGAATTAACTTGGTTTTCTGCTTGCTTGAATCCAATTGTGTGAAAGTGTTTGGCATCTCTAAATAAACAGTGTTTTTCCTTTTAACAATAGTCGACGAGCTCTCTATATTTCTGTTGGGTGTTTGAAATGGCAGAAATTGATCAAACAGCCATTGTTGCCCAAGAGATTCAAAAATGGACAAAGCATTTACATGATATTTACTCATATATTAACAGCACTGTACAGTACATAGAAATAAACATCAATCCACGTACACTACAGTGAGAAATCTTTTGGTTTATAAACATCTTTTAATGTTACTTCGGATAAATTTCTTTACTGAATAATACTTTACTAAAAATAACCAAGACTTTTGAACAGCAGCATATGTTTTTGCTAAAACATTTATTTATTTTAATAAAAATAATGTTGCCAAAACTATTTTTCTAAAACAAAACATAAAATGCTATTCTATTAATGCTCTGAAATGGACAGATGAAACAAACTGATTTTTGGGAATGAATCAAGCTTCTCAACTCTAGTGGCATTTTTTTCTGCTGAGGTTTGTTATTTCTGTTTTAGCACTTTCATATATAGCCTATCCACCCTAACGGGCAAATAAATTATGCATTATTATTCTGTTGACAGTATCAGTTCTTGTTGAATATATAATTATTATCTAATGTCTTGCTCAGCCTGGTCCCTATATAATTAAACACTCTCTTGCGTATTGAGAAAACCATAGCAAACTTTCTGAGGATGCCTGAATCCCTTATGGGAAGCCAGAGTAAATGAATTTGATACCTGGAATCTTTCCTTATCTCCATTTTTCTCTCAGTTCAGGGAACGGATGTAGAGTAGGATCCAGCGTAAGTTATCATTAAGCTGTGTTCATATGGACAGTTACATGATCCTACCTGCTCTCCATCTCCAGACCTGTTCCCTCTCGTAAATGAACTTTGAATGTGGGTGAGGTTGTAATCGCTTCAGCAGTGCCACCAGTTTCAGTGAAATTTCTCCTTTCTGTAGAAAGACAAAACAGCTTGAAATCGTACCCAGTTTCTTAGAAACTGTGAAGGGGCCTGATAGACAATCCCATTATCTCTTCTTTTATCTTACTTACTTTCTTCTCCCCCACTGCACCTTTCCCCCTCTTTCCATTTGTATCTTTTTACCTTCTGGGAGCCTGTCATAAATCCCTGTTCTGACCAAACCACATTCATGTCATAATCTGCAGGGTCATTCTTGCTTGGAAACTGTGCTTTTTAAAACTTAACATTGTGACCCAGCAGTAGAACCTCTGTTTATTATGTGAAGTTTAGTTGGCTGCTTCTAGCTTATCAGCATGTATCCAAAAATCCCTCATGCATGACCTTTGTAGTCAGACTTTGACTATTGGCATAAGGGTTGGTCCACTTTGCAAGATATTCTGCAAACCATCGATTTACACTTTAACCAAGTTCATAGCTCATCAATGATATCACAATAATAAACAATGGAAGAAACATCCTACAAACTCAGATTAAGGTCCCAGTATACTAATAGCAAAGAAGTTCTTTGGAATCGTATAGAAGTGCTCTCAATAAAATAATTAAACAACAAAAATGACAGCGGTGAGAAAACAGCAGTTAAGAAAGCATGTGATCATAATGTGGAAATGTTATGCGTGGGATAGATTGCTTTACAGTATAAAACATGAAAAAAAGTCTCAGTGCCTGTTTCAATGTGAATCATAACATTCATTTCTACTATAAAGCAGCTCTTCAGTGTGTTCATGTTTGTATTTGCGTATGACCTCGAAAGACTGAACAGAATGAATGAACTGGAGAAGATTTTCACCTCAAAGAAGGAGGAGCCCCAGAGCCACACCCACCTGTTATGTAATCACCAGGGACCAATTACAGTTCGAAGGGGTTTACCAGCCAGTGTGAACTTTTTCCGAAAAGCCATTTCAAATTCCAAATAAACTGTTTTGACATAATTTTGTTTGAAATGACATTAGATCATTTAGATCAGTTTATCGGGCTTTTAAAGATTTAGCCTGGCAAATTTTAGATTTTTTTTTTTTTTTCCTCAGAAGCCCTGCTAAACGAAATTTAGTTTCCAGAGGATTTGTAGTAATTCAGCTCTTGGCATGTTGTGTGCAGTTATGTGTGGTCTGTAAGTGTGCTGTATAGAATGTCTGGATATTGTGTGTGTCTGATCTGAGCTAAACTCTTAAGACTCCCCTTTGTCCATGTCCCAGTGGTAGATCCCACTGGCCTTGCCCTGCTTGTGCTGCAGTGTGAATTGCATGTCGGCTGAGTGTGCAAAACACTTCTTCTTTATTCATGAAGGGAATGGAGTCCTACAGAGAAAGAGAACACACACATGCTTTCCCTTTCACGGCACTCTCTCATGAAAGCACATGAAGGTATTTGCTGATGAAGCTGTGGCTTGTGTTTGTTGGGCCGATGCCTCGAATGTGCCTCTAGGCATAGTTCAGGCTAGTCGACTAGTTGTCCATCAACTAGTCGACTAAAGGCCTGGACACACCAAGCCGTCATCAAAGAACCAGCAGCAACGAAAGCCGACGGTGTTGTCGCCTCGTGTTTGCAGCGTCGGACGAAAACCACTCGGCTGTTGGTGTGCGCTCGACCACACCGCACACCAACACGAAACTAACAAACTAACACGTGCGTTCTGAGTATGCATGAGAGTATGCACTGTATGAACGTGTTGGATGGCCTTCTCTATCAATGCGGAGACTTCAACACTGGTATATCTTCATATACAAGGCTATTTTAGGTCTACTTCCATCTTACCTTCTGACCTACATCAATGTAAATACTATTGGGACTTACAATCTTCTTTCACAGGATATTTTCCTTCTGTCTGTTCCTAAGGTTAGAACTGAATTGGGAAAAAGGCGTTTAAGTATGCTGCTCCCTCTACATGGAACAAGTTACAGAAATCCATGAAATTTAATAAGCTGGTCTCATTGGTCACTTTTAAGAGGATGTTGGCTGACTTGGAGGCAGCTACATCTAGCTGTAGATGTTTTGCCTGATGTGTTATGGATTGTGGTTGACTTTAAAGGATTTGCTTTTTCAGTTGTTTTATGTTATTATTATTTTTGTGTCTGTATGTATGTATGGTTGTACTCTGCCTATCTTGGACAGGACACTCTTGAAAAAGAGATTTTTAATCTCAATGAGTTTCTTCCTGGTTAAATAAAGGTAACAAAAAAAAACCAATTACTTCATAATGAAGTAATATTTGACCGTATTACTGTCTTACTGTATTTTTATTCAAATAAATGCACTATTGCATGAGCATAGAAGACATTTTTCAAAAATATAAAAAAATCTTACCAACCCCAAACTTTAATATTATAGTTTATTTTTAAATCTGTACATACACTAACATTTCATCAAAATATAAGGGTAACATGTGATTACGCGATTTACATAATGTTACACCACATGACATTTTCACAATAATTAATAATTTTTTTTTTTTTAAATGCTGTTTTTAAAAAACAACAAAGATTTCACATCTAGAAACTTGGAATATGTGTTTTAAGTGAGATTTTTAAAAGATGTTTCCCTTTATCATGGACACACTTGTACTGTATTTCATTGAACCGTGTAGATTTGGACAACCGTAACCTCACACTCTGGCCTTCTGCCTCAAATGGAGAATCCAGCTTGTGTCATTGTCGGTGGGAATTTTCCTTGATATTCTACAAGGGGAAAAAAGACATGCATCAGTGCTGTTTATAGATTTATGATGA
Source organism: Barbus barbus (assembly GCF_936440315.1). Classification (NCBI taxonomy): domain Eukaryota; kingdom Metazoa; phylum Chordata; class Actinopteri; order Cypriniformes; family Cyprinidae; genus Barbus; species Barbus barbus. The sequence continues at coordinate 3,739,801 of NC_136738.1, forward strand.
GAAGTTTTCCTATGGTGTTTTTAGATGTGTTTCCAGACAGCTTCGCACTGCAGTTCTAGCCTTAAACAGCACAGCATCAAACCTGGAACTGTTCAACTGTGAATGTGAGGATGGGCCGCAGCTTTGATGGATGTAACAGATTGGAAGCCGAGGGGTTAATCTCTGTGAACCTTGGTGCTGTACGTATAAATGAGAATGGAAAAAATGAGTATGAATGGACAGAAATGACCTGACCTGAACCTGCACTTTGGAGACGAGAGTCTTGGCCTGTTGCCGACTCTCCTGGTGTTTTGTTTGACTGGAGCCTGAGCGGTGTGGTATGTTAGCATATTATTTATTTGTATACGCGCTCGCACATATACAGTCACAAACTTCACAAAAGCTAAACAAAGCAAACACAGTCAAATGACTTCCTCGCTGTGTTAAGGGTGTGGACAAGCACAGGTTAATCAGTAAAGCTTATATGGCAAACATTGGCATGCTGTCATTATTAAACATTATACCTAACATGCCTTAGATTTTGTATTCAATTTTTTTGTGCTTATATGATGCAAATTACATGTAACATTGTTTCTGAACTTTTTTTTCCTTTTCAGTCAGCCAACCAATACACGTAACTCTGATTGCATTATTCATTATATATAATGCATTATATATAATGCATTATTCACTCCATCAGAAAATATTGTTACAACATACATTCATACAATTGCATATTCTGACTGCAGGTTGCATCATTTTCAGGGCTCACACTCATTTTGCACCATAAAGTTGAACAACTAATAATTCAGTATACATTGTTGTAAGCCAGTCTTTCTGTGGACATTGGTTTTGGCCTCCCAGAAGCTCTTGACATCAGAGTAGGTCCACAGTATGCAATATGTTCCAAGGGACCGTTGAAAATAAAACTTGCCATTTGAAGAGAAAGATCTGAAGAAAAAGTCTCCAGTGCAAATCAGCATTCAAAATCATAATTAATAATTCCATGATGGAGTTTTTTTTGAGGCTGCAGTAATATTATCCCACACAATTCTCCCATTAATATCAAACTGCTTAAGTTCAAGGTCTTACATAAAAACTGGTCTTACATAAACTGCCAATTAAGAAAAGAACATTCCAGTGTTTCATCTTATAATTTGGAGACTGTTGACCTTTTGTTTATTTTGAGTAAAGACTTCATAAAGCAGATGGAGAGCCAGTTTGGTTCCCCAAGGTGAAATATTTTCTTCTGAGACATGATAGACTAAAGAAACTGGGCTGATTTTCAGGCTGCATCATTAGATTTGTTTGCCAGAAAGAATCCCCTTTCTGGGGTCGACAATATAATTGGCCCGGTGGCCCGGACGTACTTTTAAAACCGTCAGGGCCACCAGATCGCTCCAACCACTAGCCCGGTGGGGCCAGTAAAAATAATGCCTCGATAAAAAAAAGTCTAATTTCACATTAATTACCTGTGGTTCTGTGTTTTGATTTCTGTTTAATCGTCTCGGTAACCACCGCTAACACGTTACGTGATCCCGACAGCCTTACTGCACCGCCTTGCTCGCTCCCCTGGTTACGCGCGCAAACTGCACTGTTGCTCAGCACCTACCTATAGCTACTATTAAGCTAGGCCACATGTTTCTGAAACCCACATCACCCGGCCAAACGCCGGGTAAAAAAGAGAAGGCAGGGAAGAGAAAATCACCAGAGGAATTGAGGGAAAGCGAAAGGGAATACGAAAAGAAAAGGCAGAGAAAGTTTCAGCCCCAGTGGCGAGACCGCTGGAATTGCCTGGGCTACGATCAAGAAAAAAAAGAGGTTTACTGTGAGCTCTGCAGATCAATGCCCACATATGCAGACAAGTAAGTTAGAGAAAAGTTAACGTGTATGAAACCTATGGTATGAACATAATATAATGAATTGCTGTGTGACTACGGAGAATGAATCCTATGCAATAGGTTTATTTGCACTTGTTTCATGTTTTTGCACAGTTTTGCTGCACTTTGCACTAAACCTACCTTAAAAATAAATGTTATTCATGTTGTTCAAGCAAACTGTTCTTTTTCGTGATTATTGGGATCAATACCTGACGCGTTGACCTGGGCCAGTGAACTTCAAAAGACACTGGCCCAGAGGGCCAGTGGCAAATTTCCCTTATTGTCTACCCCTGCCTTTGCAATTCACAAACCTACTTTTTCCAATTGCTCTCCATCACATTCTGTAAGCCATTGCTGAAATGCATCCCTCTGTTTACAGAGGAAATGATGTGCACTCTGACCTTATATTTCCTGTACAAGAGTGTGTTTGTCCATTTGCTTGAGTGTGACATTCCCGTGCTGGATTTGGCAGTGTGAGCGTGAGCTGTAATTATTTCCCCAGGTCTTTAATCTCTTTTCTTGCCCTTTTATATTATGTTGCTGTCAGATTCCAAAATTAAATATTACATTCACATTAATGCTTTGGCAGGTAAAAAAAAAAAAAAAAAAGTAGCAGGTAATTTTATTAGGAAGTGACATTATTCACATTTTACATGAAACTGTAAGTACAAAAGTCTGATCTTCACTAATGTAAGCGAAACAAGCAATTAAAATAAAAACAAACAGAACATACCATAAAAATCTGTTGTGAATCACATATTCTATATTAATGTTTATCATCAGAACTCTATCTATCTTATTATTTTTTTTATTCTCCAGAATTCCATGTGACAACACATTTGGAATACTGTTTAAGACAGAAGCAGATTTACAGAGACTGAGAGTAGCTTGTGTACGATGCAATGACACAGTGAAATAAACTTTGACACAGATAAAAAGAAAAAAGGCTAAATAAATTCCATTGTCAAAAAATAACTAAAATATACTTCTGTTCAAAGGTTTGGGGTTGATAATAATTTGTTTTAATGTTTTTTGGAAAAAAAAAAAAAAAAAAAAAATCTTAAATTTACAGTAAAAACAGTAACATGTAGAATATCGTTAAAATGTGAAATATTTGTTTTCTATTTAAATATCTTTTAAAAAGTAATTTATTCATGTGATGCAAAGCAGCCATTACTCCAGTCTTCAGGGTCACATGATTCTTCAGATTCAGAAATCAGGCTATTCTGATATGCTGATTCTTTGCTCAAGAAACATTTTATTGCCTTTTATTTTATTAAATTTTTTCTTTTTTGAAAACTGGTACATACACAATTTTAGGAAACATTATACATGTTTTATGGTTCCTTTTGATTGATTTAATTGGGCTTCTTGAATAAGGGTATTAATTTCTTAAGAAAAAAAAATCTTACTGACCCAAAACCTTTGAACGGTAGTGTACAATTTTAATAAAAATGTAAAATATCATCATACCTCGTTCCAAGGCAAAAACACATTTGGATGCTGATGATAGTGTTTTAAAACTGAAGAGGTGGCTCTTTAACGTTTATTGAAAGCACCCTGAAATGAGTGTTTTGTGTTAAGTTAATAAACTGTGATGCATATATTAAGTTTTAGGCTTAACCTAAGCTTGCAAATGTTGAGCGTCACCTGGGTTTGAGTCATCTGCATGCTAACAATGGTGGGCTCTTTACAGATCTCCTGGTGGGCTAATTGGATGACACATTAATTGCTTGGGCCGGTACTCAGTGAAGTGGAATGGTAATTATGGGGTGCTGCTTTTAATAAAAAGACTCCCTCACCCATCACAGACATTTGGTTGGCAGAGGGTTTTTTATATAGAGATTTTTGCATTACTGGCTTATTAGGCAAGGGGAATAGAGGCCTGTGACAGCTGCAATGCGCCCCAAGCTGAGCGGGAAATGTTGAAGGGGGGGCACAGCGAACAATCATTGAGCGAGTGTCCTCGCTGCCCCAGAACCTCTCGGGCCAAACCAGATGAGTGTGTAATTGAAGTTCTGTTTCATTGCCTAAGCCATGGCTGTGCTGAGTAGATGTCAACAGAAAAGGACATACAGTGAACAGAGGGATGTGTGAATACTTGTTAGTGCTCCATGCTCCAAAATCCCACAATCCTGTCCCTTGCCAGCCCTTGTTTAGCTGGCACATGGCTTTACAATGACATCATCTGCGGGGAGATAAAGATGGAAATTGAGTCCCAGAAGGAGAGCCAGCATAAGCCAAGGACAGACTCTCATATTGATAGACAGAGAGAGTGAGGGATGAGCGATAGATGAAGTTGGATGAATATTTTTGCGAGGCTCTAGACTGCAGCAGAAATGGTTGCCAAAAGATGGTGACTGACAACAGCTTAAAATTTAGTTGCCACTGTAGCGATGGATGATTTATCAGTATCATAAGATATAGACTGATGTTAGAGATTTTTCATTGGTCAGATGATATAGAATTTTTAATGTACATGCTAATTTCATCTAATTTTACAGTTAGATTATATGCTGTCGTCACCTAAAGTTATTTTTTCAGTTATTTTTCAGATAAATCTGGTAATTATTTTATGGTTAGTTGATTAATCATTTGGTTAAGTAACCAATAAATAGCCATAACTTTTGCCATTTTAATGTTTTATTCAATGACAATGAGGCTGTGAGCCCTGAAAATGTACAGGTGTCAGTTTTGTTGTATACTGTATGAACACATCTGCATTAAACACAACTTTTTGGGGAAAAATCTCAATTTTTTTTGCATGCCCGGGAGCCAGAGCCACCAAAATCATGGATGAGCATATAAACGGTGCAGCGCAGATGTATGTATTATTTTGTAATCAGTGTCATTTATTATGTTTATTACATTGTTTCGAAAACCAAATAACCACAAAAATATTTTCTATGTCCTGGAATTGGTTATTGTCTGTTAATATCGAAAGGATTAAATAAGAAGCACTTCCAAACAAATTTTTTGACTCCTAAATGTTGTAGAAGTTGGTGGCTTCCTAGTCATTTATTTTAGTTTGCAGCTCTGTTCTGGTTGAGTTATTGAGAGATGGATGGAAAGGTAGATGGATAGGTGGAGGTAGAGGGAGGTGCAGGATGTGTTTTCTGCTGTCTCAGCCGTAAGTTGTGTTTTGACTCGCCGTGACATATGCTGTGCATGGACACGTTGCCAGGCTCTGCCCTTCAGGAGCCCAGAACACGATCTGCTCTTAGCGAGAAGCTTCCTGTCTTTCCTCTGGACCCTAACCTCGCTCTCCAGAACCGCCTGCTCTGTCACGATAACACATAGGGCTTACGTAATGAACCACCACCCCTTTAAGCTTGTCCCCCGTCGGTCAGTGTGGAAGGCCAGAGTGACACACATGCACTGTTGCATTGTGGGATGCGGTAGTCCCCCGCCAGCTTCTGTGACTTAGCCTTTTCTCTGCCACTGTGGTAAATGCATTGCCAATGCGTTGACCTTCAAGCATCAGCTAGGCGACACCATTAACTTTTGCCCTCCTCCCCCTCACTTTCCTGACTGCTCATATTCAGCTGGCAGAGGGAAAGGTGGACTAATATACCTTGGAAACATCAAGCTCTTGTGATCTGAAACTGTAGTGCTCTGTATGGCCGAAATGAATAGTTGGCCGTCTCAACAATAATAAAAGATGTATAAATAATAGTTTTAGTCAAAGAGTTATTGGTTGGGGGCAGTCAGGCTTCAAAAATGACAAAAAGTAGCTTACTATTTCAATATTTTTTTTATTGTATTATATAATTTTATACCGTAAAAATGATTATTTGGGCAAAAACTTTAAATGGTTAACAGTAAGTTCCTTTGTTCCATATGAAAAAAAATTAGATCAATACATTTTGTGTAATTTGAGTTTTTGGAAGTGAAAAAGATTTCATATTATTTTTACAGTAGAAATTTTTTCAATTAGTCTTTTATTTATAGCTATACATGCCTAATACAACTTAAACTCAAGGCAAAAGCTGAATATTTGGATATAGAATACAATAAATATGATACACTGTAAAAAAAAAAAAAAAAGGTTAGGTACAGGGGCAAACTAAAAGAATAACTCAATAACTGATTTGCGTGCAATGCATGCACAAATAAGTGCAATTTATACTCTAAAATGATTCAGTGTGCAAAAAAGTGTGCAGAAATCTTTGCATTAGTGAAAATATTCAAAATAGATTGTGATGATACTGATATGCATGTAAACATAGGCCTTAAAGTGCACCAGGGGAGGAATATGCTTACTCTACAGATGTTTATTGAGCAGCTGGACAGCTGTTGGGAAGAAACTGTGCTTTAATCAGGAAGTTTTAGCTTTATTGCTCCCAGGTGTCTGCCTGAGGAGAGCAGCTGAAACCAGTTATGCGCTGGGTGAGATGGTTCCTCAGTGATCTGCTGAACACGTGTGATGCTGCTGCAGTAGATGAAAAAGATGCTTTAAGAGCCGCTGATTATTCCTTGTGTTAAATAGTTGATTAATTACTCGAAGACATTCTTACCAGAGGAACAGTATGATTGTTAGTTACAGTCTTTGTCCTTTGTAGATAAGCATTATGGCTCTTTACCAAGTGATGTCTATATATACAGTTTAGGACAGACACTCGCTGCATCTGTCACCGTGAATGCTTCTCACTGATGGCTACAGGGTTAGTGCTGCGTTATTCACTTAACGGCATCTCAGCTCTGACAAGTGCACATATCTCAGCTGTGCTTTTTGAAGTCCTATCTTCATTGTCACAGTGGAGCTTAGAAAACAGATTTCATTTAAGACTGTTTATCTCTGTGATAACTTCACAGTACTTCGGTTTCTAAATATACCTCTGCATTCTTTCACTGGTGTCTCTGGTTCGTATTAAATGCGTTTTTTAGCGCACCTTCTCTTGTTTTAGATCTAATTGCCTCATTCCCGTTGCAGCGTGCTGTCATCCTAGTTCTTGTAAAAAGGAACTGTTCTATTTTTGGACGAGGGCCGTATTGTAGTGGAGGTAGCGGAGAGGAGATACTCTGGGCAGGTGAGGAGGGGTTCGCTTTTAAAAGGTTTGTGAATGCCAGTCATTTTTTCACGAGTTGCCGTTTCACTGGCTGAGTCTCTGCCTACTTCCCCTGTGATTTGCTCAATCAAGGAAAAATGAAGGGGAAAAACTCTATTCCGTTCAGAGCGGAGCTGTCATGTAGCCGATAGCTGTAAATGGAGGAATATGTGCCTTCTGTGTGATGACTCTATGCTGCTATTGAGGAGACTACAGACTCTGTGTCTACTGCATACTTGCAGTTCATACTTGCTGCTCATTTCAATTTGTTTTTTACTTAATGTGATTTATCATTAGCTTTAAACAGCACCACGTTGAAAGCTTGTCATGAAAAAAATCACCCATTCATCACACTATTTGCAACTATTTGCATGCTTCTGCTTGTGTTGAAAGGTGTGGTAGAGCCCTGATGTAGTCAAGTGAAAAGGACTTGATGGGATAGTTCAGACAAAAACAAAAGTTCTGTCATTTACTCACCCTCATGTTATCCAAACCCATATGACTTTACTAAAGGAGATGTTTAGCACAATGACCGCAGTAGTCATCTTTCACTTTCATTATACTGATAAAATGTGCAATGAATGTGAAGGTGACTGAAACTGTCAGATTCTAACCTTTTGAAAAACATGAGAAGAAAAAAAGTCAGAAAATGAGCTTGCCATGAAACCTGCCAGTCCTATATAATAATTACAATTATTATATGATATATCATTATTATTATTGTTAAATAAGATATTTTTGTAGTATATATATAAAAAAATATATATGGCTTTTTCTGAACATTCATCTCATCTGCCATTGGTCAAAACATAAAAAAATAAAAAAAAAATATTTTTTTTTGATAAAAACATTCAATTTTTTTCAAATCTTATGAATGGCTTATTTTTAGTTGACTCTGCACATCAAACTGGGAGAAAATATTGTAAAGGGACAGGTTCACACAAAAATTAAAAATCATTTTGCTCACTGTCATGTCATTACAAACTTGTATTTCATCTATAGAACACAAAAGAGGGAATTTTGAGAAATGTCTGTTTTTTGTCCTTAAGAAAAAGTCTGTAGTCACCAAAATTAGTGATGTACCGATCATGATTTTTCATGGCCGATACCGATATTTATTTTTTTATTTTTTTATAAGCAAACTGGCCAATTCCAAAACCGATTTCAGATTTTTTTTTCTTTTCTTTAAGCAACAAACAAGAAAGAATGAAAGTATACATAAGATGTTTATTTGGTATTTAACAGGCCAAACTGGCTTTTGGCTATTGAAAAGTATAGCCTATTTTGGTTATACTGTAACCATCTGAAATTAAAGGCAACAACTGCATAGTTACAATCTAAACAACACAATCAACACACATTCAACAGTCCAAACAGAGATGTTGCTTAATCAGCATTTGTATTCACTTTCAAATTTGGGGTAAAGAAAAAAGGTATTTACCAGTGAAACTAAATAAAACCAAAGTAGGGTATATAAATAATTTTTTCCAAAATGTTAAATCAAATAATGTTTAGAGTAAAACAAAGATGCTACAGCAGGTGCTTTTTAAATCAAATTAAGTAATTTTAAGGTAAAATAAAAATAATCATCCTGTACATAACTGACATTTACTTCTGGCTTTTCAAAAGTGCATGCAATTTTATTTTTTTAATTTTTTTTATTCTTTAGAAAAAAAAGTATTACAGCTTTGTCACAAGTTGGTCTGTTTCATTTCTCATCCAACACGTGAGAAGCTGCGCTAAACAACTGTCTACGCGTGCGCAGGGCGCGGACAGATACACTTGCGCAGGAAAGCTGCTCTTATTTGTGCGCCAGTACCATTACACCAACAGCTGTTCGCTTCTTGGTATCTGTTTTTTTTGTGTGTTTGTTGTGCTGACTTCCACACAAATTACATGTTTGCGAATGATTACAATGTAATGTGCATGTGGGCGCCTAAAAAAAAAGACAAAAAACCGTCCAGTTGCCGATCGCGCATTATAAGCAAAAACCGTCCAGTTCCGATTTATGGCCAGTCAACCGGTGCATCCCTAACCAAAATGGTTTACATTTCTGGTCTCTTTAATGGGTTGGGAATAAAAAAAAGGATCCTGCAATGCATCACAATTCTCTCTTCATCAATTCACAATCGGTTCAATGCATAATTTTTATTGTCATATACACGATGACATTTGTATGCGCTAGAGTTTTTGATTTATTGCTATTTTTTTTTAAAGTACTTGTATAAGTAATTTAATAAAAATGCACAAATTAAAAAACGTTTAACATTTTAGAATCTTATTGGCTTGCAAGAGGCCTAAATATTCACACTCCTACTTTTAACATTACAAAAACAGCACACTTCCACTTCGCTCACCTGTTGTGATTTTTAGGAAGTATGTGCTCAAGACTGACCTAAAATACACATTGAGACTGTAAATGCCCTTGAAGGCTTGGTAAACATTAATCATGGTCAAGTGATGTGCTCATTCACTGATGTGAGCACATGATTCAGAGATGAGGACCCTGAGGTCTAACCATGAAAAGGGAAGAGAGGCTTGTGGCAGGTCTGCTCACTCTATGTATATGTATGTATGTGTGTTTGTGTGTGTGTGTGTGTGTGTGTGTGTGTTTAGATGCATCAAAGAGAATAATTCAGCAGTGAACAGAGAGGGAGCTCTAAGGGAAGGTGAAGGACACACTCAGTGAGAGTAAACAGCAGTTCTCATCGGACGGCTCATTAAGGTCTGCTCCATATGCACATCTGTAGAGAGTTGTGTTTGTTTATGAGATCCTTACACTATTGACATTCTACTGTATCTACAAGAACTGACCTGCGGTTATCTACTGTTTTCTTTTTTGAGATGTAGACATCTTCCATCTGTGAAGGGCTTTTTCAGCATATCAATCAACCTTTTTAACTTGGAGATAGTTCACCCAAAAATGAAAATTGTCATTAATTACTCACCCTACTGTCATTCCAAACCTGTAAGATTTTTGTTCTTCTTCAGAACACAAATTAAGATATTTTTGATGAAATCAGAGAGGTTTCTGACTTTGCATTGACAGTAACACAACTACCACGTTCAAGGCCCAGAAAGGTATTAAGGACATTGTTAAAATAGTCCATGTGACATCAGGGGTCCAACCGTAAGTTGAGGAAGCTATGAGAATACTTTTGTGCACAAAGAAAAAAAATTATTCTCTTCCATGTCAGTCTTCGATACGTGTTCACGGGAATATCACGACTCACACTGAGGAGAAGAAATTGTTGAATAAAGTCTTTTGGTTTTCTTTGGACACAAAGTATTCTTGTAGCTTCCTAAACGTACGGTTGAACCACTGATGTCTCGTGGACTATTTTAACGATGTCTTTACTAGCTTACTTGAAAGTGGTAGTTGTGTTGCTGTCTGTGCAGGGTCAGAAAGCTTTTGGATTTCTTCAAAAATAATGAAATAATTTGTGTACTGAAAATGAATGAAGGTCTTACGGGTTTGGAACAGCATGAGGGTTAGTAAATAATGACAGAATTTTCATTTTTGGGTCAACCATTTAACAGCAAGTTAACCATATTTTGACATTTTTTTCATAAAAGTTATTTGAAACATTAAAGCAGACTTTTTTACTTACATTAACTATGCACTTGAACTGCATGTGTGACCCTGGACCACAAAACCAGTGTTAATAAGTGTACATTTTTCAAAATTGAGATTTACATATCATCTGAATAAGCTTTCCATTGATGTATGGTTTCTTAGGATCGGACAATATTTGGCTGAGATACAACTATTTGAAAATCTGGAATCTGAGGGTGCAAAAAAAAAAAAATTGTTCAAATGAAGTTCTTAGCAATGCATATTATAATACTAATCAAAAATTAAGTTTTGATATATTTATGGTAAGAAATTTACTAAATATATTCATGGAACATGATCTTTACTTACAATCCTAAGGATTTTTGGTATAAAATAAAATTTGATAATTTTGACCCATACAATGCATTTTTGGCTATTGCTACAAATATACCCCAGCGACTTAAGACTGGTTTTGTGCTCCAGCGTCACACATGCTTTCAATGTTTATATGATCACCAAAGTGGGACGTCTCGTCTTTGACCCATACATATAAGCATTAACTTGGTAACAAAGAGCCAGTTTTATTTGCCAGAAAATATAAGATAAAAGTGGTTTTATGAGCAGAAATATAATTTTATGAGCAAGAAAGCCACCAGAGTACTGAAACCCCCTGTGGTTGAACACACTGTACATCGCATACATTTACATGCATTTTTTTTCTAGCCAATAACCCGCCTTAAAGTGATCGCATTAATAAATTATAGAGTGACTTGATTAATTCTTCACATCCGGTTATTAGGAAAACATGAATATTCCATCGTCCTTGCCATCCTCTGGTTCAGTCTCTATGCATACTGATGATGTTTGAGGGTTTTGTGGTGGCTTTCTCTGGATAACCCTATGAGCAGGAGGGAGGTGTAAAACCCAGGCTAACCTATTAAAGAAATTACCCACATGTCTGCTTACAGCCTGGGATTATGCCCGACACGCTCCAACTGGGGTGATCGGTACACGGAGTAATGAGGAACAGAGGAAGACCCTCCATATGGACGTCTCAGAGGGACTGTGATGGAATGAAATTGAGCAGATATGTACTGCTGTCCATACTGTGTGCCATAAGAGACCTGCATATGGAGCGAAGATGAAGGGAGAGCCAAACCCAGTGGTTCAAGGGGGGTTTAAGGTACAACTGATCATATCACACAGGGGTTTAATTGGGCAGAGGCCAAGCAGAACAGCTGCGGTACACCACATACAAGTCATCAGAAAGCTCACGCCTGAGTGCTTTATCGTGGAAATGGTAGATCTGAATTCCTCAACGCCTTTTGAATTTCACACTGATTCTGGTTAAGCTTTATTTACTCTGAGCTTAATAGGTCTTCAGAGGGGTGGGCGGTATGAAAATCTTACAGCATATGTCACAGCATTGTATATAACAATAGTTATTTTTGCTGAAATTTCAATTAAAGGGTTAGTAAACCCCAAAATGAAAATTGTCAATAATTACTATCCCTTGTGTTGTTCCAAACCCGTAAGACATCCATTCAGATATTTTTGATGAAATCCAAGAGCTTTCAGTCCCTGCATAGACGGCAGAGCAAGCAACACAGTCAAGGCCCAGAAAAGTAGTAAGGACATTGTTAAAAGCGTCCATGCGACTAATTTAATGAATTATTTAAATAAATAATTAAATAGTTAATTTTTGTTTTCTTTGCGCACAAAAAGTATTCTCGTAGCTTTAAAAAATTAAGGTTGAACCACTGTCTCATTGACTATTTTAACAACGTCCTTGCTACCTTTCTGGGCCTTGAATGTAGGGCTGTGCGATATGGCCCAAAAGTTTTTTTTTATATCAGTCGATATTGATATCGCGAGCTGAGCGGATAAATGGTCTGCCGCCAAATATTTTTTTTAGTAGGATTCTTTGATGAACAGAAAGAACAGCATTTATTTGACTTTTTCTTTTTCTTTTGTTACATTATAAATGTCTTCACTGTCACTTTTGATTAATTTAATGTTTCCTTGCTGAACAAGAGTATTAATTTCTTTCAAAAAATCTTTTGATCGATCAGCTACATTCATCTAAATGTGTTCATGAGTGAGTAAAACAGGTGATTGGCTCTACTAATGGTACAGTACTTCCATTTCCTACAGCCGCCATGTTAAGTGTGCTTTCTCATATTTATTTTAATACCAGGGCTCGCAAAATTTCAAAATACCTGGTCGCCCTTCGGGCAGGTACTCTTCAGATTTTGGTAACCTGAAAATTAATTTAACTAGCCCAAATAAAAAAGACAGTTTTTTAAATATAGAGAATCAGATAAGTTTGAATGTCAATCAAAAACATTTTCAATGCACAAATATCAACAAATACCAATGAAAGAATTTTATTTCACCATTTACAAGGTATCTGCTGAATTTTAAAAAATCAATTTAAGGCAATATATGAACCTTTTTTTTTAGAGCTGCACAATTAAAATTAACACTGTATGAGTGGGGTTGGACAATGTCTATGGTAACTTTTCAAGCCATAAAATGATATGATTTACAGTTTAGTAAAGTTTTCACACACAAAAAGAAATCTTATAAAATGGCATTTCAGCTTTTAAACCATTTTTGATGAAAAGGGACAAGTCAAGCATATTATTGTATTAATTTAAAACATAAATATTACTGTCGTAATAGTTTTGATTTTTAGAAGACTCTAACTTTTCACATTTACAACTGCTGCATAAAAATATGGGTCGATATTCGCATTGATCTGAATATAAGATAACTAAATGCAAATTCACTCTCTGCCACGAGGTGGCGCTTTAGGAGCAAATAACAGCAAAGCAGCACTGCGGTCATATATACGCAGCTTTAACAGGCATTATAGGCAAGATCAAATGAAAATGCCAACGACACGTTTCTGAAGACAGACGGTTCCCTTCAGAGACACATTCACATAAAAACATCTGCGCCGCGTTTTGACTTTGAAACGTGCAGTGCTCATTTATTCAATGACATCATTGCCTTTTGAAGTTTAATCCAGCTGTATCACGGTTCTTGTCTTTCCATCCCCAACTGCAAGACCTCTTGAAATTGTAATTAAGACTTTTCTTATACCATTTTACGTATTTAAACCTTTGTATGGCCTTAAATTGTATGCAGCTAAATTGAGAGCTTTAAGGACCTGCATTTAAAGCCCTGTATTTTAAGGTAGCCCGTCGGGCATGGCAGTGGTATGTTTTGGTAGCCCGACTGGAAAACACAATAGCCCCGGGACGTCGGGCTAGCGATTTTGCGAGCCCTGAATACAAGTGGTCAGCTTTCGCCTTTTTCTAATTGGTTTGCAGATTTGCAGTATGCCCATATCTTGCTTCCCCAAGACTCGCAGTGTAGTGTAATGTAGATGTATCTGTGTGCGTGTAGCGCTGCTGTTAGATATAGATTGAGATTTATGGCTGTAGGCCTATTACTGCACTGCCATGATCGTGCCAGACTCTGGAAAACATCCTCTCCTCTCTTATTCCTGACAATCCCCTTTCTCTCAGCCAGAAGACTCATGTTCACAAGCCCTTTTTCATTACCTCAGCCGGAGAGAGATATGCCTTCAATCTTCGTGAATGAATTCTTCTCCGGCTCTCGTTCGTCTCCATCCCCAGAGCATGTGCTCATAATCTTGTGCTTGATTTGAAGCCCCATGTTTGATCAGGACTGTCTGTTTGGCTGCTATCTCCCCGCTCGTATTGTACGCACACAGAGAAATGAGACTGGATCTGTAGGCATGTGTCGCTTTAGATGTTTGTTCCTGCTCCAGCTTTGGACCGCAGGTATCCTATTTTCTGTGTACTCAGGTACGTATAATAGACCACAGGCTTTTTAGTGTGTGTGTGTGGGTAGACTCACGTCTGTTCTGATTTAGAGCTGTGAGAGATATATGTTTGTTTTAGCGTGTGTGTGGGAGCATATAATATATGCGTATCCGTGAGAGCTGGATGTAAGCATGCAGTGGATACATCGCCGCCGGGGCACAGAGTGAGTCATTAGTTGTACCAGTGGAAGCAGCTGGATGACACACATGCACACTGAGAGCCTGAAGTATATTTTCAGGCCAGTCTAGCTAAGGCTGCCTGCCATACAGTTAGATTCATTAGCATCTCATTCGAGTCTATCTAAGTCTTGTCTAACTTGTACTTGTAATCCCAAGGTGGTTTCTAAAGCTTAAGAGAAAAACGTTGCTTCGAACCATTTCTGATGCTCATTTCCATCACATTAGATGTTGCAAAAAAAGATAGATAGATAGATAGATAGATAGATAGATAGATAGATAGATAGATAGATAGATAGATAGATAGATGGCCCTGTGTGAAAAAGTGTTTGCCCGCTGCTGAGCAAAAAGAACATAAAGGCTCGTCTCAGTTTTGCCAGAAAACATCTTGATGATCCCCAAGACTTTTGGGAAAATACTCTGTGGACTGACGAGACAAAAGTTGAACTTTTTGTAAGGTGTGTGTCCCATTTACATCTGGTGTGAAAGTAACACAGCATTTCAGAAAAAGAGTATCATACCAACAGTAAAATATGGTGGTGGTAGTGTGATGGTCTGGGGCTGTTTTGCTGCTTCAGGACCTGGAAGACTTGCTGTGATAAATGGAACCATGAATTCAGCTGTCTACCAAAAATGACTGAAGGACAATGTCCGGCCATCTGTTCGTGACCTCAAGCTGAAGCGAACTTGGGTTCTGCAGCAGGACAATGATCCAAAACACACCAGCAAATCCACCTCTGAATGGCTGAAGAAAAACAAAATGAAGACTTTGGAGTGGCCTAGTCAAAGTCCTGATCTGAATCCTATTGAGATGCTGTGGCATGACCTTAAAAAGGCGGTTCATGCTCGAAAACAATCCAATGTGGCTGAATTACAACAATTCTGCTAAGATGAGTGGGCCAAAATTCCTCCACAGCGCTGTAACAGACTCATTGCAAGTTATCGCAAACACTTGATTGCAGTTGTTGCTGCTAAGGGTGGCCCAACCAGGTAGGTTTAGGTTTAGGCCCAACCCATTAGGTTTAGGGGGCAAGCACTTTTTTCACACAGGGCCATGTGGGTTTGAATTTTGTTTTCCCTTCATAATAAAAAACTTCATTCAAAAACTGCATGTTGTGTTATCTTTGATTAATATTTAAATTAGTTTGATGATCTGAAACATTAAAGTGTGACAAACATGCAAAAAAAAAAAATCAGGAAGGGGGCCAACACTTTTTCACACCACTGTGTGTGTGTGTGTGTGTGTGTGTGTGTGTGTGTGTATATGTATGTATGTATGCATGTATGTATGTGTGTATATATATATATATATATATATATATATATATATATATAATTTATTTATTTTTTTGTCAGTTTGAAGCTCGCCAGCAACCATTGACTCTCATTTTATATATAATTTTAAAATTGCTGAACAGATTGCAGAATCATTTGAAAAAGCCATACTATTATGAATCAATTCCCTAGCACTTATGCACATTTCTCATAGTTCTCATTCAGCTCAAAATGACTTGATATACACCACTGCACACAGAACACCATGAACAGGTAGAGGTAGAGTCAAGCTGAGCATTTGTGAGCAGTAAAGTGGCCTAATTTGGTGGGCAGGCTTGAACGTCTCGAAAAAGAATTCATTGTGCTGCTCGACTGAGTTCTCTTTTGGTTTTACTCAGCGGACGTGTGTCGGGCATGTTTGTTTTGACAGGTTCTGAAGCCCTTCTGTATAGCACTGCATTTGTGCAGTGTAACTGTAGCTGAGAGCCATGTGAGTTAGCGAACGCTGGTTAGCCTCGGTTTGCCTCTGGAGCTGTGGAAGTCACGAAGAGAGCTTGTCAGAGGCTTGGCCTGGAGCAGAGTTAAGGTCAAACCCTTGGACAAGGGAGATGAGCCCATAATGAGACACCAGAAACCTGTGACATCCTGCCCTTTCCGTAAATGGCTCACTTTGCTGAAGGGCCTTTTGTATTTTTGTCCGTACCTGTTTTGTGATGACAATGTGTGTGAGTAAAGGGTATGATTAGTACATGCGCTGTTCAACATGTCTGTTTATTATGCATGCCCTGCTGTAGGGCATTGCTGGCATGCTTGGCACCCCACATATCCTTTTGATCACAGCAGGTTTACTTGGAGATTGTTTCTTGAATATTTGCAGCACTTCAGTTTGCTATGATGTGATTTACTGCAGGCCTATGAAAAGACATGAGACCTTCCCAACTGTAACTGCTAAAGGATTTTGATCGTTCTCTTAGAGAAACCTTCAACCCAAGTAGTGATGCACGATATTATCGGACTGATATCGGAATCGGCTGATAATGGCTTTAAATGTAAATATCGGCATCGGCCTGATACAAATAATTGTGCCTATATGTCTTGCCGATAAGAGGAATGGGTTAACTAACATGTGGTGTGCTAGTGATTAGATCACGTCAGCAGTGTGTTTCATTCTTGAAGCAAAGTATTGTCTGAATGACGATTTGATTGATTGACTGTTTTGGATCGCTGCATTTAATCTGTGACAGAATGACACGTTCGGTGTGTGATAGAGTAAACAGTAATAGCACGTGCAGCGGCAGCAGTGACAGCCTCCCCCCGGGTCCTAACGCCCGTTTGGTAAGGAGTGTTAATCTGTAGGAGGCACTGTTGGCCTACTTCTAATTAAATTAAAAGTAAAATAGCCTACACAAATAACATTTAGACTGTGTTTCTGATTAAATAAAGCAGTAATTGATGTCATAAAATAATAAGTATGTTTTGATTTAATGGTCAGAAGCTATAGCTTACATGAAAAAAATATCACAAACATGATACTTGTAAATTAAATAATTGTATAGATACTGATTTATTCATTAAAGTGTAATATTTTTTAAACAAATCGTGAGCGCTAAAAGATTTTCTGAATTTTTACAACTTTACAACTCTTGCTTTAGACCATCTACAAATGTTAAATCTTAAAATAAAATGTTAGGGATAACACTACATCTTTCTGGGGAAAAAATGCAGCGATAGTTATTTTTAAAGCTTCAATGTACTGTAAAAAATGTTTCATTATTTTTTATTTAATTCTAGTAAATAAGTTCTTGTTAAAAACTAACCAAAATTAAAAATACTTTGCTTATAATTTCTGCACAGGAGACACTTGGTGTTGTTTCCAAACAAAAGGAAATGTATCGGTATCGGACAAAATGATTTGAAAAATATCGGCAAAAATCCAATATCGTACATCCCTAAACCCAAGTATTGTGTGTGGCAGTTACACACTAGACAAAACTTACGTGGTGCAATTGACTGAGAAAGAATGTATAAGATTTGATTAGTTGTGGAAAGAAAGGGATGATTTTTTTTAAAGCACTACTGAACCTGCAGATAGTTTGTCAGTGTATGCTTAAAGAGAAAACAGAGAAAAAGGGCTGTGGGGTGGCGTTTTGCTAAAAACTTCCCTCTGTCGATCTGACTGTCCTTTGGCGGATAAAAAAAAAAGTGAAAATTTGATCTGTAGTTTTAACAAAAGTAATAAAAAAAACTGCCCTGGAGTCAAAAAAAAAAAAATCACTGGGTGATGCCTGATGCACAATGACACATTTGCATCACATTTTGTGGGCTTTTACTGACAAATAAAAGGTGATCTCTGGGTGCGGGGTTACACTGAGTTTATTCAAAAATATGCTAAAAATGCAGTTTTACATGCAATGACTAGAATTCACATCTTCTGATAAGAGCATGCTTTAAAATTCTGAATTAAAAATCTTTTTTTTTTCTCCATTTTTTTTTTTTTTCCCCCGTTCAATGTGTCGGGAAAAAAAAACATACACTTTTAACAAATAAATATTCTTTGTTGGCATTGATGTTTCTATGAATAACATTTAAAATCCATGGAATCTTTCCATTGTACAAAAGGTTTTTCATAGTGGAAAAAGATTAATTGATTATTAAATGTTCTTCAAACTAAGAAAAAAACTAATTATTTTAAGAACTGTTCAGTCAAAGGCTTTTTGGGGAACCAAAAATGTTTCTTCAATGGCATCGCTGCAAAAAAAAACTCTTTTGAAACCTTTGTTTTTAAGAGTGTAAAACAGGAAATTATGTCATGGAAAGAATGCAGAACCTCTCAAGGTCATTAAGCTTTCTAAAATGTCAGATAATTAGATTTTTTTACAACAAGGCAAGGCTTGTTTAGATAGTAAAATGTTGTGTGACTTTTGATGTAATATTTGCACAAAATGTGCATTTTGTTTTAATTGGTTACACCACATGACATTTTAGTATCATTAAATTTTGTCTAAAACCAATGTAAAGACCAAGATAATATATTTCTGAGACATTTGTACACGTTTTAACCTAGATTTTTTTTAAGAATTTGGGTTGTCTTTATCATGGATGGATTGTCAATAAGCCATAGTTCATTCTTAAAGTTAGACCTGCCACTTCTTGATCAATGAATCCTTTTGTCTCTGCGTGTTGCAGCAAGTTAGAATTTCCTCAACATTGAGTCACATGCCTGAGTGTTCACAAACTTTAGTTTTTCCTCTATGTCCTTGTAATGTACCATCCCCTTTGAAATCAATGGATTCTTTGATGCCGTGAAAACTCTTAGCTTTGTACGTGAAACTATGATTTTTATTTACTTATTTATTTTGGCAGCACTTGTTTTTCTCCCTTGTGAAATGTCTGTGTTCATCTTTGTCTAAGGCAACAGTTGTTCTCAGACTGATGGATTCCATTCAGATTCACATGGAAAACACCCTGGGGCAATGCATCGGGATGAGATTTGATTAGCGACTTTAAACTACTGAGGAAATAAACACCACAGGGAGGGAAGAATCTCTGAGCTGAATTTGTAATACACGCCGAATGCTGTACTGAAAGCATGTTTAGTGTAGCTTGAGCGCAGTTGGTTTTCTAGATCAGTTCAAACTAACAGAAGCAAATATCCAAAATGTTAATTTGTTTTGTAATTCACCCACATCTTATAATCGATAAAGACTCAGTTGAAAAAAAGCATGCCAGCATTGAGTTGTAGAATAGGATGGGCTTGTAGATCTTAGACAATATCCTGTCTGTTGTGTGATATGTGACCCCAGTAGTGGAGCTGAAGGAGATAACGTGTCATAGAGCAAGTGTCCCCACAAATGTGGGCTTTGACCTCTCTGTGACATTTTCTGTGAATAAACCCTACATACAGATGCACAACTCTGTTTCTTTAGGGAGAACACAGACATCAGAATTGGGTTATACTTCAAAGCTTTTGTTCTCAATATATCACTGCTTTCTGAATTATTAGAGGATTGGGAATATTGCTGAGCTCACAAACAGGAAAAGAAAAGAAAAGAAAAAAACCTCACTCTCAGGAGCATCCAAGCAAACAAGCAGCATGAGAAAGAATTATGAGTCGTTTGAAGGAAGTGTAGGAATCTCAGAAGAGCAAAGCCAAGAGGGCGTATACAGACGAATCAGAATAAGGGGAAGTGAGGGTAAGCTTCTCTTGTTTTAAAGCATGGTAGCCTATATACAACTTTTTAACGCAAGGATGCGTTCAATTGATTGAAAGTGACAAAGACATTTATACCATTTCTATTTCAAATAAATGCAGTT
Organism: Barbus barbus; assembly: GCF_936440315.1. Taxonomy (NCBI): domain Eukaryota; kingdom Metazoa; phylum Chordata; class Actinopteri; order Cypriniformes; family Cyprinidae; genus Barbus; species Barbus barbus. The sequence goes on from NC_136738.1 coordinate 3,759,886, forward strand.
CTTTTAAATGTATCACTGTTTCCAAAGCAGTACAACTGTTTCTAAAATTGGTAATAATTTAGAAATATTTTGAGAGGAGCAAATCAGCATATTAGAATATGATTTTTTGTTTCTGAAGGATCATGTGACTGAAGAACTGGTGTGATGATGCTGAAAATTCAGCTTTGCATCACAAGAATGAATTACATTTTATCATATATTAAAATAGAAAATGGTTCTTTTAAATTGATATAATATTTCAGAATATTAGTTTTTTTCCTGTATTTTTGATCAAATAAATGCAGCCTTGGGGAGCATAAGAGACATCTTTTTAAAAAATTCACTGACGCCAACATTTTTGAACAGTAGAGTATATCTTCCATTTAATTCACTTATACTGTGATAAATTGCCTGCCAGTACTATCATATGAAATTGCTTCATTTTTCAAGGCTCAGATAAGAAAATAAACAAGTAACAGTATTCCTAATTTTTACAGATTGAGCAATCTTTTTGGAAAAGGACTCCAAAGTATGCGATTTGCCATTCTGGACCACCTGTTCAGTGCATCTCTGGTGTGCTGGGCATGGTAAACCCTTTTGTTTCAGTTTATGTAGGCTCAGACTCCTCTCTCTGTTCAGCTCCAAACACCCGTCTGCCTGTCTGTCCCTCGCTTCAGAGATGGTTTGGCCACTGCAGCCATGGAAACCAGCAAACAATGGCCTTTACACTTAAGGAAGGAGGGAAGAAAGGAAAAGGCTGAGTGAGAATGCTCAGCGCGGGAAAGGAGATCCGTGTTGCGTGGTAATCTGTTCTGGGGAGATGAGCGTGAGAGCTGTCAGACCTATGACATAGATGGAGGTTACCCACATTCCTGTGGGACGTAATAAAAGGCAGTGTTCACGTGTTTCCCGGGAAACAAGTGATGGATGTTTAAATGTCATCTTAATCTTTCCAATTTTACTATCAAGGTGCTTGCAGTCACGGTCCTTTACTGTTATTCAACATATTTTTGTGGGTAAAATCCAGTCATTCCAATAGGAATTCACACAGTCTGGAAATTTGTGTGCAGATTTTGCAGCGGGTTCACGTTGGTCATACGAACTCACCACACTGACCAACAGAAAGCTGACGTGACTTCTGTGTGAGATCTGGTTGATTGTTTATTAACAGTGATCAATCGACCTTTTGTGGCCATGAAATTTCACCAATTCAGCAGCTTAATTGAGCCTTTATAGCTTTTTGTATCATAATCCTACATTTGCCACATGGGTCATACAAGCAAGCAGTTAGTATCATTATATTAGTCCAACATTTGTTGGCCATAAGGAATGGGTCAAGAAGATCAACTAGTTGTTCAAAAACTGACTAGTCGATTTGTGAGGTTGATTATAGATTTTTATTTTTTGGGGGGAGATGGGGCCTTAATTAGCATTGTTTATTAATGCCTTGTCAAGTTTTTAAATTGTTTGATTTTGAATAAAAATTCATCTAGACCATTACATTGTTAAAACTCTGGGTCGTCTTCTCATTTGGGTCATGGGAACCCAAAACTAGCCTAATTGTTTAGTTTCTTTAGAACGTAGCAGTCAAGTGGTCATTCAGAAAACTCAACAGCTGGAAGGTATTGAAAATATGTCATTTTGCACACCCAATGCATAATATTTCTATCATGACAACTCTGGAGATTTTAGCATGGTAATGGATATGATAATGCGTGATACAGTGCTGTGAGTATTTCAGACATACTGCTGCTGCACAAATAGCATTTATAATAACCTGTATCAGATCTATACAGGTGGAGCTGGGGAAGGTGGAGGTTTTTAAAGTAACTCTGAAAGCGTGCTGCAAACAGCTTTACTGAATGCTATCCAGCCATTTAAATGTAAAGCAGCAAGCTCATTGGCTGCATATGCAACATGAACCAATCAGCTTGTGCCAAGTCGTTTAACACTGTGAATATCATCAGTTTAGGTTAAGAACCCATCAGTCTGCGCCATCTAGACTTTCATGACAGAACTTGGCATTTATTAATAGATGATGAGTAAATGAGATGAATGACTTCAGTAGTGTTCAAATGAAAATGAAGATTTTCTTTTGACTGGTGCATATTTGTGTGGGGTTTTTTCTTTATATGTCAGGGTTCAGGGGTCATTTCAGGATCAGGGGGTTCTTTAGATTATTACTCAGAGGTCTGAGATGCATGTTGAACAATGAGAATATTGTTTGCTGAACAATGCTGAATTGATTTGTGGAAAAGCACTGCTGGAATAACGTTGAGGACTGACATCAAAGACGAACTAGCTTTCTGTGTTTTTTCACTGCACTCAAAGTCTTAATTCAGATCTTTCTCATTATGCAAAGCGATGACAGAAACAGTCATGATTTGTTTGACGCAAACAAGGTTGTTGTTTGTAAGAAAAATATTGCATGCAATCACGTCACCTCAGGATTTGCTGAAAGTCTGTGGCTTTTTAAAGGTTTGCTCTGTAATGTGGTTCAATCAGTCACTGATTTTTTTTCTTTTTTTTTCCATTGTGATCAAATGTTTGTAAGGAAAGCAGGACCTCAGTGGAAATCTGTTCACCATTAGCCATATGCTTTAATGCCAGTCATGTGAAGGCTTCTTGGATAGCGTCACCAAGCAGTCAAACAGTCATTCATTTTCTTTTATTGCTTACTGAAGAGGAGCAAACACTAACCTCATCAGAGACATTACAGGATGCGTCACCGCAAGCCCAGCCCACTGTACTGCAGTTTGGACTTTAGGACACTGTTGTTTGCTTTGGATATCAGTCGATACAATAAATGTGACATATTTGTAACAGAACTGGCGAGTCATGGATATTAATGTGGCACCAAGAAATTTGAGACCTATTGATCAAATCAACATGGCAGTTTGTAACTATTTTACATTTTGTCAAATTGGATATTGTGTATACATACATTTTTGTACAATCTGCTTATGCCCCACTGAGATGGGGTTAGAGCTAGACCTTCATTTTTACTTTGTTCTAAAATGTATATTTTGAATAAATTGCATATAAATTGTAAAATCTTTTTTTTTTTTTCTCATGAGTTCTGAGCCCCTTGCATATTTTTATTGCCATGTTACAGCAAAATGCAGCACATCCTAAAATTACAGAAAAAAATCTATTTGGTAAAACATTAGAACTGGAATATATTGGCAGAAAACAGTACTTTTGTTACTCACAATAATCATGGTGCTCCAATGGGAACTCGTCAACAGCATGAGGGTTCAGCTTCACTCAAAAACAGGATAAATATCTCCAAAAATCTTAGTCACAGATCATTGCAATGATTTATTTGCCATGATTTGTGTTTTATTGTCATCTCACAAATCAGTTATAATTAAGCATTATAGTATCAGAAGGTTGTGTTCAGAGGTGGATAGTCCAGGTTCAGAAATGAAAAGTCCTCTAATTAGCACAGTTTTTCAGTAATTAGTGAAATCAGCTGGCTGAGTTCATGAGTGGAATAAACATATGGGAGGACTTTTGCTTTCTGACCCCAAGACTTTCCACCTCTGGTTGTGTTGGCGCTGCGAAAGGCCCCGCGATAACCTCCCCTTGCTGGGTTGCGTCGAAAGACGAGGATCTTGTAGCAACGACAGCCAGAGATATTGTCAAAAACATCAATTATTGGCAATATTAAGAGGATTTGGCATTTCCAATTAACGTAGCCCTGTTACATTCTTATTTTTATTAGGTCTATTATTATTAAGTTAATTTTATTATTAAATTAAAATTACTATTAATTTGCCCAGCAATATTACCGCATAACTGACGCTCTGCGAGGATAACAAAAAGATAAGGCTATTTACTCCTCAATTAAAATGTAAAAAAAAAAGGTATTTTAAAACGGGTCTATTATACAATTAATTATAAGTGTATAATTAAAATATTAACACTGCAGTCGTCAATAAAAATCAGTGAAGCAAAAAGCTTTATTTATATAGCTTTATTAAATTTACTAACCACTCAGCATTTTCACTGGCCATAATTTTCTTGTTGGTAAATTATGTTTTGTATGACTTAATACTGCATACAAAAATTGTATTTAAATTGATTTCCGGGTCGTTTTTGACCTATTTAAAGGGCATTTTTCCCTAACCGCATTAAATGCATGCATCATCTTTCATATCAAATTCTTACATTTTATTAATCATTTCACTTAATATAATAAGATAATATAGAGCTGTTACCAATCATATGAAATCAGTATCTACAAAATCGATCTTTCCACTGCAGAAGAAACAGAAGTGACTGGAGCGGCATTCAGATGCATTTACACAGCCAGTTCAATGTAGCTGAAATATAGCAAGAATACACTTATACTGCATGCAAAATTATAACTGCATAAATAATGTTGTGAGCACAGTGTTTTAAAATATATATTTTTTTAATATACAAATATGAAATGTTGGGAAAAGTGAAAGTAAACCGCCAGTAGGTGGCAGCAAGTGACTCTTAATTAATTAATGATCTTAATTAGTCATTGAAGCATGCCTTCGAGCGATTCGTTCAGACGGCTGATTCATTCAAGAACGAAGCAAGTGCCTTTGCTGATGAATGGACCACTGAATCACAAACGTGAATCATTCAGTAACGAAGCACAGCTGTGTGTTGCTCAGAGATGCGTGACTGCTGCTGTGATCTGTGTTTGGAACTATTTTCATTAACCAAATGGAGCAAAAACAGTCAACGTTGGCAATATATCCTTTCAAAAAATTCAGATTCAAATATTGAACTAAAATGTATATTAACTACTCATTTTAACTTGTATAAAATGTCAAATTTGCAATCGTGGTTTTCAGGGACCTTCCCTCTCTTGGTCAAAAAATGAAGTTTCTTTGTGTATTTGTTTTGATTTCTCCACGAGATTCTCTCACATAGACCGGCTGCGTGAGTTTCTACTGACGTGACCTTGTGCAATTAGATGTTTTAATCACATTAGTTGTCCGGTTGGGCAAGTAAAATTCTCTTCTTTCACTTGCCCCTACTTTAAATCTACTTTAAAGCTGGGATTTAGCATCTTAGATTGTGTATTTTAACAGGACAGCATTTATCAACCAGCATCACTGATTATATATGTGTATATGAAAAGCACAATTCCTATAGCGCACCGTGTGGATGTGTTCTTGGTGGCAGTTACTGTAAATCTCACAAATATTATACATTTTCACCTTTATTCTTTGACCTTTTGAATACAGATTCATGCAGTTGCTTTGTCCCTATGTAAAATGAGTAAAGTCATCCTTTAGCGTAACAACAGGTGTTGACAGTCCACCGGCATTTCATCATCTTCCTAGTCTCTCATTTTCACAAATAACCAGCTTGAAACCGGTCTCGCCATGTCACTGTCTAACTTGATTCCTTCTCGCCACTTTCTATTTTCAGCTGCTCGTCCATTTCTCAGTGTTGTATGATGTAATGTCTTGTGTTTCTGAGATCAGAGCAGTTCATTCGTGGGAGGCGTTCCATGGGTGGACTGCTGGTTCAGACTAATCATTAACACCAGCAATGGGAACGCACATGTCTCTGCCTATTAAAGGTCCTGACCTGATTTCTCTAACGCTTTCACATTGGGCCAAATTTACTCCGTCCCCCTGCTCCACACTCCACCACATTAGCTTAATTCTCAAGCGCGTTTGAATGGTTCTGAATGCATCTGTATTAGTGCCAGGGGATGTTTGCTGAATGGAGATGAATGTGGCAGTCCACTGCTGCTACAGACATGACAGAAATCCAAAAGACGCCAGGAAAGTGTAAAAGAGATGCCTGGTAGATTCGTTCTTAACCTCTGTACTGAAGAATCTGCTGGGACCCTCTGTATTCCTTTCTCTCTTTCTTTGTCCCGGTGTTTTTGTGCTGGGTAAAGAGCTCCAGAGAGGATCTATAGAGGGCTGATGCAGTTGGAGAGAAGACTTTCCTAAAGTCCCACACAAAATTCCCACTTGAGGGGGAAGGCCAGGCTATGCATTTTGGGAAAACTAGGGTACATCTTTAACCCAGTCTTTCTTGATTTATTTTGTGCTTGCCGTCTTCTCTTTACTCTTGTTTCTTCTTTTCTTTTCTTCTCTATTAAAGAGATTGAAGAGCAATGACTTTTAAAGAGAATGACTTGACTATGACTTTTATTTATTTGTATAGCAACAGTACAAAAAGTTACAGTACAAGTTCTTCTAAATGGTTATATATAATATTTGATCAAATAAATGCAGCCCTGGTGGGCATTTGATTTGAAAACAATAAAAAAATCTAAATCTTCTAAACTTTTGACCAGTATTATATAAAGCATAATTAAAATCAAAAGTACAGGTCTAACTGGTAAATTGCTAAAAAATAGTACAATTGTGGTTTCTTTTTTTAACCAGCCCTTCACCATCAATACAAAAGAATGTAAATATTGGATTAATTTTATTTAATTTGTAAACGCATTGAGAGTTTATTTAAATGGAGTTTCATTGAAATACATGTTTAGTTGGGTTAAGCGAATGTGAGCTGGACATTTGCCTACCGGATGTATTAGTCGTATTAAATGCTTTTAGTCCCTCGAGAGCAGAGCTCAGAGTGCTAAGTGCATCTGGACTATGGGAACACATCTTGGCCGAGGATAGATCAATTGAAGGTCAAAGAGTGGCTTCCTTCTGTTCTCGTCTTCACTGACATTGCAACACCAGTCATCATGGCCGCTGGATGTAAGACAGACTCAAGACAGAGTACGACTGTTTTTCTGCCCGTGGTGAGAAATGTTTATAACCTGGCTAATTGTCTCTTCTTGGTTAAAAGGCTTCTCCCATCGCACGTGTAAGTGAGCGTAAGCTGACAGTGAGCCGGGTAAGATTGATCATTACCAAGCAGCTTTCCGGCGTCTGAGCGAACGCTGAGCCTTGAGGATTGATCTGCTTTCCCTCGGCAGAGCCATCGGTCTTCTTAACAACCTTGATTATTAAGGAGGTGGGCTAAGCTGTGTGCTTATTACAGGGGGCGGGGCTCCGATTAGCGAAATGAGTGTCATCTATCACCGCGCTGCCGGGACAGAGACCTCCTCGATTCTCTGAAGAGGACAGAGAGGAAGGAGATGGACGGTGACCTTTAACAGCGTCCTCTTACACAATGACCACGATTCTGTCCTGATCCGCTGAACCAATGAGTGATGATAGCAATGTAGTGCTTAATTAGTAGACGTACGATTATATCAGATGCTGATATCCATTCTGTCATCTAATTTTTTTTTTCTCCAAACAAGCTTCTGCTAAAGTTGTTGATCTTATCTCAGCAGATGGTATTGCAAAATATCATTCTCTGTGCTTAATTTTTCCATTTCAGTGTATATACAGGTATATATACTGTATATATATATAATGAACAGGTTTGACTACTTGAGTAATTTCCATGAGAACAAATCTTAATATTTAAGCATATAATGATATTGTAGGGAATTGTGTGCTTCTAATTGTATAGCAACAGTTTGGACAGGACCCTTTTCTAGTCTAACATGACCGTGCCTCTGTGCACTAATATGTGTATGTGTATATATATAACGTAGGGGTGGAGCCTGGGGTTGGCCACCCCACTCATAACTGCTGTTTCTTGTCTGTTTTTTCTTGACAAGAAGTGCATTTATTCAGTTGCAGAACGTCTTTACGAGCACATCAAACAGGAGACGTTTCAGGCGCGTGCTCCAGCTTCAGTTCAGCAGCAGGCGTGAGTCAAACAAGTGCGGAAACCGCCTGTATCAATTTATATCAAAGCGCAGAATAAACTACGTGCATACATGTCGTGGTCAGTTAAGGCATGAAGTTACCAAAAAGGCGATTAAAACATCATGCCTTAAAACTGTGCGTGCATGTAATATGTTATAACCTATATGAGTTACATTAAGAACAGGTCTCTGAAATGGTTTTAAAAACTGTCCAGGAGCATCCCAGCACTGTCTTCCTCATCTAACACACCCAATTCAACTCGTCAGCTCATTGGTAGAGACTGAAATGGGTCCGACCTGAATATGAAAATAGGATGCGTGTAAGATCCGTGTCGCGTTCAGCAGCAGCTCTTAAAGAAATAGCAGCCAAAACAATCTAATAAGGATGTCTGTTCATCAAGAATAAAAGAAAAAAAGAGGAAATCAATAACTTTTATATAGCTGTAAGTATTTATCTGTATTTAGTTTAGAATTTAGTGTTTGATAACTTTATTAAATTTCTGTATATTTCTGCTGAGGGGCACAGGTAGCCTAGCTAAACATACCATTTATTATAAAGGGTTTATGTGAAGATCGTTTTAAGTTCACTTAAATTAGAAGTTATTTTTAAAGTCTAATGTTAAAATTGATAGCTCTTAATTATAATGTGATGTTAAATGACTATAGTCAATGGTTAAGTAGTAGGGGAAATTTTTTATAGGGAAATCAGTATTACTTGGTATTAGTGATATACACATATTTATATATACATACATTTTTAATGACAATTTGGTAAATAACTCACTCTATATCAATATATTTATCAATAAATATAATATATTTATTATAATTTATCTATAAATCAAATCCAGTTGGGGTATTTAACAAACTCAGTGGATTAGTCAGTCTTAAGACAGACCTGTGTAAAAAATTAGGCAGTCCACCAGACCCCATCAGAAGTGTCTGAGATGAATTTATCCACAGACAGTGTTATTATGACTCTAGCAGCAGTCTTTTATATGAGAGTTTTTAATAAGACTGGACAATAACAGTACACTCTATTAGATGCTACATGTCTTAATAATTCCACATGTGAGTCTCCCTTGGTTTTCTACATTTTTGCTCAAATGCCACACTGTATTTGTTTTTATTTACAAAAACTGAATTAGTTAAACAAATCATGTATGTGATTATGTTGGATTTAAGATTGTGTCGTTCAATAAAAATAATAGTTTTTGACATTTTACATAGTTTTTTATGTATTAGCATGTTTTTTAGATGCTTAATTATGAGTTTGTATTATATAAATAACACAAAAAATACTGGCTCGGTTTAAAATGACAAAAGAATGTGTAAATTATGAAACAAAACCCTTCAAATTTGCCTCATTGCCAATAATTGCTTTTGCTTACATTGCCTTTTCACAAAACCTTATTGAAACTTTGAGGACTTCCTCTTGTAAGTTTGCTGAGGCCAAGGCAATATATTAGCTTGATATTTGGAGTTATCAGCATCTTTTATTATTTAGAATATATGATTGCCACTGCACACAGACTTACTAGATTATTGAGTGCACTGTGGGTTCCAGTGTTTACTTCCTTTTTATTGATGTTTTTATTTTCATGCATTTATATTTTCAATTTTCTTTTTGAAAATAGCATATGATTACAGAATCAAGAGGTTTATCTAAATATAAATGTGATTTATTTTATAGATATTTTTTTTATCAATCTCCATTCTTTACCAAAACATTCATTTTCAATTTATTTATTTCCAATAATTTTAGTAAATGTTATGTAAATATGCACAACAAATTAATATATCAGCTTTATATCAGTTATGGTCCACCTTGCTGTCTTAATATATTGCCATCGGCCATCACAAAACAATACTGGTCGGCCACTAATTATGATATTAACGGCTAATTATTGAATCCATTGACAAGCTTGGTGTATTTTTATCAAGTAACCGGCACTGTCGATTTTAGTATCGATTTAGTATCTATGCCAAATAACAGAAGACATTTGAGTATTCATCATCCCTATCGTCATGACTTCCAACTTTCCCTTTCTTACCCATCTGCATTCTTCAACAAAGTGTTTAGTGACAAGATTTGGCCTGCTCTCCCCACATTTTTCACCCTTAGAGAATCTCATTTAGCAGCTCCTTGTTCGCCATGGCTCTCTTTCCCACCCTGTACTGAAACACAGCGACTGGGGTCACGCGCTTCAGGTAATGAATGAGCCCGAAGCTCGCAGCCAGCAGAGTGGAATGACTGATTTAAAGCACACGGACATTTCTATCCAGCTGCTGTCTTGGCCAGCCTCTTTCCTAATTGAACTGTCATTTAACGACCGCTTTTAAAGAAAACGAGCCCTGCCTTTGAGCTGCCATATTTGCATTTATGAAATACAGCCCAGCGTGGATACTCATCTCACCAGAGATAATGAAATCCTTTATGTGGTGTAATTGTGTGTGGGAGGCATCTCTTGAGTTGTGTGCTCCGGTGTGATGGATGTTAATATTAGAATTGTCGCCTCATTAAAGACATAAAACAGGCAAAAGAGGCTGAAATGTGTCTGCTCTGTCCTCTGTGAATCAATTTATGGTGTGTTTATCTGCATTTGAGTTTAAAGCCCATAATTGACAGGTCAGATTAGTCTTGTGTAACCAGACGTTTGATTTAGACATAAGGTCTGGTCCACACTGCAGCTCATTCTGGCCAAGAAGCTCTTATTTAGATAGAAAGTGACCATCTGAACCACAGTTTTTGTTTTGTTTTTATTTGCGTTTTGATAGTGCTTGCCAGTTTTATGTGCAATATGCATCAGACGGTCAGTGGACATACAGTGGGCGGTCCGCTGGTGTACTGCCTGAGGCTAAGTCTTGAGTAATATTGCTTTCATAAAGACCCAGTAAGTGTACCAAGAAAATAACATTAGCTAGGATTCCATCCAAAGTTAAGAATTTAATTTGTGCCTTGCGCAAGATTGGAATGTCTTATAACCACCGTTTCCATCCAACGAGTCAAAGAGAATAAAATTGTCACTTCCTGATAAACTGCCACTAAATATCACTAAGAAAAGTGGGAGAAGCCACTGAATATAATAATTTTCATATAGGCCTATAAGAAATTGTTTGCACCTCAGAGTGAGCAGACAAAATTGCAGAAATCCCTTAATTTGCAAAAAAAGCTTTTACACTTGCAAAGAAGGGTTAATGTGAATAATAGGAGATGGAAATGCATTTTCCAAATTAATTCCCCCATGTGCATCAAAATGCATTCTCGTTTGGCTCTGTTCGAAGGCGGTCGCATTTTTCTTCCCTCCTGAACTTCCCTGCTTGCTCTCTTGTATTGTCCTGTCCTCTTAAGAGACTCTCGCTGCACTATTTGCAAAACCGAAATTATGGATCTGATCAACTGGTCTCTAAATGCAATTGACACCATCTTCTCGACCAGGAAAGCGGGATCTGGAGAACCGGAATGTCCCGCTGGGACGTTTGCTGCTGGCTACACGATGGACGCATGGGAGAGATGGCGGGTCGTGTGCCTAGCGGCTCTCTCCGTGGAGGACATTGAAGACATCTTCTTATTCGGAACAATGATAACTGGGTTTCTGCTATTTGGATTAGGCGTTGCCCTAAATTATCAGAAAATTAAGGAGACGGGACTGGCTGTCCAAAACCTCTCACGGCTGCCCGTCATGATGGAGTCTGTGGGCAGAGCGGTCGCCTCGGAGACTGAGGCGATTAACCGCAATATGGATTTAATCACGGCTAAGCTCTCGGCTTTGGAAAGAAAAATCGACGGAAATGGAGATCAGAATGGACAATGAGAATTAGCTGTGAAACTGGAAGACAGCTGTTCGCACTAAGACAAAACAATCTTATCTCTTTCCGGCTTCCCACAACAGATCGGCTTGGCAAGGCCGCTCTGGTATCAACTCTCCAGTGAATACTGCAGGGAGACGCTCTTTCTTCCATTCCCTCCTCCCAAAAACACCTTGTTATTGTCGGGCGTTTGTGCTCTGTCCAAGGACGTTTCCATGGCAATTGCTATGTCGCATCACAACCTGCGAACTGAGTCGACTGGTTTGGAGTGCTGGCGAAACGGATTTCAAGGCATACGAACTCACACGAACTTACACATACACACACTCATACACCTTCCTACCCCCATCCCACGCCTTCGTCGCTTCATCCTGTCAGGTGATAACGGGTCCGTGTGTTTGCGCTGAATGGCTGCTGGCCGGATGGCTGTTTCGTCTGAACTAGGATTACTATGCAAGTTATGTTCCTGTGTTGATTGTGCTTTATACTGAGGTTTTTTGTCTGTTCTCGCGCTGTGTTCTCTTCCAAGAACGCAGTGCGAGGACACTTTTTTTTCTCCTCTCCTTCCTCATGTTATGCTGTATTTCTTCTTCTCTATTGCATTTCGTTGCCTTGTACCTACATGTGCAATGACAATAAATTGAATCCAATCCAATCCAATCCAATAGTCATGTTTATCGTCCATGCATGATGGGACGGCATAACTTGATTGATTAACCAGCAGACCTATCTCGTTGCACAGCATCTGAAATGTTATGGTCATTCTTAAATGCCAGAGTAAAGTCTGTCATCAAGGTATTTCTGTATAATTGCCTCCAGAATTCTCTTACATGAATGTGTTCCCAAACCGCAGGCATCCATCTCCGAAAGCAATGACCATTTATCGAGCTTTGTCTTCTCACTCTGAGGTGCAAGTAGACTTTTTTGATGTACATGGAGGAATTTATTCAGCAAATTCATTTCCATCTGCCATTATTCGCATTAACCCTTTTTCGCACAAGGCAAAAACCACCTCAAGCGAGCATAAAAAGGTTTTCGCAAATTAAAGGGGTCATCGGATGCAAAATTCATTTTGTTGGAAATGTGTGTACACATCCATCCTATAATGATTAAAAATCCAGCCAGTGTTTTTTTTTTTTTTTTTAAATCCCCATTTTAAAACCCCCTTACTCAAATCAGGCTGTTCTGAGGTTCCTGTCAGAATGACGTAGTTCTGTACAGGCCCCTCCCACGATAGTTGATTGACAAGGCCATCTTACCTTAGACCCGCCCTGAGTGAGCTGTCATCAGTCCGCCATTGTGTCGACTCCGGTGCAGGGAAAGACAAGATGTCTCCAATTAAGCGATTGAGGTGCTTTGTTGTTGGATGAAATAATGAACATAGCAGTCGTCATTTACTCCCAACATCTGAGCCGCTGAAGATGCAGAGGACTAACATTACTTTAGTTTTGAAGTGAATGCGCTGATCCCGATCTGCCTAAATGCATCTGTGTTCGCGTAAATCATTTGTGATCCAGCTTTATCTACAGAAGAAGTGAGTATAACGGGTTTTTTATGAATCTTTGCAAATCGCCTTTCCTAATAATGTGCTAGTTAACCAGTTTCGCGGCTGAGAGGGGCGGGGTCAGCAGAGCTCATTAGCATTTAAAGCAACATGGATTAGAATGGCTTTCCAAAAACAGAGCTGATGTTGACAGGGTAAAAAAGGTGTTTGTTACACTACCATTGAGAAATTTTAACTAAAGTATGTTATAGACTTTTCATTAAGACCCTAAAGAATCATATCAACTTGTAGAAAATGGGCATCCGATGACCCCTGTAAGGGATTGTTTTCCCAAAATTTGGCGTTTCCATCACTTGTTTCTCACTCGGAAACATAGCTACAGACACATAAACATAAGGAGTGGTAAAAAAAATTACTAAAAGTATAGTAAAGAATAGACTCACTGCAACATCCAGAAATCAGAAAGCTATGCATATGGTATCTGCGTCACATGTAGGCAAAGCGTGAAATGAAAGCTGTTGCTCATGCATACACACCCACATGCGCATACCGTCTCAGACTCACTAGGTCTGCCCTTCTCTTCTAATGGCTGTGCATTTGACTTAGTAGCCATGCCTAAAGCCTCTCTCAGCAGGAGCACAGAGCTTTAAGTGCGCTTGCCTGAAACACCATCAATACTTAATCAGTCCATTACTATTCAGTGCATTTTTAATCCTTCAGCAGCTTGCTCTCACATCTCGGGCTAGGCGTTTAAAATCGGCCATGCCAATAAACCCGCCTACTTACTCATTTATGGGTTTAGCAATTGCCTACTATCATTTCTGTCATTTTGCTCGAAGGAACAAGAGTGCTTCGTGTATTTTGAAAACTTCTGCTCAGCCTTTGACAGTCTCAGTCATTTTTAATGGCTTTTCTGTCCGACGGTTTGGCTGTTTATTTAATGAGACTAATGGCATGGATTAAGTGGTTTATACATTGCGAAAATGCTTTTCTGCCTCACTTGATTTTTATTGCTCATATTCTCTTACTAAATCATCAGATTCATTGTTTGCTTTGTTTCTTAGGCTTTTGTTAGTGCTGTTGTCAGCTATATTTAGATACATCCGTTCTCACTGTTTAATGGAATGAGGATGTTTAAATATCAGTTTTAGTGGTCAAACAATATGGGTTTTTAATGGCCAGGACTGATATCTACAGAACAGGTCGATATAATGTCATAATGCTGATATAATGCACACATTAAATTGTTGGAACATCAAAATTTACTCAAAAATGACAAAAAAATTGTCAAGGGTATCCAAATATCCAAGCAGATTATTATCCACTGGTCTAAATATGATCAAATATCGTCCTAAGCAACATATCAGTCTATCTCAGTTTATCAACATCTTCATGTAATTTGCTTCATTGTTAGTCAACTATGATTGCAGGCTCCATCAGTAGCAACATAGTTCAACTATTTGTCGTTTCCTGAAATCATAGTTCCAATGAACATTCGCAAACTGCATCAGTGTTGTGTGGTCGAAACTACAGCTCTTCACATACCCAGGGAAAAAAGACATGATCAATTTACAAAAATTTGGAATGTTGGACATCTCATGCAATGAACTGTCAAGGCTTTCTTTACGTAGCCGAAGAAAAGGGCTATCAAACTGTGATATTGGATGACAAAATAACCTTATAATTTTCATACACTTGACGGCAGAGTTCATAATGCAGGGGTTCTCAACTCTAGCTGTTCAGGTCCACTTTCCCGCAGAGTTTAGGTACAACCTTGATCAAACTCCCTTGCCTGTGACTTTCTAGTAATCCCCAAGACTCTGAGTAGCTTGTTCAGGTGTATTTGATTAGGGTTGTTGCTAAACTCTGCTGGAAAGTGAACCTCGAGTTGAGAACCCCTGACAAAAAAATGCATAGTTAAGTTCATAGTGTATAGTGCGTCATTTGGAATGCAACATCTTTCATTTAATATATATACAAATTTAATTTTACGTTTGAGAAGAGAGATGGGAGGTTCAAAGTTACTGTGGTTTCAGTTACAGTTAATTTCACCAATGATACATTTAACATTATTGAGTTGCATTATTGTACAGGGAACGCACCTCTTCAGACAAACAGTAGTTTTGATAGCTCTACAGAGCCCAACTGTTTACATTTCTCAGGAAAGTGAACCTGTGAATGGCTTACTATTTATCACCTTTTTAGCTCTTGAATGAAATATTACTGTATCCTCCAAACTTATTTTTGTTTCTTGACTTCTCCAGTCTGTCACATTCTCCTGCTATTCTCTTCCTCCCTCTGGTAAATGGGTTGCGTGGAGGGAGTGTGAGCTCACCTGCTGATCAAGATGTATTAAATAGAGCATATGTAATCATGTCTGTCTCTCGTCTGAGTCATGCATTTGTCATAGAGGCTTGACTGAATGTCTTATTAAAGGAGAAGGTCCAGACCTTTTTTAAGGACAAATTTAAAGCAATTTTCAATCTGATCTTTACACTTACCTTGGAACTTAATGAATGTTATAGTTGGTCAGTTTGTCATTTATTAAACTGTTTAGGTTCTCGCCATTGTCTTGGAGATTATGTTCTTCTATTTCATATCATTTGTTCTTTCTCTCTTCTGGCAGTGGGACTCGATGAAAGATGACAGAGGAGGTGATTGTTATAGCCAAGTGGGACTACACAGCTCAGCAAGACCAGGAACTGGACATCCGGAAGAACGAGCGGCTGTGGTTGCTGGATGATTCCAAGACCTGGTGGAGAGTCCGCAACGCATCCAACCGCACCGGCTACGTCCCCTCCAATTATGTTGAGCGCAAAAACAGTCTGAAGAAAACCTCACTAGTGAAGAACCTAAAAGACACTCTCGGTAAGAAGTCTCACAGCTCAGTGAAACATTCCACCAATTCACAGTCCTGCCAAACTAGAAAAGGCCTTTTAAGGCAAGTCGGTTTATTTAGCAAGCATCTAGGCAACACCATCAGGAAGCTAGTTTATATGTAGGCAAATAGAATATCTACTGGGGAGAAAGTGCCCATAACATGCCAAATCATCAAAATCTGACAATGATTGGAATGCTTGCTCTCCTTTTTAGTTCAATTTTCAATTTGACAACAGGCCTTTTCATGGCCTTAGCCTTTGCAAAGTAGACCAGACAGATTTACGGTTAAAAATAGTTGGGTCATTAAATAAATTGTGCTGTTTTGATCTAAATGTCATACTGAAGAGTCTGTGCAGGTCTTGACCTCATCCTCCTTCAGTAGATGATGTGTATGAAACTCCCTCGCAGTTGCCATGCCCTACTTCCCCCGTACGCCTCCGGAGCTTCATGCCTTTAACGCTCAATCTGTCATCTCAAGGCACTAAGGAAGACTCTTGGGACTGTCGTTTTTTTGCAGCGAGTTGTGTACAAGCCAACAACACAAAACGTACACTAGGAGTTAGGAAGCAGCTGAAGTTCTTTTGATTGCATGTGTTATGCTTTATAAAAAATGGTTGAATTGTTGAGATACTTTGATGTAAAGTCACCTTAAGGGGCCCTCCTTCATTCATTCAAAATAAAACATCTTAATGTTACAGTATCTGTCACACCAAAAGCAGGTGAAGCATCTGAACACTTAACGTTTTTTAGGGCATTGTTTTGTTAGGACAGGATTCATGGGAATTTTTTTATTGAAAATGGACACCGTCTAAAAATGTATCTCGTGTTCATAAGATTGGTGTGGCCCTAGGGACGGACACTGGAAATCAGGCACCATTAGCTGTCCATTAGCATATAAACCAATATCTTCACTATACTCTTTTGACCTCAAAATAAACATTTAGATGTTGTACTTTTTTGTAAATATACAGAGATGATTTTTATATTTTCTGTGGTCTCTTGCTAAACAGTTTTTTATCCTTAAAAGAATGCAGAATCACATTTGCCATAGCTGGCAAATAAATATTTTCCACAAGTGCAAGGTATCAGTCAGTTCCCCCATGGGCCGTCTCGGGACCTACATATGGGTAAGACACTACAGGTGTGAGGATTAATGGATTTCTAGCTCCAGTGCATCCCCAATTTCTGCCCTTCTCATGAAATGCCTGCTTTCTAGGCCAGAGTGTTTCCATTTCCATGTGCTGCAGACGCAGAAAAAGAAGCCATGAGTACTGGTTGAGAATGTAACCTGGAAAGTTTGGAAAGAGAATATGGAAAACTTAAAAAGCTCTTGCATTGTCAGACCAGAATTCCATTGGATTCTGTTTTATCTAAGATGCTAACCATATCAAACTGACCAATGTATTTATATGTATTTTTAAATCTGTTCAAATCATTAGTATCCCTAGATGAGAGCATGCTTTTCCCTGTTTATGTGTTTGTTTGTCCCATATGTGATTACCATGAGTTAATGAGCTCGAAATAATATTTTGTTATTTTGTTAATGAGCTCTGAACAACAGGAAGCAGTGAATCGATAATGCCTCCTCTGCTGCGGGGGGTAGAGACATGGAGAGGTTTAATAGCTACTGAAGATGTTAAATGCAAAGCATTTTCCCCATGCAGGTCCCTGAGACAGCCAATGAAATCAGAGTAGGCATTCATTCAGCTTTCATGAAAACGGTGTTACATTTTACCTGCTTCCTTTCCATTGTGTTCCATTGTGTGTAAGTGAATGTGTGTGAATTCCAAGTAGTTTAAGTAGAGCATTGTTAAAGCAGGTTAGACAAGTGTTGAAATGAGACTCCTCATTCAAATTTAATCTGTCCATCCACAGCAGAGCCTTCAGATTTTGGGATAATGAACAGTAGGAAAGGATCAGCGCAGTGTGGTTGACTTTTATATGTGGAACAAAGATAACAGAGGGCCATTTACTTGTATACCAAGAGGAAGGTCATGAATATGCGTCAGTGACCTTCTAAGCTCATTCTGGATTGGGAATTAATTCCCACTGAGAGGCCACAGGGGACCTCTGATTGGTGGTTGTCACGGATACCTGCACTCAAACCCTCCCTCCATCCTGTTGAGCTCAAATGCTGTCACTCTTTGAAGATCAGAAGATCTCGCTAAAGAACTGTCAGCATACACACTTACACACTTCTTGGCACCTCTGAGCTCCAGTACTCACACACACTTCCTATCATTCCACTTGCATTTCACGTGAGTTGTTCTGTGAATTGACATTTTCTTATAAGCCGTTCCATCAAGAGAACAAAAAAAGTGCAAAGAATGTGGTTCTTTGGTGCTAGTAGCTGCTTATTTGGGTATCCCGACCAGCTCAACTTAAAAAAAATTCAGCCTCACTGAGAAGGTCTGTCCTTCAAAAGCTGTTTCTCTACTTTTGAATGGATGTCAATGGAGAAAGATGCTTTTGAACAAAGTACCTATGATGGTGTACGTGCAACATCACTTTTTGACCCCTTGGGTTCATCAATAGCATGAATTTCTTGCAGGTCTACTGTTTGTCAAACCAGTGGCAGATATTTTGAAACAGCTTGATCGCTCGTCACAGTATGTGCACACATACATGTGATTGTTGAAAAGCAAAAAAAAAAGTCTTGCCTTTTTTATCTTCCTATATTTATTTTAGCTTGCTCCTTTGACTGATACTGTTGGGGGTTCTGTCACCTTCTAAAATATAAGCACCTCAATATGTGGACCGTGAGGTGTAGGATAGAAACAGTATCCCTGTCTGAAAACGTTCTGAATGTGCAACATCATATTTCCCTAATAGAGGCAGGGCTCAATTAAAGACAAATGGAGCCTGCAGCTTTACTGTGGGTTAAATTCCAAGCTAATCATATAGATGGGGAGTTAATTGAATGAAGGGATATTTGGGTATTATTGTGGTATGGAGCTTAATGGACAGTATAATGGTGGGGGGGGGGGGGCTCCATTATTGCAGCTTTGATGGTTGGATGATTTTGCCTGTTAACAAGTCAGTTTTATATTTGACATAAGAAGACATAGGTAAACTGTAAGTGTAAAGGTTAAGGAGAAAGGGGTAATTGCTTTCCGGAAATGTTAGTTAATGAACGGTTATATTGCCAGCTTGTGTGAGTGCCTTTGTGGAACTGTGTATGAAAATGAGTGTCAGGCTGCATTGGAATGAATGTGCTGGAACGGCCATGAGGGAGTTTCCATTATTGTATTGCTTGTAGTAGTTTTGTGTGCCATGTTTTGGTCACTTGAGATGGGCCAGGGCAGCTCTTCAAATCTCCTCTGCTCAAGTCAACAGCTTCATCCCTCTCTGGGACTTCTGAAAAGAGGCTTCACATTGTGTCATCTCAAAGACTTATTGTACGTGGTTTTCATAGATTTTTCTATCTTCATTCTCCTTCTTTAAGCCTTCTCAGGCGTTCCTCTCACGTATTTGTCACTGATGGTGGGACGTGCTTCTATTTCTAGATTTCCCAGAAGGTCTTTGTTCTGTTTGTGTTGCAGTGTTCATTCCTTGTCAGCCCGAGCCTCAGAAGTACACACCACTCTCAGCCAACACAGTCTCAAGAGTTCCAGAATAGGGAAAAAGTTTCTGCTCCCTCTGAACTGGAAAATTGACTTAACTCTTCTTGTTTGCAGTCCAGGTCACTCCCACATCACAGTTTTGAGTGCTGTTACAACTCCAGACAACAAGTCGATGTGTAGAGCACTAATACTAACATATATAATCACCTACATTTGCTTTATATCATGATTGATCATTGGAGTCACTTTGAGTACTACTTCAAGTACATAAGCCCATCCCTACCTTTCAGACAACAAAGGGTCGATATCTTAGTCTGAAGTCAAGAATGGTGAAGACTGATGGAAAATGGCCTTCTTTTTTGACTTCACACATATCTATTAGAGCCTTAGAATGCTGCTGGCATGCAAGAGATGCTTGTGTGTGCAAGCATGCATGGATGCATGTGAGAAAGCTTTGCAGATCATTTAGTAGGCTCCTAGAGAATTGTGATAGACATCAAATGTCCTCTTGCATTCCCATGGCTCTGTTATTCTGTTCATCATTACTTCCCAAATTGACTTCTTTTTCTCCTGTCAGCTCATGTCAGATTGAGTTGTTTATTATTATTATTATTTTTTTTAAACTTCTCATCTTCCCCTTGCACCTTTTCCATTCATATTAATATGAAGCAGCTCCAGCATACTGCCCCTGTTGCCTGGGAGGCCCATTGCGTTGGAATTTTTATTTTTTTTATTGACAAAAACAACAACATACAAAACTCTCGTAGGGGTAAGAGAATACACATACCAATATACAAATGTTGTCACTATACAAACAGTACTAACCAAGCAGAAAACAACAGAAAACAAAAGAACAAGGGGGAGCTACTTCAAAATAGACAAGTCACAAGCAAAAAGGCTAAAGAAAAGAAAAATTACCATTTGGAGCTGCACACACACACAAGGGGAGATTAATCAAAACAGTAGTTTCCTAGATATGTCACTACACATTTTCCTTGCAATTTTAGTAGATTTGATCTTTTTCAGTGAGGTAAAAAACAATTTAAAATCATTTATAAACCAAACAAAAGAAGGCTTAGAACATCTCCACTTACTGCAATGAATATGATATTTACCCATAAGAATAATCATATTGACTAAATCTGATACTGATGAATCCACATTATCCATATAAAAGAGGATGTGTGACAAGGTGAGGTTAGGGATATTATCAATCTTAAGTGACAGCCAATTATGTAACTCGGACCAAAAACTATTGACCACGGGGCAAAAGAAGAACATGTGTTCCAGAGTCTCATCAGCCATCTCACAAAAAACACAGAGGTCTACAACAAATTTGAATCTTTTTCTAAGAAAATCAGCAACCGGATATGTCTTATAAATTATTTTAAAGTGAGTCTCTTTGACTTTTGGGGAAATGGGCCATTTGATGAATTTAAAATGTGTTTTTTCTATGGACAATGCAACCATATTCGGAACCTGTACACACAATCCTCTGTTATAATCAAAAAACAATTTAGATTTCAAAACACCATTAATATATTTATTATTACATTTATAGTCAACTAAACTACAATCATTAATAACTAAATTTGGTAAAGTTGGTAAGGGCCTTACTATTGAATATAACAATGTGCTTTGAATTAACTGTAATAATGGTACAGGTATTGCTTTACAGATCTTGCTGTATTCTCTATTCGTACAGTTTAAATTATATTTGTCTAAGAAAGCTTTATATTCAAAGAAGTTACCATTATCATCTATAATATCATTCACAAACACAACGCCATTTTCATACCAATCATACCTGAACAATGATTTTCTGTTGATAATAATGACCCTATTGTTCCATAAGGTGGATCCATGTGGAGAAAAGTTATGGGTGAATATCATTTTCCAATATTGGAGAATTTGTTTGTGGAAGTTTGATAATTTAACAGGAATTTTGGTCACCTCAAAATCACATTGCAAAAGAAAATCAAGCCCTACTACTTTTTTAAATAGATGTCTAGGAATATGAAACCACATAGAATCTGATTGTGATAGATATGTTCTTAACCAGTTAATCTTAAAGGTCCCAAACATTGATTCAAAGTCCAAGGCTTTCATACCACCCATATCATACTCTTTAACGAGCTGAGATTTCCTTATATAATGGGTTTTATTTTTCCACAGGAATTGGAAAATAATTGAGTTGACTTTCTTTATATTACCGGAAGAAACATACAGGGAGTGACACGGATAAATTACTTTGGAAATACCTTCTGCTTTAGATAGAGTAACTCTACCAAAGATAGTGAGGTCTCTGGTAAGCCATCGACTCAAAGATTTCTTCATATCTATTAATCGGTCAGAAAAATTAACATCTTCCCTTCTGATCGCATTTTTAGATAAAACTATTCCTAGATATTTCACTTCAGATTTAACCTCGATTGAAGAGATGATGGAATCCGATGACGAGTGAATGGGAAGTAGCTCACATTTTTTAACATTGAGAGTTAATCCTGACGCTTTAGAGAACATCGAGACTGAATCATTGCGTTGGAATTGCTCACAGAGAGCTGGGGGTTTGGAGTCTGCAAGGAGTTACCAGGCCTCAGCTCAATTTCCACACCTCACTACACTTTCTGTGTACTCTGTTCGCAATGACAGCACACCGAGCATACATATGCACACACAAAGCATCTGATTGTGTGCTGTATGTGGCCACATGGGATCAGTAGAGGCAGGAACATTGGCAGTGGCAGATCTCCTCTGTTACCTGGGAACAAGTGAGGGCTTATTTTTGGCTGCCTGTCAAGACACTGAAATGTAAACTGGGGTCCTACTTAGGATACGACGGGGGTACCTGTCTTTTTCACTGGCATTTAGACGATGAATGTGTTTAGATGTATAGCGAAATGCTGGTAACTGTCAAAAATTGGTCATTATAAAAACCCAACAAGAAGATTTTGAAACCATAAGGTTTTTCTCTGGTTTTGTCACCAAAATGTGCAGAAGACATGCACACACTGAATAAGCCACCAGCATGCTGGCAAAGGTCTTTACATACATGACACAATTGGAGTTATGGACAATGACACATGTGTACTGAAGTTTTTGGCCTGTTCCCTATGTAAGAAAACCAGGTTTTTGTTTTTGACACTCAAAAAGAATATATATATATTTTTTTTTATTCTACTACTGTTTCTGTATTTATGATTTGGACGTTTCTGTGCTCAAACCATTGTCTGTTTTTTAGGTTACTTGTTCCTTTATTAGATAACCAGATCAGAGTAATCCCACCTCTCTTTAAAGCTGAACGTCTTCAATCCTTAATCTTTCTTCTTCCACGGTTCCCAATGCACCCCTAGGACTCAAGTGTTTACTTTTTTGCCCTCTGACACAGTCTGCTCTGTCACATCACTAGTCTTGAGTAGATCAGCTTCTATTTGCCCAGAAGTGGTGGAAATTTTCTATAGTAGGAGAAAATGTAAGGGTACTTTGCAGTCTGTTCCATTAAAGAGTAGGAATGGTAATCAAGAGGAATTTAAAGCAGAAGTGTGTCATTTCTGTGTCGCTTACATCATCAAATTTATACAACTCTTCCTTGGAAATGTTAGACTAATTGATTTAGTGATTCATTGGTTTAACGATCTGTCAAGATTCAATCAGTCATTATTTCTGTTTTGACAGCTTTCTTCCAGATTTCTACTTCCTTACTATTTTGCGTCTCTCTACTCCACTTAGGCCTTGGAAAAACGAAAAGGAAGACTAGTGCTCGTGATCCATCTCCCACACCTAGCACAGAGGCAGAGTACCCATCCAATGGCAGCACAGGAGGAGGTGGAGTGGGCGGGGCCGAGCGGATCTATGACTTGAACATTCCCGCACTGGTGAAGTTTTCTTATGCAGCTGAGCGTGAAGATGAACTCAGCCTCATAAAGGGGGAGAGAGTAGTCGTGATGGAAAAGTGCAGCGACGGCTGGTGGAGGGGTAGCCATGCCGGCCGTGTCGGTTGGTTCCCGTCCAACTATGTCCAAGAGGAGGTGGGATACACAGACCAAGATGGCGTTTTTGGGGACTCATTGGGGGGCTTCCGGTCCTTGAAGGTGGGGCAAGGGGCGGCAATGGCCAACGGCCGGCCGGGAGGCTCTGGGAGCTCCGTTCTGCATGTGGTCCAGACTCTGTACCCCTTCAGCTCAGTCACAGAAGAGGAACTGAACTTTGAGAAAGGGGAGACGATGGAAGTTTTGGAAAAGCCAGAGAATGACCCAGAGTGGTGGAGGTGTAAAAACAGTCGCGGCATGGTCGGTCTTGTGCCAAAGAACTATGTGGTAGTGCTCAGTGATGGGCCGGTAGCGAAGGGTTTAGGGTCAAGTCACGGCTCCCCTCACATCAGTCACACAGTTCCCTCACGTACAGGCAAATTTGCTGGAAAGGATTGGTACTATGGCAATGTGACACGGCACCAAGCTGAGTGTGCACTTAATGAGAGAGGAGTGGAAGGGGACTTTCTGATACGGGACAGTGAGTCATCGGTAAGTTGAACTGACTTTCCTCACATCTGCATGCCAAATTACCTATTGCAGCAACCTGCCCACATAGTTAAGCAGCCCTTGTTGAGTTATATAATGAACTGTATTGGAACCCTAAGTGGGTAGAAACTGCACTAGCCAACTGAACTGCACAGTGTGAACCAATTATTTGTGCAACCCACTGGATGGTGGAACAGTTTACATGCACAACCCACTGAGTGTACTGTATGACAAGAGACCAATTTGGACAGTGTTGAATAAACCATGAAACCTGCAAAACTTATTTGAATTGCAATGAGAATATGACTTCCCATAGTGCTGTTTAGAATGGGGCGGTATGACCAAAATCGTCCATAGGTAATGTTTAATCACATATTACACATACATAGTAATGCAATATATGCGTGTTACGTATTACAAAATGTGTCTGGAAATTAATTCCAAAAATACTTAATATAACATAATTCATTTAAATTTAATTAATTTCAAAATTTTAAGAATTGAAGGTACTTAATTTCATGATATTATTTTCTTTGAAAATTTTTGTGGACGTTTTAATTGGCAGATACCAAGTTGGTACACATTGCAATTATAATTAACCAGACAGTAAACTGTGCTTTTCTGTGACACAGTTTTCAATATTTGACATGTTTTTCGGAATAGTGTGGGATTTTTTAAATCATGCGATATCATGCGAATCATTTGATATCTCGAATGATTTGCCCGTGGCGAGGCGAGAAATGAGTAACAGAAAATGCCTAATAACATCCACGTACATTGTTTGATTTTGATCAAATTTCAGTGGTATGTTCGTAGTATAATGCTGATCGCATAGATGTGACTTATGACTGAAAGTATTAGCGCCACCAACTGGCAGCAGGAAGTGTGTCATTTTCAAAATGCTTTGAATTCAGCATCTTATTTTTACTCTATTTGCTTCAAACTTCATAAGAATAATGTCAAAACACGGGCGATGAAAATCTGAAAAGGGGTCCTTGATATATTACATACTGTTGCCATGGCAACGTGTGAAACTTTAAAGTTTGTTTTCTGTGATTTTGAAGCACTTAAGATGCTTTGAATTTCAAGAAAATCAACACACACATCAGTATTAATGATAGTTAGACACTGTCAAAAGCTCATAAACGGGTGTGGAAGAGGCACTCTATAGCGCCACCTTTTGACAAAAGTTGGGGTGTTAGTTTTAGCTACAGTCACCAAACTCGGTACAAATATTCTTCTCATCAAGGCGGACAACTTTCTAATTTACACTCATTAGCTACGGGAAGCTGGCTATATTTTTTTTTATATATAAATGTTTTGGAAAAATCAGGCTGTAAATTAATTCATACTCCAAGACCAAGCAAATAGTTCACACCAAATTTTGTCAACATGATGCCAATATACTGAAGATGTTAAATTGCGAACGGATTTAAGATATCTTGAACGGTGTGGCAATGGTGATTTACTAAAGTAACAGTAAAAAAATATAGCAGTAATTTTCTTGTATCTTTAAAGTGCAGCGTCCAAATACTTCATGAAAAATTACATACACAGAACAAGTCATTCTTAGGAAATGTTATTAATTTCATGAATATACAATGCACTATGGATAGCAGAAAATTTAAAAAAATGGTTGAGAGTGTGTGTTGTGTCAGGGTGACACTGAGAGAGAGACTTTTAAACATCTCTTTAATCACTAGAAACAAAACAATCAGCATTTATTAATTTATGTACTGTTTTATTTTTTTGCATTACAGCTTAAGAAATCTCTTAGGCCTTATCCTTTTATGTCAGTTTTACAGATTAAAAAAAAAAATCCTAGAACCAGTTCATTTGTAGGGCACTGACAACATAATTTTATATAATTAGGTTAATAATTGTTAATTACAACATAAAAACATCTAAAGATACATACACGTGGTCTTATAAATGTTTGTTCTGGAAATAATCATTTTACACAAATTTGATAATGCTTATGAATCATTAAAGGTTTTAGTAACACTTTATAATAAGGTCTCATTTGTTAACATTAGGGAGTGCATTTACATGAACTAACAATTTACTAACAATGAACTATATATTTTTACAGCATGTTAATTCATTGATAGGATGAACAAACAATAAAAGATTTTTTTTTTACAGCATTTATTAATCTTTTTAATGTTAGTAAATATAGTCATGTTCAAAAGATACAACTTAAAATTTTAATAATGTATTAATACATTTTGGACTTAATATTAATTAAAATTAATAAAGGGTATACAATTGATGTTGATGTTAACTAGTATAGTTTTTAACATTGGTTAATTCACAACTAACAAACTAAGCATGAACAATATATTTTGACTTTATTTGTGTTAGTAAAAATTGTCCATGTTAGTTCATGGAAAAGTAAATCGTTAAAAAATGCATAATACGAATTCGATCAGAGATCTTGGAAGAATAAAACCTGGAAATAACAAAGAACAGTTTAGTTCAATACAGAAATCTTGGATGAAGTTGTACTGCCCCAGAAGGCTATGTCCTCTCTTGGCTGCTGCGTGGCTTGGTGTCAGGCTTTATTTTATTTGAATCAATGCTACCATCTGGTGTTTAGATATTGAAAAGCAACAGCAACAACGTCCCATTCATTTATCTCTCTCTGTCTGTTTTTTTTTTCTCCAGCCCAACGATTTTTCAATTTCTCTGAAGGCTGTGGGGAAGAACAAGCACTTCAAGGTGCAGCAGCAGGACGGAGTATACTGCATCGGTCAGCGGCGTTTTAGCAGTATGGATGAGCTTGTAGAGCACTACAAGAAAGCACCCATCTTCACCAGTGAGCAAGGAGACAAGCTCTATCTTGTCAAGCCCTTTGCCTGAATTTGTCGCAGACGTTACCTCTCCCCCTGTGCACCTCCGTTCCTTTCTTCTTTCTCTTGCTCCTTTCAGAAGCAACTTCAAGGACTATTTGACATTTCAAAGCCCAACAATGCCTCCACTCCTGTTGGGAGCAGTTGCAACTTAACATTCTTTTAAACAGAGATGTCCGTCCTTGATATATGTGCCCTGTTGTTGTTTTTTTAACTGATTTACAGTCATTTTGGAATAGAAAAACAGAATGGCATTTCCCTGAGCAACATCTGTAGAACTCTCTCCCAGCCTTTGGACAGCTTTGGACAACCTGTTGCTGGTTGATCCACAACCTCAACCCACATTATATTGGTTTACATTTCTCTGCACAAAAGAGCATTACAGAATGTACATTTGTAGCTCTTGTACTGAATTAGCAGAGGTGAATAGATTCATGTGCATGACTTAACCTGGATCCTTCAAAGCAGGTGAACAGTGTGATTTGGTTCCCTACAGATGGTGTCTCCATTCATAGAGCTCATCCGAAGGCCATGCAACTTCTCTATGTGTGTTCATATTGCAGCTGCCTATCGCATTACACTGTCTGAATCTGAATCCAAACTGATAATTGAGATGCCAGTCAGATTTCACCCTGAAATAAAGCGGTGCTGTCCCATCCTCTGAGCCTTTACAAACACTGATTTTGCATCTACAGTCCCATCCCGCATACATGAAGGCAGTGTTTGCTCCTACAAACGCAAACATTTACAGCTTTCCAGGTATTTCTCTTGGATCTGAGTCACTTCAGGGTTTCTTCAGAATCAGGGTACTTTATAAAGGGAGATAAATGCCACAGTTATGACAGGCGTTAAAAGAAATGGGGGTAAAGAGAGAGTGTAGCTATTAAGAGAGAGTAGTTTCTGTAGACAAGGAGAAAGTTTGAATGTGTGTCCTTTCAACCAAATGTGCCATCCACTTCCAGTTCTGCTACTATTGATGTCTTATTGCACCTCACCAACACGTCTGCTCTCAGTAACACATAGTTGATTGTGAACACTAATTCAAGAGTAAGAAAACAAAATATGATTTTATTTCTTTTGTCAATTACTCTGTTTACCAATAAGAGTGTTGGTCAAGGGGTTTTCAGATTTTTTTTTTTTTTATCTATTTGTCTGAATGTTATTGAGCAATGTTATTTAATTCCTCTTTCCACTGTATGTACATATATATATTAAAAAAAATATGGTGCATATATGAATCGTTTAGATCCAGCATTATGGTACTGTATTGAGGACAGTGTGGTGAGAATTGAAATACTTTTGTTCAATAAAAGTTTTGCAAAATAACTTAAAATGACCTTCTATGTTGTTGCCTGTGCTTTCTTTTCTTCTGAAGAGAATGAATGTATTAGTTCATCAAAACACCTCATGACTGACATTTTAAAATAAGTCATATTTTTACAAAATATGCATGTCATGAGTGCCGTTCAACAGTGGATGTCACCATCAGACAGCTCTCGAGTAAAACAGAAAATAACCTTTCCAGGTTTATCAGACCGTACACCATATTTAACCTATTGTCAACGATAACGTTATGAAGAGTCAAGCGCCTTCTTATCAAAACAGTAATAGCCTATAACAGCCAATATATTACTTAATTGCAGTAGGCTATTTATTTACAGTGAATTTCATTTTTTTAACAGCTGAGGGGCATATTGTAACATGACCATATGACAGCCTAAAATGTTATCTGATCTTATGAAAAAAAATATACAAGACAAACTAAAATATTTTGTCAATAAAATAAAAACAATTATTTATTTTAAATAAAATAATGGCGTTTTTTAATAATTAAAATTCATCTGATTTTTGAGTTTGACAATGAACATATTGCAACCATGCCTGGGACGGCCCATATAAACAAGCCAAAATGCTTTCCATGTCTTGAAATAATAATTGCTGAACATTAAACAATGATTGTCAGTCTTTATTCACCGGTTTCTCCTCGTTTCTCATTAAAATGTATTCAAGTAATTAGTGTGAATTGCATCGCTAATGTCATAGAATAGCACGGCAGGGCAGATTGTAACGCAGTGTTACCCCATCTTACGTTAACGCAACTTACCCCAAATGCGCAACTTTCATTTTTTTTTTATTTTTGTATTTAATTCATTATTTGACGTTCAGAAAACTGCCCCAGAATTAGCTACAGAGCTAAATTTCATCTGCTGTCCCTGAGCAGGAAAATACAAAACAAATTATGTGACAAAAAACATCAGTATAATACCATTTACAGTAAAATCCCTCAAAATTTGAACAGATAAAAAATATTTCTCACATAGAAACTACAATCCAAATTTCTACAAAATATCCCCTATAAATAATACAAAGCATCATCCTACAAACAATTATAAAAAATGTACAACTCTACAAAAAAATACAAAAATACTCAACACCTGACGTTTTTAACCATGATTTCAAATGTAGCTTAAATTGTGCTAAAGTAGAACACTGTCTTATAGTAATTGGTAAATTATTCTAGTTATTAACAGCCCTTACAGAGAAAGCTGAACGACAAAATCAGTAGCTATAGAATTCACTACGCAATCACCTCTAGACGAAGCTCTAGTTTGTCTTATATTTTCAGTACAAGAAAAAACTAATTCCTTCAAGGGTGAAGGTGCAAGATTGTTAACAATTTTGTGCATTAGACAACAATTATAAAACACAAAATTGTCAAAAGTAAAAAAAAATGTACTTATCAATAATCAAACAATGATGATACCTGCAAGGTTTCCTATCGAATACTTTTAGACCTTTATATACTTTGTATAAACTTGCTCTAAGAGTAGATTTTCCTGCTTGCGACCATGAAGTATTACAATAAGAGAAATGAGAAAAGATCAAATAATTCAACAAAACTCTTGAAGCTTCTATTGAAAGTTGACTCCTTATAAATTGAAAGTTTCTAAGTTGAGGTGACACTGCACAAACTATTTTTCGAACATGCTTTTCAAACGTTAAAGGAGAATCTAAAATAACTCCAAGATACTTAAAATCTGGTACAATTTGTAATTTTTCACCATTAACTAATATAGCTGGTTGGACCTCCTCCTTTTTAATTTTAAAATGCACACATGCACTTTTACGAACATTTAATGTTAAGCAGCACTAAGTAAACCAATCAAAAATTTTTGTCATTGCAATAGATAATTTTTTTGCCACCTTTTCTTTTGTTTTGTCATGTACATAAATCACAGTGCCATCTGCGTACATTTGAATATGTACATCAGGACAAACATCTGGAAGATACATTCAAATACAAACTAAAGAGTAATGGCCCTAGGGTTGACCCCTGAGGAACCCCTGTGAGACAATCTCGTAAAGAGGATATGTATGTATTAATCCGGGTACACTGTTTCCTTGATGTAAGATAAGACTCAATACATTTTATTGTATCTTCTGAAAAATTTAAATGTGATAATTTAGATAATACAATTTTGTGATTTAGTGTATCGAATGCCTTTCGTAAATCAAGGAACACAGCACCCACAGCCCCACCCTTATCTAATTTGGACCAAATTTGCTCAATAAAATAACATACAGCAGTTTCTGTCGAATGCTGTTTGCGAAACCCAAATTGCATAGGACACAATAAATTATGTATATCTACGAAATTCACAGTTTGATCAGTTACTACTTTTTCTACTATTTTAGACACTACTAATAGAATTGAAATCAGCCTATAATTTACCACATTAGTTAGACCACCTGTCTTAAAAACTGGGGTAACTAACCCCGTTTTCCAACAACTTGGGAATGTAGTTTGTGTAATTGATAAATTCACAAAATGAGTAATTGGTGCTAAAAAGATATCACTATTTTTTTTTTTTAAATACAGTATAAACCATCTATGTCTTTGTCATTAAAATTTTTAAAATCTTTTATAATATTCTGAATTATACTCTCTGTAACTGATGTCAAATGAAATGCAGATTTTTCTAAATTCACTGATTTAATTTCTTTGTCTTATTCCAAATGTATCACTCAAAGTTTGAACTGAGTCAACAACGTAATTATTAAATACATCATCAATTTCATCAGGTTTATCAATTATACTTCCTTTAAAATCCAATTCTAAACATTTATTACATGATTTAATGTCTTTCTTTATCAATTTATTAATAGTTTGCCATACCCTTTTACTACTGCCTTTAGCCTCATTTAGAATATTAACAAAAAATTGTGCCTTAGCCTGCCGTAATGTCTTAACTACCTTATTTCTTAAACTATTAAAAAGAAGTCGATCTTGTTGCAAACCAGATTTTATAGCTTTTTTAAGGCAGTATCATGCTTTGTCATGAGTATCTATACCTGTTCATTAATCCATGGTAAATGATTCTTTCCAGACTTATTTCTAACTAGTTTTGTATATTTATTCCTTAAATTCTTTTAGCTTCTCAATAAATATTATATGTGCAGTAACCAGGTTTTCAGAAGATAAAAGTGATTGCCAATCAATTTGTCCAAGCTCTTCTCCAAAAGCACTCATATCCTTTTTGGTATAATTATATATAATTCTGGTTACTCTGATTAGTATTATGATATTTCTATTCTTATTCAGCTTCCTAGAAACAAGTATTAAATTGTGATCTGATATTCCAGTTAAAAAATGTAAAGTTTTTGTAATTCTATCTGGTTTATTAGTAAAGATGAGATCTAGTAAAGTTCGAGAAGGAGCTGTAATTCGTGTAGGGATTTGTGTAAAATCATGTAATTGAGTTATTTCCGTCAGTTTCTTTTTGGTCGTTTTATCAGACCAGTTAAGATTGAAATATGGGCCCAAAACAATACACTCTTTACTTATCTCAATTTCGTTAAAAAGTTTTCTAAAATGATCATAAAATTAAATATCAGATGAAGGGGGCCTATAAACTACAACAATGGTAAAAGACATTTGAGAAGATAAAGTAATTAAAACAGCAATACATTCAAAATCATTTCAGCATTCAAGATTAACTTATAAAAGGATCTTTAACATAGATAAGAAGCCCTCCTCCTTTGCCATTTTTCTATCTTGTCTGAAATATTTATACCCAGGCATTGCTAAAGATGCACTAGGAAAAGTTTTAGTAAGCCACGTTTCACAAACACAAGAAGTCTAAATTTGAGTCCATAAGCAATTTTTCAAGTTGTTCATGTTTTGATAACATACTTCGAACATTTAAATGTTCTCCTAGAATACCTTTCGGTTTAGCCCCACAATCCCAGATTATTTTAGAATGGTTCACCGTTTGAAAGTATTGCAGCTTGCGATGCTTCTCAACGGCTGACGTCGTGGAAACTCCTCTAATACACTCCGGCAACACATCCAAACCACAGTTAACCCCGGCTTGATCACCAATGGCCATCATAGGAATCTCAGGTGAATCGCCGACAAACTCCGACAAAACAACCAGGCCGCGATCGGTCTCGGCTTGATCACCATCACCTGGCGTGGACCGCAAAACGCCTCCAGATGCAGCACCATGATCCAAAACAACACACCGAGCACCACCGATTACACCAGGGCCTGGGTTGAGCTGAATATCACCAGCCAGGAGAAGCGTTGTCATCAGATTTTCTCTGAGGCCGTACAAAACTATCTAAACGGATAAATAACAGATTGGAGATATAATATAATTTTAAATTAGTAATAAAAACTGAGATGAAAAATGTACTTAAGCCAGACATGTAATTTTACTATGGTAAAATAAATGTTCAGCGATATGACTTTTGAATTTTGGCGCACTTTTTTCTCTATATAATATTAATATGGTAACTAGTAAATACTGTAAATTTGGTTATGCTAGCATGTGTGGAAATATTTTTAAAAAAGTGTGTTACAACTAACCGCGCGTTACTTTGTGCCCCGTGCTCCCCTACCAATCATACTCAGCTGATGAAACATCTTTCAAAAAAACAAAAAATTAAAATCTCCATGAAATAGTTTTAAAGCAAGTTGTTAGTTACACGTGATCTAGGACCCAGTGCATTTTATCCTTCACAGCTTTTTTGTGTAGCTACTCATCAATGTTCAAATTAAATTCAAATTCTATTTTATTTTCATTATGTTGTGCTTCTTTACAACAAAAAACATAATGCAAATTTGTCGAATTTAATCAGTTTAATACCCTTATAATTGGTGATCATCATCTATTCACAATGTTTATTAGATATTTAATAACATATTTACTAGAGTTAGTAATAATTTTGGAAAGCAAGATTTGGCATTTAGCCTAGCTATTGTGAATAGATAAGAGAGAGTAAATGTACATTCAGACCAAGAATGACAGCTAACTGTAACAATATCTGTAACCATATGGTTTTAAAAATCACTCTATGCCTAAAGCCAGCATCTCCAACAAATGATAAACTGATGGTCTAAAGCAGACCACAACACAGCTCAATCATCAAAGTGGGAAAAATATTGTTGGAATCACTTTCACAACAAATTTCCCCAGCCGATGTACCATAAAACACTGACAACCTATGTTTAGACAATGTTATAGTCTCTTTGGATTAGACATAGTTATTGTCATAATTATTGTTCATGGTGTGAACGGGCCTTAATATGAGAAGCATCAAAGTAGCTTGTCATGATGGAACAGTGATATTTAGTTTAGTGTCACTATACAATGCTACTTATGCAGCTAAATATTTTATTTATTTATTTTTCTTTTTTTAATTAAATTTCTAGAGTGCACTTAAACCAGGCTTTCGCATATGATTTGTACTCTGTAATCCAAACTCTGCTGATTACCACTTT
The DNA here is from genome assembly GCF_936440315.1 of Barbus barbus. NCBI lineage: Eukaryota > Metazoa > Chordata > Actinopteri > Cypriniformes > Cyprinidae > Barbus > Barbus barbus. The sequence continues at coordinate 3,793,504 of NC_136738.1, forward strand.
GTCTGGTTGTCACTTTCTTTTGGATGACCTGAAATTTGCATAGCACCGTCTTAGAGGACAAAAGACATCCTGTACAGAACGAAACAATTTAGTGCAAAAAAAAGAGGAACTTTTGTTCTTTTGGATCAACCTTGGATTCTTTTCACCATTTAAAACTATCTGCAATCCTCATTCACATGCACTGTTTGTACTGATGTGTGATTGGCAGAGTGTTTTCTCAGACAGGACGATCATTATACTCATTGCTGCTGTGAAGGTGAGTTCAGTCTTTGTCTCTCTGTCTGCTGACGGCATATGGTTTTCACTCCCACTCCTGAAATCTGTCATGTCAATAAAATGTTGTATAAACATGAATGACATTGTGACCGGTAAATGTACCACTGAGCTGTTTTTCTTCTACTTCTGCTTGTCTACCTGGATGTTTCTTCTGTCGGTGCAATCACAAACGGTCCCTCACCGCTGAAGTAACATGGGCATGTTGATTCTGGCTTAGAGGGAGAATGTGATGGCATCTTTTCTGGCAAAAAGCAAAGCACTCTTCATGTTATTTTGCTGGTCAGTAGCACTTATTTGAGAGGGACAGACAAGCTCGGATTTCAGAGTTTAGACTCACTCTTGCAGGCTTTTCTCTGCTTCTAACTTCTAGGTAAGTTTCCTCTCGTGGACCTGACAGCATAATTTGAAAAACTGATATTTTTATACTTTAGTAAAGATGTTTATAGCCCTTTCTATTTCTAATAAATGCTTTAAATGCGAGTATGCTTTCTAGCAATCACATTAAGATATGAATGAGGTGTTTTCACTTGGTTTCTGCCGAGGGTCCCTTAGGTGTGACTGGCTTGCTCAAACCTACGCAAGTAAGCTAACCGCTAACAACGTGACAACAGAACCTACAACTAACTCTACTTGGTTAATACTTTTAAATGACATGCACTATCATATAAAAAAGGCATTTAATTTGACATTTCAACACTTACCGCTGAATCCGTTGGACTGGAGGAGATGAGAGAGCTCAGTCAGACGACGCAGCACACGGAGGCGGGAAGGAATTCACAGTAGTTTCCTGTAACTGCTCAGCCTACATTATTTTCACAGTAAAATTACCGAATATGGTATTATACTGTGAAAATCACAGTAAAAGCCTGTAAAGTGATAATAATGTAATTTACAATGAAATATTACAGTTGCATGCTGTGAAATCCCAGAATTGTTTTTACAGTGTAGCTCATCACCTCAAAATTATTCAGCCATCCATTAAATTAGTTTCAAATAGTATACAGTTCGGTCTTTGTTCGTTTGCCCATTCTACACTTGAACAGTTCAATAAAGCTCACAGTTGAGTCTGTTAAACTAGAATGATGAGTCTCTTTGTTTTTGTCCACATGGTTTTCACGATTAGATGAATTTTGCTTTCTTCTTTCAAAAAAGGAATCAATTGCTTTCATCTGTCAAACAAATACTAGACTATAGACCTTAGAAAAAATAGTACTAAAAAGTTTTTTGGAAACCAAAATTGGACAACTGAAAAAGTACACTTAGGTTTAGAGCCTATTTAGCTATACGAGCTTATTCGTTTTGTAGTGCGATGCTATTATCATAAACCTAATTAGTTTTTGCAATTATTCTGTCCCATGATCTGTTCAGCACACAGGGTGACGTGATGTCTCATATTCGTGTGTTTGCGCTTCTCTGCACCTTTTTGCTGATTTGTTTCTGTGAAGCAGGTAAGATCTTAGTTCTCTCCCATCTGTTGATGTGATTAACTGTTCTTAAGTATTTATTTTATTGCTGCTTATTTAGCATGTCCTGGTCTGTTTCAGCTTTAGCCAGATCCATTAACACCACCAGACTAAACAGTCCAAACATTTGGCCAGCAAGTCTGGCTCAGTAGCATTATAGTCGCTAATTACACAGGCTTTTTGCCAATAAAGACTTTAAAAACTAACCGTGGAACTTATTGAACATTATGTAAGAGTGCTCTATCAGTCATAACAGCACATACTTCACAGCATTGAAATGTTTTCTTCTCTGTTCCACTGTAGTTGAGAAAGAGGGAGATATCTCAGATGAATGATATTCCTGTGGAATTACTTGCTTTGTTTGCCAAGGGTCTTAAATATTTGAGATTCTCTCACTGATGAGAAATGATCTGTTTTGAGAGCTAATAAAAAAATAAAAAAAAAGAGTTAAATATTTAAGACTTTATATTTAAGTTTCTTCGGTTATGGAAAGTTTTCAACAGTGGATTTTAAAGGGGTCATTGGATGTGACATGCACTTTTACAAGTTGACTGAACTGAAATGTGTTGGCAGTGTGCGCACACAACCACCCTATAATGATAAAGATCCATCCAGTGTTTTTTTTATTTTTTAAATCTCGTTAAATCATTTCCCCTTTCTCAAATCAAGCCGATCTCAGATGCCTGTTTGTGGGATGTCACACAGACCCAGGCCCTCCCACAATTGTTGATTGACACTAGTGCTTTGCCTTAGACCCGCCCTGAGTGACCTGTCATCAGTCAACCATTGTTTCACCGCCGGAGCAGATGTAGACAAGAACGTCTCCTAAGCGATTGAGGTGTTTGTTGTTGGATGTAATAATGAACATAGCAGTCATCATTTACTCCTGACATCTGAGCCGCTGAAGACGCAGTGGATTACATTTGTTTCTGTAGGGAATGCGCCCCCTGATCTACCTAAATCGAATTTTATCTTCGCACGAATCATTCGTGATCCAGCTTCACCTCCAGAAGAAGTGAGTGTAAGGTTTTTTAATGAATCTTTGCAAATCACCTTTCCTAATAATGTGCTAGTTAGCAAGTTTCACGATTAATGCGTATACCCGACTCGGAAGAGAGGGGCGGTGTGAGCAGAGCTCGTTTGCATTTAAAGCACCATGCAATAAAACGGCTTGCTGCTGACAGAGCTGTTTTTGACAGGGTAAAAACAGTGCTGTTTTACACTACCATTGAGAAATTTTAACCAAACTATGTTACAGATATTTCATTAAGACCCAAAAGAATCATATCAACTTGTGGAAAATGGGCATCCAATCACCCCTTTAAGTAAGTAAATAAATAAATAATTACTTGGACCAAAAGCATTAGTTGTGGTGTAAATGACGCCACAACGTTATTTGTGTAAAATTGAAATAGTTTATTTAATCAGCATGTTTTTTTAAGTAAACATATTTTTATGATTTTTTTGAAAAGTAAAAAAATTAATTGTGCCCATCATTGAAGAAATACCCTTATTTCAGGGTATTAAGTTGTTTCATCATCTTAAAGATTGATAACACTACACAACTTTTGCTCAGATTTTTGCCCAAGTTTACAGTTTGAGTCAATGCTGGTTGCCAAAAGTCTGAGAAAACCGTGTACAGACACAGACTCTGATATTTTAGCTTCAGACAGCTCCATGTAGTCATCAGGGATCACATATGTTTGATATTTTGAGCCGATTTTAAAATTATTTTTGTTTTCATTAGTCACATCGTGTCTCCTATTGAAAAAGGCACGTTTTCATCTTGTGCTTGTGTTTGGAACAGTGTTTGATCCTCAGTTATGTTGCCCAGTTTATCTCTGTAACCATTCACAAAGTCTGCCTGTAGTGTTTTAAAAGTTGTGAAATGTATTCCAGCTTTTAAGTGTTTCTTTGTCTGTAAGGTGTTCCAGCTCACAAGGAGATCAGGGCGAAGAGGAGTCTCCCGTACTGGAACCTCTGGTCCTCTGATTTCTACGGCTGGGTGAATGAGTTGAGATCTCAGAGCGGATATGACACGCTACTGGACTTGGCGAGAAACTATTGGGCTCACTTTCCCATTGCTAGTTTTCTAGGTTACGGAAGCACCCCAGGGCAAAACGACCATCATCCAGAGCTGGAAGTTGAAGACTTAAAATAACATGGCACTGGGCTTCCTCTGTATGCAGTTTTCCCCTCCATTAGCTGCCTTGATATCTATTACAGTACATGTCTTTTCCTTATGGAGCATCATCTTGTGCCCCCCCCCCCCCATCTGTGAATCATTTCTACAGATTTTTCTCTCGCTCACTCTTTTATTCTTGCACACTAACTGTCTGCGCAAATGATCCATGTGATTCAAAGATGTTTGTTGTTAGTACAACTTTAAGCACATTTTGTAAATCAATGATTTGAAATGTAAGTACAGCAATAAATGCAGTTTGCGAAAAACATTTGGATTTATTAGACCAGAGTTCAGGAGCTCAAGCTGTTTCATAATTACCTTATTAACGTATTGTGATAATTTAACAATTGAAGAAAACAATAAGCTTCTCCCAAATGGATGTTTATGCAAATGAAGAAAACGAGGCCTGGTGTGCCTCATTCATATAATACATATTTTGTTTTTTCAGTACCTACAAATTACAATAAATTATTATGACTTTAAACATGCTTGTTTAAAATAATAGCCATTTTCAAGTTTTCAGTTATAACTGACACTTGCCATGCTTCAATGAAATACTGGAAGATAGCACTAATAGCTTTAAAACGCCAAACGCACAGCACTTAAGGCAAAAGGATCTAAGACTTCTTTAGATGATTTGCCATTACTGCTGTGATACCAAATTGTCTCCTCACAAGCCTGTAGTCTGAAATTGGGATTTACTCCCATGCTGTGGGAAGAGCTTAGTTGTGGAGGAGTTAAATTACATAGTTTTACATGGTGTGCTCTGCTGACTGATTTCATGTTTCTTCATGTTCGTTTATGGCCTACCATTCAGCTCCATGTTTGTAGGTTTGATTTCTTTTTCTCGTCAGGCTGTGTTATCTGTGCTGAACATCCGGCTCAGAGTTCTTTCAAGTGAGTCAGCTTTTAATCACTTTCTCACCATTTAGTCTTCAACTGCAAAATGTCATCATTTAAATCAAATATTCCTGAGGTTTAGATGGATGTGAGGGTGAGCAAATTATGACACTATTAACATTTGAGCAGGCTTTATAGATTATTGCTTTCTTTGATTATTTTTACTGAAGAGACCAATTTGACATGATAAAAGTAAATTCTGTTGAGTACTTTTTCTTTATACCAATTATTTCGGTTATATTTTGAGTGACTATTTTCCTTCATTCAATCATGTAACGCCTAACAGCCAAAGCAAATCTCTGGTAAATACTACCGAAAACATCATGAAAAGGTTTTTACAGGAACGTCAGCACTGAATTTATTTTTGTCAATCTGCACAAACTGTTTATGCAAAATAAGGCAACCTTGCACACCAGAAATAGGTGTGATGAATATCTAATGTTGTCCATGCTGTGAAGTGCAAGCAATTTGGTTTGTGAAATAAAAATTATTATTTTTCCTACTGAGCAGAGTGGTGCTCTTTCTGTCCAGACTGAAAAAACAGCCCATCTGAAATTTGTGTTTCCGTTTATTGGAGTGATGCTGTTCTGAAAGTCAAGTGAAGTGAAGTGACATTCAGCCAAGTATGGTGACCCATACTCGGAATTCGTGCTCTGCATTTAACCCATCCAAAGTGCACACACACAGCAGTGAACACACACACACCGTGAACACACACCCGGAGCAGTGGGCAGCCATTTATGCTGCGGCGCCCCGGGGAGCAGTTGGGGGTTCGGTGCCTTGCTCAAGGGCACCTCAGTCGTGGTATTGAGGGTGGAGAGAGCGCTGGACATTCACTCCCCCCACCTACAATCCCTGCCGGCCGGAGACTTGAACCCGCAACCTTTGGATTACGAGTCCAACTCTCTAACCATTAGGCCACGACTTCCCATGGACAAAAAGATTTAAACTATTTACGTTCTGAGAATAACCGACTATGAACCAACCAAACATTCACTTATGCAGAGTTCGGGTCTTTCCAATTTGAATAAGTAGCTTGCGTCATTAAAGCAACAGCTCTGCTCATCTCTTCTCAAAAAAAGTACACTGCAGTTGCTTGATATTACATTTCTAACATTAATTTTCAAATGTAACAATCCTGTAAAACTATACTAACTATGGCAGTAATTCATATGAAACATCATCATTTCAAAGTACGAATACAACTGCACCGAATGGATGGCCTCAAAAAAAAAAAATGGAGGGAAGACAATAGCTTTGAGAAGAAGGAAATTATAAATAAAACAGGCAGTATTATAACACTCCAAATTATTATCACAATCCAAATTTCAACCATTTTTTCTTTAATTTAAAAAGCGTTGGGAGGAAATGACTAACAGTGATTCATTAGATACACAATACTCATAAATCCATGCATATTCACAATCACTTATGTAAGCACTCAGACAGAGCAAGAGACACAACCCTCACTCAACCACTCCATGATGCCAAACAAAAACTCTTCGCTGCATCAAAATCATCAGGAATAACAATGTAAGTGTTTGCGCAGTCACAAACTCTAGCTTGTCTTTCTTTTGATCAGCTGAAAGTGGATTGCTGGAAGGTAAACATCAGTAAAGCAGAGCCATCCTTTATCCTCAACAAAACAACAGACGAAGCTCAGTGTGTAGTAGTCTGATTTGGTGGAACTTGCTGGTGTCTTTCACTACCGGTGGTCTGTGGTCCTGCGGGCATCATATAAAGTACAACAACACATCAATCCAAACTTCGGAGAGGACAAATCCACTGGTACTGAGGTCTCAGAACCAAATACTACTGCTATTTGATTCAGTTTGATCACAATTCATCTCATTAGAATAAGATATCTGTACAAAGAAGTGAAGGTATTGTGCTCAGCTTCTAAAATCAAGCAACACATGATGGGGAGTGTCATAAATTAATAAAGTGGACTGGAATATGAATTATGGCTTCCCTCTGCTGTTACTCCTGCTCATGCAAGCTGATATAATCCTGTAGTCAGAAAAAGGCTCTAACGAGCCCCCGTTAGGTCTCCTGGAATACCTCAGACACAGCTAACAACCAACAAATTGGTCTAGCAGCAAATTAGTGTGTGCTCGCACTTCTACCAACCTCACCCCTTGGGCCTGTAAACTTAGTCTATGACCACAAATTGCCATCGCCTGTTTCCAGGCCGTATGGGGTAAGCTTCACCTCCACCGTCTGAAACAAAGAGCTCCAACAACTTCAGAAGGCGTTCAGTCCAAACAACTCCAACATATTCATCTGAATTACACACATAACAGTCTGCATTAGCTAATGCAAAAATAACCTTTTTTTATTATTTTGAATCTGTACATGACTAATATTTTGATTAATTTTGTACACACTGTAAAAAAATGATTTTATGAAGTTGTAAATAAAGATTACGCAGCTCTGCTAAAAGAGGTATTTATTCCAAATGCATGATTTAAGTTACAATCTGGAAAGGAGTGTATAAATAAGTCCAAAAAACTCAATTTTACATAAACACAATGTTATAAACGTTTTTTTTTTTTTTTTTTTTTTTAAATGTATGATTAAAGTTACAATCTGCAAAGAAGTGGGTAAATAAGTCCAAATACGCAATTTAATCTCAAAGAGCTTTACATAAACACTTTTTTGTAATTATTTGACAAATTTTCTAGCAATTTTCAAGGGAAACTGTTTCAAAGTACAGTAAATCAGACACAAAGGACTTGGCAACAGTTTAAAGAAGACAAACTAGTATCATGTTTCACTGTGAAAAGCTGCAATGCATTTAATGTGGAAAAATACACATGTGTAAGTACTTAAATATACAAGGAGACAAGGCCTTTCTGTTAGTCGACGTGATTTACAGTAATTTGCCAGCTGCAGTTTCCATCGAGAATGTTTGCGTGGGCTTCCCTCGGGCTCTCTCCTCCTTTCCCCTCTCTAAGAGTTTGCTAGCAGATCAACGCCATTGTGCAAATCGACAGAGAAGAAGACAAGAAATCATGGTTTCTGAAAAGTTTTACTTGCGCTTGCTCACATTTGTGACCCTATTGACTGTACTGGCACTCTCGGGTAACTTTTTCTTTCCTCATTCTTTCTTGCACTTTGCAGCTCACTTTGTCTTTCATTCAAAAATGTCTGCTAAAAGTTTCTTGCAGTCTAGTTATGTTTTAAGTATGAATGTGGGCGATTTCACCTGATAGAAAAAGTGGGAAAGGTCAGCAAATGTACTGTGGGCAGAAATTAATTGGATTGTTTGGTCTGTAGATGTGCACTTTAAAGACAAAGAATTATGTTCTTTCATCAAAAAACATTAAATGTGTGAAAGGAACAGTAAAAGCAGGAGTGATGCAAAGCTTATGAAACATGAACAGTTATGAAATCTCTGCAGTTGCATGTCTCACTAAAACATCAACAGTGATTTGGATGCCTACTTGCAAGTTAAGACTATTTGTTTTTCATCTTTGCATAGGCTTGTTTTAGCTTCTTGATCTCACTCCCTTCCCCCCCGTCTGATAGCTTCTGATTGAGTCAAACTTTCCAGTGCATGAAAAACTGTTTGGTTCTCGAATGAAGGCTTGAAAATACCAAACGTAGCTGAATGCTATTTACTTCAAGGACATTCTTTTGTGATGCTGCTTGTGTCTTACATTAATCATCGTGACAAATATGCTTTTGTATTCTCTGTGGATTTGGCTGAATATGTAGGAGCAACAAACAAACATAATGAAGGTGGTACAATCGAAAACAATAGAAATGTTGAATCAGAACTCATCTGTGGCCGGCATGACACATGACTGACACTAAAACAATGCAATAAACATTAACCAAATTAACTTCAAAAATGAACTTTTAAAAAATATGTACATGAAATATAATCATATGTGATGTGCCACGCAGGGAATTTTGAGAATGTCATTTTATTGTTTGCCATTTTAAATTATATGGTAATTTTTACTTGTACAGACCATAAATTTGACAGCAATTTGCAGTAAACAGGTTTTTACTGTAGTATTTTTACAGTTTTTTTGTAAAAAAAATATAAATCTTTATAACTGAGTTTTTTATATTTTCTAGATGTTGCAAGTGAGAACACTCTGGAAAAACTGTTGATGAAAAAAGGTGATTTTTTTATTTTGTTATCAAAATATTCACAAATGCAAGAACATATGGAACGCTTCTCAATGTTTTCTGAAAACATGTTTTCTGTCTGAGTTTTGCTAAATTTATCTTGTTTAAATTATGTTTAGATATCTTCTGAAAACGTTTTACTTGTACTCACTGATATTAAAATAACTACGGGTGTGCATGACCTATCGATTGGCTTTGTCTCCCACTAGTGGACGGTGATGTAAAGCCGGCTGCAGCCGTGGCTGTGACTCCCTCCAGGGCCAAACAGTTCCTGGCCTCCCTTAAAAGGCCCAAAAGGAACGTGTGGGACCGTAGCCGCCCTGATGTTCAGCAGTGGATCCAGCAGTTCATGTACATGGGCTTTGATGAAGCAGTGAGTGCTTGTTGTCAATTCTTGAAAATGAAATTTCTTAAAAATACTATAAAAAATACTATAAGCATCATTTGAAAATGATTTACAAGCATCAGGTACCTACTGATACCACACCTTTGTCATTTTTTATTTCACACTAACATGAATTTGAAAACTGTGCCACACTAAAATTAAGACAACCACATTAAGATGTTTCTGAAAATCTCTCATAATTTCATATTTAGTTACTATACTTAAGTAGGCTACAGTTTTTCGGAAATTTCTGCCTATAAATATTTTTTTGTTGACTTTTACTTTTATTTCTCTACATTTTAAAGGGGTCATCGGATGCGATATGCACTTTTACAAGTTGTTTGAACTGAAATGTGTGTTGGCAGTGTGTGTACACAACCACTCTATAATGATAAAGATCCACCCTTTTTTTTTTTTTAAATCTTGTTAAATAATTTCCCCTTTCTCAAATTGAGATGCCTGTCAGTGTGACGTCACACAGACCCAAGCCCTCCCACGACTGTTTGATTGACAGTAGTGTTTCAGCACAGACTGGACTGGTGTTTTACCTTAGACCCTCCTTGAGTGACCTGTCATCAGTCCACCATTCTTTCACCGCCGGAGTAATACAATTTTTACTATATGCAATAGCCTATGAGACAGCCCATGATCACTAGATTTTATACAGGTGTTAGCCTGTATAAACCAAATATTGGTAATATGGACGTTACTCCCTTTTGCTCTGGTGTGACTTCTCATTTTTGCAGACAATGCAAAGACAGAGTACAGTAACTTCAAAATAGGGGTAAAAATAAAGTTTGAGCTCAAGATTGTTTGTAATGTAGATCATTTCATTACTAAAACATCTAATTGTCAAATTTCCAGTTTCCTACCTATAATTAATTTGGCTGGACAAATAAAAAAGTCATTTTTTTCTCAGTTTCACACTCTAGTGAGTTAAGGTCTTTTGCCTTTGTAGGGCAGCGTAGTACAGGTTGCCAGAGCTCCAGAGTGAATTCCACCGCTTTGTATGACGTTACAATTTAGAACGCCTCAAAACGCTTTACTGTGACGGTTGGTTACAGTTTTGTTACTCAGATATTTTTGAAGGATGTAACCAATTCCATAAATATTAAATGAACAACACAAACTTAATAATGTGCAAATAACCAGTCGTTATTGCAAAATAAACACCAACAAGGTGCTCAGGTGGTCTCCCGATGAGAAACATCTGACCTCACTCAAATGGATTCTTCCAAAATAAATGAATAAATAATAGGCACGCAATATTCATTTGTGTGTAAATTCTCTTTTAGAAACTGAAAACCCAAAACATGAGCACAGCTGTATGTATGAATCTGCTATATTTTTTTGAATGTCCTGATTGACCAATGACTTTCAGACTTCTGGGATTTATATTTATATCGACCCTTTTTCTTCCCATTTCCTTCAGAGACTTGAAACGGATCTGGCCTACTGGCTGGACTACTACCGATCCAGTGACCAGGGTCGCCAGCATCACTATGATGAAAACTCTCCCATGGGGCCTCGCAGTGCCGACTCATACAGGCACGGGGCAAATGTCAACTATGACTACTACTAAAACGCCAAAGACATAACCGCTCTGATTTACCACACAGTGTGTTAGCTTGCTTCTGCAGCTTGTACTCATTTTGTGCTTTCTTTTGTAAATGGAAATAACAGAAAAAAAATCAAGAGAAAAAGGCCATTTTAAATGTTCACACATAAATGAAGAATATGATGACAACTTACCAGAGAAAATATCATAAAGGTAGTCTATAGAGTTGAGAACCATTGCCATATATCATATGATACCTTTATGTGATGAAAAGACTTCAATTTAGGTCATTGCCAGTAATCTTGCTGAATCATATTTTGAGCTTGACAGCCCCAGTCTTCATACACTTTCATTATATGGAATAGAACAAAAATGATGTTCTTCCCAAAAAAAAAAAAAAAAAAGTCATCTCTGGGTGCCTGTCTGGTGTTGTTTTCAAAAGGCTGGAAAGAGTTCTAAAATAAAGACCACAGAACCTAGGTTGTTTGTGTGTTTGTTTTTGAAAGAAATCATTACTTGTATTCAGCATGCACTAAATCGATCAGAAGTTACATTTATAATGGTACAAAATGTATTTTATCCAAATAACTCCAGTTCTTTTGAACTTTCGATTTACAAAATTCACAAATTGATAATGCATGTTTCTTGAGCAGCAAATTCACATAATAGAATGATTTCTGAAGGATCATGTGACACTGAAGACTGGAGCTTTGAAATTCAGCTTTGCAACACAGGAATATATTACATTTTAAAATATATTCAAATAGAAAAGAGTTATTGTATTAATATTTCACAATATTACTGTTTTTACTTTATTTTTGTTCAAATAAATGCCAAAAATGACTCCTGACAAAACAGAAAAAAAATCAGCGGCGAACGAAAAAAAGAAAACATTTATAAGTGATTTATAAATGGGAACGCACTTTCAGCCATTAAGCAGAAGCACAGAGAAAATGAGATTAAAAACAGTCAAAATCACAGTAAATATTTTATTAAAATATTCTTTTCACCTGAAATCAATTATAGGTTCAAAGTTCTGTATGAAGTTTCACAAAGGTAACAACAGGTTTTGCTCAAAATCAAAGTTTAAATCAGAGAGAAAATTTTCCAATGCTTTTCTTTCATCCGTGTCCTCAAATTTCTTGGCAGAGCTGGACGAGGTTTCCTGCTCCTGACCAGACATTCAAGAAGATCTAGAAGATAATCTAGAAGATCAAGAAGATAGTCTGCAATTGCTAATTTCCATAATTTTCTGCAGGTGTCCATTTAGCAATAACACACCGCTAGCTTTAACAATGATAAAAAATAGATCACATCAATTAAAACGGCACAGAATGTAAACACCACAACAAAAATGCACATGAAGATCTAAGCTTGCTTTAAATAACAAACAGACGACTGACAAACCAAAGTGCAAGGAAAAGTCTGTAAATCAGATATCTTTGAGGCACATTTGACAAAAACAAACTCTTTAGAGACAGCTCTCTGCCTGAGCTGCTTTTCAAAACAATTGCAAAAAACATCAGAAAAATTCCTTTTTTTTCTCGTCTTTCTTCCTCTCCAAAAGATGGTTCTGTTAAAACCCACTCCATAAAATGGCTGTTGGATGTCTAGGGTCCTTCGGTATCCCAGCATCCCTGAGATCAACACAATTCATCAGTTGTGTCTGGGTCTTCCTTTTTTCATCCGTGCAGCCTTGGGTTTGGGTATATACTGATTGTTGGCCTGATGCTCCAGCTCTCTGCTGAAGTACTGGATGGTTTTGTTCAAGCCTTCCTCCAGTGGCACCTGCAAACACACAAATCACATCTTATTAAACAGCGCGGGCATCTGAGAAAATAGAAAAACAGAATAAAATAAATAGGCCTACACTAAATATATCTCAAATAAATAATTAACAAATTAAGATGACAAAACTAAAACGCACACTCAATCCTTCTATGCGCTTTTAAGAACGGCAGTCGTTTTCCCGTCAGACATAAAAATATTTACAAGCCTATCTCAGTGTAGGCCTACGTATTTTTGTTTTTTTTAAGTAACATGTTGACATGCTGTAGGCCTATGGATAGACTGGAGTGCTGCATGCTTACCGTTAAGGTCACTGCACGCTGCCTCCGAAACTTTCGTCCATCATACATTTTTTTGGATCAGGTTCGATTTTCTGCGTTTTCCGTAGCATGCATTTTGATAAGAAAGGATGAGGAATATGAAAAAAAAAAAAAAACGGAAAAACGCATACGAAAATTTCGGACTCCGTGTGCAATGGCCTTTAGACCCGCAACAAAAACACAATCAAAAAAATCCCGTCAATTTGCGGTTTGGTACTTTTTATCCACTGGTCATATGTTTCTATTCATGGCGTGCTTGCAGCTGCATTGAGCAATATAGCCAATCACAGACATACACTGCCTTCCAAAAGTATGGAAACAGCCCAACCTTCCAACAAGACAATGACCCCAAGCACACTTCCAAGCTGTGAAAATCCTATTTGAAGAGGAAACAGTCAGCTGGCATCATGTCTGTCGTGGAATGGCCTCCCCAATCACCCGACCTCAACCCAATTGAGCTACTATGGGAGGAACTGGACCGTGATGTCCGTAAGAAGTGTCCAACCAGTGTGAATCATCTTTGGGCAATCCTTCAGGAGGCTTGGAGTAATATATCAAGTTAATGTTTGAATAAACTGACAGCTCGGATGCCCAGATTACGCAGAGCTGTAATAGCTGCTAATGGTGGGGATTTTGATGAATCGAAAATTTACGTTTTTTCTAAACTGTTTATGTAATAAAATATGTTTTCGTAGTTTGTGTTGTCCCTTATCAGTGCAAAATTATCACAAATTAAAAAGGATTCATGCCAATATAGTCCAAAACGCCACTTTCCTAGGGCGTTTCCAAACTTTTTGGAGGGCAGTATATCTGTTGATTTCACAAACACAATCCACTCACCCCACCCAAAAAAACCTTTTAAACCGTTTAAATTATGGTATTAATTGGTTAGAATTCTTGCTTTCGGTTAACGGTTAAACGGTCAATAGGAGCATCCCTACTACAGATACTAATGAACTATATTATTAGGAAGAATTAATATTTTAGATTATTAATATAAATAATTATTAATATTACAAAGAACTAAGAATTTTTATATAAATTAATATCTAAAACCATCATAAAATTAAAGGCATCTGTTTATTGTCTTATTGTAGAGCATGTTAAATAAATTAAAAATAAAATAAATAGATAAAAAATAAAAATTATATGAATACATAAAATTGATAAGAATAATGGGGAAAAAAATACATAATCATCAATTTTAGGCTTCAGGATTTTGAATCGATGGCCCTAATATTCATGATGCTCAGTTCATAACTCACCACAGGTTCCCAGCCCAGAAGCATTTTGGCCTTGCGGATGTCTGGCCGTCTTCTCTGTGGATCATCTTGTGCTTCTGGAAGGAACTGAATATGACTGCGGCTCACTGAGGAGAAAATCAGGGTTGAGCTGTTAATTTAATTATACATTCTACAAGCTCATCTGAAATTATATAGAATTTTTTACTTACCAACTAGACTCTTAATAAGCTGCGCAAACTCTAGTATGGTGTGTTCCTCTGGATTACCCTAGAAGAGGAGAGGAGAGGAGAGAGGAGAGGAGAGAGGAGAGGGGAGGGGGGAGAGGAGAGGAGAGGAGAGGAGAGGAGCTGTCAGTTTATTCAAACATTGACTTTGAATTGGCAATCAATTGTTGAAGCTACACTATTAAGGTCTGCTGACCCAAAAATATTTTACAAACCTGGACCAAGTTTAAACCAGTAACCAGGCATCACAGTTGGCAAAGCGGCATGTCTGACTTTGACATGTATATATTGCCATTATTATGTTTTATCGCTGGTCTTCAGTGATAATGTCAAGTTACTTTAATGTATTTGCATCAAAATATGATAAGGATTTATGCTGATATCGTCCAAAACCAAACTTTATCAGGGGTGTTTCCAAACTTTTGGAGGGCAGTGTATAAATACAAACACATGCATGTATATATTTAAGAAACATTTTGTGTTTATATATTAAATATATAATAATATAAATAAGTGTATATACACATGTAAATATGTACAAAATATATACACTATGCATGCATTTATCTATAAACATAATAAATAAACAGTACACATACATATATTATGTAAACAAAAACTTTTATTTTGAATGCGATTAATCTTTTGACAGCACTAATAGCCATTCAACATTACAGTACAACTGAAAGCCAGGCCTAAACTGCAAATTACTGAATTATTTCTATTTACCATTTATTAACAGAGTTTTATTACGGAGTATTTAAAAAATATATACAGTATATTATAAAAACTCAATGTGTGAATAGCAACTGAAGGCAAAATGCTAAACTCACCAGGTTAACTGGACTACTGATGTTACTGTTCATCAGGGACACCAGGCCGTTCACCAGATCACTGGGGACAAAAAAAAGAAAGAAAAACAACTAAACCAGAGTATGTGGCATCTTGACAAAGCACAGTGAAAGAACGATGCAGATGCGATCATCTGAAGGGGCGAGCAAATGAACTAAACAGAAATAAAATGATAAACCTATTTACACATATTAATTTAATAGACAGGCATATGTGAATTCCTTCAGTGTGTATGTGTGTGTGTGTGTGTGTGTGTGTGGGCATGAACACAGTGGGGCAGCAGAGATCTCGCTAACACACCAGTGCAACGTTCAAACATTCAGACATTCATTCAGTAACAGATTTTCAGCACACATCTTAGTCCATTCAGTCTCAGAGGTGACGGCATAATGATGCTAAGACCATTAATAACAGTCTCAAGTGCTGTCATCTACACCTCCACAAGGACAAAATAACCAAACCAACCCTGCTAGTGCAGGTCAAGCATAAATTACGATGCTTGAGATCTTTTAATTTGATATGTTGAGGCTTAATTGGACGTAATGCAGACTGTGAATAATGAATGGTTAAGACTCACAAGGTCAGTCGAGGAACTGGAAAGTACAAACCTGTGGATGCTTATATTTTATTAAATTCTTGAGAGTCCCAACAGTCTACAGCGAGAGGAAGCTTAAAAAAAAAAAAAAAAAAAAGTGCAATCTCCCTTAAGTTCAGCTGTCTGCCTCCACCAACTTCTATAATAACTGTCCAATACACATGAGAAATGATAAAGCCTTTATTCGATCAATTGGCTTCTATAGACCCTTTTCACCTTTCCACGATTCTCAGAAGCAGAAAGTCAAAGTTGGGTAAGACTATTGTGGCGATCTGAAACTGCAACAAATATAATTTTTGCGTTCCCATTTGCCCTAATGGCAAAAAAAAAAAAAAAAAGAAGTGTTTATGACTTTCCAAAAGAAGGAAAAAATATCGAGAATTATTGTCAAGTTTGCGTTCACTCGCTCAGCTGAGTGAACGCAATTATCATTGCAAGGGGAAATAATTATATATATATATAAATAAATATAAAAACTGGTCACTTCCATGTGCTAATAAAACAAACTTCTGAATAAGCTGCCACATAGAGCTTTATATTGTGCAAGGCAGTCACGAATCCATTATTATATAGAACAATGCAATGTGAATAGCATTATGTTCAGGTAAAATTGTCTAGGGTCACATTCTCTTACCAGGTCTTTTCTCAAGCTGTGTGCTTTACACTAGCATCAAGCATGGAGGGGGCTGTCAGAAAATGCTCTGAATCAACTTATAAAGAGGGCTGACAGAAATATTGTCATGCTAATTCAAATATCACTCTTACTTATGCTTATGGTTAGTGTTTTTTCAACACCTCCCTAAGTGTTCAGCACTGCCCACACATTTGTGAATTAGACCTCACAATGTGTGGCTTATTGAGGAGAGGTTTTCTGAGGAGATATTGTTATTCTCAGTGATCAGAGGCAACATTTCTAGATTTACATTAATAGAAGGGCTTGAGCAGCATAGTTTGAAATTCAGGATTTTCCCATTCACATCCAATTTGAAGAAATGCATGGTTGGTGTATAAGCATTTTTATGCAGACTACAATTTCACACTTCAGAAGATCTAACAACTGGATTCGTCAAGTTTGTCAGGTTAGTAAAATTATATGCAAGACTTGCTGAAATGATATAGGTGTCTATTTGCTAAATGCCGACAGTATATGGGAAAGTATTATAGCATTTGCCTTTGTATTGTTAATAATAGAAAATACTATAAGACTTTTTCATTTAGTTTTTTTCTCCAAAGACAACTGTTCAGAGAATAAGAGCTCTTTGTGCATCTGCACTTAGCCGCTGGTATTCTCAGTGCAGTCAAAATAAAAGTCCCGGCACTGTAAAAATAAATCATCTCATGCTTCTCAAGCTTGTGATTTGATTCGATTTAATTTAATTTGATTCGATTAGCTATTGATTATTTTGGATATATATACACACACAGGTACAGTACATGGCAAATTTTCTCAAGGAAAAGAAAAATAATTTTATAACATTAAAATTAGAAAAATAAAAAAAGTGCCACATATTGGCTGAAATATCATCCTTGACAACTAATTGTAACACCACCAATGGCAGGGTTTTTGGATTTAGAATCCCACCACTTCCTATCTCTCTTTGTCCGTACTAACGAATAAAAGCAAAATGACTAAAAATATCATTTAAAAAAAGAGAGAATTTACTTGAAGTCATAGTTCATGGTTCACCAAAGAATTATCATTTTCTGACAAAACTTCTTGTGTTCCATGGTTAAAGAAAACAAACAAACAAAAGGTTTAGAATAACATAAGGGGGAATAATTCAGGGCATAGTTTTCATTTTTGGGGTCAAATATTCCTTTTAGACGTGAGCCAAACACGAGCCACAAGAGTTGCCTTTGATTTGTCAATACAGCTGGAATTGCTAGATGTGAATTGCTCTCTTTCCCTTTAATAACACGATGAGCTCAGTCATACAGGTCCATCTTCTCTTCTTATTTGAGATAACACTTCTGTATTTATCTTTAGGATGAATCAGACCAGAGCTGCGGAGACATCTCCTTGAGCGGTGTATAGGCTGTGACCCTGGGAGGGCTATCAAAGCCTTTGAAAATCCACATTTTCAAACAAGTTCCATGTTTATATAGGAGTTCACGTTACCTCTGATCATCTCATCTTTTCTTTAGTGTGATGTTTGACTGATATCTTTTCTTCCAGACCATAATATTTCACGTTTGATATTGAAACTAGACATAAGAATTGTGTAGTTTCACTGGTAGTGGTATCAACTACTGGAAATGTAATATTGTAACAACCTTATTCAGAAGCTAAAAAAATCGGAGTCTGTGGGATTTTCTGTGGAATCTGACTGGCTCTGACTTTCCTCAACTAGCGTCAACATGTTCAGATTGTAAAATCGGAGCAAAAATCATGTAGTGTATTCCAAGCTTTAGATAACAGAAACATCAGAGAAAAGATACATAAGTTGGCAACAACTGACGACTGCACATAATATCCGCTGTCAATCAAGCTCCTTGCGAACGGTCAATTGATGAAATACTTGTGATGGTCAGATCAAGAAGGTCTCTGCCAGACCTCCCTGCCAAAATGATATATTTTACCAAACTACACCAACAGACTGGGAAATCACTTTTCTTTTCCTGAGACTGCAATCAGTCTTATGACAGGTTTGCCTTAACTAAGCTCAGATGCAATGAAAGGTACCCCCAAATCTGCTTGCAAGTGGCCGCTTTCCTTCAAATTAAAAAGGCAGGTATACATTTTCACAAATAAAGAGCCATTTATACTATGAACATTTATAATATCATTAATCTGGTGCAAATGCAAATCTCACGTACACTTTTAGGATGAAATCTATGTGGAGTTTTATGAATGAGACCCCCGGTCTACAGCAACAGTTACTGGGGTCTCAGAAGAACAGTGAGTTATTATATTGCACACACACACACACGCACATTTCTCACTTCCCAAGAATGCCACAGTATCACATGGGGATGAGTCCAAAGCCCATTAATAACTGATAAATTTGCTTCCACCAAAGCATCACTACATTATCAGTCTGTACACAAACTCTGCAGCCTTTTAAATCAAAAAACAGAGTTCAGCCTTTGAAATACTTTCAACGCAATTACCAGAAAGCACCAGTAATCCCATCAAAAGCTGACCTCCGTCCTTGAAAATGCCATGGAGCAATCTGTCAGGAAGATCTGTTTTTCCCAAAGGTTCATTTCATTAAGACAAAACATGGGACTGCGCTGGTGCTGTCAGACTCATGTTAATACTTTTGTTTGTTCACGTGTTTCATTTGTGCTATTCTTTTGACATTATAGAGACCAGATGGGCTTTTTCCCTCTGTTCTTATCATTCAGATGCACAAAAACATTAAAAAGGAATAATACAGAAAACTAGATGACATGAAAACAGATGGAAATGGGGAAAAAGGGACAGATGGATGTGTTACATAAATCTATGTTCATGGCTGTAGTTTTTTCCCTCAAATTTGTAACATTGCCTATTTATACAGAACAGGCCAATTAAATATTTTATTTGTTTGAATGCTGACTTTAAACACATCTTTCACAGATCATTTTCTCTTTCAGTCCACTTGTGGACACTTTGAACATTCAACGTTCATTTGAACAACATCAAAATGATGGGAAAATCAGCTAATCATAGTATTATGTTTTTATATTTCATAGTATTTTTCATCCTATTTACTTTTGCATCCGTGTCCTCTTTTTGCTGTAGATAGATACAAAACAAATGAAAACCCACCCATACATTTATTTAAATTTTTTTTTTCTTACCTCACATACTGGAAAGCTCTTGTCTGAGAACCTGAACCATAAACCTGAAAAAGGCAAAACAAACAGAATCATAATTACACACCAGAGCACACGCAGCAAGAGAAGAAGCTGCTACAAGGCGACTGAGGAACAGTATTTAAAAACCTCAAGTGAGCTGAAGCGTTTACAATAAGGAAGCGTTCACATTTAAGGGTGATTCTACACCAAGACACATTTATGTTCCACAGGCCGATTTTTGTATTAAAATAAACGTTTTCTCTTTTTGGTATATGAAGATCACATTAAAACTGGTTTAAATTAAAACTTTGCTATTTTTCAAAGCATTTTATGGTTGGTTAGAAAAACCAAGGTTGGTTATGGTTAAATACAAAAACCATGACATTATGCAAATGTCAAAATATTAGAGTGCATTTAAAATTAGCCATAGAAAAAATATATATATTTTATTGCAAAATCATTCATTTTCATTTCCACAACCATCTGTTTAACATAATAATGACGAACAAAAAAATTATTGTATGGATGCCTACTTAGACACTGTTTGGAGATAAAATAAAAAAGGCATTTAAAAGGTAAATTAAAGTGTGTTTTATAGGAGTTGACAAATTTAAGTAAATTGAGTCAAAGCAGGATTTAAGAGTTAGGAGGTATAATTAACGCTGAATATGGTTCATTATTTTAATGAGGTGAATGGGTCTTACCGTCAGCGGCTCTCCCTGTAAAGCCTGCAGAATGAAATTACTGACCACTCGGCCATCATTCATGTGCATGCGAGACCCGAAGGTGTTGAAGATCCGAGCCACTCTCACCTCCACTCCTTCCTGTGAGAGACAGACACACGCAAACCTCATTAACACCACGAGTTCTGCTGCAAGTGTTAATTATTCAGTGAACATGCAGTAATAGGTTTATGGGTGTCAGGATTATCTGCAGCTAGTTTCACTGATTTTTTTTTTTTTTTGTCTTGACAATACTGCATTCATACGTGAGATCCTGATATCGATATCTTCAAATTTTCATCTAGTAGTCTAAAGCCACAAGTTAAATTGCTTCCATTCGTTCCTAATTTAAAAAATAAAGTAGCAGCATAACAACTGGACTGAAAAATGTGCATTTCAGAAAGTGTTTGTATTTGGTCTGTTTGCCCTTTTGGTGTATTGACAGGAGCACTTGAGCGTCACAAATATTAGTGGGTGATCTATAAACACACTCACATTAAGTATGGATGGCATTTGTGATTAACACAGTGACAGACAGCATCTCATTTCAAGCAAATGTGACATTAATCAAGTTTCCTCGGCCCACCTGTCCAAATGGTAGAAACTCTCTTATTAGAATTTCATCTCACAATTTACTTTGGGCTGACAAGACAGCAAACTGTATTGGTAATAATTAACCATTACCCATCAACACCCTCAGCTTAAGGTCCTTGGACTACTATTTCTGACCATAAACCTTAATAGACCATAATCGATTATAGCCTACTGACATCATTCGCATACATTGCACAGAATATGCTCTGTGAGACACATGCATATTGCTTGACTGTGCTTCCACTCGGTCTTTTACTTTAGATATGCTTTCACTTATGCCGTTTGGAATGCGGTACATATTAGATGCACGAAACTCACATACTGACATACTTTCACGTGCGCTTTGTGTTTGTTTGTCAAGAAGCTCGCTGCTGCCGTTAAATGCACTTGCATCTCAAAATACTTTTATGATTCGGAATTAATGTGTAAACCGTCATGTTTCTCAGAACAGGACAAAACATCTGATATGTTGAAACAGATCTGTGCATTAGTGTGAATGCAGCCACTGTCTATGATCTCATCGGTAATAATCAAATGGCAATAATGCAGAGGAAACAAGAAAAAGCCATAAATCTTTTGGATACTTAAAGCACTCTTAGACACTAAAAGTGCTTTTTGTTTATCAATTGCAATTGTCTTTTTCCCCCTTTGCTTGTGTTTTAAAGCTATATTTACTTTATTTATTATTAATTCACATAATTATTTTAAAAACTAGCCTGCTTATATAATTTTATAAAAATGCTCAAAATAAATTTGATATAATCGTGATATCGAATTGAATCGTGAAACCAGTGCCGATTCACACCCCTAATGTTAATATTAAGGAATTTTCCGTATCGATTTTTCACAGGTGTTTTATCCACATTGTATTGCTCATTGTATTGCGTTATGTTTCTAGGGTTGAAGGAAATGTCCTTAAACCTAAAGGAAAATGTACTGGTATTTTTCTGTCGGGACATTATCGGTTTTTCTATGAATTTAAAAAAAAAAAAATTGTTAAAACATGCATTATCAAAAAAACACACACAAAAACAGACTTTAACCCCCTGTTTCACAGACAAGACTTAAGCTAGTCCTAGACTACAATGCATGTTTGAGCTGTCTCAGCTGAAAATATCTTGCTCTGACATATCTTAAAATATGTCAGTGTCATTGTTCTGTCAAGATGCACACCTGAAATGTTTCCTTTCAGAGGCATTTCTGTATAAGTTGCTTAAATATCTTAATTTAACTGAGGCCTAGTCCTGGCTTAAGCTAAGCCCCGTTTGTGAAATCCGGCCTATATCTAATAGAGTTTAATTAGTTTGGAGTAAGGCAGCATGTTTCATTTCCATAGAGCAGTGACATTTATTCACACTAATACACTGATAACTATCAGCTTATTGAAATAACCCTTTTTACTGGTTTACATGCAAACCAATTACCTGGCAACACAAGCAGATGACATTTACATGACTTTTTTTTTTATAAAATCAAGTTATGATTTCATTTATGTAGTCAATATGAGGTACGATATTAAGGCATTATAATATACATATTAAAACCACAAAGCCTTTCCAAATGTCTGTGGGAAACTCGTATGGACTCAAATCATGTTTGCATGTTTCTATGACTGTCCCACTTCTCTTCAGGCTAAATAAGTGAAATTTAAATGGTTATTAAACAGACACAGATACTAGTTGTTTATATTGTTTGCACATTTGTGACCCTGGACCACAAAACCAGTCATAAGCATCCATTTTTGCGAAATTGAGATTTCTAAAACATCTGAAAGTTGAATAAAAAAAGCTTTCCATTGATGTATGGTTTGTTAGGATAGGACAACTATTTGAAAATCTGGAATCTGAGGATGCAAAAAAATCTAAATACTGAGAAAACTGCCTTTAAAGTTGTCCAAATGAAGTTCTTAGCAATGCATATTACTAATCAAAAATGTATTTTTAATATATTTACTGAAGGAAATTTACAAAATATAAATGTACATTTATACAGATATTTGTCATAGACAAGAAACGCATTCAAACCCAGACACATAAACAGTTGCCGTGGTAATGAACGCTGACTTCTGACCAACTTACGCAAACAAACGTTTATTTGGTTCTGTTTATAAGATCCTATAAATAGAGAGACTGCTGACGTACATGAGGACTCCAAGTCACATCTAATTACTCACGACTCTTTTAATCCAGAAGATGACAATAAAAATAAATCTAAATTAATTAGATTTCAAAATATTTTCCATATTCATACAGGTTTGGAACAACATGAGAATATGATTTATGCTGAACTATCACTTTAATGTATGTTATGTTAATAACGAAAGTAATGATCCAGTGTCAATCTGTCATGTACATTTGATGGCGTCCCCGGGGTGGTTGGGAGTCTCATGGGGCGTCTCTGGGTTAGAAAAGGTTGAAAACTACTCTAAAACACTCTACCATCATAAAGTAACCCATCACTATTCTCCACATTGCTCCAAGCTTGCCAAACTAGCAATTCCAATCAAAACTGGATGAAAAGGCCGGAAGACATGGTCCCATCAATTTAAAAAAATCTAATAAAATCAAAAGAAAGATCACAGGAAGAAGCAAAGCAAAGAAAAATTCAATGATTAAAGCTGTTTATTACTGTTTAAACAGCATCCCCAATTCAATGGAACTACAAATATAAAGATGTTGCAAACATGCTTCCAAAAGACCCCTATATACAGCACTTCTGCATCACAGAGCCAGAGACAGTCTTCAGGGAATTTAAAATATGAATGGCTTACTTATGATCTCTGCATAATAAAATGGGACAGGTCAAAATATTGTATCTCTTTATATCTATGTATTTGTATCTATACCACTGTTCTCTTGAGCAGTGCAAAAACTGCAAGAATGTCCATGTAGCTGATATGTCCATCAAAATGACCATTTTTAATGAATGTTGAAGTTTATTATAAATAATTTATCTGTGAACTGAATTAACAGCTCTAACACGAGGCAAGAAAATAATACTGCTCATAACTAGAAAATATTTCAAATGATATGAGCTATATAAATCTATAAAGACGAGCCATGTCATGGTAAAACCTGTACTTGCGCCTGCATCAAATACTGGTTTTGGGACAGTGTCAGAGAGAACCTGGGAGTTTAACAGGAAGAGTTGGATTTTTAGGTCCAGTAGTTCTATAATTAACTCTGCGGACATGAATAAAAACATGAAATATGAATAGCATTATAAATGAAGGATGGCCAGCTAAAATGTCAGACTACACAACGAGGACAAAACAAGGACAACCTACTTACGTGGCCTTTTTAGCAAGGAAAAGCACTCGCCTGATTGCAAGCCTATTATGTGATTACATAAACACCGTGTGTGTGAGCATGGCACATTTCAGCTGCGATGATAAGGCTGTGTGTTACTGTGATTTTACCATCGGTAGGACAGAATGCTTAAAGCAAGTATGTGCAGGTGCAAAGAATGTTAGGTAACTTGAGTAACCTTGGTTCTCTGATGACATGAACAATCTCTGATGACAATAAAAATGCATGAACCTTAAAAATTAAATAATCAGTGGGTGTGCACATGCACAACCACACAACCAAGTTCAAGTCTTTTCCTGTTCTCAGATCTCAGTTTATGCACCCCTTTTAAATACTAAAACAACAACAAAAAGGATATAAAAAAATATAAAAGAACAGACCCCATTTGTGTTAAAGACTCTAAAATCTCATTAATGTGTGTGGTGAAGCTCATTACAAGTGACACCTTCAAAATGGCCTGGAGCAAAACTGTAAGGAATAGTTTGCAGTGTAAGAGCATGCAGCAAAGCTATCTTCAGGGAAAGAAGCCTAAAATAAATGCTTTCCATTAGTTCCAATGGGGACTGAGAAAGCATTTTCAGAGCAATGATGGGTCTCAACAATGCCAGAAAGCTGCAATTCAGGCTGAGCAAACAGTCTCCTGATGACTGAGGTGACATCAGCGACAGAGCTGAAATACAGACAACGCCAGAGCCATAAGGCCCAACAGATGAAGGAAGCTCTTAAAGGAAAACACTCGATGAAGTCAGGTGATGTAAGGGGATGGGGAGACAGCAGAGGGGATTGAAGTGGACTAATTAAATCAATTGGAGGAAAGGCACATCACAAGACACGGAGGTCAAAGTTGACACATCTGTGTTTATACCAACCTGCATAATAATTGTGAGGGATACATACGAGTAACCAGAAGAGGACGGAAATTAAATGTGAAATATCTACAAAGTGAACTTCCAAGAATGTATTAACTACCCAAACATAACAAATGAGACGGGAGTTAATGGAAATGAAGTGCACTCATAATGTGACTGTGTGAGTTTGTGGTGCAAACACAATACCGTCAGAATGGTGGAAGTGTAATAATAATAATAATAATACATTTTATTTAAGGCACCTTTCAAATCACTCATCAGGAGCAATAAGCAAAACAACAAATAAATATTAAATAGCAATATCAATGAACCATAAAAGAGAAGCAGCAGTTGCAAAATGACAAAAAATTAAATGGAAAAAAAAAAAATGGATTTGAGTGTAGACAGTAATCATGTAGGATAAGCTATTCTGAATAAGTGAGTTTAGCTTTGAATTGAGATAACGAGTCTAAATTGCGGATGTTAGCTGGGAGAGAATTCCAAATGAGAGGAGCAGCACGGCTAAAGTCTCTGTGACCCATGGTGGTTAAACAAGCCGTGGGTGTATGGAGGAGACCCAGTGAGGAAGAACAAGGGTTCGAGAAGGAGTGTAGAGCTGAATGAGATCTGAGAGGTAAGTTGGAGCGAGGTAATGGAGAGTTTTATACGCGAAGAGAATAATTTTAAATTTAATGCGAAGTTTGATGGGAAGCCAATGAAGCTGTTGAACAGATGGAGTAATGTGTTGTATAGATAGAGTCCAGGTTATGAAACGAGCACCAGAATTCTGAATCAGCTGGGGTTTATGGAGAAGCTTGTGTGGTAAATCAAATAAAAGAGAATTACAGTAATCGATGCGATAGGTGACAGCTGAGTGAACAAGAATGCCAGTACTGTGTGGGGTGAGAGATGAACGAAGGTGAGCAATATTACGAAGATGAAAGTAACAAGACCGGGTTATACTATTAATGTGAGCTTCAAATGAAAGAGTGCAGTCAAAGATGACCCCAAGTTCTTAACCTTGAAAACAGAGGAACCATCAATGGTTAAAGAAAATCTGAAGGAGCTAGCGAGAATAGAGCTAGTTCCTATAAGGAGTACTTCAGTCTTACTGCCATTAAGTTTAAGAAAATTGGCAGAGAACCAGGTTTTTATTTCGTGAAGACAGTTAGTAAGGCAGACAGGTGGAAGAATGGAGTCAGGCTTAGTAGATACATGAAGTTGTGTATCATCAGCATAACCAAATTTAGAAAAGATACTACCAAGTGGGAGAAGATAGATTAGGAACAACAGAGGACCTAGAACAGAACCTTGTGGGACGCCCAGCTAACAGAAAAGGGATGAGAATGAAAACGTTTTATTTGTACGAACTGTGTACGGTTGGAAAGGTATGACGTAAACCAGACGAGAAGAATACCAGAGATACCAATAGCAGATAAACTGTTCAACAACATAGTGTGAAATGGTGTCAAAAGCTGCATTCAAATCAAGCAAAACAAGAATAGATAAGGACCCACCATCAGCAGCCATTAACAGATCACTAGTTACTCTCACCAAGGTGGTTTCCGTACTATACTTGGGACAAATTCCTGACTGAAAACAAGCAATAATAAGTTATAATTACTAAGGTGAGCTTGGACCTGTGCTGCAACTACTTTTTCAAGAATTTTCGAAATAAAAGGAAGATTTGAAATGGGACCAAGGTTATCTAGAATGTTAGGGTCTGCACCAGGTTTTTTAAGAATTGGGGTTATAGCAGCTATTTTAAAAGATGATGGAACATTGCCGATGCTAAGGGAAGTATGAAAAATACGAGTTATAAGAGGAGAAAGAGAAGGAAGGGGTCAAGTAAACATGAAGAATTAGATTTGTAAATAACATTAGACATTTCTAAATTCAGATGGCAGGGTAAAAGAAAAAAATAGAATAAGAGGGAATCGATTGAAACACTGTATAATGAATTACAATATGGGTTAGCCGAAGAAGCCAACTGTTGGTGGATAGCGGTTATTTTGTTCCTGAAAAAAAAGACATAAATTTATCACATTGAGCAGTGCAATACAGTGCAGCAGGTTTCAGTATATGAATTACAGTGGAGAACAAATTTTAGTATTACTATCTCCAGACTCAATTAAACTTGAATAAAACTCATATTTGGCAACAGAAAGAGCATCTTTATAAACAGGGTTTCTGCAGGATTTTTAAGCTCAAATTTAAGACTTTAAGACCTTTTTTAAGACCTGCACAAATAAAATTAATACCATACGAGTGGGGTAGGGCAATGTCTATAGTACCATATTAAACTGTAAAATGACTGTCAAAAGCATAATTTACAATTCAGATACAAATTTTCACAAAAACTAAAAGTTTTATAAAATGATAAACTTTCCATTTCAGCCTTTAAACCATTTTTAAGAAAATGGATAAGTCAAAAGTATTAATTATATTGATTTTAACAATTATTATCAATAAATTATTATATAAATTATATAACATGAATTAGGGGTGTGCGAAATTGACCAAAAAAAATTATATCTTGATATTTTCTGGGATTTTATCAATAACAATGATTAGACAATATTTTCCTGAGTGTTTTATTGTGCTGGTATCTTAAAGCTTACTGTGGACAGCTGACTCCTGATTTTTGTTTTATATTCTTCATATTCTGTGTGGTCAGTTCACAGCAGTGATAGAAATTAATGTTTTCCAATAAGTTTTATGGGCATTTTTACCTTTAAGTCATTTTTTCTAAAAGTGTGCATCATCTTTTGAGTCAAATTCTTTCATTTGGGCTGTTACCAAGCAAATTAATTCAGTATCAACAAAATTGATCTTTGCAATGCATCTGAAGTGGCATTTAGATGCATTTACACACAGCTTAATGCAGCTCAGAGGGACGTAGAATGGTAAACTGCAGTTACAAATGCATAAATAATGTTTTGATATTTGAAACGTTGAAAACTGATGTTTGAAATTATTTTTAAAAACGAAGATACTTTAAATGTGAAATTAAAACCGCCAGCAGGTGGCAGCGAGTCACTGTTAATAAGTGAGTCATTGCGATTGAAACGAATCATTTAAACGTTTGATTAATTCAGGAACGAATCACCGTCATGTTGCTCAGAGACGCAAAACAGTGCTGTGGCTGTGTTTGGAATTATGTTTGTTGTAGAAATGGAGCAAAAGCAGGAAATATGGTGTCTAAAACATAAGTCTCTTAATATTAACTTCTTGTTTATTGAACTGTTGCATAAAATCAAAATCACATTTGTAATCATACTGACTTTTGGAGAAAAAAAATGGCACTCTTCGTGTGATTATTAACTATATGAAATGATCTATATTAAATTATGTGATCATTCTAAATGCATTTTAATAGACTGAATCGTGCAGTGAAAGAAGGCACTCGCACACGCACTAGTTTAACCTATGGTAACGGATTCATTCTCTGCCAGCAGGTGTCGCGTTTGGCAGAAATGTAACGGTTTTCCCGGTAAAGACAGAACACAAAACAGCGCAGTACGGGATTTTGAACTGGTAGCGCTCATGTTTATTTAATGAAATCATAGCCATCACATAATCGTCACATTCAGCCATATCGCAATTCTTGTCTTTCCATCTCCAAATTTAAGACCTCTTGAAATCATAATTAAGACTTTCTTGTACAATTTAAGACTTTAAGGCCTTAAATTTGATACAACTAAATTTAAGACTTTTTAAGACCCTGCGGACACCCTGTATAAAGATGAACAGCTCTCCATGTACCATAAGTCCTGTTCGTTTATAAAGGCGTTCCAAATGCCGCCCACTAGTTTTTAGCTGGCGGAGTTCAGGAGTAAACCAGGGCGCAGAGTTAGTGAAAGGTACAGTCCGAGTTTTGAGAGATGCTAAATTTTCCAGGAGCTGCCGTAATTCAGAATTATATAAGGAGACCAGCTCATCAGCGGAAGGGAGATGGTCACTATGTGGGAGGTCGGTGATTGCAACAGTATAAGCTGAGGGGTTGATCCTTTTTATATTCCGGAATGTCACAGAACATTGTTGCTTGGATCAGTGTAACATTAACATTGAAAGAAAGCAATTTATGATTGGATATGGCTATTGCAGTTGCCATACAGTCCAGTAGTGTAACACCTGCACAGCAAACAAGGTCCAGAGTGTGACCTTTAGAATGGGTTGGAAAGTCCACATATTGCTGAAGACCAAAACTGTCCAGGCAGGAAATTAAATCCCTTGTGAATAAGTTGGTCTAGCAATGTTCACATGAATATTAAAAATGGCTGAGGTGCAAGATGACATCACCTGGGCACAAACATTTGCATAAACTCCGCCTCCAGAGCAAGACATTGACAAATAGTCATCATCTCACCATAGGCCCCGCCCACTGGCATTCAGTCACTTAATGGCTGACACTTGATTACGCTGAATACGAGTATCACATTGCATTACGTCAAAATCAAATATAAATTACAATCACTGCCACTATGTCTACACTTGTCTACACTGGATATAGTATTCAGATGCATGTTCACTTTCTGATGCAGTCCACGCGTTTGAGTCTGTCGTCAGGACAAAGAGAGTGAAAGAACCTTCGCTTTGATGCGTTTGGTTTAAACAGCTCGTTCACGTTTTTGTACAGATATCAGAAGTATCCCAGTGTAGGGAACAAGTGGACAGTTTATTTTTAATGGCATCCTGGATCATGTCAGAGGATTGATCGGATTATTTTGTTTTGTAAATGATGAACGGTGTAATGGAGAGTTCACAAAATAATATTTGTTGAAAGATGAAGCCGTACTAGATATGACTGCAGCTGCAATGAGCCGAAAAGAATGCATGACACACCTCTGTTTATCAATTTGCACTGGCTCCCAATAGCTGTTCGCATAAAATTCAAGGCATTAATGTTTGCCTACAAAACCACCACTGGCTCTGCACCCCTTTACCTAAATTCATTACTTCAGACTTATGTGCCTCTAGAAGCTTGCGTTCTGCAGGTGAACGTTGCTTCATTGTGTCGTCCCAAAGAGGCACAAAATCACTTTCACAGACTTTTACATTAACTGTTCCCTCCTGGTGGAATGACCTGCCCAACTCAATCTGAGCAGCTGTGTCCTTAGCCATCTTCAAGAATCGACTAAAAACACATCTCTTCCATCTTTATTTGACACTCTAACTCTAGCACTCTCTATTCTAATTCTATTCTGAAAAAAAAAACTGTGCCCCTTTTAGGCTTGCATTCTATCCATTTACTGCTTGTTTTCTTAAAAAAACAAAAACACTAGCTTTTTTTAGTCTTTTTGTATTCCATTTGATTTCTTTTTATTTATTATACCATCAACAAAAGCAAAAAAGGCCTCTAACACTAGCTTGCTCTATTCTTTTTGAATTATATCTGTTTTCTTTTTATTATATAATAAAAAAAACCTTGCTACGTGTACGGCGTTAAGCTAACTGAGACTTGTTATAGCACTTGCATATTCATTGCTCTTTTATTGAATTTGACTGCTTCCACTTTCCTCATTTGCAAGTCGCTTTGGATAAAATTGTCTGCTAAATGACTAAACGTAAATGAAATAAGTACCGCTCTCATACTACATGTCCTCCGAGCATTCACATAGAATCCAGATCAATATTTAAACAGATTTATTCATCCATCCATTTAAACAATGTATATCAAGAACTTTAATAAGTATGCGTTTGACATAGTAGAGGTTTTATCTGCAAATGTAACAACTTCAACCATAAAGGAGAAATAATGTGAGGTCAGAGAAGAACAGAGTCTGTCCAGAGTCGGAAAGCAAAGCAAAATTAGATAAATAGGAAAGTCAATTGCTATGGATGGAAGGAAGTGCATGAATGAAAGAGTAAATCTAGTTGAGAATAAATGAATGGAGGGGATTGATGAAACACTTCCACCAGCCAAATGATCACATCTCAGACACTGATGGTCTGATAAATATGAAAAGGATTATTTTATGAGCACCATTGTGTAGGAAAGCCAAAAAAAGAAATGACATAGAAAAAAAAAGCAAGAGGAGGGCATGGGACAGAAGAGAGAACGGTCCATTTCTATGTCCTGGATTTGTTGATTTTCATTACTAATCTAAAGTTGGACTAATGGAAATACAGCCTTTTATCATTACAACCTCATGCTTTCATCAAGCATGCATATACACCATTAGCATTATAGGGATAGTTCACCCCAAAATGAAAATGGACTTACTTTTTTCTGCGGAACACAAAACTGGATATTTTCGTCATTTTGGTGACCACTGACTCTCATTGTATGGAAAAACAAAACATTTATACGTTTATACTCCAATGTATCTTATTATGTGTTCTACAACCAAAAAGAAAGTCATACAGGTTTGACAAGAGGTTGACAAGTGGTAAACGGGAAAAAAACTTTCCGAACAAACATAAGAAAAGACTAATTTCTTTCTCTGAATGAACCTTTATCTTTCTCAATTGTCAGTGAATTTAATTTTAAAAGGACATGCCAGATGCCACATGCCACTGATGATATTCAAATCAAACTTGTGAGGGAGCATTTCTCATGTGGTGACACATAGAGAGACAACGTATGTATTGGAAGAACAATGAATATGATAATGACAATCTGAGAGTGACACCAACTGAAGAAATACAGATGAAATCAACTGCACCAAAGGATGGTGCCAATCAATTAAATCACAGTGTTGAACAAGAAGACACAGACAGGAAATTAACGTGTCTCAAAGAACCAGAGAGCCAGATGTCAGCCAAACACAGCCCAAAATTATCAACCTTTAGGTAACACCAAGGTGCTTAACAGGTGGCCTGATAGATTTTAATGTCATTACAACGAATTGTATTTAGCCACTAAGAGTGAGAATTAGGTACTGTGCTTTTAATTTTATTCATGCATCTAATGAAACATGGTTTTAATTGACGACGTAACACTATTAATCAAAAAAAGCGCATCAGTCAAAAGGCCATAGTATTTGGTACCTTAATGACAGAACAAAATATTCAAAATAACTATTTTCCTGATTATTTAACGACCTCTGAAAATCATCTTGCACTCTACCAAGGACTTTAATCTTAATCCATATAAAACTTAAAATTTACATATTCATAAAGCCACCACCCAAAGTATTTTATTTTTGCTACATGTGTGTGTGTGTGTGTGTTTAGAATACAGATTAGTATGAAAGAAATTGGTGAATCGTGATTTGTTCATGAAAATATTGGTATGCAGATTTCACAAACAAATTCGTGCACATGCATGCTTAGGGAATGAGACTCACTGTCTCCATCTAAAAATGCTGCTAATGGTTTGGCTCACCATTTCAGTTTCACATTTAGTTTCTCATCAAACTGTGCATTCAGCCATGCTGCTGTGAGGCTGCCAAGCTGCCTTGTTTTGTTTTCCATTTAATTTTTTTGCTTTTTTTTTTAATCCAGCTGCTAATTTCACTCTTACCTGTTTCATGTAGGCGTAACACATCGTCTCAGCAACACGTTTTCCTTCATCATAACAGGCCCGGGGGCCAATAGGGTTCACATGACCCCAGTATTCCTCATTCTGGGGGTGCACCTCTGGGTCTAGTCGAAGACACAAACACACAAACATGAAATACAATACACACACCCCTATGTTTCACATTTAACACGAACATTATACATTTTAAAACAAGTTCACACTTCCGAGTCTAACTCATGAAGTCTGAACTACCGAGGATGCAAGTCTGAAATTTGCGTACTTGCTATTGAGAAACGCGCGCAGACCTAACTTTACATCACCAGACTATTTGCCTAATCTTCTTTGTACTTTAGACCGTGATGGAAACACAGACAGCAACAGGTCTGGGGGATAAAAGTTCCTGGAACATATTTAATGGAGCACCAATAGGAGCACAGCAATTTATGTGTGTGTATATGAGAGATATAAATATCAATGCTACTTTGTCTATATGATAAATGTCTCATTATTCAGTGGCCTCTTTCCATCAGTGCAAGTCTTAAAATGGAGATATTTGTACACGTACCTCCATACACTTCTGAAGTGGAGGCAAGGAGCAGACGAGCTCCAACTCGCTTGGCCAATCCTGTGAACAGAGAGAGACATGAACAAATCAGTTGTTAAATTGTATCTAAACAGACAGAGTCTGACTCATCAATCAATATGCGACTCCCATTGGATGGGACAGAAATACCTAAACCAGATATCAATCAGAAAAAGCCACAAGGAGATATCAAGATCAGAATATCAGTCAAAGAAAAAATGTGTGCAACAATCCACCATTCACAATGTTTAATGTTTGCGCTTAAGTGCTAAATTCTCATTATTTTCATTAAATGTTTTGACTGAAATAATAAGTTGATAGCACGCTATTACAACAGGACATGCACAGGATGAGTGAGTGAGTGAGTAAAATGACATACGCCAAGTATGGTGACCCATACTCGGAATTCGTGCTCTGCATTTAACCCATCCATCGTGCACACATACAGCAGTGAACACACACACACACCGTGAACACACACCCGGAGCAGTGGGCAGCCATTTATGCTGCGGCGCCCCGGAGAGCAGTTGGGGGTTCAGTGCCTTGCTCCACCTCCGCCCTTGCGCTGTACATTCACTCCCCCCACCTACAATCCCTGCCGGACCGAGACTCGAACCCGCAACCTTTGGATTACAAGTCCGACTCTCTAACCATTAGGCCACGACTTCATTATATTATTAATTTTTTTACAATATTAATTCCCCCCCCCCTTAATTTATTTTCTGCTTTTAGACATTTATAAAAAAAAAAAAACTTTTATTTTTTTCACTAATTCTTTTTTAATGTATTTTTATTATTTATACATTTATTTTGAGATTTATTTATGCATTCATTTTTTTTTAGAATGATTTATTCCCACATGTATTTATTTTTAAATTTATTTATTTATTCATTTATTTTTACTTTTCCGTGTGTAACATGGAAATGAGGAAGGTGGTCCTTGTGTAGCTTTAGTGCATCATTGATAGCGATAGAGATGAGAGTTTTCAAAGAAAATAGCGGCAAGTAGTAATTCGTTGTCCAGTTTGCTATGGGATGTGGCAGATCAGCTGGAGAGTTGTAAGTTATTTTCACAGAACGTTATTCGCATTAGTGCTGAAATATTTAAAATATTTTCCAGAAATAAAAACAGGAAGCTGAAGCCTGGAACCATCGACATCAGACCCTAGGGTGATGACACCCAGTGGATGGTTGGTTTCTAGTCTAATAACTGGTTGTCATCACCCTAGGGTCTGAAGTTCCAGACTCGAGGTCGACGATGCTGTGGGAGATCACATAAGTAGCTTCAGCTTCCTGTTTTTATTTCTGGAAAATATTTTAAATATTTCGGCACTAATGCGAATAGTCTGAGTCTACCAAAGCCATAGTCTGAGTTACAGATTTTTGCCTGGTAAACAGTACTGTGAAGCCTTGTTAGATTGTCTGTCAGTTTAAATATGTTTCATAATTACTGTTTTAGCTCCAGTCTGGATTGATACTGTTTAAACACAAGCAGCCAAACAACATTGTTTTTACAAATGGTTAAGTCCAGATTTTTTGGATGGCCATCACAGCTATCCTCTGAAATCTCTGATGTGCAAGATTAGAGCTATGACACAAAATAAATCTTAAAACAGGTCATACTTCACGCTGAACTCATTTTTCTGTGTTTTCAGGGAGTCAAATTTATACTAAGCAACAAAGACACTGGTAGCATCTTTCTCTGATCTCTTCCTGGTTTTCCAGCCACAGCAAATGGACGTGGATAGTAGAGACAGTCTAATGACAGCAGCCAATGGAATTGCTAACAGCTGCAACTATGGAGTTTAGATTCTGTCTCTTATGGACAATGAATAATACCTGCTGGTATTGAACCCGAAACAGCTATGACATTCAACCAAATATACATATTTAATAATAAATCAGCTGGTTTAATTCAAGTTTTCTGAAGAGACACAACCACTTTATATATGATTAACACATTTTATGGAAGCTCAAATATGACCCTGGACCAGTGTCAATTTTTAGAAATTGAGATTTATACATCATCTGAAAGCTGAATAAGTTTGTTAGCATAGGACAATATTTGGGCGAGATACAACTATTTGAAAATCTGGAATCTGAGGGTGCGAAAAAAATCCAAATACTGAGAAAATTGCCTTTAAAGTTGTCCAAATGAAGTTCTTAGCAATGTATTACTAATCAAAAATTAAGTTTTAATATATTTACGGTAAGAAATGTACAAAATATCTTCATGAAACATGATCTTTACTTAATATTCTAATGATTTTTGGCATAAAAGAAAAATGGATCATTTTGACCAATAAAGTGTATTTTTGGCTATTGCTACAAATATACCCCAGCGACTTCAGACTGGTTTTGTGCTCCAGGGTCACAAATGTGCTTGCTTGACGCACAAGAACCAATGAGGCTTATTCACGTACATCAAGCAAGTACAGCTGAGCCATTGTTTACCATATTTGATGTGCTCTATGTATGTGCATTGATCAATGTTCATATGTGAATAGAGGCCTAAATTAAATCTGCTCCTCATTTAAAGTAATCATGTCTCTTTAGAAGATCCTAAACTTTCTAAAAGCATCAGTTTTAGTGGAACAGATTTTCAATGGAGGGACAGAAATCTCTGACAGACTTTAATTTTGTAGTGACACTTACCTAGCATGTTGAGAGTACCAATAGTATTAGTCTTCAGTGTCTTGATAGGGTTATACATGTAGTTGGGTGGCGATGCAGGCGAGGCCAAATGATATATCTGGTCAACTGGGGTACAAAAAAAAAAAAAAACAGAAAAGGAAAAGTGAGAGGGAAACTGTTTATTGAGCCATTTTCCAGTCAGAACCAATCCTCTTACTAAGAGGACAGATTGGACAGAAAAAAATCAAACACTTCCATTTATACCAATATAAACACCGTCCAACTGCACAATGATTACAGATACTGATTTAGGCCTGAAGCAAATCCAAAACAAAAGCCTAAATGGATGCTAACCATCTGCCCATTCATATGCCCAACCAAATGAGCAGTCTTGTTAATGCAAATGATTGTTTTGGGGGTATTACATCTAAAGACAGTTAATGCAAGAACTTAATCATTCCCTGAATCTATAATTGATCACCAAAGTTGTTCAAATGTTGTGCTCGTCAAAGAGAAACTTCTGAGCACTCAAAATGCAACTGGCATTCATCCACAGACCAATGCCAAGGATATATGAAGACTTATTGCAACTCAAACGGCATGAAAATGCATCATTATTTTGCACGGACACACATACATGGCAGAAAGGTCATGTTCTACAATATCTGCCATTCACATCACCATTATTCAAGGCTCTATCTATATTTAGTCTGATGTGCAGAAAGATGAATATTAGTAAAGGGAGGATGTGACTCAGACAGACAAAGCATAGGTGAGTCAATCTAACGGATGTAGAACAAACACAATAAACAGACGAGTTCTATATTACCCTGCCCAGCCTAGATGCAGTGATAGGCAGGGATCAGTTAAAGAGGGCGGAGGAAAGACATAAGTCAAAAGAGTTGCTGACTGAGGTTGAATAGGAATGAAAAATCAAAGTGTGGAGACATGCTGGTGCTATGCTTTAGCTGGCATGGAGGAGCAGAGCAAGAATTATTTAAGGTCCACCCCAAGAGTCTTCAAACTTTTTCAGGCCAAGGACTCATTGGTAGATATAGAGAGATGAAGCAGAAGCCCTGTTACATACTGTATGACATTGAGTGCTGCCATTTTTGCCTGCCCTTTCATAATGTGTGTATGTGTGTTTTATTGTTTTTGCCTACTTTAATAATATGCTTTAAAGCATAGCTTGCATGCTTAATAAATCTTAAACGGAGTCATTTTCTTGTATATTAAAATAAATGAGACAATGAAAATTCGAACGAGCTTTAAATCTCTTTTGCTTTGCTGAAATTAACTTAAATTTGTATAAAAATGTGTTAAAAAAAAAAAAAAAAAATAGTAGTTTCTTAGATTCTAAAGAATTTTGTAAGAATGTTCAGTTCTTATGAAAAAAATTTGGAAACTTAACTATCTTACTGCATGACATTTCTTTTTGACAACTTGCTTATCGAAAACCCATCCAATAAGTTAATTTAACCGCTTACATTTGGGGATTTAAGACAAGTCTGTCATAACTTAAAGAGGTTATTTATAATGAACAATTTGTAAGAACATTCTTACAAAAAATTCATATAACAATTTCATTCTTAAAGGCCATTGCACACGGAGTCCAATTTTTTTTTCGTATTCCCCATCCTTTCCTATCAAAATGCATGCTACGCATGCGAAAACGCAGAAAATCGAACCTGAAACGGACAAAAGTTTCGGAGGCAGTGTGCAAACGTGATTTGACAACGTGAGGTCGTATTTATTTTTTAACGTGCAAAAATTTCAGATGAAAATTTCGGACTGTAAAGAGACCTTAAAGTCCGTGTAAAGAGAATTCTGAGAATTGTTTCTAAACACATTACAAAGACTCTGAACTATGAAGTACTGAATTGTGGAGTTAAACAGTTTTTCACCAATTCTGTGTTCAGGATTTTTTGGGTGGGGCTAAAACGGTGGCTCGATGACGCAATGGAGCCACCAAGCGTGGCCCCGCCCCTAACACTATAATAACTGTTGAGAGGTCAAGTTCTTAGTTTGTCTTTTTGAATGTCTGTGATGTTAGATATACAGATTCTAGGCAGGGACGGTTCTAGGGTGAATGGATACCTGGTTCTTAGCCCAGAGACATCAATATGTGGCAGAATACATACAATTTAAAAACATGGAGCGTTCAAAATTCGCATCTAGAAACGCAAGCTTTACCGCTTTCTCTTCTTTCAAAGCGCAACGGAACTTGCGCTCTCGTGGTTTTTGCCTTTGCTAAGCAACCATGAGCCACGCTCGCCTTGACCGTGTATCTATGGCCTTGACGACGAGGTTTTCAACTCACTGCAGCGCTTGCTGCGCGTCTACAATTAAATAACGAACTTGCACGCTCAAACATGTATGGCTGTATAAATCCAATTAAGCTACTAGAGGTAGTATTCAGTAGCATCCATTCAGATTGTAGCGTATTTGACAGTTGAGAGAGACTGCCGCTTTCCCGTGAGTGGGCGTGGTTTCAGCGCCGACAGCGAACACGCCCCCAACGTTTGAGAGCAGAGAGTCCTGCTTATTTTTCAAAGATTTTGATAACTTATTTTAGTTACTTGGTGGGGTTTTTTATCATTCAAATTTGGCTGGGTGGTTAATAACACATTTTTCTGTTGTGTGACAAACTCAGAACACATTTTAATATGACTTTACACGGACTTTAAGGCAGGAACATAAAAGCATAGCAGTTAAGAACAACAAAATTTAATTAAAAATGAATTCTGGCCCAATGGTCTACCCAAACAGCCTTAGTTGAGTATAGGGTTGTGTATGCGTTGTGTTACTCTCATGAACGTGATACATGATACACAGGCATACTATCTGAAGCTAAGACTATATATAAAGTGCATATAAAATCTGTCTGAAAAATAAAGAATATAAAAGAACAAAATATAAACATGTTCAATTTCTTAGTTTAAATGTCAATCGTGACAGTTTTCAATTTGTGTAAAAAGGCAACACAGTAACAAAAACTACACTAGATGTTTAGTTTGCCATGTTACCACTGTTATCATAAGAATAACATTTTCCTGTGTTAACTTTCTGGTTATATGTGATGCCACAGACTACAACCCAAAATAAAAATATTTGTCAGAAAACAAAAGTGCTTTAGCCTACACCACCAAAAGAGTATTTTTCCAGTTTAGAGGTCATGTGTGTACTGGGCCCGCTGGGCCAGCTTATGAAATTGTATCACTGCCAGAGAAGTTCAGAAAAGTTGTAAGATTAATGGTTTGAGCATGTACAAGGTTAAAACGCTGTGATGTCAGAAGTCTGCAGTCAAAATGTTCAAAAACTATTAATAACTGTTTTGTTTTGGCAAATTGGTATCTCTTTTGTATGTTTTTATACCATCTGTTTATGCCCCACTGATGGTTAGGTTCAAGGTTGGGTTTCAGAGTGGAGCTTCATCTGTAGTTTTTTTTTTTTTTTCCTAAAAACCGTACAATTTCCTAAAAATCACACTGTAAGAAAAAAAGTTACTATTAATCATGAGATTGTGTTGGCCAAGTTACTCCATGCCATTTTGTTTTACGCCTGTACTGTGGAAGTTGAAAATGATGATTATCGACTGTAATGAAGACTTTATTAAGGTAAAGTTTAAGAAATTTTCAAGCCTTTTTTTAAAAACCAAGTAAAGAATTCAAGGAATGGATGGAAGGTGTAAATGTCTCTAAATGGAAATGTCTGTGGGCCCACAATGAGCTGTATTAGTAACACTTCCATTACTTTTTAATTATATTTACAAAAAATAGACAGACAGACAGACAGACAGACAGACAGACAGACAGACAGACACACAGACAGACAGACACACAGACACACAGACAGACACACAGACAGACAGACAGACACACAGACAGACAGACACACAGACAGACACACAGACAGACAGACACACAGACAGACAGACAGACAGACACACAGACAGACACACAGACAGACAGACACACAGACAGACAGACACACAGACACACAGACAGACAGACAGACAGACACACAGACAGACACACAGACAGACAGACAGACAGACAGGACAGACAGACAGACAGACAGACAGACACACAGACAGACAGACAGACACACAGACACAGACAGACACACAGACAGACAGACAGACAAGACACACAGACAGACAGACAGACAGACAGACAGACACACAGACAGACAGACAGACAGACAGACACACAGACAGACAGACACACAGACAGACAGACACACAGACAGACAGACACACAGACAGACAGACACACAGACAGACAGACAGACACACAGACAGATATTGACAAAATTTTATCAATTGATAAAATTGTATCAATTGATAAAATGTGACTGATTAAAATAAGAACAAATATCTGTCAATGCGGTCAGAAAAATGAACAAAAATCAAAGGGAAGAGTCAAAGTGACTCAATTTTAATTTATCAGAAAACAAGACTTTATATCTTCATTTTGCATCTTAAATAAATATCTTTAAGGATGTTAAGATATGTGTAGTGGAAAACAAGACAAAAATAATGAGGAAACTGGTACATTTTTGCTCATTTGTGATACGAAAAAAAGAAAGTCTTTGTGAAACATTCTGACATTTGACCAATTTAACAGGTTTCTTGTGTGAATGTGGCTAATGTCACAGTGTATCAACCTGTACTCATCAGGGGTTGATGCCAGCTGCTGAGATTTTCCATTACAAGCGATAGCTGACATTGTTTTTAACTAGATGCCCTCTCACTTCTCCTGTTTTGATTAGCAGGAGTGGTGGGAGGTGTGATGCCTGACAAAGAGGGGCAAAAAGCCTCACACCTGGGCCAAAATAATGACCTGAAACTCCTCTAAGCACTTTATCACTTCATTCAACCACTCACTGTTGGGTCTTAGACACTGAATGTCCTCAAACCAGATTATATTTACAAAAGCCACCTTCCTTCAGTGCTGGATGTTTCTGTCCATCCCCACCTCTTGAACTATCAAAACGTTAAGTTTTTCTAACTATGTTTTTTTATTATTAATATTTTAAAGGAATAGTTCACCTAAAAATGAAAATGCTGTTATTAATTACTCACCCTCACATCGTTCCAAACCTGTAAAACCTTTGTTCATTTTCAGAACACAAATTAAGATTTTTTAATGAAATCCGAGAGCTTTCTGACCCTACATAGACAGCAACACAACTATGTTCAAGGCCCAGAAAGGGAGTAAGGATATCATTAAAATAGTCCATGTGACATCAGTGGTTCAACCTTAATTTTATGAAGCTACACGAATAATTTGAGTGCAAAGTACGACTTTACTCAACAATTCAGAAAGCTCTCAGATTGCATCAAAAATATCTTCATTTGTGTTCCGAAGATTTTGGGTGAACTATCTCTTAAACTCACTATGTTTCTACTTTGTATCCTTGTGGCATTTTGTGCAGATAAAGGAGGTATAAATTGTGTGGCTAGTTTTGGATATCAGACAAAACAGATACCTTGTGTTTTGTGGCGAGATACCTCGTTAAGCGATGAAACACGTGAATGTGCCCACCTTCAATATAGAGAGGCTCCACCACATCATGGTTGATCAGCTCAAAGTTCTCATGGCCGATCCAGTGCTCTACATTGCGCTTGCGGCCAGTGAAGAAATTATCCACCACTGTCACTTCATGACCATCCATCATCAGCTTATCAGTGAGGTGCGAGCCCACAAATCCTGCCCCACCGGTGATCTACCAGAGGAACGACTGTATATCAGTCACATGCCAAGATTATTGAAGTACATAGAGTCATAAATTACTTAAGTTTGAGAA
This sequence comes from Barbus barbus, assembly GCF_936440315.1. Taxonomy (NCBI): domain Eukaryota; kingdom Metazoa; phylum Chordata; class Actinopteri; order Cypriniformes; family Cyprinidae; genus Barbus; species Barbus barbus. The sequence continues at coordinate 3,835,188 of NC_136738.1, forward strand.
ACATTTTAATAAAGCTGCAGTCACATGAGATTGAATAACAGCATGTGGTGAGTAATCAGAAGAATGCTTCTACGTACTTCCAGTCTCAATCATTTGGGTGTCATTCCCCCTTAATCATCAACACAGCCTACTGAAAAACGCCCTCTGAAATAACTATAGTTACTTCACTGTGACACATCTGTCAAATTGGTTATGCTTCAATCTGTCACTGTAACCTTATAAATGCAGATTTTATTTAATAACATTTCAGTTGAAGGAAGAAATCTAATCTGTCAAACAGTGGAAAAGAAACAATAATGAAATGTCAATAAACTATGATGACCAACATTAATTCAGCGAGGAGCGAGGGATGCTATGTATATCTGACAGATAGATGTACATGCATTACTGAAGCTATAGTTTTAGAAACTGAAAAGATCTTCACCAAAATCCTCTTTCGGTCCTTCTCGGATAAGAATTTCACAGGCGGGTACTTCTGGGTAAAACTGTCAAATGAAAGAACATTGTAATTAAGCACATATCAAGACTAATTTTCTTTTATATGTCTACTAGGGATGGTAAGATTCACTGATTCTCGTTGGCGCATTGATATAAAGGTTAGCGATATGATGCATTGATTTAAAAAAGTATGCATCGGATACAAGTTGGCATTTGTATCGCGATGCATCGATTCTAACATATTTGCATCAGTGAAAACTGATTTATTTACATATAATTATTAGTAGACGCGCTATACTTTTATTATTTAGAAAGCAAACGATCATTTAATTTGACTGATTTATGATTTGCTGTCTGTCTGAACCAAATAAATAAAAGCAAACTATCTGTACCATATTGAACTGCATAGCATCATATTTTTTCCCCGTTGCATCATATTGCATTAAATCACATTGAGTTGAATTGAACCAAAATCGGATCGCACTGCATATGCATCGAGATGTGTATCGCATTGGCCTCAGTCATGGAGACGCACATCCCTAATGCCCAAAGTGCACTATACAGAGACATAAGAATATTTGTCATTAGCATTGATTTATTTGCGCTTAAGAACTGGATTTTAAGCACATTACATTTTCCTTGCTTCTCTTTCAAAATATTTCAGCACAAATCCACTTGTCAGGCTCAAATATGTCAGTATCTGAGTGGAGAAATTTAATAACATTTCAAGAATCCAGGGGATGTTTCCGTGCTTGTAATTTTCTCATCCAATTATTCTTGAGTGTCTCATTTCCGAGATACTCAATACTGACAAATGGATTTGTAGATACAGATAACCCAGCTCTCCTACTCCCCTGACTTCACTGATAACTTCATCACTGATAATTTCAACTGTTGAACTGGTCCCAGAGGACACTTTTCTTTAGATAACCCTGATCGCATGGGTTCTGTATGCATTCCAGTAAAGCCTTGCAATAAGTTTTATAAGAACAAACACCAATTCGCCCATCAGAAAAATGTGTATCACGGGCATTCTGAAAAGCTGCATTTATAAAATAAGAATTTTTAATAGGATCAGTTTTCATTTACTATTTTCTGTAAACCTGATTTCATGTCTGTAGATGTTATTGCTGACTGCTATACTTGTATAAGGTCTTGCATGTAGAGCAGCATTATATTTATTAGTGCTATCGGTTATGTTCAAATAAGCGTCGCTTTGAACTTAACTGCAGAGTGCTCTCTATCCAAATGTTCACTCTTTAGTTCAAGTTATCAGGAATTGACATTTTTGTTGAGCGATGCCAGAATGAACAGCATGAAAAAATGAGGGATATAAAGTTGTCACTGCCTTACTGGAGAAAGAAAATCATAAATCCTTCCTCCCACACTTGTTTTACCACAGAAGCAGTAAAAATAGAATTTTAGGAGCACAGTCCATGCTGATAATGCTGCTTGTACCTTAAAAAGAGAAAAAAAAGTCTATCCAAGCTCTGTTTTTGTTATTTTAGATAAACCGATATAGCTTTAGTAGAAACCAGATGACTAGACACTTCAGCTTGTTTGATGAATCCTCTAACACGGGTAATTTACACTGAGCATCAAGTAATCCCCTTTAGGTCCTGGCTGAGATGCAGCAAAGTGAAGGAAAAGAGACCGTTACGATCTCCAAAGGCTTCACATCTCATCAAAAAAAAAAGAGGGACTGAGTAGAGATTGTGGAGCAATTTTGACCCCATTTTTTCCATGTCAGTCAAAGCTTGGTGCACATTATACTTCAATTCACCCGCTTCATTTCTTCACGCATGCAGTCCTGCTTATGCTTCTCCAAATCAGCACATGCCACTTAACGAGTGCTCGCAGTGCAATTTCAGGTTGAGAAATCCATGCTCAAAACATTTCCATCCTACTCAAGTGATTACTTGCTTGTATCAGAGCTTTTTTCCTTACTACTGCACGACATGTTTATCAAGTGTGGCCACAATCAAAAGCAGCAGGTATATAAAGTAAAAAATAAATAAATAAACCAAAACAGAAATGAACTAAATGTGTTTTGAAATTATTGTATTATATGAAATTATCTCTAAAAGGCCATGGCGCGATACGAAGCACAGCGAGACACGAAGCTTGCATAGTGTAGGTATTTTTGGGTGTCAAATAAAAACATACCTAAGCTCAAGTTCCCGTATCTTCTCCCTGAGAGGTGCCACTGCCTGTGAGAAACACAGTGAGATATGACAGTAAAGAACAAGACAGGATGGGCAAAGAGAAGATATATGAGACAGAGTAAGAAACAAAGAGAACAGGAAAAGAGGCAATCAGAGACAAATATAGAGTAATGGGGGCTACAGTTGGGCAAAAAAGTATTTAGTCAGCCACCAATTGTGCAAGTTCTCCCACTTAAAAAGATGAGAGAGGCCTGTAATTTTTCATCATAGGTACACTTCAACTATGAGAGACAGAATGGGGGGAAAGAATCCAGGAAATTGACTGACTGCATTTTTTGACTGCAAAAAAATAGCACCGTTTAAAACTTAATTTAGTGGCTTTTCTCAGCAAGGTCTGATACATGTAATTAACTATGATTAATTTAACCAATCAGCATAACATGTAATAAATGTAAATACTTTCTCTGATTTAAGCACATATCCATGAGTATTAATCAGGTTCATTAAGTATTCCTATTTTATTAACATGCTAAATGAGAGTCAAAATGACAAACATTTGCCTTAGAACAGCTGCAAGAGTTAAGATCTGGGACGAAGAACATCTCCAAACGGTAACACCTCTTTAAATGAAATATCAAACATCAGTCAGGAGAATAAATGTCAGCGTTTCTAAAAGCTATCACAGATGCTGACAAATAAGCCTTAGCAGGTGTTGACACACTTTGAACCTTAAGGTCAGGCAGATAGGGGAAACGTGTTTCCTAATGAGCTTTCGCAAGGTGATAAGCAGACATTTGGGATCTATAATGAGACGATAGAGATCACAGTTATAGCACTCACTTTTAATGTGAATGTACGTGTACAAATACCAGCATGAGTTAAATTAAAAGGGTTTCAAACGAGATGTGTATCAAATCAAAAGTATAAGCAGTCTACACTGTTTTCCAGTGGGTTGCTTTGAGGGTTCTGGGTGGTTTCTTACTGGCCCACGTTTGATATTCTGGTTTCTAGGTTCTGCTTCTTACCTAGACTTTAAACCAATTCAATATTTTCACCTGTTTTGCCATCCATCAGGTGGAAATGGTACATCCAAATGCTAAGAAATGTAACGGGTAACTTCACCTTCACAAGCCGCTTGATTTGATTTATCATTCATGCGTATGACACCGTAGTACAGGTTGAGTAAACACTCCACTTTATTTGGAAACAGGCTCATTTTACACATCCCCTAGAGTTAAACAGTTGAGTTGTACTGTTTTTGAATCCCTTCAGCCGATCTCCGGGTCTGGCGGTAGCACTTTTAGCTTAGCTTAACATAGATCATTGAATCGGATTAGACCATTAGCATCTCGCTCAAAAATGACCAAAGACTTTCCATAATTTTCCCCTATTTAAAGCATGACTCTTCTGTAGTTACATCGTGTACTAAGACCGACGGAAAATGAAAAGTTGTATGGCTAGGAACTATACTCTCATTCCGGCGCAATAATCAAGGAAATTTGCTGCCGTACCATGAGTGCAACAGGCGCAGTGATATTACGCAGCGCCTGAAAGTAGTCCCCAGCTATATCATAACTAGTTACACATCATTGCTAAAAGTGCTACCGCCAGACCCGGAGAATGGATTCAAAAACGGTAAAGCTCAACTGTTTAACTCTAGGGGAGGTGTAAAATGAGCAAATTTCCCCCAAAAAATGGAGTGTTCCTTTAAGTGTTGTATTTTAAAAAGTAACATGAAGAGTTGCATTTTATTAAGTGAATCAGCAAAATAAATATAATGTTGGATAGTACTTGATCTATCAGGTAACTGAAGAGGCAAATAAGTGGGCTTGGTTACATCAGTACAGAAACAGCTCATTAAGCTCACATAACCTTTTTGTGTGTACCAATTATTTATTTTTTGTAATCTGTAAAACTCTATGGTTGTCTTTGGTCATTTTAGACTGAACATTTGATTTATTTATTTATTACTCATTGGAATTGTGGACATGATTAGAAAAGGCCAAATGACTGCCATATGAACACTTCAAATCATAGGGCTATAAAAGCAGTTCGACGTCCTTCCATGCAGTGTATTTAACAAACACTGTAATAAATGAAAACAATAATTACTTTATATAGAAAATGGCATATAATTTAGAGGTGAATACTGTCTAGTACCATAATATTTCAACCAAAATATATAATTCCAAAGAAAAATACTGAAGAAACAAAATACAGTATATTAATTTCATTGTTTATCAAGTTAAACTCTTTGACTTTGTGCTGAGGATCACAAATATGACTCCTAAATGAGGAATCCCTGAGTATTAATGCTTCAGGTGTGAAATCAAGCACCCGGCTTTACATCACACACAAAATGACTTTTTTTGTGTGTATGCATGTATAACTTTTGTTCATACAAAACATCTTAATGCTAGAATACACAACATGACATTTGCTCAGTTTTTGCCCAATTTGCAGTCAATGCTAGCTGCCGAAAGTCAGAGCCAGCCAGCAGATTTTGGCCAAGATATCAAATGTATTTACGATTTTGAGCCGATTTCAGAACACACATTGGTTTCATTTGTTTCTGTGTGAAATTGTTTTGTTGCAAATGACTTGAAAGTCTGGTAGTGATGCTCAGTTTGGATGCCCAGTACAACATTGGCAAGTGTTTGAAAATCTGTTCAAATTTGAAATGTTGTATAGTGTATTCCAGCCTTTACCGGTTACCCTTAGCAAAACAGCAATGCCAAAACGGACCAAAATTACTAGAATTAACACTTTTCAAACAAAAACAGCTTTGCATGCATTCAGAAAAGCATCACACATAGAGAAAAAGTATTTGGGGTTTCCAAGCAGAACATAACACAGATCAGCACTGCTTGTTACTTGCCCCCTGACTAGGAAAGTTAATTGCTATCAAAGGCACGAGTAATTAAAATCTTAATTATATAGCGCTCTTGGGTAGCGGCACAATGTTTCCTGAGAGTTTGAAGTGTGGATATCAGCTGTTAGGTACATATGGTTTCCAGTGAAAATGAGGCAGGTGCTGACACTAATAAAAATGTGAAAAGTGTGAACTAAAAATAAGTTAAAATTAGGCAAGTAAAAAACAACTTGACAGTGAATGTGAACAGCTTGTGCTAACTTACCTCATCTATCTGCTGCTCAATCTTCATTTCTCCATGTTCCTGTATAGACCTGTGGGAAACAACAACAGACTGCTTTATCACAGATACATAAGTACACAAGGATTCACAATTGCACAGCAGATTACTGAAGCACACAATACACTTCCTCAGCTCAGTGGACACGGTGAAGATGCTCAGAGTCAACAGCACCGCATGACAGCAGATGATCTATACCAAAGCTTGTTTCCACAGCCAGCAGTTTCTGATTAATGCACAGTGCAGCAGTCAGTCACGCAGGGATGAGCTACATGGGTTTCGGTCAGAATCAATGAACTCACTAGAACATTTCAAACACCATCTCCCACAGTATAAACACCAAAAGTTTGAATGTCATTAATCTGAGTAAAATAGGATATTCAAAAATAAAGAAATATAGTGGGAATTGATTTTTTTTTAATCTGGAAATGATTTTATTGTGAAAAGTGGGCATCGCATTAAATATCATGAATTTGATTCCACAGGATAATATTTTAACTTAATTCCATTTTTATTTCATTTTGACTGTTTGGACATTTTACCATATTTAAACCTATTCTGCCGACCTCCACCAACTTTCCAGCACAATATACCAGTGTTGATGATAACTGTGATGAAATTTTGTCATAATGTTAATACTACACATCTGGTAATATTGCAAATAATGCACTCAATCAGTCTGGTTGACATTCTAGCATAGTAGGCGGCGGTATTGCACTGTCATCAAACAAAAGGACTCATATTTTGCGTGTGATACATCGGCCAAAAAAACTGAAAACACAAATTTTAAAACACAAAAGCCCTAAGAGCAACATGATAAAAAAGGTGGCATCTAATGATGGCAGCTTTGAACAGCCCATCTGAGCAGAATGACTGTAAATCTGACATCTACCAATTTCCTCCATTTACAGGAAAGCTGATATATTTATTTATTTTTTGCAGTAGGCTGAGCTGGCAAACTGTCTGAAACATCTTCTAGTGCTACAAAAAGAAATTATAATTACCTCATATTTGCGTAGGTTCCCCAGACAGCTAAAAGAAGAAAGAAGTCATCAGTACCAAACCAAATATCACACAATAAATGCAAGTTGATTCTTAATACACAATTTTACAACATTACAACATCATTAATTAAAAAAAACAAAAAAAAAACAAAGCTGTTAGATTGTTAAGCAGATGTTAAGTCTGTTCAGTTAAAATGGAAGATATATGTTATCGGTCCAAATACCCTTCATGTCCAATATAAAATAAAGGAGAAAGAAAATGTTTATGAAATTATTATTTTTTATTATTTTGAAAAATGCTATAAGAAAGTGTGCATCTTAAGATGTAGTGTGCAGGGGGAGAGAGGAGACAAAAGCACAACAGCTTCAGCCATTCAGTTTTATTTCACTTTCACCGAGTTAAAAGCATAAACGTTTCCCACAAATACAGGGTGGAGTTTGACACTGCACGCATCCAAATGAATATTAAATATGGATTATAAGCTCACACAAATACACATATATCCTGTGATAGCTAAAATTTAAATGCACAAATATATGCACAGCTGTTTGCATTTGTAACCCTGCACTGAAAATATATATATTTTTGTGTTTTTTTGCGATGTTTATATAAGCTGTTTGATCCTATATCAATGAGCTCTAAAGATGCCATGCAGGAACTACAAAGTGAAAAACAAACACTCGTGATCCATGATCCATGAGCTAATGATCTCACCGTTTGAAGTGTCTAAACTGGTGTGAATAAAGAAAAGCATCTTATACAGTAGAGTATAGTAGTACAGTATAGTAGTCTTATACTAAAACTGGTTGGATTCTGGGCTGTGATTTTGCTGATACTACAGCACTAAACTGAATGAAATCCAGACTGCTTTTATCTCAAAGGCAACATGACCAAACTCATTCTCAAAAGTGAAAGAATAAAAGTTGAATATTTATTAAAAAATAATTAACATGATAAAATAATAATCTCTGACACGCACTCTCTATCAAGTATGTCTTCAATCAACTGATTTTATGATCAAAGCCCACATATGTAGAAAAGATGAATCTGTCTTGGGAGTGTGAGGTTGAACCTTCATATATAAATCATTATTATGAACATTAATAATGTAAACGGGCACCATTTACTTTTTAATAAAGATGTTGTGAAATATAATTTCTCTCTATAACAGGGGTCACCAAACTTGGTCCTGGAGTGCCAGTGTCCTGCAGAGTTTAGCTCTTCCAATCCTAATCAAACACACCTGAACTAGGTAAGTACAAGCTAGTAATTTTCTCTCCACCTTCTAGCTTGTACTTATTTGAACAATGACTGAGACTTGGTGTTACGAGCACTTCCTCTGTCTGACTGCCTCTTCAAGATGAATCGCTTTTTGTATTCCCCAATTGTAAGTCGCTTTGGATAAAAGCGTCTGCCAAATGACTAAATGTAAATGTAAATGTAATTAAGGTCTTGCTAGGTATATTTGAAACTTGGGCTGTGTTCAAAATGCCATACTATCATACTACTCTTACTATTTCTGCAGCATTCAGTATGTATGCAGTATGTATGTATAATTTTCTGTATGCATGAAATACCCGGATGACCTACTATATTTGCCAGAATCTGCTAAATATAACTCAAGTACACTGAAATCAGTACAGAAGCTGTGTTCCAAATGGCATACTATCATACAACTGTGAATAGTATGTGAATTTTCTGTATGCATGCAATGCCCGGATTACATGCTACATTGGCAGAAATTTGATGTATGCATCTGAAGACACTGGTTGGGTTACTGTTTCCCAGAACGCAACGCGCTCCACGTGACAAACGCGTGAGTGAACTGGAGGCGGGGAATAGTAATTATAAATGTTACACTTGTGTATGTGTGTCTATACATATACATGTAAACTACAAACTATCGCTACGCATCTAAAAACAATACAATTTGTAGGACATAAATTGTACTTTAATCTCTACGGCACTTTTCCGATCAAGTCAAATGACGTCACCTTTATCTCTATAGCGCTTTATACATTGTTTCAAAGATATTACATAATAATATTAATACTGCAGTAATATAATCTATAAATAAACTTAATTTCAATTAAGCAAACAGAATTAAATTCCACTGTCAAGCAGCTCTAAAAAGAAATGGAGTGTATTTACTCTAAAGACAAATAGACCAATTTGTTAGCAGAGGCTATTTACATGAACTCCGCCCACCGATGCCTGATGCGATGAACAGCACTGCAAAAGATACGTGTATTTGTGTAGAATCAGTGGCGCAGCGAGTAAAAGACGTGAGGTGTGTGCTGTTGATGCGAGCGATTCGACTTCGATCCTGCCTTTTGTCAAACTCGTGCAACTCCTTTTCCCCCATCACATACCAGAAAGGCATTTATTTTCAATAAAAAATTAAGTAAATATTTGAAAAGTGGAGATTAAACGCCTGATTAATAATACAGTGTGCTTAGCTGTAGGTAGGTTTTTGTTGCAATAAAGTGGCATAAAATTTATGTTATTGTTTTATAATGTACTACAGTACTGAAGTATAAATATCTGCCGCCTAACTACTATTTACCCGCCTGTTGCTGAAGAAAATGCTGCTATTTTAGTGTAAACAGAATTTATCATTATTTGCACTTAGTGTAACTAGAATATATCACTTTTTCCAATTAGTGTAACTGCCAAAAATATCATAGTTCATTTAAAGACAGCTCATTCAGTTCAGTCCAATAGCCTATGTAAAGTTCTTCAATTATGAAATGACGCAATATAGCATTGTTTACTAATATGAAGCCTTATTAACAAGCCTTTGTAAAAAGAATAGTTAGCACATTTGTTTGTAAGTTAACAACCTTGACAGCTGTGCTGAATTAATGTTTGTCATGTGACAATTAAGCATACTACTCTGAAACATTTGTTGCTTATTGTATAAGGTTTCACACACTATTCTTTAAAAAAAATGCACTGTGTACTGGGCAGTAAGCAAGCATGCCATTTCGAACACAGCCTTCCAGGCAGGTGTGTTGAGGCAAGTTGGAGCTAAACTCTGCAGGACACCGACCCTCCAGGAACGAATCTGGTCACCCCTGCTCTATAACATGCACAATAGGTCGCAGAGTTACTTTTTTTGTTTATAGCCTATTATCAACTATGTATGTACTGTGTAGTTATGCAACCAATAACCCCCCCCCCCCCATCTTTTGGTTCCTTCCTCGATCCATGACATGCTCTACATATCACAAAGACAAACAACTCAGACCTGCCAATAAACATCAAACATGTGAATGGGTACTGAGCCGAGCATGTGAAAATCACCACCATAAATAATAAACCATCCTGTCCAAACATTCACTGAGTATCACCAAGAGCTTATAGAAATATTGAAATGTTTGAAATGACTGGGTGAACAAAAAAGAAAAATGTATAAAAAGAATCCAAAGCAAAAGGTGAGAGGAGAACTAGAGAGGTTATTATGCAAATCCCTCTGTTCCCAATCTGGCCTGTTCTTTCCCAGTAGCCTTGCTGCTGTCGCCACAAATTCCTGGGTGCCGCATGATTTACGGCATGGACGGCCAGCTTGGCGTGTGCCACCTTATGCCATGTCAATGCAAATGTGAGGAGATGCAATTTGATGTGGCCCATTTGAGGGCGGCAGAACCAGTTGCCCAAAGGAATAAAGTATTTTTTAGAGAAATGTCTCTGCTTTTTTTTTTTTTTTTTGACCAAATGTGTTACCAACATTCTACAAAATATCTTCTTTTTTCACGGGAAGAGTAATATAGGTTTGGAACGACATGATCACAGGATAGCTGGCCAATCAGGGCACACCTCGCTTCTCAGAACGATGAGCTTTGTAAAAATCGACATGTTTCAGAAAGGCAGAGCATAGAGGAGCAACAATAATGTACATTATGTGGAAAATAATGTGTTTTTTTAACCTCGAACCGCGTAGACACATTGCATTACACCAAATAATGTTCTTTATAGCAACATCATATGACCCCTTTAACTGAGCTATCCCTTTAGGCTTCGACCAAGACACACATACAACACTATGTTGATTTCAACATTTCGAAATGCAATTTAGTCTGATAAATCAATTCTTGTTTGATCTGAGCAAAGCACAGAAGAACTGGCAATTTTAAAAATAAAACTTCTGGAAAAGCTCAAGTGAACAGGAAAGCAAGTAATACAGACTTCAAAACATGCCCAGTTACATCTGGTCAAGTTCTCACAGTGGCAGTGGCTAAATTATTTTTAGGACTGCCTGTCGTGAAAATTGTGTTTTGGGGCAGGTGGGAGGCAATGGTAGACTGGCTTGTCAAGGTCACTCTCTTGGTGAACAACTCTGTTGAGTCCTGGGGCCTCTTTAGGGATCCAAAAGAACTGGAGCAGTCATTTCTCAAAGTAGCATTCCCTATGACCCAAATTCATCTGTCTGAATTTCTCATCCTGGTTTTAGGGTCTCCATTAAGTTAAAACTCAAGACTGTGCAATATGTGTAGGTGGTTGCAGTTGTATCTCTAGAGTCTTGGCTGAGTATTAACCAAAGTTCATATAAATAAAGTATTATGCAAGGACACATTGTGCACCTTTGAATAAGGCTTGCTAAGAAACCAGTATTATAAAATGTACAGCACAGTTTCCAAGCAATGTGTACAATACAGAAGTTTTGCAAGAATATATTAAAAATACATGGTGAGTGTGAAGTGAATGACACACTGCACAATCAGAAGGTTACAAAATCAACCAATCACTCTTACACACATATCAATCAACCAATTTCTACCAAGAAATTTCTGAAGGAGGTCGCCCACGCAGTGTATTTCATCATGGTGAAATGATGTGGGGGTTTCACTAAACCTGGAAGAGAAGCCTTATGCTCTTTGGCTGCCACCTAAATACACTATAGCGTAGTGTTGTTTGGTCTTGTGAAGAACGAGAATTAGACAATGAAACGCACTATTTGTTTTATCAGTGGAAACAACAGGAGAATCATTACCTGAGAAGAAGCAGAAAAGATCTGAAGCCAGAAGACAGAAAGACCAAACAAAACGAATCAAAAAGAAGAACGTAAACATCGGTAATGGTATCAGTAAGATAGAAAGATCTGATGACTCGGTTGCTTCTTTTGTTGTTGGGGAATTAATTAAGGGAATTAATTAGTGTGTAGATCAATAATCAAGGAACTTTGCTGCCGTACCATGAGTGCAGCAGGTGAAATATAAGTTTGTTTACATAATATATTATGTATATCTGTTGTGTGTGTGTGTGTGTGTATGTATGTATGTATGTATGTATGTATGTATGTATGTATGTATGTATATATATATATATATATATATACACACATACATACAAACATACATACACACATATACATACATATATACACACATATATATATATACACATACACATACACACACACACATGCATGTATATATATTTAGGAAAAATATGTTACGTTTATATATTAAATATATTTATATATAATATAAATTGTATAAATATATAAATGTAAATACATGTAAATATTTTCAAAACATGTATGTGTGTGTCTTTATATACACATAATAAATATACACCGTATACACACACATATATTATGTAAACAAAATCTTTTTTTTGGATGATTAATCATTTGACAGCACTAGTAATGAGAAAAATATGATGGGTCCATGTGCCGCTTGAACTGAGGCACTAAAACAATCGCTAATGCTGCATTAAAGAGCGCCAACATTATGGTATTTATTGTATGAATTTCGTTATGACTTCGGCAGAATTTTAAAGCTGATACTTTATTAAAAGGCAACAAAGCACAAAGCTTATTGCGATTACTGGACAGAAAGTGTGTTACAAATAATATGAAGTTCACGCATTAACAGAACACAGCACATAGACTAAAAATCTTGATAAGAAGAAGCCATAGTATTGATTATAAATGAGAATTGTTAAGGATAAGTTTTTGTGACGTTGGTTCAACTTTGCTTTTATTAACCGGAAGAACGAAATAGCTCCACCAAATAAAAAATAAAAAAACACTTTCCCCTTAATAATAGACATAATGAGTGCTATTATTATTTTCACTGATGTGCAACCTGTTCATATGTTAAAATCTCAAAAAATGTTTTAAGGTTTCATGAAACTTTAATGTGCACACAGCTGACAGCTTTACCTGTTGTAGTTTGTTCAAGTTGTGCACGAAATAGACTGCTCTTCTGCACCTGTACTTCAAATTTCTCTGTGATTTTCAATTTATCTCATGCTGCACAACTGGAAATGCTTTTAGCCGGTGTGCCATCAGCGCTGATGTTTGGCAGAGATGAGGACTGTTATCTTTGATGTGCATCGTCTCATTTTATTACGTCAACATAACAAATTAGGTGATCGCAAAACAATCAGGAAAAAAGGCATTACATGCAAATTTCTAAATCATAACATGTAGACAGACCTCAGCAAAGACTTCACTCACAAATTCATATTTTTGGTCACAAATGTGACCATTTTAGTCGCAGTCTGGAGCCCTGTTGTTTGAATTTTATCAATTCTGATTCGGTTCAATTCCTAGTTTTGATTCCAAACATTGTATTATTATTATTATTAATAATAATAATAATAACGTGAGCAAAAATCAAAAGCCTATAGAACACTTAGGGCAACAAGACGAGCTTCTGCCTATAGCATTCATTAACTACTCAATGTCCCTTTTACTGTCATTAATTTTATAATAAAAATCACCCTAAGGAATATGAAAAAAGTGCCAGTTTGAGGTCAAGCTGAATGCAACTGTTGACCTTCAAAGATTTCCTTTACAGATTTATCTTCAATTTTGGGGGGATTTTAGTAGGGATGCCCCCTAATAGTCACCTAATCGTTAGTCGAACAAAATTTTATTAATCGCAGAAAGGAAAAAAAAATCCACAGGCGAGGTCGCACAGTTCGTGATGGACAGATCGTTAACAGCTACCTATCATTCATCAACCTCAAATATGGCTTATCATCTAAAATATGTAAGTATTAGCAACTTTACATGGCTGCTCAATCTAATGTTATCTTAGATCTAGAGAAATGAGTGCTATTGTGCGGAGTGTGGAGCTGAACAATAGCGCGCCCGCTGCCGGACAGATGGAGGCGCCACAGCGTTCCTTTGCTCTTAAAATACTCCCTCATTTTTGGTCATACAGATAAGAGTAATACATATTTCAAATCTGTAAAGACACAATATAAACAAATTGCGCTTCTGTAAAATAATGAAAGCAAACAGTATGCGCTTTCTACCATCTTGGTCTGTGAAGTTGAGCGTGAAACTCCATGTATATCTTTGCCTTACAGATATTAAAAATATATCTATAGAGAGTGAAATGTCTTTTGCACCCATTCAAATGGAAAACAAATATTCTCAGAATCTGTAATCTGCATAGGCTACATGTACATCCGCTATTGCGGAGATCACGACTTCATCTCTGAAGCTGAAAACAAAGAAAGCACTAGTTTATCACATTATTAAAATGTTAATGCAGTCTCCTTACTGCTTTCACTGACATATTCATAATCATTACTTTTGCCGGTGCGCTGTGGCAAGCTTTATGCGTGTGCTTGAGCCCTTATTAGACTATGTATGTTGTGATTTTTAGGGGTGTAACGATCCATCGATATGGATCAATACATCAATCAAATGTCTACCAATACGGTCTATGTGAGGAATTTTCTGCATGCAGTGCCCCACATAAACACATCTGAAGCACACACACACAGACAGCGTGCATCAGTTCTCTTCCGCTTTTCTGCGCTTCGCTTGGATGAACAAATACAGACATAATTGCATCAAAATGTGCACAGCGAATATACTAAGCCTATTATATACATTTATAAAAAATACCTATGAGTTTTTACGTATTTACATTCATTGCACAAGCAATATACTTCTGTTAATCAGCACGTGTGCGAGGCCGCAAGCACAAATGTGCTATTAGTTTTATACAACAGCGCATAGCAACGCAGTGTTTCATTCTGTGAATTCATTCGTTTTTGAACAAATCGAGTGAGCCAGTGATTCAACGGTCCGTTCAGATGGTCTCACTTGTTTAGTTTCTATTAAATTAGCTGTTTTGAACGAATCCTTTGATATGAATTATTCAGTAAGTCATTTATTTGCTGCCACCTACTGATGATTTTATTGTCATATTTATTAATCCATCCTAAACCAGCCAAGGTGCCAGCACAAAAACACAATCAGCAAAATATTGTTTAATTATTAATATTGACCAAAATTCCTCTATTTCAGGCCAAGGAGGAAAATAAATATACATAGTTAATTTAATAAGGCAAATTTTTCATTAAATCGAAACCAATTTTGTACTCATTGTGTAAAATTAGCCACGGGAACACCCCCCTATTTATATATGTATGTATATAAATGTATATATGTGACCCTGGACTATTTAACCAATCATAAGGGTCAATTTTTGGAAATTGACATTTAAACATCATCTGAAAGCCGAAAAATAAATAAGCTTTCCATTGATGTATGATGCATGGACAATATTTGGCCGAGATACAACTATTTGAAAATCTGGAATCTGAGGGTGCAAAAAAATCTAAATATTGAGAAAATCTCCTTTAAAGTTGTCAAATTAAGTTCTGAGTAATTAAGTTTTGATATATTTACGGTAGGAAATTTACAAAATATCTTCATGGAACATGATCCTTACTTAATGTCCTAATGATTTTTGGCATAAAATAAAAATCTATAATTTTGACCCATACAATGTATTTTTGGCTATTGCTACAAATATACCCCAGCGACTTAAGACTGGTTTTGTGGTCCAGGGTCACATGTGTGTGTGTGTGTGTGTGTATATCGGTATTGACTCCGATACTGGCATTTTCTGCCAGATCGGGTATCGGTCAGACAAAACCGATCTAAATTCGATATTGTGCGTATACTATTCTGTGTTATAATGTTAAGTCCCACGAAAGCATAAAAAAACCATAAAGTCAAAGTCCAAGTGTTCTGAAGCCGTTCCATAGTTTAATGTGTGGTACAGATGAATATTAAGTCGTTAAATTCAAGTAAACTCTTCTCTCCGCTGCCTGTCATCCTCCATTCAGCATTCAAACTGCGTGTCGCGTTCGGTTACTAGTCAAAACGGTGAAACTATTCAAGACCACACAGTAACTGAAATTTAAAACTGTTCAAAGAAAAGTCTCGACTATCGCACAGATTTAATAAACTACGCATCAATGTCTCTTTCCTTTGTGCTTTGAACTTCTCTATGCGGAGCTGTGCGCTGTGACTGTGTTCTATAATAGGACAGAACAAGAAAGGCTATTAAAAATTAAAGCACAGTAATAGAGGCAGCAACATATGCCTAGATAGGACTCCAATTTATCATATGTTGCTGCCTTCAACACTGTGCCATACATTTAAAAGAAATGTCTTTTC
The DNA here is from genome assembly GCF_936440315.1 of Barbus barbus. Lineage (NCBI taxonomy): Eukaryota > Metazoa > Chordata > Actinopteri > Cypriniformes > Cyprinidae > Barbus > Barbus barbus. The sequence continues at coordinate 3,851,387 of NC_136738.1, forward strand.
ATGTTATATATATATTTTCATTAATGTATTTTACAACAATACAAAGATCAATGTGTAACATTTTACCAGATTTACACTTATTCACTTTTATTTGTTCCCCACTAAATGTTATTTCACTAAATGTTTATATATTATAAAATTGAGCACTCGTGATTTTTCTAGGATAACTTTTTCTGCTAAATTATCCACTAACCTAGTTTATAACGGTTTTTTGTCATGATTATGATTATATTTTTTTTCTTTTGTTATTGTTCATTAAGATGAAGTCGTCTGTGTTTAGTAGTTTAACACACAAAAGAGTGACACACAGAAGTATAGAAACTCTACACTGAATAAAAAAATTAAAAAATAAATAAAAACTGCACTGCGGTATAGGATCAGAATTGGACGATACTCAGAATTTTCTGGAACGGAAAAAATGGTATCGTTGCATCGCTTACACACATACACATAGCCAACTTACCTCTGTCCCAGGACAGTTTTCATCCCTCCTCCACCCCAAATCCTCACTCAATTTTTCTCAACCCAGATTAGGGATAGGGGGTGTTCTCTGGGTTCGAGCTATATTCTGGGCTCAGAGCCCTCCCTCAGGACAGCACGCCAAATATGCTTACTATTTGCTCAAACCGATTATATGTAAGTGCAAACTCGTGAAACAGTGAAATAGTATCATAATATCGGTAAATCGAAAGATATACTCCTGAATCGAATCTATCGAAATCATATCATATAATTTTTTTATGGCATCTGCAGATATCGTCACTTGGTAGAATCGATATCATGTCATATTGTGACGAACCCTCCGATTTACACCCCTAGAGATTTAAAAAAAAACTCTATAAATCCTCTAAAAGCACAAAAATCCCAAATTGACAAAACATCTTGATGCAATTTTTATAACACAAACAGTTTCTGAAATGTGCTATTCCTTAACTAGATCAAATCAACTGCTTTCCTTATCAGGCAGGAAACTAGGTTACAAGTTCGTGGCAATTTCAATATGGCCAGTGGCAGCTCAAATGGGCATTATCCAAGTCCATCAAAACTCTAGAAGCCACAGGAGGGGCTAAATATAGAAATGTTCGGTTAGCAGTGTTCATTTAGCACAGAGTAGATGAATGAATTGCATTAGTGAAGAGGAAATTGTCAAAGGGAAAAATATGCGAATATTACCAAAAATAGTGGTGCATGATGTCTCTTTCATGTCTCTCCAGATCTATGCACACAGCAGAGGAAACATTCCTACATCTAGTGAAAAAGCTATTTTTTTGTTTTGTTGTTTAAAGTTTTGTGGCCTTTTGGTGACTTTGTGCTATGTGGTGCAGAATAATGTTTAAAGCTACATGTCCTGGACGCTCATGCTGTCTGTCTGACTAAGAAATGGCCGGAGCACTGACCATAAGCCGATTGATTTTCACTGATCCTCTGTAATCTCCATCTCTGGGGCTTTAGACATATAAACCAACACTTCACAGCATTGACCCCCATAAAGCCTACTGGAAACCTCAGATGCTAAGTGGTCTCCTTCTCTGTCAGACATCAAGCTTACAATCTTACCCATGATTTACATGCAAATCATTAGTGGCCAAAATGTGTTTGTGTGTGTGTGTGTATATATTTACACACAATGAACAAAATTATAAATGCAACACTTTTGTTTTTGCCCCCATTTTTCATGAGCTGAACTCAAAGATTAAGACTTTTTCTATGTACACAAAAGGCCTATTTCTCTCAAATATTGTTCACAAATCTGTCTAAATCTGTGTTAGTGAGCACTTCTCCTTTGCAGAGATAATCCATCCACCTCACAGGTGTGGCATATCAAGATGCTGATTAGACAGCATGATTATTGCACAGGTGTGCCTTAGGCTGGCCACAATAAAAGGCTTTTGTGTTAGGGCTGGGCGGTATATCGAGTTTGTACGATATATTGATTTATTTTTATAAGCGATACGGTATGAGGCAATACCGTTTATATCCATATACAGTAGTCTGAAATGAGCACATCTGAATAAAAAAATATAGCGGAGGACACAGACAGAACTGCTGCGGAGAAAGTGCTTAATACAATTTGTTATAAACATGTGACAAGCTGTATATGAAGAGCTTTAAAAAAACTCGTAAGATATAGTAGCCTAGCCTATAGTTTATAGTTTCAGTTTAAGGTGGCTTGCGCTCGCCCCGTCAGATGTTATGTTATGTTATGTTATATTATATATAAAATTAACATCACAACACCGCGCCATCGGCGGTAGTTGGTCCATTAGCACTGTGATGATAAAAAATCTGCCACCGTCAGAGCCCTAGTATGTGTGTGTATTTATATATAGGCCTACATAATAAATAAACACTGAACACACACATATATTATGTAAACAAAAACTTTTATTTTGGATGCGATTAATTGTTTGACAGCAACACATATACATACATACACACACACATACATATATATGTGTGTGTGTATGTATGCATGTGTGTGTGTGTGTGTGTGTGTGTGTAATATATATATATATATATATATTTTTTTTTTTTTTTTTTTTTTTCTCTTTTTTTTTTTTAGAAAAAATACATTTTGTTTTCAGTTGAAAATTTACATTTTAAATATTTAATCCTCTGATTTTTATCAACTCATAAAACCCCTGCAGTTCCCTCATGAACCCCCATATAAATATAAAGAACCGCTTGCTTTTTCAATCAAGACACACTCCAATAAGAAAGACTCACCAGCAGAGAGCAAAATTAAAGGGATAATCTCGCAATAATCTGCTCCATCTAGCATCACATTGACAGTGTGATGAATAGCCTTCTACACACAGCATAATCTGCAAACGTATCTGTTCTCACACAGGTCTTTTCAACAGAAGAGAATCTAATGAGCAAAGAATAAAGAGTAATGACTCACTAATGCAAACATAAATGCAGACTGATGCAAGCAAACAAAAGCTGGTTTGTTTCCATTATGAACTGTCTTCAACAGCATACCTTTTCAAATTATTTGCACTTTTTTGTGAAACAGCAATAATACATAATACACAGGGGAGGGGAATGAGCTGAATGACTGTTCTGCCGGCACAATCAATGTATAATTACCACTATGACCAATAATAATTACACTGGACAGCAGTCACTGTCACAGCAAAGAGACCCAAATGACTGCATTGGATATTTTTATACAGAACGGAAGTGGAGTTCTAGTGTTTAGCGCTATTAACTCAGCAGGGAGACACTGCAGGTGGTAATGCTCCCTGCGCTCAGTGACCCCCTCCGATTCTCCAGTGACAATGTGAATGAGACTCACAAGGGAAACTGGCTAGTGAGACGTGCATGAGATGTGCTTTTAATGTAAATACAGGCTACAAATTAAAAGTTTATTTGCCAAAAGAGATAACTCAGTTTTTTGGGTTTTTTTTTTTTTTAAATGATGTCTTTTATATATCATGTTTTTATTGTGTTAGTTAGATATATATTTTTTAAAGTTATTTTTCTAACCTAATCAAACTAAGATTGAGATTAACTGGAATGCACAATGAAAAACATTATTTTTTAAAACTTGCTAAAAACAGAGTTATCTGTTTTTGCAAATTAACTCTTCAAATGGAGTTACAGAATTCTGAGATCTTCTTATAAAATAAGGCACAATTTCTACATATTCTATTGCAAACTATATATACGTTATTGTCATTATTATATATACATTTCAGTACACATATCCAAAATCTGACATTAACATAAAATAGGACTGCATGATTATTAAAAAAAAAACGAAATCAAGATATGACAGTGCGATTATCAATAGTGCAATTAATATTAGGAATAATTGTAATGCACAGTTGCAATGGTAAAAAAGATATATAATTTTTCTTAAATTTTATACATAAATATAAATTGTATAATTAAATAACTTAACATTTTGAAAAAGCAATCGCAATTTTTATCAGACATATCATAGTTCGATTTTTGTTTCTCCCCAAATTGTGCAGCCCAAAATAAAGTATCAAGCACAGTTATGATCTATATCTGCCAATTTAGCTAAACTAACCTCTCATCTTTCATGATTAAGCAATCGTGTGGTATGCCTCCAGGTGCACTAACATGGCTTCTTCGGTTATCACACATTTATTCAAGCCAACAACGGACACAACACTCTTTCTAATCAGAACTGAATTAATTCATAAAGAAACCTCTTCACACACTGAAATGTTTCAATCTCATTTTTTCATTTATTATGTTTGTCCTCCATCTAGGGCTAATAAAGTCTGTCAGATTCCTTTTTTAATTGTGGACCTGCTAGACTAAGGTCATAGAAATAATTTGGAAAATGTTTTTATTGCATTAATATTGGCGTAGTGGAACAGGGAAGCTGCTCTTAGAGCTGTCACTTAACACAAAGTTGACCATTTCACATTACAGTTCTAAAAATAGGTTAACAGCAACCCTCTCAGGGAGCCAAACAGACAAACACAACAGCAAACACATTAACTAAACAGTTTAGATATAATTAAAGGGCTTGAGTAAATGGGTTCAACGTCCTCAACCTGATAAATGAGCTGCAAATGAGTCACATTTTGACTGTCGTACATAAAGCAGCTGCAGGCATATCTATACACCTATCCAAAGTCTGTTGAACTGTCCAGTAACATGTAATTATGACACTGCCAAACTGTTATAAACTCCCCCAGCACATTTACCAAGACACAGGGGGTCAAACAGAGACAGAGACCTAGACAGACAGACAGAGAACTAACACAAAGGTGCCAAGGTCAGTCCCACACTTTTTAACCAATTAATTTTCATGATTATTCCAGTTATGTTGTCATGCAAATGAGGGAGACTGCTCTAAGCTTATAAAAAAAAAACACACACAACTAAACATTACTAAAATTAAACCAGTTTAAGTTTAAATATTTGATTTTATCTCAGCTAGAAATATTTTTCATTTTGTTTAACTTGATGTACTATAATAAATATGTATAAAATATTATTAATTTACTTTAACAATATTATAAATATGCTAAAATGTAATCTAAAAACAAAAATAAATGAATAAACACTATAATAGTGTATCAATAATATTAAAATAACACTGGAGTCACAACGAGCAATTTCAAAGTAATTAATTCAATGATTTCAACTTTCATTTTTGAGCATTAACGTTCATGAAAGAGGGTCGCTAATTATTCCCTGATTTTACTAAAGGCCTGAAGATGACACTGAAAATGTCCTGATACCATGGTATTTAGGGATAGAACCACAGGTCTTTGGCCATGTACCTTAAGAAAGCATGATACATTGGACATGTGCCATGGTTTAATTTGAAGTGATGTGAAAATACCATGGTAAATAGCCTACATACAGTGATGCACCATGGTGTTACCATCTGTTATCATAGCTGAACCATGGTACTGACACAGTACTCTTCTGAGGGACGAGAGAGATGTGATGAATATCCATAACTTTCAATGATTAAAATTCATGACTTTTTGGAGTTATTAAATTCCAACATCCAAGTTGCAGCACAGAAAGCTGTGTGTTAGTGTCATGTACTCACAGGCGATGTAGGCGATGAGAGCGAGGGCGATCAGGATCTTCATCATTCTTCTGTTAATGACTTTGATCATCCAGCTCATCATCCTCCAGCTCTTCCTCAGCACCACTGCATCTCACTCTCATCTATCACACACTCATACAGCTTACACGCGACTCAAGCCTGCTACTTACTAACTAACGCAGTTATAACCGACCAAAGAGAAGAAATGCGAAAGTTTCTGTGCAAACAGCTGCTGTATGTGAAGTAACACAAGCGCCTGCCCAAAGCTAACCAGGCTAACTACTTCTCAAAACAATTTCTGCGTCAAAACAACATCTGACAGTTCAGGTAGTACCGCGTGGTTATGTTCAGCAAGCATCCAGGTGAATCCAGTTCATCGGTTAAAGAAAGTAAAACGGCATTTTGTTTGTTAGTTATTTCTCTGAGGTCAGTTAGCCATGTAGCGTCACGACTATAGACCTGCAGCTAAAGATGCTAACTAACTAACTACTGTAATATGGCGCAATATCACCGGTATCTGGTTATATCCTCCGTTTAGTCCAAGGATCGCGGTTTATTGATGATCCAATGTCATTAATCAAGAGTTCAGCGATAAAGCGACTTCACATCAAATTCTCAGAGCAGGATAACATAAGCGATGCTTTCTGTTATCGATTAAGCGTCCTGCCGCGATAGCAGCAAATTAAAACTCTTTTGTTTTCGGCTCAAATAGATGCAAACTATATGACGAGCTCGTGTAAGCATTTTGATATTTTATTTCTGGTATACGTGAATATAAAAAAGGCACAGGCTTTATCGGTGTGTTTTCTTGTGCGTTGTCAGAGGAGAGTAATCAAGCACAGAATTATTCACCATGAGAACAGTGGCCCATTCATGAATAACGTGGAGCGACGTTAAACTGCAGTGATTTTCCACGTTGAGTCATACCCCTGTGCTTCATTTGACTATTTCTTGGTCTTTGGACAACCAAAGAGGAAAACAGCATAATGATTTCCCTGGATAAGTAATAAAGTATTATTATTTTGCAACATGTTTACCTAATTCATTAGGCTACACTATGAGTATGGTAGTTCTCAAATGGCAACTTTTGTTGCAGGACATAGATTTAAGATCAGACACTGGGCCAAAATGTCTGTTGTATTTTTTTTTTTAAGTTTAGTCAACTTTTTACAGTGTACATAAACATTCATTAAGAAAAAATTCAAGACTGTCCACAGAAACGCTAAACATTAAATTAAAGCTCATTGAAAAATGTATTCTAAACTGTTGACTGGTGTTTGCTCTAAATATCTGTCTGCTTCCGTCCATGAGCTTTAAAAAGCGCTTTATCTTAGCTAATGGCAATACCTGAGGATACACAGGCTGTAAATCAATTTATGGATTATCAGGTTGTGCTTCAGGTTGGCAAACAAAATATGTCTGTGTCTGATGTGACTGCTACTAATTTTGCACATAGAGAAGATTCAATGTATGTCAAGTGACTTGAAATCTCTCGAATGTATGTGTACATATTTGTGTGCATGTTTTAATATTTAGCCTATGATAAATTATGCTAACATTTTTGCTAACTACTACAGAGAATTCTCACATGTGCAGAACAGAGTTGAAGCTTTCCAAACTCAACACCAATCTTAGTTTTTGACATTTCAAAATCAATAAATCAGTGTTTGCTTCATCTTGTTTGCGAGTGCTCGCTATATCACCTTATCCTGATGTTGTCAGGACAATGATTCACCTTTTACCCCTAAGGCTCTATGCTCTGTTGCAATAACAGAGAGCTAGAAATATAATTTTGGAAGGTTGTCCTCCCTTTAGAGAAGGTGAAAGGCAGATCGTAGCAATACCTACCCACCAGAGCTTTGCTTACATTGTCAGGAATGAATTATTTACTGACATTCATATAAATGAATGAATGGCAGACTTTTAAAACTGACCATTTTAAATAAGATTTAGTTAATTGGGAAATTATTAGATGGATAAGTATGAAATTTGACTGAAAATTCTTAGTTGAACAGGTTATGAAACTGGATTTGAAGCAGTAAAATGATTGACTGGCGTTAAAACAGTTCATTAATAATCATGTTTACACTGTATTCTCAGAAATCCATGGGGACACAGTATGACTAATTAAGTCTATGAGCTTATGAAGGATGAAATTCATTTGTGCATTGGTTAAGCACCTTAAATCATATCAAATTAATTAAACACAGCTCCTCTAACTGCTGGAAAACCTTTGAACATCAAATGTCCTAGTGGCATGTAACTGACTATGTTGATTTATTTTTTCACTAATGCACTACCCTACCCATCAACTCCCTCTGATGTGTTGATAGTGTCGCTTATTTATTTATGCATTTACTTGTGCTCTGTTTGGATGTGTTTATATGTCTCTGAGAAATATTCCCTGAATTATTCCTTCTGATTTAATACCAAAACTAATTGAATGCATATATCATCTCGCTGCTGAGTTGCTGTTTATGAGTCATTATACTTAAATCATTTGACATATTTCTGCATGAAACATGATACTGAATGAGAAAAAATGAAGACATGATTTGTTGTCAGAATGGGAATTCAAACAGCTGATAAAAACATCACAATAATCCGCAAGCAATTCATATGACTCAATCCACTTCAGTTTAAACAATTGCTTCCAGCTAAAATCCATAATATTGCTCTCTCCCGTCAAAAAAAGGGTCTTCATCTAAATCAGTAGAAAAATCACGATCAATCACTGTTTTCAAGTGAAAAAAGTTCTAAAAAATAAAATATGTCAGTGAGATATATTTGGTGTGAGATGAAACCAGGGGTGGACTTTTTCCCGAAGGAGGCATTATTATGGATTATAGACTCATATTTTTGCTAGAATCGACAGTTTAGTTAAAACGACTTAATGATGGATTTTTTTCTTACAAACACACAGCCTTTCACGTCACAAGATGTTAACTGATGGACTGGAGTTGTGTGCATTACTTGTGGATTATTGTGATGCAGTTTGGCACCCATTCACTGCAGAGGATTCTTTGGTGAGCAAGTGATGTAATGCAAAATTTCTCCAAATCTGTTCTGATGAAGAAACAAACTCATCTACATCTTGGACAGCCAGAGGGTGAATACATTTTCAGCCAATTTACATTTTTGGGGTTTGAAAAAAAAAAAAAAGACAGCAAATTCTTCATAGCACAAAAAGCACAATTTTTATACGGGTACATGGCATGTTTATTTATATGCAGTGGTCGAGTCCATTTTATTCTGCTGTAGCTGAAGTGTTTGTTGAAGTGGCTATAATAATATGTTGAAGTGGCATGCACAATTTCAAGATGACATGTCATTGACAACAGGATTGACCTAAAAAAGCCATCCATAAAGTATGAATAGAGCAAATAAGCATGACAACAAGGCCAACAATTGACCTCGATGCAATAGAATGACAGGCAGAAACCATTGTAATTGAAAATAATACACCTCCAGTCTTAGAAAATGTTGTTCTGTCTAATGGCACAGGAACAGACTGAGAATAGCTTATAGAGAATATATACTGTTCTCTAATACACTCTCACAAACACATACGCTTGCTCACATAGTGAAGGAGGGAGCCAAGCAGAGCTGTTTCTGACATGATTGTGATTCAGTCCTTTAAATCCACAGCAAAAAGCAACTCAGCAGAACGCCTGTGTGACTAAAAGACTTTCAAGAAGAATGAACTGAAATGCTTAAAGATTTTTTTCAGGGGACATTTATAAACAGGTGGCTGATTTGATTTGTTGAGAAAAATGTAAATCTAAAGCCTAAAATCAGTCACAATTTCAACAGAAAACAACATTTGAAAATTCAACATCTACTTTGCATTACAGATTTCAAACAATAGCAATAAATAACACATGAAATTGTTACTTTAGACTCCATTCCTCACTGCTGCAGGCATCCACATCAACAATATCTTCCTCATCTTACACTGAGCTCCGCCATTTCTGTTCTCCACAATGCTCTTTCTGTGTTTGTCTCTGTTGGCCTTGTCTCCGCCAACTGCAAAATAACAGTAATTTAATTACTTGCAATGCTCACTACAGGCTAATAGCCTATTTAAAGAGTTGCAATGTCAATTTCTACATTTACTGTTGTCTTTCTTTGACTATTTTGCAAAAACCTTGAGTGTTTCAGCTGGGCCTTTCCAGAATGAAACTATAAATACTTCTTTCTCACAGCCTCATCATAAATCTTGCAGGAAAGATATAAGACATAAAATATGTTACCAGAAAATATTTAATTGGATAGATAAAACAATACAAAAATGGATATTAAACATTGGAACATCCTTCTGAACTTCTGTTACCGTTTATAATCTCTTGTGTGTAGGATACTGGGGGGAAAAAACATGATAATTTTGACATTAAATATATTAGTTTGTAACATAACATAACAAAAAACATATAACAACATAATAAAGCAGCATCATGAGAATGCAGAGAGGAAGTAGAATTAATTATTATTTTGTGCACAAGATTTATTTAAAACGAGAGAACTAATTATTATTTTGTGCACACACTTTACTTAAAACAAGGGGACAAATTAATAAATTGTGCACAGGATTTACTACTGAACAGTTCCATTGTTATTGTCCAGGAAAAAGATACACTACATGACTCTGGTGAACAGCACATTCCAGGGCCCAGTTTATGGTATGGAGCCCCTCTCTGACCACAACAGTAGACATTTTTGCTACAGTTTGATTGTTTCTTGGTGGACTAACACAAACAACCAGTCCAATGCTATCAGATATAGATGCTGGGCATTGGCTAGACACCTCTTAAAGGGCAAGAAGCAGACCTCTTGTCTTACAGGACTTCCTATTTGTCCACATGCAGTTTCTGCCCTTCACCTTGAGACTGTGACCACCATAAAAATTCCTTAGGACCTCCAAATTCAGCAGCCAGTGGATGAAACAAAGAGAGATCACAAAGATCCATCCAAATCCATTCAGAACTTATGTTTTCAAACCTTAAAACTGATACAAACTACAGCAACACACCCATCTTATACTTATTCAGAAGCGCAAGTATTCTCAACAACAGCAACATCTTACTCAAACAGCTGTTAATGGACAAGTGAATGCATGCATGACAGTTGAATCGTTTTACATCATGTTTGGACTTAATATGTTCATAACACTGCCAGAACATTCTGGGTGTGGCTTGGAAAGTGAGAAATGCATGGGTAAATATTTCAAGCATCCTTTCACCTCGAGGTACTTTCATCTGTGTGCTCCAGATTAAGGACCTTCGGCACCTACTTCAGGGCCTCATCTGCGTGTTTTAGGACCCGTTGGGCCCACAGCAATTCATGTTCAAGGCTGTTGAAATGGATTTCTGCTCCTTTCCCTGTGGCATTCTTATCAGCACAACCAGTGGAATATCACTTAGCTCTTCCAGAGACCTTGGCATTGACACGTTTGGCCCTTTTCATGGAGTGATTTGTACTTGTGATTATATTCAACAGTCATTATTCCAGAAACCTTACTGCTCAAAAAATAGGCTATTGCTGATGTGCTAATTTTGTACAAGAAAGTGCAATAAGAAATATGGAAAACTTAAAAAATCTTAATATTAAAACAATTTGAAAAAATGAATTGCTCACTATTAGTTAATTTTAATTGATGCATTAACTAAAATGTTTGAAGAATACAGTATTTATCTGAAATAGAATAATTTTGCACATTGTAGGTTAAATGTGTTTACTTAAAAAAAAAATGTATTTCATGTAAACTTTCTTTCAAAATCATAAAAATTTCATACAGTGATTCCAAACGTTTTAACAGTAGTGCATGTTAAAACAGCTTTGGCCTGTACAGATTTTTTTTTGAAACCAGCAAAATGCTCACACAAACACATAGATCCAAGATAGTATCACAGATCATTGAACATAAATCAATAGTGACACTAAATAGCTATGGAATTGATTAACTAGTGATGAAACAGATGACGCTCCACAAATGATAAATACTGAACACTGAAGTGTATAATGGACATATGACACTGATGGCACTGGTGGTGGAGCAATATCTTTCAATCATATTTCAAACTCACACCTGTCCAACCTTATCTGTATTTTCTGTCAATCTGTGTGTCAATACTGGCATTTTTACATTCACAAACCTATAAATCAAATTTACAACTGTGGTGTAGTAATACTCTACATGTATGCCCTGAAGCAACACAAAATCATTAAGAGTGATGAAGTTGAGAAGTAGATATATTGATTGTTGCGTAGGAGGCACACTGTTGTGAGCATGCAGTCTGAACTGAAGGATCTGTTTTGCATTATCATTAGTCATTAGAAAGTCTGGAGTTTCACATTAAAATCATATACGTTTATGAACTTCAAAAGCTGATTCATTTATACATCAAATTAGCATTTTTTACTGGGTTAGCAGATTCTGGATGATTTTTATTTTTTATTTTATTATTATTTTTTATTTTTGCCTCAGGCACATGTTTCTGTTGCTCCATGTAAGATATACCATCAAATGTGAAATCGTGGTGTCAGTGAAATATCCAAAGATGGATTCAATTTGGCAGGGCAGGAAAAAGGCACTTCAGATGACGTGCACGAAAAGTGATGTTTTTACACTGCCATCAGCGCTTTCTTTCAATAATTACATAATTGTCAACAATGCAAGAACTATGAAGAATGAAATTGATTAAGTAAGTAGGTTATTTTGTGCAGCTTTGTTTTGCTGTAGGCCTATTCAAATTCACTAAAGTAGGTCATTTTTGTTGTTAAACACACTGAAAAAGTGCATATGCCTAAAATAACATTTTATACTTGACCTGGGGTCATCGGATGCGGAATTCACTTTTACATGTTGTTTAAACATAAATGTGTGTTGGTAGTGTCTGTACACATCCACGCTATAATGATAAAAATCCACCCAGTGTTTTTTTAAATCCCTATAAATAAATCCTTTTTCTCAAATCAAGCCATTCTCAGATTCTTGGCTGTGTGATGTCACACAGACCCAGGCCCCTACCATGATTGTTGACTGACACTGGTGTCTTACTTTAGACCCACCCTGAGTAAGCTGTCATCAGCCCGCCATTGTTTCGATGCCGGAGCTGGAGTAGACAAGAATGTCTCCTAAGCGATTGAGGTGTTTTGTTGTTGGATGCATGTAATAATGAACATAGCAGTCGTCATTTACTCCCCACATCTGAGCCGCTGAAGTGCATTACCTTTGTTTTTGAAGGGAATGCAACCCCCTATCTACCTAAATGCATCTATGTTTGTGCAAATCATTCGTGATCCAGCTTCACCTACAGAATATACAGATATACACCTATATTCATATACAGACTGAGTATAAGGTTCTTTTATGAATCTTTGCAAATCTCCTTTCCTAATTACGTGCTTGTTAGAAAAGTAAACAGTATGGCTAGTCACCTCACAGAAGAGAGGGGCGGGGTGAGCAGAGCTCATTAGCATTTAAAGAGACATGCAGCAAAACAGTTTGCTGTTTGCAGATTGACCTACGGGTAAGCCCCGGCCCCCTTAGTTACTGTTGCTCCCTCAACAAACAAACAGAGTTGCTCACTGTCTTACAATGACAGCTGCAGTGTGAAAACTTTGTCCCACGACACAGAAGGCCACCAAATGGGAATTAAATATTCCATGGAGGGATTAATAAAGTATTTAAAAATAAATACGGTGGGTAACTCGAAGCGAGGGTTTAAAGATAAAGCTGGAGAAGTCTCATATTATGGTCAGTGATCACGATCGTGGATGACAACATGCAGGATCAACACTGTTCATGTATTGCGGAGTATGATTAAATTAATGTACATTTAACCAGTTTAATATGAAGAGACAATGAAATATAGACCTTCGTTTATGTGTTTTTGACCTACACTGTACAAGAACTGAGATCAGTCTGCTATTTAGGTTTGTACATTAGCATGGACTCATTAATTTTCACGTTAGCTAGCACAAGATAACATTAAAGTTTTGCTCGAGCAGATGGAAATTGTAACTTAATGAGTGTATGACAACCAGAAAATTAACGTTTTTGTCTCAATTGGATTGAATACTTAGGGACATTTTTCTCTTTTCTGTTTGGATTCAGGAAATGCAATCAAATAAATTATATTGCCTACCCTCTCAGGATACCTGGAATCAGTGTTACAAGTACCACAGGCACATCGTTTCTGCATTTTTTGTATCATAAACACCGTCAACCCGTAGCGAGCTTTGGCGTGCCTTTCGTTACACATAAGTCATATTCCTGACCGCCTTGTCGTGAGCGTGCCTGCTTGAGTGACCGGAAGCTGGACATTACAGTTTATAAAGTTTTAATAATCCATATTTTTCTTAAAGGGGTCATATGATGCTTTTTTAAAGATCATTATTTTGTGTATTTGGTGTAACAGAATATGTTGACGTTTTATTGTTCGAAAAACACATTATTTTTCAAATACTGTACATTACTGTAGTTCCTCTATGCCCCGCCTCTCTCAAATGCTTCGTTTTCTACAAAGTCCTTCCAACAAGTGCAGTCTGCTCTGATTGGCCAACTGGCACAGTGCATTGTGATTGGCTGAACACCACAAGCCCGTCGGAAATGTAACGCCCCTTTCCATAATGACAAGCTTCAGCTTTCGAAATTATAGTAAAGAAAAACAGTAAATAATGTCCTTAGTTTTCGATGTCTTTTCATCCGTGTCTTCATATGAAATCAGCTCAGGAGAACGCTATAAAATTCTGTGAGATGAAAAAGAAGGGAAGAAAAGCTTTTCCTTCAGACAGTGTTTGGCACATTTGAAGGGCATTTGAGGCTTCCAGCTTAGATACATGCCTGTCAAAGAAAGACTTACTTTTTATAAACTGCCAACGTATGTGATTCAAGTTCAAGCTGAAAATTTGGAAATTCTAGGAAAGAAAATTGTAGGTAAATGTGACAATTAATATTAGATATGGATATAGTGAATGTATTGCATGAAAGGTTAGGAGATATTTGAATAAGGTTCACTTGATGTAAAGTATTAATTTCGAAGGCAGTGCTTATTAAAGATGATTCATTCGGTTCCAAACACTGTTTATGTTTAGTTGAATTGATTTGTTTCAGATGGCTAATTCCTTTTTAAACAGTTTTAATATCTCAGTTTTAAACTTAATTCCAATATTTTTTTTTATTAAATGCTTTGCTAGACTGTGGGACAAGTCAAAACAAGATGGGATTTCTGGATTGATGAGAAGATGAAAGTCATGGGAAAGTGTCAGCATAATGTATACCTGGACAAGGCTGACCTACGCCTCTCCTCAAATAAAATCAACCTATGACTTCCTCTTTCCAAAGGACAAAACCATTGTTCTGAGCCAAACAGCCAGAGATGTGAGAGGTGCTGCATAATTTTCTCAATTTTAAAAATGCCCAAATCACTCAGGGAGTTTCAAATCCTTGAGGTATATCTGTCTGTCCATCTGTTGTCCATCCTGTGAATAATTACTTAGTACCTTACAATCGAGCTCCAGCATATAAATAATATATATAGCCAACTGTTGTCGTTTAATGTTGTGAATGCAGAAACATCTTGTATGTCCAATTTGCTATGCAAGTTAATTTTGATAGCCCATGCTTATACTGTCCGACAAGATAAATAATAATCAATAAAGACAAAGGCATATAGAGAGTATGTTCACTGCAATCTAAAGATTATGTTATTAAAATATAATTCAATGCTTGCTATAAACATATAAATATGCATTTGAATATGATGCATTGGCAAGTGGGTTTTCAAAATTGTGTTGCACTGAAAAAAAAGTCAATGTACTAAAATTGCAGTAATAGTGTCTGACTTTTATTTTATTAGCACAACCTTTTTGAACACTTTCCTTTTAATCATGAAAATACAGACTATATATTCTTGAAATAGATAATACATTGCAGTAGAATGAAGGCAAACTCTCTAATCATGTACCACAGGTCTTGGATTTCTTGGTGATCGATTAACACTCGCTTAAGGACATTAATCACTGTTTAGTCCTAAACCCATCTGCTGTGGAGGCCTTTGAGGACAACACTTTGTTAATGAACCATGCAGCAACTGCTAATGATAGAAGCTCAACTTTATGAGAAGGGCTCGAATTGTCTCGAAACTCCTTTTTTCTCTGATTTCGGTAACAATCTCTATTGCTTGTTGCACATTTTGCTCAGTGAAATATCCAGTGAGTGGCAGCAAAAAGCATCTTCAGTATTTCTCAAAACAGATGACCATGAATCTGGCAATGTTTTATTACATTGGTTATTGTATTGCAGCAATTGAAATGTTTAAAACAATGCATACCACTTACAATATACCATAAACCTAACCGATAGTTTAAAACAGATAACAACACATTAAATGAAACAACCATGCCATTTTAGCTTGCTTCTACAAGTCTTTGAGCTCTTTTAAGTGTTTAGCATTGCAGATGGATTGCTGTACTAGGTGAACTACTGAGCAAGTTTACTAC
Organism: Barbus barbus; assembly: GCF_936440315.1. Classification (NCBI taxonomy): domain Eukaryota; kingdom Metazoa; phylum Chordata; class Actinopteri; order Cypriniformes; family Cyprinidae; genus Barbus; species Barbus barbus. Next base: position 3,867,441 of record NC_136738.1, read on the forward strand.
ATAATAAAATGCATTTATATGAAGCTGGTTGTGATGCAAACGTCAAAATATAATAGTTTACAAAACAAAACTGGGGATCTGGAGGAATTTGCAAGCAACTGGAGTAAAATAAGTCTTTATTATTAATTGACAATCTGAACCTGTAATAATAATTTGTGTGAAAATAAAAATAAATGTTCTTGGTGTTTTACTATATACACTGTTAGACATTTGAAAGGGTTTTTACGCTAACTTTTACAACAACTTGCAGTAATGTATTTTTGTTAAATTTGTAGCAACAAATGTGTTGGTCATTATAAGGAAAGAACTCAAATGAATTATTATTTAAAACAAGATATTAAAGGGTTAATTCACCCAAAAATGAAAATTACACCATGTTTTACTCACCCTCAAGGCATTCTAGGTGTACATGACTTTCTTCTTTCAGACGAATCCAATCGGAGTTACATTAAAAATTGGAGTAAAACGTGGTGTAATTTTCATTTTTGGGTGAACTAACCCTTTAAAAGACAAATCTTGGCTGTAATACTGCTGCTACCCTTGAACTATTAACGGCTCTTTATCATCATAGCCTTTTTAGTAGAATGTACATATTTAGTTACTTTTAACATTGATTAAAGAAAACTATTGACTATTGAAAATATTTATTTGTACTTAAAGTGTTTATGGATTTTTAGAAGCAGCTTGCACTTTTATCCATTAAAACTAGACACTTTCTGCACCGCCATATGGTGCATATACTGTGACAAAATTAGAAGAGGATCATTTACATGAACTCTGTCCACTCTGAGGATTTATGGCACATCACTCAAACTCTCCATGTAAGTGTGTGTGAGAACAGCTCCCTGGGGTCATGTTTGGTCTCTTTGTTTTTGAGGGGTGAGAAATCTCTGATCATTTAAGCATTCTGCTTACTAGACACGGCTTAAAGGCTTTATTTGAGATGCCAATGCAAGGCAGTTCTTCATGTTCTGTAGGAAAATGAACAAGGTGAATTTATAGAGTTATGAACAACTCTGCATTTATAAAGGAACATCAAACTAAACAGTCATAAACCATCAATACAAACAACACTGAATGGTCAATACTCTCTTTCTCTATATGCATAAACTGATTGAAATCTAGGCAAGTCTGCAAGTACACAATGACGTATTTGTGATGCTTCTGTGTTTATAGGACCTGGATTACAAACAGACACAGAATAAAACAGAATGACAACAACTGTATAATAGAACAAGATCAACACTAGTCTATGACAAGCTGAGTGAACACCATTCATTACAATATATTCATTTGTGACCCTGGACCACAAAACCAGTCTGAAGTCACTGGGGTATATGTGTAGCAATAGCCAAAAATACACTGTATGGGTCAAAATTAGAAATTTTTCTTTTATGCCAAAAATCATTAGGATATTAAGTAAAGATCATGTTCCATGAAGATATTTTGTAAATTTCCTTCTGTAAATATATCAAAACTTCATTTTTGATCAGTAATATACAATGCTAAGAACTTCATTTTGACAACTTTAAAGGCAATTTTCTCAATATTTAGATTTTTTTTTGCACCCTCAGATTCCAGATTTTCAAATAGTTGCATCTCAGCCAAATATTGTCCGATCCTAACAAACCATACATCAATGGAAATATTATTTATTCAGCTTTCAGATGATACAACATCTCAATTTCGAAAAATTTACACTTATGACTGGTTTTGTGGTCCATGGTCACATTTATGACATCATGTCCTCTAGATGTGACACATTTAAATTTATAAGCTGAATAGAGTTAGCTGTATAGAAATTAAAAGAAGGTCGTTGGTCTCTACATGTCAGGATCATGGACCTGTTTTTGTTGTGTTTTGCTCCCCATGTGTTCTGTGACCCAGTTTTTCCCTCATGTTAATTGTTAATTTGATCCCAGGTGTGTCTCCTTAGTTCCCTCGTTATCCTGTCTTTTAAAGCCCCAGTCCGTTCAATTAGTGTTTATCGGTCTTTGAATTGTCTTCCCAGCCTGTGATCTTCTGGATATTAAAGACTTTTGCTTCGTGAATTCCTGGCTTCCGTGTTCCGTGCTTCCCGAGAGTTGTGACACTACAAAAATGAGCACATGTGTATGGAATTATGTACGGAATGTTATTAACATTATTATTATTATTATCATCAGAAAATATATATCTTGAATTTATTTTAATGTTATACCATTCGCAAGTCTTTTTTTCTTGTTTTAAGCATAAATATAACATTTGGGATTTTTATGCTTTAAAAAAAAACTACATTTGTTGATGGGGCAAGAATATATCTAAATATCTAATATATAAATGGTGTAGATAATTCAGGCAAAAATATTTTTTTTCAGTGAGTGCTAAATCTGATATTTCAATATATATATAAAAAAACACATTATGTATAATATATTTTTGCCCTAAAATGTGTGGAAAAATAGCATGTCTCTTGAGCATTTCTAGTTTATTGTAATACAGCAACACTGAAACATGTTCTGTTAAATAATAAAGGTATTCAATCATGAAACCAAAATAATACCTTTTCCTTTTGTATTTAGGCTCAGCTGGCTTTGGATATCTGTATGTTCACTTGTTCTTAGCTTGTATCCTTTGAACCAAACCATGACAGTCTGAATGCATTTAATTCAGAGCTTACTCATTCTCTCTGACTGTTGTTCCCATGTTTAAATATTGCGACAGCAACAATTAACCTTAACATGCATTTCTAATGAGAAAAGAAACAGCTAGAGGGGCAAAAAAATCACATCCTTCTGCTTACAGAGGAATATTTCTTTTGAAGTCCCGAACAATACTGCAGTAAAAAAAACGACCACACACTTATCACTAAGACAAATGACCTGAGGTTCTTCCTCACTCTCTTTTTACATTGAAAGCTATGCAAAATGCTGAATGGATAAGTAGGTGAAAGCATATCCATCCGGTAGTAATCTTTGCAGGCTTTAGTTGGCAGTCAGCTATAAGCATTTTGACCTGTGATTCTGATCCCTGGCAACGTGAGCTCCCTGAGGGGATGAAAGATGTGAACAGATTTAGAGACATCAGTTTCCTACTGTTTTCATATTTTATTAATATTTTTTTTTTTTTTTTTCACAGTACATGAAACAAACAACAGGCTTTGAGATCCTACTATTGTTGACATTATTCTAGAAATGTTGGCAGGTTCTATGAAAGTGATGCACTTTACCAATACACTGATAGAGGAGTATTACAAAACTAAAAATAAACAACAGTACATCTTGTGCCCAGAGCTACCATTAACAGTACAACTAAATTATGTCCAACATTACTGAGAAAACAGTAGTATGCAACCTATATAGTGACAGAGGAGAAAACATTAAAATAACATGAAACTGAGGATGGATGAAGAAGGATGGGGTGAAAATAAACGAAACACAGGAAAATAGAAATCTTCATATATTTAAATCCATCAAAACCACAGCTTTTTAAAAGTATCATCAAGAAACAATCTCCCAAAACCATCTTTGTTGCTATAAGCGTGATGTAAATCACATCAAATTATTTTTCTTTTATGCCAAAAATATTTAGGATATTAAGTAAAGATCATGTTCCATGAAGATATTTTGTAAATTTCCTACTGTAAATATACCAAAACATCATTTTTGATTAGTAAAATGCATCGCTAAGAACGTCATTTGGACAACTTTAAAGGTGATTTTCTCAATATTTTGAGAAATAGTTGCATCTCAGCCAAATATTGTCCAGTCCTAACAAACCATACATCAATGGAAAGCTTATTTATTCAGATGCTTTCAGATGATGTATAAATCTCAATCTCAAAAAAATGTACACTTATGACTGGTTTTGTGGTCCAGGATCACATATAATTTATGGAAGAGAAAAAAAAACATATTTCATGTGGCCTAAATCATGTTCGTTTTATGTTATGTTATATCTTTATTTAATGTTTAGAGCAATATTCAGATGTTTGTGTTATGATGTTGCTAAATAATGCACATTAATGTTTATTAGTCATTCATTGTTCATGGAACAACAAAGTTTAATGAATTTAAATTCTGTTTTATCCCCTGTATGATGTTGGTTATCTGTAGTAACCTATTTTTACATAAAAAGCTGAATTTATAAGTTCGAGCAGGTTGGTGTAGCCTACCCAGTTAAATGCATCAAAATTGCCAGAGGTAACTGAATTTGTGGTAGGTCGCTTCCTGCATGTCAATTGCAATGAGCTCATATCGCTCTCTCGTGACGTCCAGATCCCTTTATATTACACGCCTGTTGCGCGTTCAGCAAAGCTCGCGCACTCAGCTGGAATACTGAAGGACGGGTTCACATCTGGACTGAGAAGAGAGAGCATTTTCCATCTAGATTGCAACAATGTGCAGACAAACAAAGTAGCACATGAACGGACACCAAACGGTCAACATTAATTTGCAGCGACGTCGTTAAAAGCTGATAACAGTTCAGGAACTCTGATGGATACGAGCAGAACTGTATGACTGCTTCTTAGATGGTCAGTTTGCGTGCCTGTTTTGAGCGTTAAGCGAAGCCCACCTGTCAGCAGTCCAAAGGTGAAGCGCGCTGTCTGTGAAAACCATCATCTGTACCGAGTCATGATGCTGATGCGCTGAGGTGCTCATTAAACGAGAATAACGGGTAACAGAGGCTCTTACCTCACGAAATTCAGCACTGACTCAAAACAACTTTCCTAACTATTCACAAGGATGTTTTTCGAGCAGGCTGATTTAAACTACAGCTTTAACATGAGCGAGGAAGACCGGTTAACTCTTCTGGACGGGGACTGGAGCGACGCGCCGGTGGAGACGCTCTCACGCGCGGGCTTCATCGCTCTGTCCGTGTTCCTAGGATTCATCATGACTTTCGGCTTTCTTAATAACTTTGTTGTTTTAGTCCTCTTTTGTAAGTTTAAGACGCTCAGGACGCCGGTTAACATGCTGCTTCTCAATATTAGCGTCAGTGACATGCTGGTGTGTTTGTTTGGGACGACCCTGAGCTTCGCGTCCAGTGTGCGGGGACGGTGGCTGCTCGGGAGGCACGGCTGCATGTGGTACGGCTTCATCAACTCCTGCTTCGGTACGTAGGCTACCCAAAACACACTTTTAAGCAGCTTACATGGGGGTTTGTTCACAAGTTGTAAGTGGTAGAGTTTCAAAACTTTCGAATTCGATCACACTTGGAAACTTGTTTTTGTGCTTTCATTAGGATGGCTATGTTGGCTTTCATAAACCCATTGTTTTTAATCTAATAACACAAGATTATTATGACATATACTGAGAACATTTGATTCAATCAACACATCAAATGGTCATCTTTCGAGTTGCTAGTCTATCTTCAACAATCAGGTAATACAAACACTTCAAAATGTTCACAAATCACATGCATTCTCTGGGAATCAAACCAATGACCTGCTGTTGCTAGCAGCATGCGCCACTGTTTCAACTACACTCATAAATTTCCAAAATGGGGTTTTGCAATGATGCCAAGTGAAGTTACTAACGTAATTTCAGGAGGAGTATGCCCGTCTTATCTTTCAATTAATGTCCGAGTGAAAACAGCCTCTTACCATTTCCGTTGTTACTTCTTTCAGCATCCCTCCACCTCCCCATCTCCTAATTTATGCAAATTTATTTCATTTACCCTTCTGTCTAAGGAGGGCTATTGGAGCTCGAGTAGAATTGTCTCTCTTAGCCCTCCATTGCAGGCATAAAGCCAAATCCGTTTACCACTAAAGCTAAGATTATATGGGCACAGGAACTCGTGAAGTACCATTTTTGGTTTCTCAAAGAACCTTTAGTGAACATACCTTAAAAGAACTCGCAAAGGACCTTTTTACCATGCAAAGTTTCTATAAATGTTAATGTTCATGGCACCATAGATGGCAATAAAGAACCTTTATTTTTAAGTTTGGACATAACAAAAAGATCACCTTTGTCAAGTCTAAATAAACATATGCAAACTGACACAAAACCCATAATGTTTGTATTATCTATCCAGTGTTGTCATCTGCAGGTCTTACACCTCAAGATGTTGAGATAATGTGGTAAACCTACTTGGATGGATATGAAAGAATCTAAAACCTCCAAACAGCACATCATCTCTAAAAATATGTAGACACTGGGATGCACCATTAGAGTTTTGGTTTACTCAGAAAATATGTTGAGCTTATTTTACTTAAAATATACCAATGAAGGTATCAGCTTTTTTCAGCCGGTCTGTACTCACATTGGGAGTATAATGGTATAGCTAATGAGCTTGGTTTCAAAGTACTTGCAATTTTGTCCTTCAGATTCTTTTCTGCATTTCCAGCATCACCAAGGTTATGAGTCTAATTATAATGGAATGCATGAACTGGTAAAATCTGTAAAGTTTGAATGCAACATAAAAGTCTCCCAAATGTAAATGAATATAATTGCATTTTCATCACAGCCTTTATTGGAAATGTACTGGGGATTATCAGCCAGGAAGGATGTTAGCTAAATCATGTAATGGAAGCCTCAAGGGGAAATCTGGACTGGCAGCTAAAACAGTTTTTTTTTTAAAGCATAAACATGTACAATTTAATTTCCCAGTAACATTTCAACTTGCATTATTACATGCTATTTGTAGTAGCAAGGTTTATAATGTTAGAGCAAAATACAAGCTGCACTAGGCTTCTGTCACAAACTAAGGATAATGTTTACAATATCTTTAGAAAAACATTGATATTTGAGATTTCTTAACCAAATAGTCTAATGTTGCAGGTTAGACAGGCAGTTTGAAATCATGTTTCATGAATTAGACCAAAAAGTGAAGAGATGATTACAGCCCTATTGCTCTTTTTGATCAGGGTCTCAGGTAAGGGGTGAGAAAGAAAGTCTATCAAGTACTCTAAATAGTACCCCTTTATTCAGCTGTTTACATGTGCTGTAATTTTAGGGTGTGTTTACACTTGGAGTTCGGTTCTCTTGGTTCTTTTGTTCTGGACCAAAAAAAAAAAAGAAGTTAGTTCACTTAGCATTCACACTCTTAATTTTAACACCAAACCGAATTGTAATACTGAAAAAGATACAAAACAGAAGGCATAAGTATGTAGTCCCAACCTGATTGGACAGCTTTTATGATGTAGCTTACTTTTTGCTAATCTTTGCAATCTTTGACATCAAGTCCTGTTTTTGGTCAGCATACATGTCTTTGGTCCACGTTGTATTCATATATCAGTCATACCAATATCATATGAGTTTATGTATCAGTCAAACCACACCAGAATTCGTTTAGAAGTGGACCGAGACCCCCTGAAAATGTCTGCTTTTTTTTGTGCGCAACATGGTTTGGATGGAGGCATTCACACCCATTCAAATGAACTGCACTAAAAGAGCAATTAATTTTTTTTTATTTTTTTTTTAAATGAACCAAACCTGCCAAGTTTGAATACACCTTAAATTGGGTTATTTGGTCTGGATGCTGTTGACAATTTAGGTAAAGGTGAAAAAAGCAGGACCTACTGCATTACTGATGATCTAAATACTACTGTGGGAGATCTGTTTTAAGCCCTAAACACACTGCACGATTTTTGTCCCAGAGAAAAGAGTGGCATCGTGAAACAATCATGGCAATTTCTGTGATTGTGGCTCCTAATCAGTGGTCGAGTGTTGTACAGTGAGAGAGGTTCTATGACGGCAGTTGTCACGAGCTTGCGACCAAAGATAGCCTACAATACAGCATGATCATCGCACAGTGTGTTTGCGGGTACGATCCACGTTTACTGACCAACCAATAAAAATGAGACATGAAATCAATGCGATGTGGCGTTAAAACATAAAACTGCTTACCTCAAGCACGTCCTCTTTCGCTGCTTCCACTGTTTTTCAGCACACATAAAAAATGCATCTGCTAAAGTGTGATTTATCATGCTTTTTGTTTACTACTAGCACATGCTGATGATGTTTCATTCTTCTATAGAAACGTGCATCAGAGCCTACGAGTCAATAGATGTCATCATCATACAGTCTACACACACGTCATAGCCAAGTTTATTAGATCCATGTCACAGAGTGTGACATGCAATGATATTATAAGATTGCTGAAATCAGTGTGTTTAGGGCTTTACAGACCTAATAACCCCAAGACAGGAAACTGGTGCATCCTTTTCTGCACAGCATGTGTGTGGGTTTGTAACACGAAAATGAGAACTCTTGCAACTCACTGTATAATGGTGTTTGATCTATAGTGGGAGAGAAAATAAATGGCAGACATTCTACACATTTACCACAACAAGTAGTTTCCCCAAGGTTTTAATTGTGTTTATGAGGAAACAGTTTACCAATATTTAATGTAGACAGGCATGAATATTTATTATATATTATGTTGTGCTTTTGCTTTTTCTTGCTCTAGGTGCTTGTTTTTTTTCAAGTTGTGATGCATAAAGACTATTATGGCAAAGTTCAAACGGAAAGATGCTGTGCTTTGTCACACAGTGGTTTATGCCTTATCAGTAGATTCAGGCTGTATTCTGCAGCTTTGGCTATGTCAAAGATTGCATTTTGAGAAATACATTCCCATCTGAAATGTAGGCTACAATAGCAACATGTTGCATAAATATTAATGTAACAAAAATAGGAGTGTTTTCTATTGCAAAGTTTATGATAAGTATATAAAAGGCATGCCCGAAGGTTTCAGTTTATGTCTTGGATGCATATAGACTAGAGATGCACCGATGTATCGGCCAACAATCGGTATCGGCCGATGATCAGGGCCAATTATATCCTGTCAATCAAAAGGCGGCAGAAAAACATGTCAGACTGCAACTAATACTGTGAGGGAAGAAAATCTCTGTTGAATTGAGGGCTGTCAAAATTAATGCAACATTAAAGCAGGCTCTATTTGACCAGATGAATCACCTGTAGTTCAAGCCAGCATTGCCAGATCCGCAGTTTTTCTCTACACTAGGGCTGCACGATTATGACAAAAATCATAATTTTTGATTAGTCCCTTGAAATTGTAATTACGATTAATTACGATCATCACAATTTACATTGAATGATGTTTATACCATTGTTTGCAGCAACTGCATGCCATATTTTTAGATGAAAATAAAAAAGCTGAAAACACTCTAACTGAAAAACTTCTATATTAAGCCTCAAATGTGAACTATACATTGGCTTGGTTTCTTCTTTAAATAAAAAAGTAAAAATATGTTTCAATAAATCTGGAATTAAGGTATTTATGAAGAAAAAAGGAAAGTTTATGCTAACAAAAGTGGTTAACATTCAACCTGTTCTTTTTCACCAGTATTATTTGTGATTTGAATTTTGTGAACGGGAGTTCCTCTTTTGCTGTGCTATAAGCCGGGCTTCGGACGCTTTCACTTTCAAATTCGAATTCATGACCGTCACTTTTTACAAAAAAAGATAATTGTCTGTTTTGTTTGTTTACAACTAAAACAAATTATTGAAATATGGATTCAATGAGTACACCAGAACGTTTAGCAAACACTGAGGAATCAAATAAATAAAGAACATTTAAAGAAAGCCTCCATAGCGGAATGTGAGATAAACAGCAAAGACAAAACTAGCATGTTCACCTTCTCTGGTTTAAGAAGCCTTTTATTTTACTTTCGCTTGAAAACCAAATCCTCTGTCCCGTCTGCCATCGTTTCCTCAGTATTCGCATAATCTTTGCCGCTCGTGCTAACGCAGCGAGTATAAACCAGGCTCTGCTCCCAAAGAGCTCGCATTGAAAGTGCCTCTCTCACTCTCTTCACGTGTTCAGAAATCTTACTTTATGCACACTTTATGCATGGAGCAGAGCAGACATTTTGGAGCAACGCAGACCATGCACTGGCACAAATGCGACCACGTCTCGCACATAACTATTGGTATCGGCATCAGTATCGGCCGATATCATTCTGAATAATCGGCTATCGGTATCGGCAGAGAAATTCAGTATCGGTGCATCTCTAATATATACAGTCACTCATGGGATTGTAACATGAATGGTCTGCTGTAAAAGTCCTTGTATCTCACTGGAGTTGTATAGAAGCAGGTGGAATATATAAATCTTAAAGCAAATATTTTACATTCAGTCATCCTCTATCATTGTTGTTCTTTTCTGAGCTTCTAAACCTTTTTGTCTGCCTGAATTTTCCACCTCTCATGCTAAAACGCAGAGCTACCTTGCTGTGTAATTTAGCTATTTTACAGCTGGTGGTCTTAGGTGTGCTGAGCTGGCTCAACCATTAATTCAATGGAAGAGAAAACACCAAGGCCAATTTTAATAGCCAGAATCGCTGACCTCTGTTTTGGACATGGGTTTTAGCTCCAGATTTAATGCCTCCTCTGAAGCCTAATTTTTATTTATTTTATTTGTTTGTTTATTTATTTTTGTAGCAGATTTTGTTTCTTGTTCCTGAATGACTCAGAACAAATGAGCTGAATAAATGATTCAATGACTCATTCATGAAGACAGTTCCTGCATCCAAGTAAGCCTACTTCACTATATAGATGAAAAATAGTGAAAAGAATAGTATATGTAAATTCACTGTGTTCCCATGAAGCCACAGGAGAGGATTTATAAATGACAGTAAAGTGATAATGGACTAATGTTGTATGATGAATGTAGTGCGTATGGATTTCATTCATACTGCTCACATTCATACTATAATAGAATAGTATATGTGAATTCACTGTGTTCCCGTTCCCATGAAGCCATAGGAGAGGATTTATAAATGGCAGTAAAGTGATAATGGACTAATGTTGTATGATGAATGTAGTGCGTATGGATTTCATTCATTTCATTCAAACAAACACAGGCAAGCAGGGGGATACAGACAGTGAAATGTTCCAATGCTGTTGGACTGTTATATCAGCACTCTTGGAGCACTGTCAGATTTCAGATCAGATTTGAGGATGGTCTAACTGTAGTATAATGTGTTTATACAACAGATTAAAATATTTACTTTGCAGAAACACAACTGGATGGCTGTGTTTTTATATACACTTCTCAAATTTTACAGATTTGCATACGTGTTAAATAATTGAATCTCCTGCACCCACTTCTCCTGTAGCTTTAAAGGTGTATTTCATTTAAAATGCTTAAAATCATATACACTTTAATGAATGACTCACATAAGAATACTGTAGTTTAGTATCTATTTTTTTTTCGTTTTTTTTTTTTATATAATGTGTAACTCAAATGATATCTTCCTGTTATTTAGTTTCTTCCTCTCTGTTTTTCTTCTTCCATGCATTTCTTTGATTTCTAACCAGTCTCTGTGTGTTTTATTGTCTGAAACCATACGCTTGTGCATGTATTCAGTCATTCATAACCAGGAGTCTGCTATGAGAGATGATGAGAGGTGCTAGAGAATGAGATGCATTAATGTCTCTAATTCCACTCACACATGATCAGCCATGGAGACAAATCTGAAAACGGACTCAAAATACTCTGTACATCACCTCTTCATACACTTTACAATCACTGTAGCTTTTTTTTGTGGCATTTGATATGAAAGGGTTGATCCTTACAAGAAACCGTCATCATTATGCACCTGACTGAGGCAAACTAATGAATCCCTGTAATTTTGTTATGGGGATATATGAATACAAGCAATATGTCACGATTCTTTCATGAATACACAATACAAATTTAATTGAAATTTAATTTGAAATACCTGCACAGATCAAGCACCACTTACTACTTACACTTAAACTACAGTTTAAAGTGAAAATGGCTGAATGACAGATTTGTTTCATAGGGTTGTAACAGCGTATCGAACCGAACGGTTCACGGGGCAAATTCCAAATGGAAGTGATCATCCCTAGCCCCTTGGAGTGGGGACTTTGGAGTGACCATGGCACGTGCGTGCCATTATTAGTTGGAATGCACTTGGCAAAGGGACAGACGTAATTTCCTCATTATCTGCAGCTGAGATGTTCCCGTTCCCTTGGATCACTTCCATTTGGAATTTGCCCCGTGAACCGTTTGGTTCAATATGCGTACCGTTACACCCCTAAAAACACAGCTTTTCACTTCACAAGGCAGTAATTGATGGACTGGAGTGGTGGCATTTACTTGTGGATTATTGTGATGTTTTTTATCAGCTGTTTGGACTCTCATTCTGACGGCACCCATTCATTGCAGAGGATCCATTGGTGAGCAAGCGATGTAATGCCTTAATTTCTCCGAATCTGTTCCCATGAAGAAACAAACTAATTTTAAATAAGCTGTAAGGATGTTTAGATTCTACTAGTATGGTATTTCTGGATTTTTATTTAATTTATTTGTATTTTCTTTTGGTATTAAAAATGAAACAAAATTATTATCTGATATTCAGCTGAAAAATAATATGAAAACCTATGTTTAATAATATAAAAATCTTCCTTCTAATATGATTTAATATGATTTAGCACAACTAACTCACCTAAATTGCTATTATATTTTCTTTTAAAAGGGTTTTCAGTGAATGGCCCATGAAAATGACAATCATAAGACATTCTCGTTGTAACTGAATATGCTTTCTTCATAGAACGTTGTGGGAAAAATCTTCCAAAAGCAGCACATCCATTATTAATCTTGCTATTTCAATTTATTTCCTAAAATATAAAGATAAAAAGCCAGAATGACTTACTTCTCATGTGAGAACTTAATACTCAAGGGTGGCATTTTACTTTGAATGTGTATGTGTTTTGAATGAGTTATTAATCTTGACTACTTGAGTGTGCATGAGAAATGACATATGCACTTTTTGAAGCCCATGCTGCTTGCAGAATTTCTCCCAGTTGTCCTCCATTAACAATGCCAGAGGACTTTTTCTTGTAGTGCTGGAAGACCATGTACATTTCTTCCATGTTCCATGTACCAAGGAACCCCTAAGAGAACACAATATTTAAAGCAGTGGTCACCAATCTTTTTAAGCCCAAGATCCCTGACCTCGCACTTTACGAAAGACAAGTTGTAGACCTATTGAAGAATTTATTAGAAAAAGGCATCCCAGATTGTATTTCCAATTTGAGACCTTTTATTTAGTATTTTAATTAGTGATGCACTGATCATAGCCGATTCAGAGTCAGATTTTGTTTTCTTTTTTTTTTTTATTATTATCATATTGGCTGATTCTGATACAGATTTTTTAAGGAAATTTATTTATTGGCTATTTGCTCTATAAAAAAACGAACTGGCCTTAAACAAAACTATCTTTAGCCATTTGAAATTAGTGGCATTCACTGCATTTTAATCACAATACAAACAAAGATACAACACACACGTTGCACGAGAAGTTGTTTTTGATTTTAATTAGATTGTATAATTTCAGGATTTGAAACAAAAACAGAATGGTCTGACTTTAGGTTTTATTTATTTTATTTTTTGCTACATAAAACATTTACATGAAACAAAAACAGCAGGTCTGAATGAGAAGCAGATTCATTCTCTAACAGCAGGTGGCGCTTATGAACCAGCCACGATATAGCGTTTCCTTGGTTACTGCTGAAATATTCTGCTTCATCCTGATGCTTCTGTTATTCTATGGGTCACTGCTTGCCAGATTCACTTTCCTGTCTCATGTCAGTTCATATCAAAACAAGTTCTTTCTGTGCTTTTTTGTCCCACCCTTCCTGACTTATACCTTAAACTCCACCTAAACTCCAGACTGGACTAAAAGACAACAAAGTTAAGCCTTACAAGACTAAAGAGAGGCTTATCTCACAGAGTTTGAGCAAAACTGGAAAATGTTTTTTATGGTTCATCAACAACTTAACTAATGCTGCACTGCAAACCTGCTCTGGGGAAGAGTTTATATACCATTCAAATGTGTGGGGTCAGTAAGACTTTTGAATGTCTCTTATGCTTATTATAGCTGCATTTATTTGATCAAAACATATTTGATTTAACATATTATCAGTGTTGTGCAAGCAGTTGTGATGCTTATTTTTTGTGGAAACATACTGTACAATGCACATTTTATAATATTATAAATGTCACATTTTTAGAAAATTTTACTGACCCCAATCTTTTGAAAGGTACCGGGCAACAGGTCCCAAAAAGATACAGGATCAATCAGCAGTGAGCGAAGTCTCTAGAATAGATCATTGACGGGGAATTGTAGTACCATTTTGCAGTCTATGCGACAAACCTTGAAACCATGAAAGCAATGTTACTCTACAAAGTCTTGATGCATTACAGGTGTGCAATTATGTTACAACAGTTTTTTTATTTTTATTTAAAATAATTTGAAAATTAATGTAATACAAATGCAAATACAAATACACACATTAGTATACATTTAATGCATGGTATAAAATTGATGGAGATCCTTTCCATGAAGATGTTTGATGTCTGTAGTGGCCAATATTGCCTTTATACTGTTGTCTGCTGGGGAAGCAACATCAGCTCAGATTGTTTGAAATGTTGTATCTTTCATCCAGATCCAAATCTAATCAAGAGGACCGGCTCTGACTGTGGTCCCCAAACTCACTGGTCACAGTGAGATGTCTTATTAGTGTATTTGTGTGCTGAAGAAGATGTAAGATCATTTCATGTTTATTTAATGTTTCTCTGGTACATTTGGTGTATGATTTATTCATTGGTGATGTGGTCACAGGGTTGGTGATGGTCTCATATTTATGTGTATTTTGGGACTATTCTTCTCCATGTGGATTTGTAATGGAAATATACATGATTTAAACCGAATACATTCAAAATACATGAGATCTAGGGTGAATAAAGATGGATGAATAGTTGAAGCAGAAGCAGTTATTAGTTTACACATGTATTGTGTTTTTATTAACATTCAGACAGCTCATCTAACTGAAATCAGTGCTATTTTCTTGGATTTCTTTAACCTAAGCATTAATATTAACTAGATAAAAAAGTTTGTCAAGACTGAAAGTTTAAAGCAGTTGTAAAAGCCTGGAGTTTGAACATTTAGATTAGATTAGATAGATATGTTTCTAGCATGATTAGCCTGTTACTAGCATATTGTTGGCATTATTAGCATGTTACCAAAGGCTATAGAATACCCAAGACGTGTCACTCCTATAGTTTTGAATGGGGAAAAATGCAACGCTTAATATGGCCGCTCAATCGCAGGAAGCCCCGCCTTCTGAATGAAAGAGCCAATCGCTAATCAGTAAAGCCAGCGCGTCACTGCCGTTAGAAGTCCCGGTTGCTATAGAAACAATCTAGCCTGAGAAATAAGCCTTTTTTATAACACTATTTGAGCAAAAGAAACAACATCTATGACACAGTTGTCCGATTTCATTGCTGATTTCAAATATGAAATTTAATCGTAAGCTTAGTGAACAGTTTTGGAGAATTTGATGTTTCCCCATGCAAAGTGATAGGCACCTGGATGCCCGAGAGGTGTTTCAAAGATGGCTCATTTCACTATAGAGCCCAGACCTTATGGTCTGGCTACATGAGACTGTGCTGCTTGTTGATTTATCATGCTACGTCAGGTTAGGCTATGATGTAAACTCATCCTCTCTGTTCACCATCTGTCTGCTCTAACCTGAAGTTGACCTGGTATCGCAGTGACAGATTGAACTAATGTCTCCAGTGTCTCTCTTATGAGTACATCTGATACATTTTCTTTTTAGTAACACACACCGTTACAAACTAGACAAATATTGTTCCTACATAAATTCCTCTGTTTGAATCTTCAATTTTCAATTCTTTTTAACTATTACAAATTACTCTGATCAACCCATTCTTATAGATTTCAAGGTTAGTGTTTACCTTTAATAATGGTTATTACTACTCTCCAGCCAGGGTCTATTCAGTTGCTGTTTGGTTGATAGTGCCTCTGTCAGTAACTCTTATCGCAGTGAATGATGTGTAGAACAATTTAAATAGAGTAAACGAAACAAGAAAAACAAACTTCTACCACAGAGAATACTGCTGTAATGATATACTTTAATTGTTAAAGGAATATATCAGCTTAAAATGTATCTTTATTTCGACAGAGACTGATTTGAATTCATCTCTCAAAGTGTAAAAACATCAAAAGAAAGACACCAGAGAAAGACTGAGGATTAATTGAGGATTATGGGGTGATCACAATAATCATTAATAATGTACAGTTTCTACATCACCCTGTTTAAGTTTAATCTTAACACTTAACCGTAAATATTATCTAGCTTGCATTCGTGTCTAGATTCAAAAATGGTTTGTCAAACCCAAGAGCAAGATATTCAAGACTTGAAATATAGTGCATATGCAACTTAAAAGGATAGTTCACCCAAAATTTTAAATTCTGTTGTCAGTTACTCACCCTTATGTTGTTACAAATCTGCATGGCTTTCTTTCCTCGGTGAAATGCAATAGAAGATATTTTGAAGAATGTTTTGGTTCCCATGGGAAATGGAAGTCAATGGAAACCAAAACTGTTTAGTTAGCAAGTTTCTTCAAAATATCTTCTGCTGTGCTCCACAGAAGTAAGAAATGACATAATTTGTTGCTTAATCATCTTCAGTACAAATTGCAGAACAACGCATTAATCTCCCGTTCTACTGATTACGAGAGACCTGAGCTCATTAAGCCTGTTTCTCTAACATTTCAAGCATATATTACATCATTATGATAATAAGAGGGCATTTGTACAAATCTGTGCATAACATTTTTCATTTTCTGCAGGAATTATCCATAAGTACATCAGTGTTTATCGAGAGGTCTGCAATGTGGATTGAAGAGCGTCATACTGTGCTCTCTTGCTAATTAGTTTTTCATTACAGATAGGATTACATTAATTCTGTTGTTAAGGAGAGATAGGACCGATATTTCTGCTGTAACAGGGAGTGAAAGGGCATAACAATGAACAAATGCTCCATTTTTAGAGATTTGTTTGATCGATTTTGACTACAACCTTGCATTTATAATTTACTGCTATAGCTTTTTGAGCTCTTTATGGTTGATGATTCCTGAAGGACAGGAGATTTGGAACGGAGACACAAGATACAAACTTTGTGACTAAACAGCGAAACAATAAACCAAAGAAGATTTGTGTGTGTACTGAAAAGGTCTGAAGTTGAAACTGCTTAAAGGGATTTTTGTGTTGGCAAAAGCCTTGAAGTGACAAATATGAAATGGCAGTTCATGTCCCTATGTGCCTTTTTCATTGAAGACCTCTAACAAAGCCTGTTTTCAGAGATACACATTCACTTGTACAACCTTCTGGACTTGGCCTTCATTGGTGCACAGGAGACAATATCTATTGTGACAAGAATCCACAGCGGGCCCAAAAAGGCACTGGACACCTGAGTCACACTAAAGTCTGAATGTCACAGCAAAATATTAAACCACATGGAATCAACAAACAAATGTGGCTATGTCTTTTCTAACTAACTTCACTTTTTGTTCTTAAGGCAGCTAGTAGGTCATAAGCTGTCTGTAAAGTTATGTATAGTCGCATAATATAGCATTTACCCCCAGTGATCCAATAGCAGCTTTCAAATGCATGAGCAGAAGTTGTGTTGAAAAGCTATTAATCTGAGTTTAAGCTTGATATTATTTTGACTCATGTAATTAACAGTAAAAATGTTTTCATTGAAATACGACACTACTTAATCATAAATATCATGTTTTGGGTTTTTTTTACATATAAATAACATTCAGAAACTCATTTAAAATGAGTAAAGATCAATAAATAGTAAATACTGCTTAAAAAAAAATGACTGATTTTATTTGACATACACAACATCGGCCAATTCACTCGAGGATGTGCTGAATAGGTCAGGTTCGAGCTGTCTACAGTGTAATTTAATGACAATGTTCTCTCTCACCTAAAATGTAAACGAGTGTTAATGTCAACATTGTCATATATGTCTAAAACATTGGTCTCAAACTCAAGTCCTGGAAGGCCACAGCTCTGCACAGTTTAGCTCCAACCCTAATCAAACACACCTGATCCAGCTAATCAAGCTCTTCAGGATCACTAGAAACTTCCAAGCAGGTGTGATTTGGAGCTGGTTGGATCTAAACTGTGCAGAGCTGCGGCCCTCCAGGAATTGAGTTTGAGACCAATGGTCTAAAGGGTTTAAGTCTGTCACGCAAAACAACACCTTATTGATGCATTTTATTCCAACCATTACTCCTTGTCAGATGCTTTTGTAAGTATGATGTTTATATGTAGAGTTATATTTCAAATAAGTTTAATGCAATGCAAACAATTTTAGCAGTGTGTAAGTGCCCCTTTACATCAAATCTAAGCTTGAATGCTGACCAAGGTGATTTTTTCATGGATGTAGATGTATGAAGTCAGTTCTCCTCAAGCACTCACAGGTTTCCTATCAGAGTGTGTTCCTATCACATTAAAAATTAACATGATCAACTAACATTTGACAACAACAAACTACTTGAAACGCATAATTGCTTAGTTGAAATGTGTTTTGTTTGAATATCTAATGCAAATCCAAAGTTCTGGCATGAAACGTGAAAACATGGCACAGTTCAATAGGTCTAAGTCAAGCTGACATAATGACATGGAGAATCTGATTGGTTCTTTTTGTACCAGCAGCCAATGAGATTGCTGCTCAACATTCAAATACTTGGCTAGTGCTTGCTGTAGCAGTTGCAGTGCGCTTCAGAAACCCTCCACCTTCCCCAGCTCCACCTGTATAGATCAGCTACGGGCTGATTCACATATGCTATATGGGGGTTATTTCACATATCACATCTTACATGCTCACAGCAGCATGTTGTGGATGCATTGGCAGTAGCAAGTCAGAACAGCGTAGCAGATCTATTCCACCAAGACCAAACACATTAACGTTGTCATGTACATCACCATGCCAATCAGTCATGACAGAAATATATTTAAACATTTCTAAGTTTGACTAAAGTGCTTTGGGGTCCTTTTGGAGCTCTTCACACAAAAATGGCCCTCAGTGCCACACTTACCCTATGTTCTCTCTCTCTTCTCTCTTAGGCATTGTGTCTCTGATATCCTTGGTGGTTCTTTCTTACGACCGCTACAGCACTTTGACAGTGTACCATAA
This sequence comes from Barbus barbus, assembly GCF_936440315.1. Taxonomy (NCBI): domain Eukaryota; kingdom Metazoa; phylum Chordata; class Actinopteri; order Cypriniformes; family Cyprinidae; genus Barbus; species Barbus barbus. The sequence goes on from NC_136738.1 coordinate 3,886,430, forward strand.
CCGAGGCCCAGACTATCGCAAACCTCTTCTGGCAGTAGGGGGTTCGTGGCTCTATTCTTTGATCTGGACAGTGCCCCCTCTTCTGGGCTGGAGTAGTTATGGGCTGGAGGGGGCGGGAACCAGTTGCTCTGTATCATGGACCGAGCGTACAGCCCAGTCTCATGCCTACATCATCTGCCTGTTTATATTCTGCTTGGGTCTTCCAGTGCTCGTCATGGTCTACTGCTATGGGAGACTGCTGTATGCCGTTAAACAGGTAAACTGCGGTTCTGTGTTGTGCGTCAAAACGGCTTGGGATTAAAAGCTCCCTTCATTTCTGTTACTGAATATGTAGGGCTGTACGATATGGCCAAAATTTACATCATGACATATTTCTTAATTTCGGTCGATACGATATAATTCCGGTACCGATATGAACTCTATTTTAAAAAAGCCTCATAAAAACTGCCAAGAATGGCCGCAACAGATGTCTGTACCTACAAACTTATGAAAAATGTATTTGCCAAGTCTACGAAACCTCCTCCTATAAAACTATATATTTTATAAAAAAATGAAATGTGACTACATGTTATATAATCTCAAACACTGAGGTAATTTACAGCTGCATTTTTAGCAAACGTAGTATCTTAACAGATGCTTATTTGATCCAGTTTGCAGTATATTCTAATATTCTGGCCAGCTGGACAAGACAGCATGCCCTCAAGACAGTTTTCTTTATTTTAAACATAGAAACATATCCTTATTCATTTACAGCATGTTCTGTACAATTGGCTTTTCACTGAGCACTATGTTAAGAGTTCATCAGGATCAAAGTGTGATTGGATTTGGATGCTGTATTATTTGGGTGTCCCAGTCACTGTAATTGAATTCAGCTGGCTGCTGTGTGGAGGATGACATACACATTTGCACTCTAGCTTGACAAATTTATCCGTCCAAGCCAGTGTGACAGATCCCCATGTGTGCAGTTTATCATGTTGAATTTCTGATGTAATATTAATCAATAAATTTTCTCACATCTGTGACTTGCTGGGTGAAAATATGAAGCTTATATATGATGCTTTATGTTTAATGTGAAGGGTGCATGTTATAAATTGGGTACTATAAGAAATTCAGACATTCATGATCCCATCTACTCGGCATCAGTCACATGCAGAGAAATTTGATTTCCACAGTGTGCTTGTAATAGATAAAAGGGCCTAGAAGATCAGGGAGGAAGATGACTTTCTGAATGACAGTTATAGTGACTGTAATTACAGAGCCTTGCCAATTTCATTAGTTACGTTTACATAGAGCCTAATAATTTAAGAATTCAACTCATAGCTCAGCTGCAATATAAAATGTTAACAAATTTTAAGCTTGATGCAAATGAAACTGTATGTATTCTTATTTATGAATTATTATGTGTTAAGCTAGCACCACGACAAGGAAGTTTTCTTGGCATATTTTATAGATATTAAAGGGGTCATGACATGGTTTTATTTTTGTATTTATTATTTTAATATATCCCTTGAGGTTTCCTTATAATGTTAATAAAGTGTTTTTGTTCAAAAAAGTGACAAAATTATTATTTTTAACCCTCATTCTTCTCTAAAATGACCTGTTTTAAGAGGCTTGTCAGTAATCGGCCACTGTTATGATTGGCTAATATTGTTGCATAGGAAACAGTATCAACGTCCCCTTGCTATTTCATGTCAGTGTTTTGAAAACATGATAAAAAATAAAACCAGCCAAAGCATTATTAAATCATTTCCTCGGTTTGTGATGCAGTTGCAGTCATATCTAGTACGGCTTCTTCTTTCAACAAATGTTTTTTTGTGAACTCTCCATTACACCGTGCCTCGTTTAAAAATAAAAAAAATACTCTGATCAATCCCCTGACACGATCCGGGATGCCTTGGTCCTTACGCTGGGATCTTTCTGATATCTGTATAAAGACGTGAACGAGCTGTTTAAACCAAAGCGAACGTTTTTTTCACTCCATTTGTCCTGACGACAGACTCAAACACGTGGACTGTGTCAGAAAGAGGGTGCTCATCTGTATCCAGTGTAGACAAGATAGCGACAGTTAGTGATGTTACGCTCAACACCGACGCTTTGAAGCTTGTATCAAAAAAACTACATTTCACATTGAAGCTCTGTATTGGAGCTTGAATCGTTTTGAGAAAAGCACATGATTGTAGCATTGTTTTTTTTTCTTAATCATAATTTATATATTGAGCTCAAAAATGAACTTTAGCCATGAAGTAACAGTCTAAGGACTGAGGCAGAGTTAAAATAAACAGATCATAGATTTAATTCATGCATTTAGGTTTTATTTGTTTTACTTATTTTAGTGCCAGTACACAAATGAATGACTTTGACAATGACCATTGTTTATATAAAATATAATAAAACAAAGAATCAGTTGTAGAACCAGATGTGAAACCACTGGCTGAAATGGAACATAACACATTGAAAGGTGTTATTTATTTGTATGACCCCTATGGCCACAGCATAAACGGTTTTAAAAAGCTTCGAGTAATGAACCTTTTTCCGATACAATTGTGTTGAAAGCTTCGCTGGTTCCGAACGCTTCACCTCGCCATCACTAGCGGCAGTGATTGTAATTTCTATTTGCGTTTGATGCAACGCGACACTCGCATTCAGCGTGATAAAGTGTCAGCCGTTAAGCGACTGACCGCCAGTGGGTGGGGCCTATGTTGATGTGTTGCTCTGGAGGTAATGTTTGTGGGCCCGTTCTTCGTATGCCGCTAACTCAATTAGCTGGATTTGATTGTTGACAATTTGGCTTGATCTTGGATTGGTTGGTTCTTCAAAGAGCTCATCCAGGAGTTGCTGTCATAGCAACAGGTCCGTAAGCTTAAACCTGTTCGGGAGCAGGCTTATTTCATGTAAACAGGATTAGATTGCATCTTTTTAAGAGGAATTAATACGTAAAATCTGTCCCAGCCACTGCTACTTTATTATAAGAGTACCCTACTGATCCAGGGACAATAATATAAAATAAATAATAAAAAAAAAAAATTGAAAATAATATAATAATGTTTGGTAGTCTATAATACTATAGACACAGCCAGTTTTACTCATTAAAATATTTATTCCTGATAAAATAATGACTTTATAATTGTATTGGAGTCTTACACACATGCTATAGAGTTCATCTGAGTCATGCATTCATTTGAGTGGTGACAGATATTATGGGAGTGGCTTGATGGAGCGCAGGAGATGCAGATCACTTGATCTTGACCCTTAAGAAACTTTAATTAATGCTGTCACGCAACAAATCTGCTTCAAAGATAAAATTAAATGAATTTTTAATTACAACATTGAAATAAAATGTAAAGACTGTACAAATAAATCGTGAATATAAATAATTGGAAATTGTGCAAAAAAATAAATAAAATAAAAACAGTGCTCATTTTTCAATTCAAGTTTATTTGCTTAGCGCTTTTCACGATACAAATCGTTGCAAAGCAGCTTTACAGGAAATTAAGTTTCTACAATATATTTAGTAGTAGCTTATCAGTGGCGACTATGTCATTTATCTATATAACATTTATGTAGTTTTGTTTGCTTGGCTGTTTCCTTATAAAGGTCCAGAAATTTGTCAAGTTTTTCGTCAGGTGTCTTTTTTTAATTATATGATGTCATTATGTTGCTGTCTTGCCGCCAGCTAATCGCTGCATTGCTGTTCGTGGTGTAACAGTCTAAACGTTACCTAATTTTTTTTACTGGCTATTTCTTATTAAGAGGCATCTGGTTTAAGGGTAGTAACACTAGGAGCCGCTTGACGGTGCATAGTAGTTACCAGATATAAGCCAGGTCACCGACGAGCAAGTTAGTTAGTTTGGTAGAGGGAAACCTCTTGGTTGAACTAATGCTACCTGCCTTCACATTTTAAGTCCTGTTTTGAGAACTCGTAGAGTTTACGCTCAAACAAAGAACTTTTCCTCTTGTATACCAGCTCATTTATATCACTATTGGACTATACTTCTCTTGTAGTTTACTTCACTGTGTTCATTATATGAGCACCATTTGGATTCGCTGCACGCCTCCGGGAAGCGGAAGTATGAATCTGTGAATCTGTCTATCACCATGCTGTAGTGAGGCTACGGCGTGTGGCTTGAATTAGTGCGGCGTTAAGGTTAACGAGTCACTGAATGCCATCTTCACTTCTCACTTATTGGATTATATCATTGCATGGCTCTCAAATAACCTTGTGGATTTATACTCATCTAAAGACTGTCATTGATGATAAGTTTCATTTATTACATTGACTCATTTACACAGATATTTCATATTCTTTATTTTTATTTATATGCACTTGTGGGAATAAAATAGGAAAAAGAATATTTGTTTGGTGAAGTGGTTTTATCTTTCAGTACCGATTGAATTTCTGTTGAACCCCCTCAGAATAATATCTTTTAAAAAAAGAAAAGAAAAAAAGAGTTGTTACAGTGGTTTCGAGTATTGATACATCTGCCCTTTTCAGGGAACACAAGAACGCGCAGTAATCTTAGAAAACTTTATTTTAATCAAATCCACAAATTCCAACCCAATTAGCCACAGATCAGATCTTGCATCTTTCAAATCATCTGTGTATTAAATGCATTAGATATATGTATGATAATACATAGATGTATTAAACGAGGTGTGAAGCACAGGTCACAGGTGACATAACCTTGAACCTCAGATCCAAAACGAGCTGTTTTTGGAGTTTGATTAAATAAATGCTTTGTTTATATTGAGGAGGACGTTTTAAGCTATGCAATTTGCAGAATGTTTTAATGGTACAAAGACCTCTTATATGCCGAAAGATAAAGGCAAATTTGATTTCTCATGTCATACCTAGGCCACCTGTCATAATAAAGAGCGAAAACAAATAATTTAGTAATTTGTCAAAATCTTGTCTAAAACTGAAAAGTGTATTTATTAGGCAAATAAACTGAAAGAACAAAAAAATATCTCCACACATAACCAAAAAATATGACTAATTTTTTATTTTGTATGGTCTTGATAGCTTGCATTCTTGCTGCCATTGTTTTTATGTACTCTCCACATTCTCTGTTGTTATTGTTTTCCAAATAGTTTCTAGCTGTTCCCAAAGAATTGCTTTTGATTAAACTTTCGTGTGATCTATCTTTAAATCCATTGAATCCCAACAATAATTATATTTTAGCATTAGATTCACCACTGGGGCTAAACAGCTTACATATACTGGTGTGGATTAGCCATTACAGAAACAGAAAAAATAAAAAATAAAAAAGATTTTGGTAATCAATACTGTTAGTTTAGGGCAGCTGTGGCACAAACCTTACATTGGATGGTGGTGTAATAAATTTGTTAAGCACTATATACAGTATAAACTATATATAATTCAAAAGTTTGTGATCAGTGAAAGTTTTTATGTATTTGAAAACTCTCTTATGCTCACTAAGGCTTCATTTATTTGAACAAAAATAAAAACAGTAAAATTGTGAATTGTTGTTGCAGTTTAAAATGTCTCTTTTCTATATTTAATACATTTTAAAAGTTGTTTTATTCCTCTGAAGACAAAACTGAATTTTCAGCATTATTACTCCAGTGTCCTCGGTTTTAATGTTACGGTTCGGTATGATTTCGGTACAGCAGGGGGAAAAACTACATTTTTTTTTTTTTTTTATAAACAGTGGTATACTGAACAAGTTGCTCGTTCTTTAAATACTTTCAGTTATAGTTAAAATTTTCTTATTGATAAAAATCTACCTCAACTTATGCTTAAAACATTATAAGGTTACAATTAGGCCTAACAACTTAACCCAAACTTCAGAGACCGGGCATGGTTATAACACGGGGAGAGTTGTAACAACACCATTTCAGCCTATCAGGGATAATCTAGGAGTCCTATGATAATAATTTCATTATTTACCCACTTCCACCCTGATCTTATATGAATGGTTGTCAAGGCTGTTATATGTATATGTAGATCTTATAAAGAAAAAAAAAATGATTTTGATTTAAAATCCAATTTTTTTTATCAACTATATTTTGCTTAGTACTTAAACTGTTGCAGATAAAATCATATAACTTACATTAGAATCAATTCTCAGGCAAAATGTGATGCATTTTTAAACTGCTAATTTCAAACCATAATGCTAATACAGCTAACTAAACATTGGATGACAGAGTTGGGGTAAGTTGTACCACATTTTAGCATTCCCTTGCATAGAACTGAGAACTTTAATGTTGTCTATATGGGGTTTTTTTGGCAGCTCACAGGTATGGGTAAAATGTGCCCTATGCCGTTTCTGGATCCACCAAGGCTGCACTCTAGGGTTAAAAACATTGGATTGACACCATTGTGACTCTGATTGATAAAATTCATACATAGACACAAACTCACACACACATTTATACAGTTTTGTTGTTGTTTTTGTTTAGATCTACATATTCTTTACCGTATGTACATTGGAGTTGAGTGTTCAGTAAGCATAAATACTGTTAAAGAAGTTTCTTCTAGTGGTCTAATTTATACACACACTCCTGCATCAAACAGAACGCGGATTTGAGCTGTGGTCATTCGTAGAAAGTGCGACATTGCTTTCTATCGTTCTTTTAGATTGTTTCAATAAACCTGTTTTTGAAGCAAACTTTATGGGATGGCTGCTGTTTTTGCTTCTTTTGTCTGACTGTTTTAACTGTTTTAACTACCCTGGCAGTGGGGTAGATTGTAACAAGGGAACTCCGTGTATTTGACATCAACTTATAAGGGCTGTGATATTCTTGCAGAGGTTTGAATTAGTGCCTTTTATAGTGAACAAATGAGGGTCCTTTGTATAAACGTTTTAGCACTCTAGCTCAAAAATTCAGCTAGTTACAGATGTTGAAGCAAAAAGTGTTCAACCGTACCCCGTCTCCCTTATAAATGCCTTTACTGTCGTAAACCCATTCATTTCTTATCAAAAATAAAAATGCTTACTGACCTCAAACTTATGAACAGTAGTGCATAAAGCTCAAATACTTAGCCCCTTCCAGTGCATTGATGGCTAAAGGTTGCAGTGAACTGTAAATCAATAATTAATTTCTTTTTTTTTTTTTTTTAGATAATGCTCTAATTTACATGAAACAGCATACAAAAGTGAAAACCTTTAACAATTTTTTTTTTTTGTTCTTAGGCATTGTAAATGCTATGTGGAGTGTTTGAATGTAAAGTCATTGCATGAACTGAAGAAAACAACAACAACAACAAAAAAAAAAAACAGAAGTGATATTAGCAACATTTAAATAATTATTGAACTGTAGTTGTATAATGTCTGTCTTTGGTAATCATATTTACAGTCTGTCGTTTGTCCTTTCTGAAAGGCATTAATCAGCTACTTATTATAAAATGTAAATTACAAATATTGAGGGTTGTGGCTTATACAACACTTTTTTTTTTTTCAGATTTCAGAGTGCTCTATGAGCATTGATAAGAACCAGACCTCATTTCATGAATGGTCCTCGTGAAGGGACAAATAAAATACAAACACTTCCATCCACAGTTCAAAAAGGATAATTAGTACTCCTTCATGAAAGGAATGGACGAAAATACAATTATGCCACTGGCCAACCAAATGAAATATCAATGTATTTACCTCTTTCCCATGCTATGCAGCCACAAAAACAAGTAAATATTCACAATTTATGATTCAATGGTAAAGCATATGGGTTTTTCAATACAAAACACAAATCTCTCTTTAAATTCACCATGAAATGACATTCACAAACCATTTAGTAACATTTCTGGATGAATCAGAACAATTCAACAAGTGTGTAGGACTAATTTCTCACAGTCTCATCCCAAGCTTTTGTTGCTAATTCCAAAATGTGATTTTAGAGTTTCTAAACAAGCTTCTCTCTGTCTGTGTGTGTGTGTGTGTGTGTGTGTGTGTGTGTACGAGTGTGAATGTCTGTATGTGTGTGCTTGCAGAGAGAGAGAGAGAGAGAGAGAGAGAGAGTGGAAGAACAAATGGTGCTTTTCATAGAAAAATAAAAGATAGTGGGAAAACATGGAAATTGTGTATCATTTTTATCCTGTTGTCATATTCTTTTGCTTGGAGAGTGTATTTGGTTCATTGTAAGGACATTTGAAATAGGTGAAATATTTTAATGAATGTGGCACTCAAGTGGCAGCAAAAAATTGACCTGGAACTGTAATGTGGTCTACAGACCTGGAAGGAACTATACTTCATACATCTATATTACAGATATATTTGATGTCATAGAATAAAACATGAAAATATCTACAGTTTGTATTACCCACAGATCTTATTTTAGACATTTATGCAAAACCCATTAACTTCAGGACGATGGAACCAGAAGCACTTCAATGTTAACTTGTTTCAAGGTTTTGGCCAGGGGCGTAGCGTCTGGGTATGCAGGTGCATATGGGCCTGGGCATATTGGGGGCCCGCCAAACCGAGGGTGAACCCTTAACTGAAACAAGGGAAGGAATAGAGCCTGGCTCTTGTCGGACAGCTTATCAGAATTCTCGGCCCGAGTCTGACCACAGCCCGTGTCTTTTTGTCTCTCTCTCTTTCTTTCCCTATACAAAGCTGCTGTTGCAGCAAATAGGCTAGTGGTTATATTTCTTTTTGTTTCCTTAAGTTAATTTAGAAATATATTTGGAACATTTTGTTTGTTAAATTCAAGTTTTAAAAATTTTTTTTATTAACGACCAAGCAGCCAGTGGTGGACTGAGTTGAGCATATGTTTGATAAATTTAGCATTCTCAAATCAACGCAACTTGCATAAAATAAAATCTATAGACATAAAACACAATGCATTTCACAATATTAATAAAAAAAAAAAAAATAGATAAATGTGCGCTGTTAGATGCATATCCCGGCGTTTGTGCAGAGAGTGGAAGCTAAAGCATGCTTTGCAGGACATGGAGGCGCCAGCGCGATCACTTGCATTTTTTCTTAAGAGTGGAAACTTAAAATATGCCATCATTTCTGCTCATAAAGGTATGAGTAATACATAATTCGGAACTGTAAAGGGTCTTCTTTTATTTTTGTGCACTCACAATATCAACTAAACCTTGTGCTTTTGTAAAATAAGGAAAACAAACAGGATGCACTTTCTCTCGTCTTGGTCTTGAGCAGGAACGCTTCACAAAAACTGAACCGAAACGCAGCGAATACTTGCATCCTCTCAGACATGATAAATATATCTAATAGAATGCTTTAAGTACTTTAAAACTAAATAATTCAAATTGAAAACAAAAACTTTCATTATGTAGGCTATGTAGGCCTTTTTCTCTCTAAAGGCACATCCTGAGGAGATGGCGAGTCGTGATCGTCAACTTCATCTTTGCGACACTGACTCAGAAAATACTAGTTCATTAATAAATAATTCAAATATCTCCTTAGTATTTTTTCTTTGTTTGTTTGTTTGATTTTTGGGCTTCTGTGCCAAGATTGTGTTTCCATCCAGTACAAATAGCCTACGATAGCATTTTAGTGGCACGTAATATTTTTTTAAATAAAAATAAAGCTAACTAAATAGGATTAACGTCAAAATATTTTAAGAATAAAGTCAAAATTATGATAATAAAATCATGTTATATTGCGTGAAGTTAATGTGAAAATTCCACCTATACTCAAAAAAAAAAAAAAAGTCTGTGACATCCAACCTGTTATTCTTCACATTTAACATGAAAAACAGCAATAAAACGTAGGCTTATTGAATTAGGCTTAATTTTGAAACTCGATTTCATTAAACATTTGTTTGTATTAAATTATTCCGATTTTTTTCAACATGCATTCAAATATTTATTCATGTTTATTTTGTGCTGCAAATATTAAAGAGGAAAATATCATTGATTCACATGCCGCTTGAACTGAGGCGAATATAGTTATCTCACTACAAATTTAAGAGCATGATGAATGGACTTGAAAACGTTAAATATTATATCCAAGCATTTATACCATAAATAAAACAGCTTTTGAATAGTCACGTAATGTTAATTATTTCAGAAAAATCAACAATAATTAACCAAGTTGGAGCCAATAACGTTTGGGGGGGAGGGGCCTGTATACATTTTTCGCATGTGTGCCCGCAGCACTCCATTTTTTTAGAATGTTCATCAACCAATCGAAATCTAGAATTCTACAGCCCTGTGGAATAATGTTCACAGATGAATTGACAAAGATGACAATAAGTCAATGTTAACTTAAGCAAAGCACCATTTTTACAATACATTTCTCTAGACACATCACATATAAGTGTCTCTGTGTCTGTCTCTGTTTCTTAGGTAGGGAAGATACGGAAGACAGCAGCGCGAAAACGGGAATACCATGTTTTGTTCATGGTTATCACCACAGTGGTGTGTTACCTTCTGTGCTGGATGCCGTACGGTGTTGTGGCCATGATGGCTACATTTGGCCGGCCAGGAATCATCTCACCCGTGGCCAGCGTGGTTCCCTCTCTACTCGCCAAGAGCAGCACGGTCATCAACCCGCTCATATACATCCTGATGAACAAACAGGTAACAGCACTAACTAAATCATGACATTTTTTCCATATATATATAAGCAGTGTTGGGGAAGCTACTCTAAAACTGTAGTTTGACAAGCTACAAGCTACTCGTAAGTTAAAGTAGTTAAACTACAGTCAAGCTACCCTTTTGGAAAATTAGTTAGCTACACTACAAGTTACTATCAAAAAGTAGCTAGCTACATTGAAACTACTTTTGATTTTTTTGAACAACGTATATTATAAATAACTGAATAAGTGTCTGAGGAATGTTTTAAGTAAAATATTTAGTGTTTAAAACAATGCAATACAATTATGATTTCAAAGAGTATTGTTTTATTACACACAACACTCAAATATCTCAGACTGTTACAAAAAGTGTAACCTTTACTTGTCGTTTCTTTGAGAGACATGAATTTGGACAAATAAGGCCATGGGTAATTAACGTTAGTTGTTTCTCCATCCTCCAAATCTGCCGCCACGTCTTGCTCCATCATGGATAATATGGGTGTGTCAACCCACTTCTGTACGTCAGTGAACTGTTAGCCGCAAGATGCGTGATTAAACAACAGGTGGCGGTAATGGCAAAAAATGAGTTTGTAATCTAACAAGAACAATATCCTTGCATCGCGCTGATTCGCGCAGGCTCGACAAAACGCAATGTAGCTTTTGCTCGCGCTACACCGCTACTTGCTGCAAAAAGTAGTTAGCTACTGGAAAAGCTACACTGTTTAAAAAGCAACTGAGCTACTGCCAAGCTACTGAAAAATGTAGTTAAGTTAGTAGCGTCGCTACTTGTAGTTAACTACTCCCCAACACTGTATATAAGACAGGCTCATATGCATGTAGAAAAGTAACTGTTTATTCCCTCATCCATAACAAGGGTTCCATAACAATTCCCCCATCCATGTCCCCAATCCATAACGAGTTATGGACGGGGGACAAATAAATATAATTTCAGTTTGCGTTTTGATGTTTTTTTTTTTTTTAGCATTTTAATTTGAATTAATTTTAAAGTTACGCATACATAGTTATGTGTATTCACTATAAAAATTTAAGTAAAATATGCATAAATACAAGCAACTAACCCTAAACCAAACTCTAACCATGAGCCCTATATTAAGTATACATAGTTAATTGAGATTTCACAGTTTTTGTGTAATTACACTGTAACAACATCACAATAAACAAAGTGTGACTTTTATATAAAAGATACATAAAATATTTTTTTTGTATAAATGTTTTCATTTATACATATATATATACATATACATATACACATATACACATATATATATATATATATATATATATATATATATATATATATACACACACACACACACACATGGTCAGAATAACTGAGCTTCACAAATTAGAAAGTGGCTTTAAGAAAAGAGCTAGAGCAGTGAAAATTCCTATATCCACTATCAGGCCAATAATTAAGAATTTCCAATCAACATAAAATGTTATGAATCTGCCTGGAAGAGGATGTGTGTCTATATCGTCCTAATGCACGGTGAGAAGGAGAGTTTGAGTGGCTAAAGACTCTCCAAGGACCACAGCTGGAGAATTGCAGAAAAAGGTTTTGGGGTCAGAAAACCTTTTAAAAATGATCTAACAGCACCTACATCACCACATGTTGTTTGGGAGAGCTTCAAGAAAAATACAAAACTATCAAGAAAAGAAAATGCTTCACCAAAAAACAAACTCCAGGATATTCAGTTATCAGACACGACTGGAACTTCAAATGGGACTGGCTTCTATGGTCAGATGTAACAAAAAAATGAGCTTTTTAGCAGCAAACACTCAAGATGGGTTCGGTGAACACAGGTATATAAAGTACCCTGTGTGTACAATGAAATATTCTGCTGTATTTTTAATGTTGTGGGTCTGTATTTCTGCTGGAGGTCCTGGACATCTTGTTTAGACACATGGCATCATGGTCATGGATTCTATCAAATACCAACAGATAAAAAAATCAATAAGTGACTGAGAAATCTTATATGGGTCATGTTTGGATTTTCCAACCTGACAATAATCCAAAAATAAACTGTAAAAACAACGCAAAAATGGGTCACTGAGCACAAAACCAAGCTCCTGCTGGCCATTCCAGTTCCCTGACCTGAACCCTATAGAAAGTGAGTGAGGTGAACTGAAGAGGAGAAGCACCAACATAGAGCTGGGAATCTGAAGGATCTGGAGTGTTTCTGGATGAAGGAATGGTCTCTGATCTTTTGTCAGGTGTTCTTAAACCTCATCAGGCATTATTGGCGCAAACTCCTATACTATTTTGGCAAATGGAGGTTTCAGAAAGTATTGAATAAAAGCGTACCGTTAATTGCGTCCAATGTGTATTAGAGAAAAACATTTTTCATAATACCACCCCCCCCCATTTTAAATTTGAATTCTCAAATAAAAGGTTATTTTTGTGATTTTTTTTTTAAATAATAGATCAAAAGGATTAACAATGCAGATTTATTTCCACAGCCTTCTTTGTTCATATTTACCAAGGGTACCAACAATTCTGACCATGTGTGTACATATACACACACACACACACACACGTATTTTATGAATTTGTCAAATATTGATATTTTTACAAAACCAAAGGAGACAAGAAATTGACAGGTAGCACACTCAAATGTTACTGGGTCAAGTAAAGGTCAAGGTTTTATTATCGAAATAATGGTCAAAAGAATACACAGATATTCAGTGGTTTTAAAAATTAACTCAATGACAAATGTGTATTAACATTTGGAGAAATAACCATTATAAAACATCCCATGGCTTTTGAAAGTGAACAATTGCAGATATTTATCACAGATGACATTAACAGACAAAAAAAAAAAAAAAAAAATCTGCTGTGGTGCAGAATAAAAAAAAAATAAAAATAAAAAAAAATTTATGAAAAGTATAGAAGGAGAAAAGGAAAAGTATAGAAGGGAAAGTAAATTTTAAATGCAGAAATCAAAGTTGGCACAGATACACAGCACCACAAATGTAGTCATTCAAACATTTTCTCTCTTTCTCTCTCTCACACACACACACACAGGAAAACAGCACATTTGGCACAGACCTCTGAAATGTACTGGGCACATCTACGACACAGCACTGAAGTTCACCAGTGAAATCACCTGCATTTCCTCTTTTCTTAAAAAAAAAGACTATGCTCAAAACAGACCTAAACCTCGAGACCCAGCTCACATTTCCCATTACAGACTAAATCCTAATGTTTCTAGAACTGCAAAGGTATTTACCATGAACACTAAGAAGCCCTGCTTTCTGTCACATGCTCTGTGCACTGTAATGTACACCCCCCCCCCCCCCCCCCCCCCCAAAAGTAGTCATATCACCCCATGACATTAAAAATCCAACACTATTTACAGTAAACACTTCAAATAATACTCTTAAAACGGCTGTATCTCCAGTCACCTTGTCTCTTGAGAAACAGGGATGGGGTTTACGCCGCTGAAACGCCTCGTTAAAGGCTTAAGAAAAGACATTCACAGAGGAAGGACACGCGACTCTGCCTCTGATCGTAGAGCATCAAAAAGACTAAAGAGAAAGTAGAAGGCAGAGTTGATAAACTACTGTCAGGCAGAGCCGTGGCCTGATGCTTCGTGTACATTGCTGTTCAAAATTCTGGGGTCTGTTTTTGTTTTTTTAAATACACAACATATTTTAATCAGCAATGACACATTAAATTGATCAAAAGTGACAGTAAAAACAAGAATAATGTCACAGAAGATTTCCATTTCACATAAATGTTATCAATATTGATAAGAAATATTTGTTTGAGCACCAAATCAGTGTATTAGAATGATTTCTGAAGGATCATGTGACTGGAGTAATGATGCTGAAAATCCAGCTCTGCGCCACAGGAATAAATTACATTTGAAAATATATGACAATAGAAAACAGGTCATTTAAATTGTAATAATATTTGACCATATTAATGTTTTTACTGCTTTTTTGAACAAAAATAGCAACAGTAGCTAGTGTATATGCTCTCCTCCCAGTCTCCTTTCCATTACCCCCGTCAACAAAAAGTGTCGAAAAAGCCACCCCCCCCCACTCCCTATTTAATTCTCCGACTGTCACAGACTGGAGGCAAGTGCGATGGACCACAATTGGTCACACATGCCCGGCAACCACGGCCAGCCCAACACGGAGTCATACTGAGAAGACGACACACACTGCAGGCTTAGATGCTCTAAACCGGTCATAACATTTTTACATCCAAACCTAATTTCGTATTCCACCTAAAAAAAAAAAAAAAAAAAGAGAAAAAAAGTTACTCTTCAGTTACATCTACAATCCCCCAACATGGGGAAACAGGACAGAGTAAAGGTCAAATATTAGCTTTACACACCTCAGCCAATCATAGGACTAGAAGGAAATTTTAATATTTCACCCTGGTGAGAGAGTATCGTGAGCTCCTGAGTGAAATCATCAATTACTAGTTTTACTTAATATACAACAGCGATTAAAACAGACGTTAGCTCCCCTCACCAGATCAAAAATCAGCTTGCGAACGTGTTCTTAATTGGTGTCTGAATTAAAATGGCACACATTGAAACAATGCACGAGTAAATAACAAACCTTCAAGTATTCCCTCCTGTAGAAAACCACAAAGTGAATCGCATTAAATAAACAACTGTACATTTAAGAGAAGACAATGTAATTCATTCGCTTTTAAAGACGGCTCCGAAAACCTCTGGATTTTAGGGGCTACAAGATATATCACCACTGTACTTGTTCTATTGCCAGCAGCCTTAAAGTCCCAAATAAGAATTACAGTGCTGCAGTGAGTCCCTAGTACAAGCAATAATAACTATTTTTTTGTAAACCACCTGTCTAGACAGGTTTTTCAAAGTATAAAATGACTAGAAGAGAATCAAATGAACCGCGGTCACATTCAAAAGCTCCTTTAAGCTGATTTGAATAACAGATACGTGAAAGTACTCTGCTTTCCAAGAAACAGTTACACAGAGTAAGAAAAAAAACAACAACAACTATTGATTCATTTGCCACAGTTCTGCGAGACGTACTGGAAGAGCAAAATATTCTCAAAGAGGCTTGTGAATGTGGCACAAAGGATATTATTACAGCAGAAAACGACACCTAATTTTCAAAAAACAATCATGGCATTATGGCGAGAAGCTTTAAAATCTGTCAGTATGTGGAAAACAAATCTATGGACAGATTTTTAGTCAGAGAATAAATTAGCCTTCGTGCTAAAACGTATTTGTGTGAATGCTTTTATTTCCCCCAGCAGTGTAGCTTTCAGTGTTTATGACTGCGAAACAGAGTTCCATTAAAAGTGGAATAATAAAATTAAAAAAACCAAACTGTTTTTTGATGGCTTTTAACATCCACATTTCTCAGGACATATCTATTGCTGTTCTGACCATCTTTATTTAAGCGTAGGCTCAGGAAACGCATTTTTGAGTGAACTACAGCAGAAGGTTTTGTCCGTTCTCAACAGTCTCTGTGCGGTCTTGCATCAGTCTGCAGATCCCCTCTTGCTTTACAAAGGTCGTTATTGCATCTTTCTGTTCAGGGCTCACAGTGGACGTTCTTGAATCCCGGGAGCGTGACCTTGCCTTTCCGTTTGAGGTCGTCCTCGGAGCCGACGTTCATGCGCTGGATGAGCATCTTCTCGTAAAGCAGGGGGTGGTACGCACCCAGAGTGCAGGCGGCGTCGTAGTAACGCTCGTGGTAGTGGCACAGGTCCGTCTGCCGCAGTGAAGGAATGTACTCGTACACGTGAACCTCTTCACATAAGGACATCATCAGCA
Source organism: Barbus barbus (assembly GCF_936440315.1). Taxonomy (NCBI): domain Eukaryota; kingdom Metazoa; phylum Chordata; class Actinopteri; order Cypriniformes; family Cyprinidae; genus Barbus; species Barbus barbus. The sequence goes on from NC_136738.1 coordinate 3,902,731, forward strand.
GGATGCCTGAAAGACACCCAAAACTAGTCATTAAATAAAATATGAAAATTATTGAAGCATACAATTTAAATAGAAAGCCATCTAAATAATTACACAATATTTTCCAGAATATAAATAGCATATTTATCATCTGAAATATGCTGCGGCATACATGTCAAAGCAAATTAATGCAATTAAAGTCAAGCGCATTTCCCAAACGCTTTTACTAAATTAGTTTAGGTCTGGACTTTAGAATTCATGTTTCAAATTATTGTTACTATAATTTTGGTTATAGGCTGCTTATATTTTTCATTCCTGTTTGGTTCAGAATACAGGCTGCATGCAATAACAGAGAGAGCAGTGTGGTCCAATTCAACAGTGATGAACTGGTCAATCGCTTACTGGCAAATTTAAACAAAGTCAGTGAATGAGAAAATAAGATAAGCAGACAAAAGGACCATTCAGGAAGCAAAATCTGTGACATGATTAAAAAGATGAGAAAATTAGGCTTGTAAAGTGCAATTTCCATTTAATTAATTTCGCTCAGCCAAGACCTACAATAACGTTTATGCTGTCAGTTCAGGAATCTATGGATGTCAATCTGTCATTTTTAGAGAAGTCATTATATTTTGATAAAAGATTTTTCACCTTTTATAATAACGTACTGATGAATTGTGCACAGTAATAATGTATATTAGGAAATTAAATTGATACATTTTAAATTTCAGGTTGACTTTTAGGCCTATTCACACCATCATCAAGAACAAAACTTTTCACCAATCTCTAAGAAATTTCAGCATACAAAAGCAATATGCATACTGGTTTGAAATTTGCTTTAAGGTGTGATGGCATTTGCTGTTGATCTGCGTAAGGAAATAGGAATCCACACGAGGACGAGAAAGTTTGTTTCACAAATTCACTGCGTTGACCAATATAAAAATGCATGGCTTGAAAGTGACATCTACACTCTAAAAAATGCTGGGTTAAATACAACCCAGTGCTGGGTAAAATATGGACGAACCCAGCGATTGGGTTGTTTTTACCCAGCGGTTGGGTTACTGCCCAGAAGGTTGGGTTAAACATTTAACTCAACTGTTGGTTGAAAACAACCTAGCATGTCTTCTGTCCAATATTTACCCAGCACTGGGTTGTATTTAACCCCACATTTGTTAGTGTGTATGTAAGCTGTGCCAAATGCATTGCCACACTACTGCAACAGACCTTTTTCACCTGTGAAATTTCCCTAATGTAACCACACCTTGATTTAACTTTCTTTTTTTTTTTTTATAAATCTTGTGCTGAAAATTTGCTGTTTAAAAAGCGTTTGCATTTTTGAGACAGTGTTTCTCAGGTCTAAAGTGTCTCTTCTCTTGTTTTTTGTCCAAAGTTCTACAGGTGTTTCTGCATCTTGTTCTGCTGTCAGAGGAGTTTGATGCAGAACGGTCATTCCTCTATGCCCTCCAAGACCACAGTCATCCAGCTCAACCGTAGAGTCCACAGTAACACTGTTGCCTGCACCGCTCACATCTCTACCGGCATCCACAACCACAACTGCAGCACTCCGGCCACAGAGAGGACCAACCCTCCAGGTCACCACCTAACCTGAGCCCTCCCGGCCCGGCCCGGCACAGGAGTCATGACATCGAACATAACGTAGACAGTGTGGGTGATGGTCAACCCTGCCTTGTCCTGCCTTGTTTCTTGTGCTTGCTTCTTCTGCAGTTGCAACAATGAATTGTTAATTAATTAGAAAAAAGTGGATGGTCAACAATGCATTTCATTGCTGATTAGTGCAGTCTTTTCGCTGTGCATGAAGAACCTTGAGTGATTTGCATTAATAAAACCACAAAACAAATACACACACTTTAAAAATACAAGAGGCTACAGGACAAGGTGGAATGTCAAAAAAGAAAATGGTACATGGCAAGAAGTCTGAAGCACAAGAGCACAATATATTATATGCTTCATATGAGGCTATAAGCATATGTTTCCATGTGGGCAGGCTGCCTCAAACAAAGAGTTCAATTCAGTTTTTCACCAAATTCATTCATAAAATCTAAATTATGTCCTTTTATTAGAAACGTATAAAACCGTCCTGACAAAGAGTTGGAAGATAAGGATGTTGTCCTACAAGAGAAGGACTGTATATCTATTAATTGTGTTACCTTTAAGATGTACACAAAACTAAACTAAAGGTTTTGCCAGCATAGGAATAAATTACACAAAAAATAACTCTTCTGCTGCTTTTCAAATGTGATCTGCACATTATATTGTAATCCTTTGTATAATATTTGAAAAAAGTTTGCTCAAAATATGATGCATTCATTTTTTTTGTTTAAACTTAATTTGCACATCTGGCAAGGCGTTAAATATTGGAGTAAGACGTTAAATCAATTATTCAAGAATTTACAGCCCTACTTTAATTTATTTTAGATACATATACTTATCTTTTGTTGTCTTAAATGGTTTAAAATGATAATTCTCTTATTGTTCATGTTTCATTTGACTTAGTTAAGAGTATTGTATATGATATTATTTGAAGGGTTTGTTGAATGTCAAAATTGTCATTTTCCCTTTGGTGAAGAACACTGATATTGCACAAGTAATATTTCCTTTGTGTTAAATGTGTCATAAAAACTCCTAAGAAAAAGGTGGTTGAAAAATGTGTTGCATATTCATGAATTCATGAAGCTATTTCATGAATTATATATATATTAATTTTGTGCTTAACAAGAGGATTTGTTCTCAGAACAAAATTTAACCATTATTTGTTACCAATACCAAAGAAAGAGCATTCTTATCTGTTCTGTCTTGCCTCAATTCCTCCCAGTTATGTTTCATATGGTGAGTTACATTGCTATCTGAGCCCATATCACTGATGTATGGAAAATTATTTTACCATAAAGTAAAGGCACACTGATCCAGATCACTTCACATCTGTGACAATGACAGAGTTTCAGGATCTACGCAATAAGGAACTGTTTTTCCAAAAGGGGAACCTTCATCCCAAAAGACTAAAAAACGGTGATGAACATTTCACTTGGGATCCAGAACAAGGAATTCTCAGAGGGATTTCCAAAAGTGTGCTTTTTAAATGTGCTGAATGTATGGCTGGGGTTGAATAGTGTCTATAAGGACTCTCAAACTCATCAATATAGCTTTCTTCGCCATAGCACTGAAAGGACCATGTATAAAGTGCCAAACACACCAAGGGGACCAATGTGAGGATTTCTGCATTTAATTATCTGTTTCTTTGTAAAGGTTAAAAAGAAATGACCCAGAAATTGTCATGACATTACAAACTGGATGTTTGCCTGTCGATTTATTGTGCCATTTGTTGTTCAAGTATAAAGGCAGATCAATCGATGAATAGATCTCAGAAGTCAATGAGTTATGAGAAACACGTGTAAAGTTGTCTGTGATTTTTTTTTATAAATGGGGGAGGCATAAACAGTCTTAAATGATTGTGAATGGTCTTTTCATAAGATCAGCGTCACAATTTGACTACTAAACCTTTTAAAACAAGTAATTATAACTGGTTTCCACAGTGTAGCAGCATTACATACTAGACTTGCCACATTAGAATTTTTCACACCATTACGATATTCAAGTTCAAACTGATTATACCAGTATTAGAGCTGGCTTCAATTCATTTCAAGTTTGAATTGGAAGTGACAAATCAGGGGTGAGCGGTTTACCCTTTATATAGTTTTCTCATTAACTCCATTATTTATTCATTCAGACTGATTTGTGAATGTATAAAGCGTACGAAAACGAGAGGCAGATTTAACATGACAACTATAATAAGCCAATCATAGTTCAATGGAGGCACTGCCTCCTCTTTTCCTCCAATGAATAAAAATATGTTAAAAATAATATAGATGCCACACCACACTTCTCTGTGGCCCTACATCTGCAAGGAAAGTCTGGATGTGTCTGCAATATAACCGGATATCTAACACCTGTTCAACAAGATCTGTAGCTACAGGCAATTACTTTCTGAGCCCGAAGCAGTATCAATAGTTTCTATAGATCTTACAGTGAACGATTAACGTGTGTGTTGCCTCCTTTTTAAATAAATAACCTCATTAAGTTATATCATAACTGGACCTTCTGGTAAAAATGACAGACTTCTCTGGTGACATGTGCCAGGCTTCTCCAATCACTTTTAATTCGAAAGCCTGCATTCGGATTTATTTCCGTTCTATTAACATCTGATCCACTCTACATTCGTTTTCGATAATCTGTTACACTTGGATGTACATCACAATATGTAAGAAACATATTTTGTTTCATCGCAACTGTAATACATCATAAAGTAAGTGAGATTGTGGTCAGAGTGATTTTGTTGGTGCCGAAATGTGGGTCAGATTCTCCTTGGCTCTAGTTCAACACGAGCTCCATTGCTGGATGAAAACATGGGGTGTCCATCTGCTCCTCTATCTCTCCCTGTAGTTTCAGCCAACACAGACTGAGCAGACATCCCACAACCTCCTAACAGAGCCGAAGACATACCTACAAACCCATCATGACAAGTCAATCTGCTAAAGGTCACTTTCCATCATCAAGTATGGCGCAAAAAAGTTAATTTGACTGATTTGGCTTTTTCTCCATGACAGCCATTCTGAATTAGCCATGTACAAAACAATTCTTTTTGTCACATGCCTGACAGCCACAAGTGCCATTTTGTGAGCTGTATATTTTAGTAACAAAACCAAAAAGACAAAAACATGAGTAGAAATGTGAAGTGGACAATGCGTTCCACTTGTAGTGTCTTGAGTTGTTAGCTAGCTGTGTCACTACTGGCATTAATTGTAGTACTCGCTTTATGACCGATGTCACAATTGAAAGGCAAATAAAACACTTGCACAGATTCCTAAAATTACACCCATTTTCTTTAGAGACAGTAACAAGAAGTGTGCAATTTCTGTATCACCAAAAAAAGAATTGCAGACAAGTTTGTTGGAACTGTCTAACTGAGATTGAACAACTGACAATTTCACCTCAAATACTGGCAAACGTTTGGGTTGGGACTGTAAAAGAGGTTTGAAAACAGTCATTATTGTTGCAGTTTTACTTGTTATTGTTTGTGCCACTGAAATTGCACCCGTGTCTTACCTATGAACCCTGAGGAGGGCGGGTTGGGCTGGATGTTCTCCAGATTGTTAGCCTGAATCACATCCCATAACTGCCAGATGTATCTCGGGTGCAGGATGTAGAAAGGCTGCGCGGGGAAGTGCATCCTGTGCTCCATATACGGAGTGAACAAGTTGTAGTCTGGATTTGAGTACCACTACAAAAATAAACACACAACAACACTACATGAGCAAAGTGGCTCTCAGGGAACTAAATTTGGATTCATTTCAACCAGTAAGGTTGAAAGTGAAAGGCTGTCCTTCAAACTGTTAGTCCTAGTTCATTGAGAAAGAATTGTTCAGAAAAAAAACCTTTACAGTCCACTAGAATCATTCATTGCACGTTCCTGCAGTAACCTCAATGTTACCTATAGATACAACAGAACACCTTCAATCTGGGACCTCTGACACTGTAGTCAAGAATCATTCCTCAACACCAAGGTTTTGCAAAATGGACTTCATAAAGATACTGAATGGAGCTGATGAAAAGCTAATAATTTATATACAATATAACATTTAGTTTTTTACCTGCAAAATTGATTTACCTGCATGTCGTATGACCATTAGTAAACATCAAAGAGCCATTATCATGCAAAAAATTATAATAAATTATTCAAATAATCTTCAAGTAAGAGGGTAAGTTGTGAACTGAAAACTAGACTGCTTACTGTTATATATTAGTTATATATTATGAAAATCAAAAGTAAAACTGTCAGCATCAACACCGACTCCATGCATAATTATTTTTTAAACATTAAAAAAATAAAAAAAACACTCGTTGGAAGAAATATAATTCCAAGCTTGTATTAAACTAAACCTAAAATTAATTAGCACAAAATGAATTCAATTCTGAAGGAAAACGCTCTTTAACATTTTGTACTTCTGTTCTCTGTACACAAAAAGCAGGTTCATTGTGTTAACTGTATGTTAATTGCATATTGTTCTCAAAATGCTCCACAGCATCGTTCATGTGCTTTATGAGATTTACTATTGTATTCTTGAATTGACGTGGGAAAAAAAATAAATAAAAAGAGCATAACTATGAAAACAGACTAAATTTACTACAGAAATAACCACTGGCCTCGCACCGTACTTATAGACCCAACTCCTGCCAACATATTGACCTTCCCATCAAGAAAAATGGCTCTTTATTGAAAGGGAAAGTGAAAGCTCTACAGTTTAATTGGGGCTGAGGTGGTCCACAGAGTCAGACACACATTCTCTCTTCCTTTTCTAAAGGCCTGCTATGGAAATGGTGCAATTGTCATGTCTCCTTCACATAATAACGGGGTCGTGAGATGGCACACATCATGAAGGAACATGTTACTCTGTGGGAGTAGTCAGTCAAGGCAAAGCAGCATAGAGATGGCCATCTACTCTGTGTGCATCTACTCTGTGTGAATGCCCTATTTCATGTCTACATTAATGGGGGAGGATTGGATTGGGGACATCAGAAATGGTGTTGTAAGGCGGTTTCAATGAGGTAAGGGCACAAAGGACAGATTGAAAGCATTTATAGTAATCCATTCTGATCTTTTTTCCCCTTCTATAGTGGTTTATGATTCACAGCGGTGTGTGAACAGAAGCGCTCAGACCAGACAAATCAGAGTAACCTTCCCGCATGGCGCCTGCACCCACTCACAGCACTGCGCTCATCTGAATTGCAAAAGTAACACGTCACTGCTCTCTGTACATGTGCAAGGAAAAAAAAATATCTATGATTTATAGAGTTGTTATTGCACAGAAGTTTTGAAGACGTCAAAGCACACATTTTTGTTGAGAACAGTTTCATAGGTGTGTGTTTAATGTGTTTTTGGGTAATTAGTACTCACTTTGTGCAGGTTGAGGGTGTATGGAGCAGGATCCCATGCCACCAGCGTTACATTCTTATACAATGAGCTTGTGTTGAACTGATGCTTGGGATTCGCCAGGATCTGCACACAAAACAGACAATGTGTTACACCGAGAAGACAAACAAAACTAGTTGAGTGCAACTAACTTCTTGGTTAGGCAGAAAATGTAATAGCATCATTGACTAACTTGACCAGGCACAATCTGATATGCTTTCCATGAAGAGAATCAGTTCCCACTGAACATGCTGCATACAGTAGCGGCTCCTGACCAGAAATGTAGGTGGGTAGATTCTGGTTAGTATTATAGGCTATATGACCTAAGTGACCAAAGTTGTTGGATCATCGTTGTTTTCACTCTGCACGACTATCTGGGGTAGCATTCAGTTACTGCCGTGTTCACATTGCACGATGGATCGGCGACAGGAGGTTACACACGGCATTACTTTACAATAGCCGACAACTCTGTCTGGTCCTCAAACTGTTTCGTATAACTCCTCCCCGAACTTCCTGCTGCTTTGTTTCTCTCTCATTGGCTATAGGTCATCGTCTATGTATTTTTCTGACAGTACTCATTTCACACAGCAGGTCCAGATATTTAGCATGCCAAATATTTCCACGGGCGTCAACCATTCTCTCAGATCGCATCTTTGATCATTCACACTGCGTGACTGTCACTCGCGACTGTCATTCGTTCATTTATTTGAACGAATGAATTATAACATTTATTTGAATTAATTAGTGATCAATAAATCGAGAGAGAGCGATGACATTTGGGTGTGTGAATAATCAGTGTCTCTACAAACACTGAAGCTGTGAGTTCAAAAACCCTTGTTGCAGAGGAATAATGTAACGATCCAATATCTAAGCTATTTTATTAATAAAAGTCGCAGGGCATCGTTGACAATTTTTTGTACTCCTGAATGATTCTGTGCGTACGCAGGGAAATTCTCTTTCTCTCTCTGTGTTTGTGTGCATCCATGAAAGTAGCGCATTAATATAGAACGGTGATTAAACTGACTTAGAAATACCTGTGCATTAAACTGTCAACCAATCAGAATTGAGTATTCAGACAGACCATGGTAAAATCATTATTATTATTACTGTCATCTTTATTGGTTATTCTTTTGCAACTGCTTCCCTTTCTGATATCTTGTATATTCCTCTTTAGTTTAAACAGGCACTTGTGAATAGCCTGTAAAAAAAGATTTATACTTTTACCAATTTGTTGTGATTTAAAGGGGTCATATGGTGTGATCAAGTTTTTCTTGGAGTGTTAGAAGCAGTTCATGCATATATAAGATCCATAAAGTTGCAAAGACTAATGTCTCAAACCCAAAAAGATATTCTTTATAAAAATGTTAAGACTCTTCCACGGCTTCCTAAAACGCCTCCACAAATCTACGCCACTATGTTGGAAGATTTGCATAACACCGCCCAAATGTTTACACAAAGAAAGAAGCCGGAACTTATTCTCGCTGTAGTATTGTTGCCGCCGCCATGTCATGGAGATGCTGTGTTTCCAAATATGGTAAGGTGAATCTTCGGCCAATATTCGGCCAATCACAACACTGGTTAGCTGGCCAATCAGAGCACACCGTGCTTTTAAGACCGATGAGCTTTGTAAAAATCGACGCGTTTCAGAAAGGAACAATAATGTGTTTTATGAACCTTAAACCGTGTAAACACATTACATTACACCCAATACACAAAATGACGTTATTTTTAGCATCATCATAGAACCCCTTTACAAATTTGGCCCGCTAACTGACAATCTTTCAAATAAGTTCTCTAACAGACGACACCATTACACTAAGGATGATCTGTGCCGCTTCCCATGTTCACAATCCTGCGCCTGACAGTGAAGACATTTATAATGTTAAAAATGATTTTTCTTTTGATTTTTCTTACAAATAACTTCTTTTGAACGTTATATTCATCAAGAACCTATGTATGCATCATGGTTTCCACAAAAATACTAATCGGCACAACAGCTTTAAAATGAAGAAGAAAAATAAGTATAGCTGATTTTATTGTATTTTTGATCAAATAAATGCAACCCTGATGACCTACTTTAAAGGTTTTGGAGTAAGATAAAAAAAAAAAAAAAAATGTCTTTGAAGGTGCCATAGAATACATTGATACAATATTTTAAATTGTTCTCTGATATCTACATAGAAGGTATGAGGCTTAGGTAAGAGCAAAAATTCTCCAGAAACGGTTTTACATGTCCATTTACAAGCCTAGGATTTGCCCCTAGAATTAAATGGTCTGTTGTTACCTTATTTGGAAGGGTCATGAATAATAATGTTGAGCTCTGTTCTGATTGGCTGTTTCACAGTGCGGCTCATTTCAACAGCAGAAAGGAAACACAGGGAAAAATATATATTTCAATACTCTCTCGCGCAGTTATATCGTTGGGTAATTATACTGTAAATAAAATGCGGGCATTAGGGAGCCGCTATTAATATGCAGGGCATTGAAACTGCTTTCGAATGCACAATCGCTTTTTAGTTTCACTTTCAATTTTTTTTTTTTACTTACCACACATTTTACAAGATCAGATGCTTGTCATTGGTGCTCAGGATCAGTAAATTATTCGCCATCATCCTCAGTCATCTCTCCTTACTCTGTTTATGTGGTAAGTGAAATCTTATGTACTGTAATGTAACAGGTTACCGCTAGCAAGGAGATAACCATGTCCCTTTAGTGGCTCGCGTTATTTTAATAGAACACATTATTTGCTTTCCGTGCCTTTCTTAATACAGACACCAACCCATCCCTGCACAGCCTGGAACATAATATTTATTTCCATAATCTGCCATTTTCGCTGTTGTCCTCGCTTGTTTCTTTACAATACTTGCAGAACTTCGGCTGGTGGCTGGCTTTGAACATGGGCGAGTATGTGCAAATGTTGGGGGCGTAATTATTAGTGATCCCAACTAACGTCACAGTCGGTGTTATGTTCTGATTCGCCTATTTTTCAGTGGTCTTTTGCATTCACAAGATTTACATAAGGAGGAGGAAACAATGTTGAGGCTCACGGTATGTCATTTCCATGTACAGAACTGTTATTATTCAACTATGCCAAGGTAAATACAGTTTTCCATACAATGACACCTTTAAACAGTAGTGTGAGTATGTGGTGGAGGCAAGATTGTCAAAAACTAATGCCCTAAATTCAGTCTGTTCCCCACAACAGCTGCTGACTTGGATCTGGGATGAATCATTTGAACCACTCACTGTACCTTTATAGAGCTTATGTGTTCATTTCAAAGCCTAACAGTTCACGGTCACCACCTCTTTTTATGTTCCACAGAACAGAGTCACATGGGTTTGAAATGTCATGCAGGTGAGTAAATGACAAAAATGTTCTTTTCGAAGAGTACTTTCTCAGACACTACTTTGCAATAAACCACCAAGCATAATTTCGGTTTACACTGATCTGTCCATTCATGAAATCTGACAAAGGACACAACACATCCCGCAACTCGAACGCAGAGCGGTCTCTGTTCTGCATAGTGTGTTTTTAGTCCGTTTTTTTACCTGGCTTTTGCTTGTGTCCACTAGGACACGATGACTCAGATCTAGCTGAATACACTCACAGCCGGAGGACACGAGCCAAAGGGTGTTCAAATGAGATCTGCTTCAATTATGTGGCTGATTCACAGAAAGTCACAGTATTAGCAGTAAGAACTGAAAACATCAAACATCGCTCACCTGAGAGTTGATGATGCGTATTGTGGTTTTATTCCCAACGTCTCTTTCATAACTCTCGGTAGGAGCTGTATTAAAACGCAGCACTGCATCATGGGAGTCTGGAATTACAAAAATTGGAGCTTTAATCACATTGTGCCTTGGACGGAGTCATTATTAAAAAAAACTAAAACAATGAGTGAACAACAAAAGCATTTCACTCCTGCACATCTTCTGATAGCAAGACAAAACAACATGAACTAAGAGAAAGAGAAAACAGGCCCCAATCCATTAACCACCTACATATACAATGAAAAAATAAAAGTTCTCACTCACTGAATGGTTTTTAACACACTGAGCAAGAACACAAATCGAAAACACATCATGTACATTGCAGTGTATTGGAGGAAATGTGAGGGCGCAGTGGTCACTGATCAATAAGAGTGAACAGCATTAGTAAACATGTTCCTCACAATGCTCGACCCTGTAATCTGTTGTTAGGAACTGTGCATGCAGCTTGTTCAGAGAACAAAGTTAGAAGGCATTTATTGCTGGGTTCTCCTCTGGGGGCTTTTTATTGATTGGATATCTCCCATTTAATCTGCCATGAGATTGAGTGACTTTAAAGCCCATGCTGAGGTCACTAAAAAATGAGAATTGCCCTCCACTGTGGCTCTCAAATGTCATTCACATTTCCACCTATTCAAAATTGGTGCGTCACATTCAGGTATGACACGGGTGAAAATCAATAGTGTTTGGTATGAAATGACCATTTTTGGGGGGTTAATGATGCTTGTATAATGTCCTCTAAATCATTTTTCACTCCCTATCAGTGCATTAGAGCAGGTCAAGTGATTAGGCAGTATTTCTCAGCTGCAAAACCCTCAGTTTGTGAATCAGGCATGTGATTGTGATAAAAACGCCAAAAGAGAATTACATTTTATGGGAGGGAAAAAAATTAATAATTTTAATGTGTAGTTAACTACTGAATAATATTAGTTGACAACATTTACTCATAGGGTTAAGATTATGATTTAATTTAGGGTTAGTTGCTTGTAATTAGGCATCATTTATGGTTATTACTATAGTTAATACATGTAACATTTAACAAAAGACACTAAAATAAATGTTACCACAAATAATAATTTAAAAACAACTTAAGTAAAAAAAAGTAAAAATACGATAATCTTAAATGACAACCTAATTAAAAAAATAGATATAATAATTTAATAGAAATAATCAAATTTATTTGAAAAAATAACAAACAACTAAATTTCACTTTATTTAAATGTATAATATAGTATTATGTTTATTCAAATTAATTTTATACACAGGGATGTTATTGTAGTCAAATTAAGTCATTATTAATTTTAAAATATTCAACATTACAAACTAAAAACAAACTTATTCAGAGAATCATGCCGAGGTCTAAAACAACAGTGCTCTCTAGTGGACTAACTGTTTACTGTAAGAGAGAGAGAGAGAGATAGAGAGAGAGAGAGAGAGAGAGAGAGAGAGAGAGATAGAGAGATAGAGAGAGAGAGAGAGAGAGAGAGAGAGAGAGAGAGAGAGAGAGAGAGAGAGAGAGAGAGAGGGAGAGGGAGAGGGAGAGGGATAGAGAGATAGAGAGATAGAGAGATAGAGAGATAGAGAGAGATAGAGAGATAGAGAGATAGAGAGATAGAGAGATAGAGAGAGAGAGAGAGAGAGAGAGAGAGGAGAGGGAGAGGGAGAGGGAGAGAGAGATAGAGAGATAGAGAGATAGAGAGATAGAGAGATAGAGAGATAGAGAGAGATAGAGAGATAGAGAGATAGAGAGATAGAGAGAGAGAGAGAGAGAGAGAGAGAGAGAGAGAGAAATGAAGTCAGTGATGAATAGCCTTTTCCCCCCGGACGTGACAATGACAGATCTTATGAAGGAAGCCCCTCACCTCCTCATCCATCTCTCCGTTCAGCTGGCATGCCGTTTATTGGCCTTCATCAACCAGCAATATTTTCAAAGCAGTATATTTGAGCTTGACATTGAGCATGTCCCCACTATTTTGACAGGGACATCAGTCTCCTGAGAGAATATAATTCACATCAGGAGAGGAAAAGAGCCCACGCGTGTGTGTATGAAAGAGAGAAATAGTGAGAAATTATATAGACACAGGATGTGAAAAGAAGATCCAAATGTTAAAAGAACAGAAAGCCCTCTGAAAATTATGAACAATTATATTATGTTTTATATATTTGTGCTTTGTGGAGAGACATTGCAATACCACTAGGTGGCAGATGAAGACCAACAACTAGGGTACTAAGTCTCATTGAACCAGACCTTTGACGGCTCAAGGTTTAGTCCACATTGCAGCTTATTCTGGTAAAGTACCACCTACTTAGACTGACACACATACAACCACAAACACTTTATACAGATGTATTGGAACTAGATGAAACCACAATAAACAAAAGATATCACGAGACGGCCCACAAAGCATTGCTGAGGCACTCCTATTGCTTTACAGGAACATTGTTTTGAACAAAATATCAGTTTCAAAATCCATACGGACAATAGGAAATACCATAACGCAGGAAAAAGTTAAAGCACTGTGTGGAAAAATACGGATAATATTTCAAACAGTTGAAATAAATACTAGAGGAAAAAAAAAAAAAAGTAATTTAAAATGCATCCTATTTTCTTTTCATTTCAATATTTTATACAGCAACTGTAAAAGACAATACTAAAACTGTATTTTATGGCTGTCTTCACTTTCAAATGTTAAACAATCAAGCTTTTATTTTTGCCGGAAAACCGCAAGAACCCTTTAAAGCTTTTCTTGACAACAGTCGATTTATAAACTGGAAGATGGTTGGCACATGAGGCATTTTTTTAATGAGCTCTATAAGTGGACCAAAATCAGAGCTCATGCAAAGATCGCTTTTGAGTGGAGAAGCTTTTACTGCGGACCAAATCGCTGTGAGACACTGAAAACACTGGATTCATGAGCCGCTCACATGTAAAACGCAGTGTCGAGTTTCACTCTAATATATGCTATGCTTATATTTAATTAAATCGGAACCCTTGAGATTAGATGAGAGATATAGCTTAGTTCACTTAAGTTTTAAAGTCAACACCCTGACAAGCTTTGGCAAACCCAGTGACGTGTTTTTTTTCTCAGGAGTGCTTGAATTAACCAACAAACCTTACGCTGCATGCTGACTGATAAACAACCTGTGTGCTCTTACATCCACAAGTTGAGTAAAGAAAGTCAACCACGTTAGCGCTTGCAGGAAAGAGAAAATACTTTCTCATTTTGCGGAGCAATATGCATCAGACATTTAGTAAACAGACTGTGGGTGTCCGTAGGCGTTTTGTCTGCGACTAGCATGGTAGACAAGAAACAGCTGAGAGATTGCACAGCATTGCATATGAAAGCAGCGGTAATGTGACTCAAAGCTGAAATCTCTCTGGAAAAAACTAATGTGAGAAACTACAAACTACAGTGTTAAAAACAAAAAACAAAAAAAACAATGGCCTTTTTTTTTTGTATGCATAGATGAATGTTCAGGGAAATAATACGGTTTAGATGAGCTGAGCCGGAGACGGGCTTCTCATGGAGAGCTCTGGCAGATCTGCTCTTGGCTGTGCTGTGGATTTGCTGGCTCTCTAGCTCGTCCTTGAGTATATTTGGAGGACACACTAGGTTGGCACGGCTGATGGGAAATGTTTAGACAAGCTGAATTTAATAGACAGGCTAAAGGGGTTGTGGAGGAATAGAACCTGATCAAAACTGGCCTCAGTCTAAATTAAAATTTAAGGAAAATCAATTTAAGACTTATATATTGTGAGTGAAGTAATACTGCTACTCTACAACAAATGTAACAAGCATTTCAATCAATACAGCTGCGTGCAGCTATTACAGAGTGCAGTACATCAGTGGCATGAACACTATAATGATTGGTTTGGTCTTGGCATACCTTGTTCCAGCAACTAAACAGCCAACATAATGTAAACTCATGAACAACAAAAGGTACAACTTCAGGATTCCCACAACGAAGTTTCAAACCTACAATCTTCAAGACTATTTCTTATAAACACAAAGCTTTTCACTTCACTAGATGTTAATTGATGGACTGGAGTTGTGTGGATTGTGATATTTGTATCAGCCGTTTGGACTCTAATTCTGACGGCACCCATTCACTGTAGAGGATCCATTGATAAGCAAGTGAAGTAATGCTAAATTTCTCCAAATCTGTTCCCTAAGAAGAAACAAACTAATCTAATCTTGGAAAGCCAGTAAGGGCAAGTAAATTTTCAGCAAATTTTGGGTGAACTATTGTTTTAATTGTTGTCCATTTTAGTAAAATGGCATCTAATTTTGCTAAACTAAATTCACCCCGATTGACCCTTTGCAAAGAGCTTGATTGACAGTCGATCTGACTAATCATAACGCCAAATCTGCCATTTTAATGTCTTTCCGCAGTTTAAATAAAATATGTTCTGATGTTCATTCATGTTTATTTTGTGCTTTAAGTAGATATGAAAGGATTGGTTGATGAGTGCCGCTACAGTGATCGGTCACGTCACATTAAAGAGCCACAAAACAGCATTTATTGTTGGAATTTCTTAAATGACAATTTTGAAGACCTTGTTTCATACCAGAAGTAACCTGCTCTGTCTTGTCTGTCAACGTGTTGTCAGTTTCCTCTTTGCTCCGCAACGTATTTTTCACTGCGTGAGAACATTTGTGGTGTGAGAGCGGCATGGCTTGTAAATAAGGACGACGGGTCTTTGCAAAAGGTCAATTAGTACCCCAAATTCCATAACGTTTTAATTTATTTTAATTCAAAAAGTCATCCATTCGATCCTTCAGTGAAATGACATCTCTCTGGTGATGAATACCAGATTCGGCTTATATCAAGTCCCAATCGTATGTATTTTTGTCTCCTTTTCCAATAATACTTTAGACTCAAATTTGTGTCACCATACAGCAGAAAAATATGTCTCCACTCAACATAACTTGAAATACAGTTCAATGGACTAAGAAAAATCTGGCAGAATAAAAACATTAAGAGCTACAATTATGTCTCACTTTAATAACAGCAAAAAATGATATACACAAATGCTGATAGCTCCATCATAACAATGGCAATAAAATATAAATATTGGAGGAAAGTAAATTGCCCCACAGGGAAATTTAGTGATATTTAGTGCAATTATGAAGCAAGACAGTGAGAGAGGAAGCCCTTGAGTACAAGTACAAATGTAATTAGAATCGTGATAGAAAAGATGGTTCAAAATCATCTACTCCGCAAATGACTGAATCTATTTGTCTCATCACCACCAAATGCTTTCATGAGACGACACAGTCACCATTATCCTGAGAAACAACAAAAGCTATGCCATCACCATGGAAACCCACCCTCTGTGCCCACTACCGCTCTGCCACCATAGATGCCAAAGCTTGAAGAATCTGGACTCTTTGTGTGCTCTGTGATACTCGTGGTTATGTAACCGTAAAGGGCATCGGTATCCCACTGACCCTTTCAGAGAAACTGGCATCACCACGGAAACAAAAAACCACAAGTGAAGCGAATGAGAGATAGAACGGATCCTAAACTCAACCAAAAACAAGGCCTCTCTTCACAGGCCAGTTTCACATCTTTTAGAAGAATCTTCTGGTTTTGAATCAACTATGATGGAAAAGATAACAAGGAATCCCAAGCATCAATAAAAACAAAATGAATGAACACACAAGAAAATATTAAGCCGTTGACAAATTAATAGTTATGACTCTGAAACCTGATTGGGTGAGTCACAACCAAAACAGCCATCAGTCAGGCTAATGAACTATATTAGAGATAGAAATTGATCATTCTGGTCCACCATTTTATAAAACCAATCAGCAGGGATAAACCACTCTAAAAAATCTGAACGATACTGATAAGCTGTATCAGTGATGAGAATTTAATTTATTATTTTATGGAAGAAATCATGTAAGGCAGACATCAGATTTTAAAACCATTCCATATTAATTTCAATGCTTCTAGTGAATTTAGGCATCATAACATCATAAAGTACAGTATATGCATTAAAATATGCTAAATATTTTTAAATGCATGTTAATATTGAGATTTATTAAATTTTTATTTTTAAGGATTGATGGCAAAAGAAGCCTAAATGTAAACAAACAAACAAACAAAAACAAATAAATAAAATGACAATATAATAATAAATTACTATTATTATTAATTATTATTAATTTAAATAAAAATATGATTGGATAATGTGCTTGTTACATTTTTTATTTATTCAAAATAATTATTACTTCACCTTCTTTTGCCTAATGTAGTAGTAGTAATAATGATAATAAATTCTTCTTCTTATTATTATTATTAAATTAGGCAAAAATAATATTATTTAGCAAGCTGTCAAATGTGCTTTACAAAAAACAAACAAAAACATTAAAACAAGAATAAACATGCATCATAAAATCAAGTAAAAACTACCCTAAAAGTGTCTTATAATTATATTGTGCATGCATAACAAAAAGCCACTCAAATTTTCTGATAATTATTTTCAGGTTATTCATACAGCAATAAAATGGATTAAGGGTATTGTAGATGGGTTTCCCAAATTAAAATCTTTAATTTTTCAACTGTAACTCACCAATCTCCTTGCCAAGTCCCGAGTGAAGCATGGCTCCAGCAGAGGTGACCACAGCGCAGGTCTGGAAGCCTGGCCCGTAGAGCTGGGTGAAAGGTAAGGCAGGTACAATCTTCTGCCAGCCTAAATTGGAGAAAGGCCTTTCGGCCCCATCCAAAGTCCGAACCTTTTCGCCCTTCTTCAGCTCACACAACACCTGTTGGCCGCTCTGTTGAGCCTTCCGGTGCCCCCTGTAGGCCACGCTGTGTTTATTATTATTCAGATAGTCTTTCATAGCTCTCTGCAGGCGAGGACTGAGCATGCCCACGGACAAACTCCCTTTCCACAGGCCGCGCACTATGGATTTTGATCTGGGAACGTAGTACTCATCGGGGTCAGAGTCGTCACGCATAGCCACCTGTTTGGTCTTCCTCCTCCTGCCCTCATCTCCCTCTTCTTCCTCATCTTCCTCTTCCCCTCCCACCACCTCTTCCTCATCCTCGTCTTCATCCTGTTGAGGTGAATCCTGATTATACTCTTGTCTCTCACGGTTGCGACTAACAGGGGCTGATCGGGAGCCCACGTCGTGGGTGCCGAATGCAGACCATGCCGCCAGGCTCTGAGGGTCGGGATAGGGATAGGCCTCGGCCTCCTGGCTGAGCGGACTGGGCTGGGGGTCAGCGCTGGGGTTTTCCTCCTGGCTTTGTTCCTGTTGGGTGTTGCTGGAGGCAGGGGGGGTTGAGGAGGTTGCAAGCACCAAATGAGTGGCCATAATGGTGCGGGGGTTGCCCTGCAGCGAGGTCAGACGGCGCGTGTCCGTGTAGGAGAGAGCAGCCGCTGAGTGCGGGTCGTCCACTCGGGACTCCATGAAGTAGGAGAGGAACGCCAGGAACAGCAGCACCCAGACCAGCATGAGGCCGAGGGCGAGCCGCCGCCATCGTTTCAGACTGGACTTCATCTTTCAGAAGTCCTCTCGGGCCCGCACGCCTCTGCACTCCAGACCCAACTGGAGAAGGGTCAGCAGGAGGCCTACAACAGGACAGGAATGGTTAACCTCATATCCTCATTCCACAATTTCAGCTACAGATAACTAGCTTTGAAAAGAAATTAATCATATGTTGACCTAATATTCTAAACACAAATTTACATTTTAATTTGTTTTCCTACATCAAAACTAAGACATCACCACTTTTTAACCTTAAAATGACCCGTCTTAACTTTTGAATGAATTTGTGTGTCCACAATTTGATTCAACTATATATTAAATTTCAAGAAAAACAGAAACTGCATTAACTATTGTGAAAAAGTTTTTGTAACTTATTTCAAAAAGTGAAACTTTCATATATTCTAGATTCATTACATGTAAAGTAAACATTTCAAAAGTTTTTTTTTTGGTTTTAAGTTTGATGATTAGAGCTTACAGCTCATGAAAATCAAAAATCCAGTATCTCAAAATATTAGATTTCCTAAAATCAATCAATCAATCAAAAAAAAAAAAAAGGATCTGAAAACAGAAAAAGTTCAAGTTCTTTAAAGTACGTTCATTTATGCACTCAATACTTGGTCGGGGGTCCTTTAGCACAAATGACAGCATCAGTGAGGTGTGGCATGGAAGCAATCAGCCTGAGGCACTATTGAGATCGACTGTTTCTAATCTTTCATAGATTCCATATTGGGTTCAGGTCAGGCATGTTGGCTGACCAATCAAGCACAGTAATATCATGGTCAGCAAATCACATGGAAGTGGTTTTGGCACTGTGGGCAGGTGCTAAAGTCCTGCTGGAAAAGAAAATCAGCATCTCCATAAAGCTTGTCAGCAGATGGAAGCATAAAGTGCTGCAAAATCTCCAGGTAGACGGCTGCATTGACTTTGGACTTGATAAAACACAATGGGCCAACACCAGCAGACGTCATGACACCCGACATCACTGACTTCGGAAACGTCACACTGGACTTCAAGCAGCTTGGATTCTGTGCCTCTCCAGTCTTCCTCCAGACTTGATTTCCAAATGAAAAGCAAAATTTATGGCTCGTTTCCACCGAGCGGTATGGTTCAGTACAGTACGGTATGCAATTATGTTCGTTTTCATTGTCAGAAGTTGCGAATTGTACCAAAATAGCAAACTGTACCTTACCACGTTTTTGGTAACCTTCCGTTAGAGTACCTAGCATAGCAAAGGGTACCAAAAGGGTGGAGCTAAACTCACTGCAGAACGTTGATTGGTTGATTAGAATTGTCGCTTTTGCATGGTACAAGGGGATAAAGCTTCTTCGCTCGTTTCGCTCTGCTGTCCATGAGTGTTGGGCTTATTTACATCAGAGTGCGCAAACACACACACAAAAAAATAACAGTAAATTCTATATGTTCACACAGACAATAGCCGTTTCTCAATATGCGTTCTTGTGGACTTGTGAAATGTCATTGCCCAAAAACCCGCGTAATTTTCAAAATATTACTGTTATTGTGTCATGAAAGTTAAGAGTTTTTCAGGCGAGAACATAGTTGTTTAAAACTCAAAGCTGAGGTTTATTTATAAAAGGTAGCGCCTAATTGAAAATTTGCTATGCCGATTTCGGAGCTCCAGGCGATCACCGGGTACTCAGTGCTCATGTATTCACCTAGAGCAGCGTTTCCTAATCCCAGTCCTCGTGCCCCACTGCTCTGCATATTTTGCATGTCTCTTAGTTAACAAACCTGATTCAAATAACCAGCTCGTTAAAAGAGAGCTACGTGCATGAACTGTTCTGATTGATATGATCCCTACACAGTGTTCATTGCTTCCTACTCCCTGAGCAGGGGAAATCCGTTGAAGTTTACTTCACTTCGGAACATTCATTCATGGATTTGAGCTGCGCCGCTGCCTGCAGCGTCCTCACACACAGACGAGTGCACATCATATACCTCTGTAAATAAATACAATTTAAATTCATGTTTCGCACACTTTAATGCCCTTTGAATGAAATATATACACTCATTTTGAACTGGAATCATGGCGGAATATCCAGTGATGTCCATTTCGCAGGGCACTTACGGTCGAATAGAAGAAATGTTGTTTGTGATAAGATATGCATATGAAATACACAGCGCGGGGATGTGGCGAGGACTGGTATTGGGAAACGCTGGCCTAGAGCAGCCTCAACTCGGCTAGTCCTTCTGACATTTGCCGCTGACTCTAATGTCTCTGTAGTGAAACATGAGATACAATTTGTTTTGGGTATATTTAACAGGCATTCGTGGTCTCATGAATCTATTATTTGTTCCTGGTCATATCGTTTTGGCGGAGCACAAAGTTATGTTTAACTTTATATATTTATTTGGAACTTTACCGTAGCACAGTGCTGACTTTGTAGCATACTTTTGACTAAATTGTTTGCTTGTGTCTTTATTTCCTCTTATATACGCCTCTTAAACTTTGTACTTATATTTTTATTATGGCTATAATTGTTCATTAAAACTGACATTTAACAAAAAGAGGCAGAGTTGTGCTTATTGTCGCGCTTTTATCGTCGATCGCTACTTTCCGGTATACATCACGCCTATCAAGTAAGGATACTGTTGGCGGTGGAAACGCAAGCTGGATCAGGGTGTTCTGTCCCGAATCGTACCGTACTGTACTGCCCTGACCCGTACCACTCTGTGGAAACGAGCCATTACATTTATCTGAAAAGAGGACTATGGACCACTGAGCAACAGTCTTGTTCGTTTTCTCCTTAGCCCAGGTAAGATGCTTGTGACGTCGTTTCGGTTTCAGAAATGGTTTGGTAGCCCTTTTCCTGAAGACGTCTGGCCGTGGTGACTCTTGATGCACTGACTCCAGCTTCTGTCCACTCTTTGTGAATCTCTCCCAAGTGTTTGAATCTTTGCATTGCTTGACATTATTCTCAAGCTTGCGGTCATCCCTGTTGCTTGTGCACCTTTTCCAACCCAATTTCTTCTTTCCAGTCAACTTTGCATTTAATATGCTTTGATACAGCACTCTGTGAACAGCCACCCCTTTCAATAATGACCTTCTGTTACTTACCCACTTTGTAGAGGGTGTCAATGATTGTCTTATGGACCATTGCCAAGTCAGCAGTTTTCCCCATTATTGTGGTTTCAAAAAACAAGAGATACTTAGAATTTATATTGTAGGGATGGTCACTTAATGAACCTCGAATGTAAATATTGTAATATTTTGAAATACTGGATTTTTGACTTTCATGAGCTGTAAGAACTAATCTTCAAATTGAAAAAAAATAAAAAATTGAAATGTTTTACTTTACATTTAATGAATCTAGAATATATGAAAGTTTCACTTTTTGAAGTTACAAAAAAAAAAAAAAAAAATTTCATGATATTCTAATTTTTTGAGATGCACCTGTATCATACATACAACAGTTCTTTCTAGTCGTCGAATCTGATTGGCTGATATGAGTGCGATATTAGAGTGATATCAGAACTCCAACAGCCGTTTCACAGTTTGTAATCGTATCACTCTACTTGCGGTACTTCTTACAGCGAGTGTCATGGCGGACGCCCAAATACAATATCATTTTAGAAATATTACTGTTTTTGTGTCACAGAATGTAGTTTTAGGAGGATTTTAGGCTAGAATGTACTATATATATATATATATATATCACACAAGTAGATGTGAGATATGGCTGTATATTGGCTGTACATACATACAGTACATACATACCTCATCGTAATCTATACCCATTCAAACGTTGTTATATTTATAAAAATTGTTTTGTATCTGATGGAGCAGAGCGAGGTGAGAAAAAATTATTGTGAGGGAGAAGAAAAACAATGTTTACCTGGTACATAAACTTTATCACTTTAGAGCCAGTTTAGTCCCATGCATTACATTATGATTTAATACAGGTATAAAGTTATAGTTGCTAACTATTGGACAACAATGACTGTTATTGGGAGAATGCTTTCACGTGTTTTCAAATATCTAATAAATCACAGTTTAGTTTAAAGTATGCACTTGACAAGCTGCATAGAACAGACACAGTAACCTAGACAGTTTCTATCAAAAACAGGAAAGACATTCTCTCATGACAGTTTTCTCTGAAACCACTCATGATACACAATTAGTTACCTGTATCGTTTCACTATTCTCTATCTGCAGATCTCCATTTAGAAATGAAAACACCTGCTGTCATAACACACTTTCTATAGTCTAAAAACCCCCAAAACAAACCATAAAAAAATAAAAAATAGTAACTGGAGCTGAAACCACTGTCATGCATATTTGTCAGTCAGAAAACCAGGAAAGATTTCTGTAATCAAATTAATAACCTGAATTTGAATACACAATAACATTGCGTGTATTTATATAATAAGATAACAAAAAGAAACATTTTAAACTTTTTAACTAATGAATATTGCTTTTTCCACATCTAGCCATATTTTAATCGTTATTTCTATTTAAATTGAATAAATGTAATTTTCACAGTGAACAGATTTATGCCGACTCTAAGCCATTTAAATAAATGCACTTTTGAATAAAATCAAAAGATATGTAAATAGGTCATAAAACCATGTCATGATTGTAGTGCAGAAGTCTTACCCGTTTCTTACCCATTTCATTTTTCATGACTGACAAATACATACACATCACATTAAGTTTATTGGCTTGTTAAATGTTAATGTGAAAACTATGTAATTAAAATAGATGGAAATTCTACATTCAGTTCAAATACATAACTTTAGGCCGGTTTTGATACAGAGCTGATCATATTTTCTATCCCTTAACCCAACCCCTAAATATAACCCTCACAGAAAGGAAAAAAAATATACAAATTCGCACACCTCGCTGTAGTTCCTTAAACCCATTTATCCTCAGACAGTTCGTCCGTCCCTGCAAGACAAAAGAAGACAGAAATTAGAGACAATAACAGTCTTTTGAGAGGAAACTTGAATCATCCCAGCATAAGCTACGAGTTCAGACTGACTTCATACTCAGAAAACTGACTTATCCATAATGATAATTTGAAGCTTTGTATATCCCAAATCTGGAATTATTCTCACATGTGGAGACTGACTGACTAACCGACCAACTAACTAACTGGCATGACATGGTAGAAACACATGACACGACACACTTCCTGTACTATAGACTTCCTTCTGTCGGTTGCTCATTCACACACAGATGGAAGAGAAAGTGTTCAAAGCAAGTGAAATACTGCTGTGGCAGAGAAAAATATTACTGATAAATCCATGTCTGATGATGATGAGTGAATGTTTCCGCCTATGTTTTTGTGCAGAGCACAGCAAAGGAAAGACTGAGTGTGACAGGATTTTCACATCAGTGAACAGTGAAAGTGTGAAAGTACCAAGAGATAAAAGCAAAGGCGGAAAGACATTAACAGTTCAATGCTGAAGTGCAGGGTGAAATTAAGGACAGAGGGACGGACACGACAATAAAAAAAGTTTGAGTCCAAAAATATGCAAATTTGTAATTCTAGGCTTTCAAGCTTTAGAGGAGTTCAGACTCTTATCCGAATAAGAGAAATTGAGGTATTGAGAAAATAGTTTCGAGTTAACTACATGATAATTTCCTTATTAGAAGTTATGCATAAGCCATAACACACAGGATATGGTTTGAAAAAAAAAAAAAGTGTAACAGACATGGTCTGCTTACCACATTTCCTCTCTCCTGGATCTGAGCTGAAACTGACAGACAAACACACTGTAACAGCAGAAATCTACATAAAACCCCAAGTGCAAGTCGATACGACTAGGCCAAGACATGGTAAAAGAAGCGAATATACAGAAATAGAGAGACCGTACAAATAGAGGGAAGGACATAAGGGGCAACGGCAGTGAAAGAGCGGAGAGAAGCGTGGGAGTTACACAGCACATCAGTTACATTATTCATTAGACTCGCAAGACCTATCAAACCGGGTGACTTCCCAGAGCTCCTTCAGGTCATTATGCAAGCCACAAAAACAAACACACACACCTTATTCCCTAGAAACATATACAAATGAATATCATGTGTAGTAGTAGTACAGCACCCATTCTGGACCTGCACTGCAGTTTAGCGTGAAAAACCCATTCACAGCAAAGCTTCATTAGCTGGACTGGTTTCATTTCACAGCTTTAAACGGGTGTCAGACTAAACACATCATCACTGGAATACAGGCCTTTACTTTACTACATTCTGTAGTTTTGTCTCATATTCATCTTTTAATCATATTTGCAAATGTCTTGACTCAACAGCCAACAGAGCAATTTTGTCTTTACTGTTCCAATACTTATGGAGGGCACTGTATCTACTGGACATGATTCAAGTTAAACGCACAAAAGCAGGCACAAAAATATTTTGTAACGTTAATTCTTACTAATAAATGGCCGATTAAGCAGTTTATATTCTGAAATCTATTTCTGTTTTGTTCTGTGTGCATTAAATTACATTTGGATTTAAATAGTCCTTTTCCTGACATAAATGTAAAACACTGCGTCCTGCGAATCACCTTTATGAGATTGTCCGGGTCTGGAGTCGTCAAACATCTGACTTTAATTTGGTTAGGTTGAGATTCCTCTGCAGTTGTTGCATGGTGTAAAAAAACAAGAAACATCCATTTACGCCATGCAACTGGCGAGTATCTATTATCCGCCAAAACTACTTACGCAAATGAGATTGGGGAAGCCATTATTAAGTTTGATTATTTTTCATTAGTCATTTACAAAATAACAAATTAAAAGATATTAAAAATAACTACATTATGTGCATATTTACTTTTGAGTTGAAAACATTATTAATTAACAAATATTTAGTAAAATCTTTCCGTCGTGGGGGGTTAACTGATGTTAATTAAATTTACAGTTAATACATGTTTATGTTAAATGACTAGAACCTTAGAAATCGAATAGAAATCACGAAACCCTTTCCATTTAATGACGATAACAGTATTTATTTTATATCAGCTGAACAAGCAAACTATCCTTGAATGGATCTAAATCAAACAAAATAAGTGGTTGACATTTCACTACCCATATCAACGCTATTGATTTACATATCAACATATTCAGGACCATCATGGACTGCACTGATGAACCACAGTGTGAACTATACTAAACTGTGAAGGTAAGCCGATCATAATTATATAATATCTAGGTTTCCCAATAAATCATCATATAAAACAAAATATATATGTTGATAAAAATAAGCTCTCAACATTTTTAGTCTGTATAGATTAATCTAACAAATTTGTTAAATTTACTTAATTGCATTGTGCAAACTCGTTGCCTTAATTCAATTAAGCAATCTTAACTTAAGTGTACTTAAGAACTGCAATGTGTTGAAGAGTAACCTCAGTTTCCTAAAAAGAGGGAGGAGTACATAAAATGAGATCCCATTTTATTCGGTGTGTGTACATAATGTCTTATTTATAGTTTTTAATTTGCTAACAATCCATTTAATTTAATGAGGTAGTCCTTCTAAAAATTAAAACTCTCATCTGCTCTTATCTTACAAATCTGTGTTTATGTCACTTCATTCAAATGCCACGAATCAGAACACATTTCTGAACTTGAATCCTGACAGGCATCAGCGCGCACGCAGAGATCCGTCGCGCGAGTGTCGAGCTCAGTTTTCCTTCCACGCACTTTTAAAATGATCAATCAAGCACGTACCAGGCGCGACAGACGACATAATGTATATTGACACTTTATATTCGACAAAACACGTGCATTAATCCATTAACTTTAATATCATATAATCAAGTTCCTTAACATTAAACTCAAACTTACATGTATAAATACTCCCCGGTTTTACTGTTTATCAGCCGAGGTCTTCCACAAAACAAGATGGCCATTGATCCCCAAACCCTGATGAAGTCAGCGGTCACATGGCTTGCACAGCACTCAAACAAATCATGTAACCTTAACTAGGGACATTTGAGTAACTAGGACTTTTAGCACAAATAGTAAGATTTAATAGATCTACATCAGTAAGATAAACAAACAATAGCACTTTGTTAGATTTTACAGTGCAGTATACACCAAAAATAAAATAAAAATAACTAATCAAATAAATGCTGAAACTCAAAGACCTTCATAAAAAAGCGCCAAAATAAAAGTTTGGTTAAATTATGACAGAAATATCTTACTACTGTATACCAAAATGTATTTATTATAATAATAATAAGCATTTTTCTTTCATGTTCTTATATATACAGCTCTGCCGTGAAGCATCTTACGACAAAAAATAAAAATGTTTGTTGTAAATTAATTGAGATTTTAATATAGACCCTCTAACTCTAACACTCTATTCTAATTATGTTCTTAAAAAATACTAACACTAGCTTTCTAATCTTTTTGTATTCCATTTGTGTCCTTTTTATTATACAATTAACGAAAAGCATAAAAGGTCTAACACTAGCTTGCTCTATTCTTTTTCTATTCTATCCATTTTCTTTTTATTACATAATTAAAAAAATAACCTTTCCACGTGTACTGCGTTAAGCTCACTGAGACTCGTTACAGCACTTGCATATCATTGCTCGTTTGTTTGATCGGTTTCCATTCATTGTCCTCATTTGTAAATCGCTTTGGATAAAAGTGTGTGCTAAATGTATATGTGTATAAACACTATTGTCACTGTGCTAAAAATACCATGCTAATATTAATACATTTCATTTCACTTGATGGGCCCAGTGAATGTGTTGGCAGGTCATTAAAGCTACAGTAGCAAAAACGGTCCGTTTCATTCTGAGGGTCAGAGAGCGACAGCAAATCGCACTTCTGGCGGTCCCACAGAAATCTGTTAGACCATTTTATTCTCCCACGCTGACAAACCCACAAGCATTTCATCAATTTCACCAAAGACAACGTTTGCACTCGAGGCTTGTTCTGTCCTTGTGGAGGGCAATCAATATACAAGACGAGAAGCAAAAGTGAGAACAGAAGAGATAAGAAAGGGATTTCTGAGAAAACAACCTTGAGATTGCCAGTCTCAATTCAGTCCGTCTCTGGGTGACCCTGTTTCGCGTTTACAGTGCTCTCCATTATGGATGACCAGCCAAGTGCCCTCTGAAAGCTTCCCCGCCGCAGTGCAGGGTTGAGGGGAAATCAACACAGAGGTCATTTGACTGCATGTACATGTAGAGCGGATTGATGAGCAAACACATGCTCACTGCTACACACTGAACCCATTAACCTGAACCCTTCATCTACATTGCTAATGCACTCCGGTAACCCAATCCACCGCCAGGCATTTCTACAGTCGCGCAGGGTTCTTGATGTCACCAAATCCATTCTCCCGAGCCATGCGGTCTGGCTACATCCTCTCCAACACCGGTGGAGAAAGAAATCTCACCTGCGCCTCTGATCTGGCGTCCTTTTAGCACTGCACAAATGCACATGAGCTGTACAAATCTGCTGCCTTCACCCAGCTGGAAAAATGTCTTAAATAAACCAACACAGATTTCACCAGCAACCAGAAATAAAGCCACCATCTGGACCATGTCCCTGAGAAAGAGCAGAGACAGGCAGAGGAAAGGACAAAGACGACAGCACAGAAGGAAGGTGTTGGAGAGAGGTTCCTCTGAATCACTGGTGTGTGGGCAATCAACTAACTAACTAAGTCATGCTATTTTCCAGTGCTGAATAAACTTGAAAAAAAATGGCCGTGTTCACAGAGCGAGCTGCTGTTTAAATTAAACCATTTTGCATTAAACGCTTCAAAGACCCTCATAAGCATGAAGTTTTATGTGGGTTGCCACGTCAGGTGCTTTGACAGATTGTTTTTGCCCTTTAATGGAGCGAGAGATGTTTTTCATAGCGCATAACTGTAGCTCATTTCACAAAACAGTAAGTCACAAAAAAACGTCTTGACCGAGTGAGCAAGCACTCATGCACATCAAGCAGACGGAGCGCAACAGACAATAGCCCACACTAACAGTGCAGCAGGGTAACACTTTGGAAATAAATATATTCATTACAATCAAATATTTGTTGTTGGATGCTCCACTGGATGAGAGTAATGAGGAGAAAAACAAAATGACAGGAGCGTTTAAATGAGGGAATGTTTGGAAGGTGTACATCTACAAAAAAAAGGGTAATTAAATCAACTAATCATACAAAAAAATATTTTAATAGAAAATCTTCAGTTATACATTCACATGCACTACTGTAAGATTCAATAATAATAAAAAAAACAGTAAATATTTTAATTCAAAATAACTTTTCTATTTTAATAAATGTAAAAATTAAATGCATTTTTGATGGTAAAACCATCTATACCAGTTAAGCTGATTTGCTGCTCATGAAATATGTTATGATCAATGTTGAAAACATATATATTTCCATTAAAATTGCTTAAAACTGTGGAAACGTGATACATTTTATTTCGAGATTCTTTGATGAATAGATTTTTTAGAAAAAACATACATTAACATTACAATAATTAACATTACAAATGTCTTCACAATTACTTTTTATTTACTGCTTCCTTGCTAAAAAATATTGACACACCAGTATTATTTTAGCATCACTGAGATACTATTATAGTTTTCACTAATTTTTTTTTCATATT
The DNA here is from genome assembly GCF_936440315.1 of Barbus barbus. Lineage (NCBI taxonomy): Eukaryota > Metazoa > Chordata > Actinopteri > Cypriniformes > Cyprinidae > Barbus > Barbus barbus. The sequence continues at coordinate 3,931,550 of NC_136738.1, forward strand.
TTTATTATATTTGCTTTATATATTTCCTATATTGTAATTAAAAATGACCAAAATGCACAACAAAATTATGAAAAAAAAACATCATCATCATCATTATTAATTTTATTTTAGTTAACACTTATTTTATTCCAAGTAAGAAATGTTCTATGGTTTTAGGAAACTATAATAATACACACACACACACACACACACACACACACACACACACACATACACATACACATACACATACACATACCCATACACATACACATACACATACCCACAAATCGAATTATCCAAAGTAGTGACTTTATTTAGATGCATTAATTTGGCACACTAATGGATTGTTAAGAGTTGTTTGTTGGAGCACACATTAACAGTCACTAGTGGCTCAAAACTGAAACCATTAATGGAAGAGGAAAATGGGAATGCACGAATGCGTGGTGCGAAAGCACTCATTTGAAATGATGGGAAAAGGCCAGCTTGTAAAAGTTCTGGTTGAATTCACACCTCCCTTAGCAACAAGCCCCGTTCCCACACATCCATTATTCACAGATTTTGGTCTGATGCCTCTCCAAACGTTTAACGGAATAATCTACGTAATCTAACAGAATAATATAAACTCTGACGGGGAGATGAATTTCTGGGCTGTTGGCAGGCGCTAAGCACCTTTCATTTAGACCCTGTCATGCACTTTAAAGTAAGATAAAGAATCATTTCTTCACACGTATGCTTAAAGGCTGCATGCCGGAGGATGTTCAGGAGGATATTGCTCTTCATCCATTTTGTCACAGGATTGTGACGCATCCATTTAAATAGCTAATGTGCGAGCCTAGCCGGCACGCATCACAGGACACTTCAGAGATGGAGGACACGGGCTGCCAGGGGCGTAAACATCCTATTTGCTTTTATAAGGTAATTAGAAAGCACTCTCTGAAGGTATGAGACCACAATCTGATTATATAACAACAATACCTGGATGCATTGTTTTAAAAGGATGTCGACCTTGAGAAATGAGCATCCAGATGAAATGTAATGGATCTCATTTGGACCGAGATGCCTTGCGTATTTTACCATGTAATGGATCTCATTTGGACGGGGCCACTTTATGAGATGGCATACTTCTTTACAGGCAGGCAATTCTACCCGCACAAGAACAAAACGCATAACAGGGAAATAATTGGGTTCTACGACTGAAAGAAAATGCTTTAACACACAAACCCGTGCGTCTGATCGGTCTAGACTTTGTGAAAAAGCAGCAAGCGTTTATAACATGATTGACATTTATTTTCGCAGATGGCTTTATGAAAACAAATGGAAGATTTCAGAAAACCAGAGAAAGTCAAATATCTGATTTTTCCAAACGTGACAAACACTGTCACCAACTGTGTAGGCAATCCTAACGAAAACGCGTGGGTGAGTGGATGTGCAGATGTCTGATAAAATACAGCTGATTGCCATATTGTGAAACCCGAAAGCAACATTTGCTACTTTTGAAACTTTTAAGCAAAGTTGCCATAGTAACTTTGAAGATAGTTGCCATTTCTTGATTCTTTTCTCTAATCTGTTTGTACCATCTTGGCGCTCGACAGCGTTTCTCATGTATTTGCAACTTAAAAAAAAAAGATAAAAACCATAACTGTAAAATGTATTCAGGAGCAAGTGTGCAAATAAGTCATTTTATGACATTTAAGGCATCTTATTGTATAACAAACGTCTTGCATTAAAAGGTCTTAATTTTGGGGATGGAAAAATAGGAAGCGTGAAATAGTCTGATGGTGTTATTAAACTTCAAAAGCAATGATTTCATTAAATATGAGAGCTGCAAAGTAAAACTGTTCCGCTCTACAGACTTATAGTTCAGAGCAGTTTGCAATCAATGAATAACATGCACTCATGACAAGCAATGCTTAATGTTGTTGTTACTGTGCTCTGCTGTTACTGAATTACGAGTGAGTGTTTATGGGGTTTTATTGTAATGCGTTATACATGTTGTTAAGAGTGTCTTATCTGTTTGAAAGGGCAGACAGCAAGACATTTGAAAACAATCTCAGTGTATGCATACATTATAATATTTAGAAACGTAGTGTACTTTTTGTATTATACGAAATTGAATAATTTTGCATGTAAATGTCTCCTGTTTATTTTTAAATTTAGGACTATATGTGCTCCTTTGGAAAAGCAAGCATCAAGCCCTGCATCTAAACCACAGAGAATCCAGAAGAGAATTGTACGGGTGTTCTCTTTTTAGTACGAGTTTCACATATTCATAACTTTACATAATGCTCCCATAAGCATTGCTAAGTCAGGGTCAAAAGGGGTCAGCAAAAGCCAGCTTCTTGTGGACATTTCACAGTCACATTAATGTGACTTAACAGCAAATCACTTAAGTGCAGTTAAAAAAATATATAAATAAATAAAATAAACAGATGTTGCATCATACAACCTACAGCAATCGCATCTGAAGTGCACAGATGCCAGGTGCATAGGATGTGATTTGGTTGTGGTTTTAACTAAAGGAACCCAGTGAGAAAGTAAGATTAAACGTTTTTCATATAGGCTATACAGTACTTGTCTACAAAAAAAAAAAGTTTTAATCAGTGCAACTGCTTTCTGTGTTGTGACTGATCTTCAAAAGGACGAATGTCCATAGTTGTGGCCAATTAGGCTACAGTTTAAATTTAAATAAGCAGCTTTTGTTGGTTGTTTTAAATAAAGTAAAATTAACATTTAAATACATGTTTACATGCATATCGACACATTAAATAACCACCTTTAAATGCCATGTATTATGTATTATATCAGTTTAGCTGTGAATGGATAGTTGACCAATAATATCTGCATATCTTTTAATATTTAAAATAATTACCACTTGTCATTTGACCCTTTCAAAGAAGAAAAAAAAAACATTTATTGACATTTATCACACAAAGCCAGAGCTTTCCCTATCTGATCTTTTTTCTTTTTACCTTAACGGACACAAACCGATGTAGTATGTATGCCAGACCAATATGTGGCACTGTAATTCTGCCAAAGAGATGCACTAAAAACAGAGAAGACGACTTGGACTATGCGTATAAATCTTGCGTGCTGTATAAAAACGAACATGAAACGATATATTTTTTAATCTGTGTTAATGTTAGTTAATAAAAAGACAATCGTTCAGTGTTTGTTCATGTTATTGGTGCTGTTACGTGACGTAGAGGTGTCTGACTAGGGTGTCTGGGATGATGAAAAAGGGAAAAGAGGAAGAATGTGAGGCTGACGAGGACCTGAGTGAAAAGAAAATTGATCCCGAAACGAATGCCTAATTAAAGAAATAGTTCAGCTTCAAATGAAAATGGTCATAAAATTTTCATTGCTTTTTCGAACACTGAAAGTGAATGAGGACCGGAGCTCTCAAGCAAGACTTCCAGACATTCAGGTCACCATTCACTTTGACTATTATGGAAAAGAGCAGCATGAACATTCTTCAAAACATCTCCTTTTGTGTTCCACGGAAGAAAACACGGGTTGAAAGTCTTGCAGATGAGTAAAATGACATTAGATATTTAGGTCAAATAACTCCTTTGAGCCAAGATGAGAGTTCATCTTTTCTTTTGTTTGAGTAATCACCTACATATAAAAGGACGAGGAGCACAATCACGCTGCTATTGAATCTCCCACCACGTGCTCCCCTCTTTCCCAAGGCCCTGTGGAACATGAGAGCAGACTCATATTTGCACACAGTGTCACTCAAGACCACTCGAATGAGGAATGATTCATGTTCATGAGTAATTTAACACCATAAAAAGAGAAGGAAAAAAAAAAACAACTAAATAACAAAAAGCACCACTCACCACTGTTAATGCTTTTTGATGTGCGTCTTGCAGGTGTGTTAGTGCCGTGGAGTGGAATGTTTAAGTTGCGGTTCCAGCCAAAAAATTGCTTATATACACACGCTGCTCCTAACCTCTGCTGCAGCTGATCCAGAGAGCCTCACAGGCCCTGGGAAAAGAGGGTAGGACAGGACCCCCATGATGAAGTCGAGTCAAAGGGGCTTTAAACACCGAACACGGACAGCTGTGAAGCGTTCTGCTCCCATTCCTCCCTCTCGTTTCTCCTCTATCTGTCTGAGAGAGGGATCTCTGGTTTCAGCACTATTTTTGATCAGGACTAAATCATCACATTTAAATAAGTCTGGGTCGGCGCTCTGCTTCTGATGAACTTGAACAGCAGCCTGAACAGGAAGGACTGCTATAATTCCCATAAACAGCAGTGTGACCTAAAGGTTGGCAGTAAAACTAGAACCCCGGCATCTGAACATACGGATCTGTTCCAAAACCAAGTGAGCCTATGTAGGCAACATTAAAGGCATTTCTAGGTAAAAACTGAAAAGAAAAAAAAAAAAACTTTTAGGGATAGTTCACTTAAAAATGGAAGTTTTGTCATTATTAGTCATTTAAATCGCATTGCACAACGTACAGGTATTATATTGTTAATTGGCTGATACTGAAGTAAAAAAAAAAAAAAAAAAAACCTGAATCAGTAAATATTGAACATATATTGGATGTTATTGGATTAATTGTGCTGCTCATTTCCCCTGTTGACATTTACCTTCCTCCATATCTAACATTCACTTAGTCCATTTTTAAAAACGCTAATAATAGATTAAATGTAATCTTCAGTAAATCTCAAAATGAATAGCAAAACAGCATAGATTTTTAATACCACTTATATGGAAAAAATAAATAGAGGTCTTTGCTAGAATCTAAACATCTCTGCAACCAAAAAAAATTTAAATAAATAAAAAAATTAAAATTAAATCCAAGATGGTCGAGAGTTTAATTGTTTGAAAATTTCTTCTCAGAACGGAGTGAGTTGAACACTACAATATAATATAATAAGCACATGTAGTTGTTTTCTATGTGGAGCAGGGCTCTGTAACTCCAGTCTCCTGCTGAGTCTAGCATGAATCTTAATGACGCACCCCTGAACAAGCTAATCACGGTGTTCAGAATTACTTTCACATTACAGACAGGTGTGCTTAATTAAAGTTAGAGTCTACAGGACACCAGCCCCCCATCCCCCCAGGACTAGAGTTGAAGAGCCCTGATGAAGTGCTCCAGATCAAACACTTACTTGGTTTTCCTTTAGTTAGGCGGTGCCTTTGAAGGCAGATACCTATCTAGGCAGTAGGCAGTCCACTAGGTTTTGGAACAGAGCTAGTATCTGTGTGTGTGCCAAGTTGGCACTCAAAACGAAGTATTGCACTAACCCTGCAGGCGACCGTTTCAGCCCTCATTCCAGCCATCTCGCAGGCTGTCAGTCATACACACACACACACACACACACACACACACAAATGGCAAGCTCCCTGCCTGGTTTTAAACTAAGTCTTCCATAAGGGCTCTCCTCAGAGTGACGCACAAGCACAGCAACTATCTCAAAGGAAAGCAAGAAAACAGCTTTGGATCATGTCAGAGCAGAGAAAAAGAAAAAAAAAAGTCTCCCTCTTGGAACTCTCTGGGATCTCAAAAAACAAAAAAGAAAGAAAAAAACGCTACAGCGTCTCCTGTATAGGCTTGTTTTGATGATATAGTTGCAAATTTATCATTTCCACAACTGAATGAAACGGAACGCATGGGATCTCTGGGTATTTAATATTTTAAAACATTTTAACTTGACGCACAGTTTTAATGTGCAGCTGATGATGTAAGGTACATCCACACGAAGCCAGAGCTTTCCCCATCCGATATTTTTCCCCCCATCTTAAGAAATATCTTAATACACCCGAAACCGACACAAAACGATGTAGCATACATGCCAGACCAGCATGTGGCGCTGTAATTCTGCCATAGATATACAATAAAAACGGCATGGAACACTAAATTTATTAATCTGTGTTAATGTTAGTTAATAAAAAGACAATCGTTCAGTGTTTGTTCATGTTGTTGGTGCTGTTACACCATACTCGGACACCATAAAATTAATTTTCGACTGAAGTAGGAAATACATAAACATCTTGGATGACATGGGGGTGAGTAAATTATAATTTGAAAGTGAACTAATAAAATGAATAAACTCTGTCTTGCCAACTAGCTGTAATAAAGTATTTCAAGAAAAATAAATGGGTTAACATTTATTTTATTTCAAGTAATACTTTTTTAATGGTCTTAATTTTTGTTGCAATTTTTTGTTAACTATAATAATTCTACTGAACTTGGTTCTGTGCGGTTCATTTCCTGTTATTACATGTAGGCTAACTTCCACTTTCATCTAACACTCAATCTCTCGCTCTACATCTATATCTTTATATCTATATATAGCTATGTATATATATATAAAAACACAAATTTAATAACAGTGTTGAATGTACTCTTTGGCAAAACCCAAAATTAATCAATTTTTCAATGTTTCAATGTTTTAGCAGCTCAAGTAATTTTTAGTGTTTAAAAAGATTTTAGTTTAGTCTTAAGTTTAATTATTTGGACAAAAAAGGCACTAATTTCTGTTTTTACTGGTTATCGGCTATCACGTCAAAAAAATTGTCTCTCTATTGTCCAGAATTTTTATATCAGTTAATAACTGATTGACAACAAACTCTGACCAACAGAGTGTTGTAAAATTACAAGTTTTAGAACAATACAATCTGTATGGTAGAAATAAGAGAAACGCACACCAAACAAACAGAGAGAAAAGCTTGTTCAGGTGAAGATGGAAGAATCACAGGGTCTGCACACATACACCTGTACTCAAACCGAGCTCCATCTGTTCCACAGGAAACGCGGATGAACTCTGACCCTGAGGAGTGGCGGTTTAGAAAGCCGCTGTGTACCTGGGCACAGGATGACGTCTGGTATTCAAGCAGGAGGAGACAGACAGTCTCCCAACTGTTCTGATGAACAGAAGCCAATTCTCACATACATGACCATTGGCAATCACACCCACAAATACACCACAGTCCACTACCATGAACCTGGAAGAATATATGAATACACATGCAGGGCAGATTGAGGGCTTGTTATAGCCACCACCTGGTATAACTAAAGGGATAGTTCACCCAAAAATAATCATTTACTTACCCTAATGTCATTCCAAACCTGTCTGCCTGACTGACTCCTGCAGGTCACAAAATCTGATATTTCAAAATGTTGTTGTTTTTCTTCAGACAATGCAAGCCAATGAAAATCAATGTCATTTAGACCCCAAACTTCTTCAAAATTTGTTCTGTGTCCCACAAAAGAAACTCATACAGTCTAGCAACATGAGGGTTAGTATTAGAGAATATTGTTTTTTGTTGTTGTTGTTGATTTCAAACTACAGTTCAAAAGCTTGGCATCAATAAATAAATTTTTAACACCAGTGTGCATTAGTGCACACACACACACACACACACACGACACTCACCGCTGCATACAAACAGTGTGTGATGCAACCACAACGACAGCCATTTGCAACAAATGAGTAGGTAGCATTTTTTACAATTTTCCATCTCCATTGCGCATCCTTGATTTCTTCACATTCAAGATAAGGTTGAATCGTGACCACAACACACTCGCTTCATAGAGGGGAAACAGCAGGAGTAAAATGACATGCAATAAGGGATTTTCTAGATAATGCAAGCAGAAAAGCAGCAGGGATATCAGACGAACACTTTACAAGTGAAAACTGTGCAAATTATATGCAAGGATATAAATGTGCAAAGTTGGACAGATTGTTCACATATTGAGGCAGGGAATGTATTGTATAACTGACGGCTGATGGAACAAAGAATTTCCTGTCTCTTTTCATGCATGATGGTGCAATCAGTTTGTTGCTGAATGTGCTCTTTTGTCTGAGCTGTGTGCCAAGTAAAGGGTGGCATTCATGCTACACAACGGAGTACAGAGAGAGTTCTCCTTCAGCAATCTCCTTCAATGTGCCAAGGCAGTGTCTGATAACAGAGCCAGACTTCCTGATGAATCTGGTCATCAGCATGAAAGGTGACTTCAAGTTGAACAAACACACTGTGGGAAGTCGTAGCCTAATGGTTAGAGAGTTGGACTCGTAATCCAAAGGTTGCGGGTTCGAGTCTCGGGCCGGCAGGGATTGTAGGTGGGGGGAGTGAATGTCCAGCGCTCTCTCCACCCTCAATACCACGACTGAGGTAACTAAACCCCCAACTGCTCCCCGCGCGCCGCAGCATAAATGGCTGCCCACTGCTCCGGGTGTGTGTTCACTGCTGTGTGTGTGTTCACGGTGTGTGTGTGTGTTCACTGCTGTGTGTGTGCACGTTGGATGGGTTAAATGCAGAGCACGAATTCCAAGTATGGGTCACCATACTTGGCAGTATGTCACTTCACTAAAGATGATGGAATTGGCCACAACAGACTAGTCAAACATTTACATCAGCACTGTAAAACACTGTAAAATAAAAAAATAAAAAAGTTGAGAGAACTTAAATGTATAAGGCAACCAGTTTTTGAGTTCTCAACGTATTTTTTTGTAGGAGATTTTTGAGTTCTCTCAACTTTTTGTTGTATAAACTTAAAACACGTTGAGAAAAGCTGGAGCTGAAGCTGGTTGCCTTAAACGTTTAAGTTCTCCCAACTTTTTATTTTTTACAGCACTGTAAAAAAATAAAAAATAAATAAATAAAAAGTTGAGCAAACTTAAAAAGTTTCAGCAGATTTGCACGGTGGCCGAGAGAGCTCAACACGCTGCAAATAGAAAAAACGCCTGCAAATTAAGAAAACAACTTTCGTCAATTTGACAACACACACGCTGCAAATGCTCACAACACAATCAAACAAAAAAATGCACTGCAAAAAAAAATGTGTTTGTGTTGTGAGCATTTGCACGACCTGCTGTCAAACTGATGATGTTTTCTTGATTTGCTGGTGCTTTTTCTATTTGCATGCGTTTTCTGAAGTTGCAGCGCATTGAGCTCTCTCGGCCACCTTAGATTTGTCAGTTTCTCAACGTGTTGTTTTAAGTTTATACAACAAAAAGTTGAGAAAATTCAAATTTCCTAAAAAATAAGTTGAGAAAACTCAATCTGCTGAAGCTGGATGCCTTCATTTTAAGTTTGCTCAACTTTATTTTTTTTACAGTGAAGTCAAAGCTTTCACAGGAAGTATCGACACCTCAGACTCTTCTTTTCGGCCTCAGTGTAAAGGAATTGTGGTCCAAATGCACTTCTGACGCATAGAAGATTACTGGTTAGATAATTCACGTTAAAGCAAGAGTTCATTATTAGTCATGCCTGCACATATCATGATTGATCATATCATACACATCTGTTTAAAAAAAGTTTGAGGTTAGGTTCTAGCTAATCAGGTCCTTGAGGTTTATTTGAAATCTACATGGTATGCGTGTTGGAGCAGGGTTGGAACTAAACTCTGCAGGGCTGCGGTCCTCTAGGAACTGATTTTGACACCCCTGGCCTAATAGATGTGTAAACTGAAAACTATTTGAGCTTTATTAAAACTATTTGCACCGATTTATTTAGTTCCTTTGTGCAGTGGTTCAGGAGATGAGTCTTTTTAAATGTCAGCAAGCTGAAAAAATTAAAACCAAAAGGTTTTTTTGAGATAATGTAATCTTGTTCAAATTGATTTCATAAAATTGGTATCGAAAAAAAGTATCGTTCAGGAAACTGAATCGAAGTAAAGGTATCGGAATCGAAAATATTTGAACGATACCCAGCCCTATGCTAAAGAAATATTTCTTGTTATCATCAATGTTGAAAACGGTTATATACTGTAAAGTGCTTCAGACAGCAGTGTTAAGACAGCTGCAGACACACTTTAATAATTAATTATGGCTTTACAGCAATAATAAATGTTGTATGAAGTGGCAGCATGAATAATGAAGTAATTATGGCATTTTGGAATTAACTATGGTTGCCATGGTGAATATCTTGAAGGGCATTTAGTGCAACTAAACAGAAAACATTTTTACATTTTTATGGCATTTTAATTCCTTTCTAGATTGTTTTGGCAAAACCTGCTATTGCTCTCAAATATAAATAAATATTTTTTTTTTCCTGAGAAAAAAAGCCCTCTTATTATTAAAAAGACCTATTATATTATATTATATTATATTATATTATATTATATTATATTATATTATATTATATTATATTATATTATATTATATTATATGTTAGGATTGAGTTGTGTTGGTTTAGGCCTTTTGATTTCTGTGGCAGGTTCTGCCATTTATATATTAATACATAAATATATAAACAAAAAAAACTAAAATAAATAAATACATTTCTTAAAAGGAGCATTTACACCAGATCAGAATGTTAACTAAATGCTTTTAAGCAAAGAAAACATTAACCCAGAGGTTAGTAATACCATCTCAGTTACGATATTTAACCGTAACACACAGGGAACTGGATAAGAGGTATTTCCACAAACACAATGGCAAAAGCTAAATGAAACGAGTGTCAAAAACAGAGCTGTATAAAAAGTTCCCAGGAAGTATAAACTGAACTTCCCAGTTGTAGTCTCTGACAAATTACTGAGAGCTCTGCATCTCAAAGACAGCGTTCTACCTCTGCTAACAGCAGGATGATCGCTTCTCAATAGATTCCTGGGAGCAACAAAGGTCTTCACACAGCACAGACTGTCATCCAGCCGACACATGACAAGCTCGCCAAGATACGTCTAGGTAAAATATAGAACACTCCTGCCTGTTGTAATCAGGGAGGTCTGTAATACCTGGAAAAATCCATCAGCATTCCCATATCAACAATATTTGCTTGGTTGGCATAGGCACAATAAATAAAGCCTTTCTGATTACAAATATCAAATTCAATCAAACTGGTTTGCCATATAAACATGATACATAATGAAAGTGACTAATATGCAAGAAAAAATATATAAGACTCTTTGTCGCAACAGATAATTGAATAATGCTTTAACAAAACATCCTCGCTGCAAACGCATACTTGCGAACAGGAAGGCATGAGTTTGTGCATGCATTGACACACAGAAATGTCTGACACCATTAACCACACCTTTGGCGCAAGCTGCCAACTGACTGATCTGATAGCGCATGGGCCGCATGACATGCAGACGTATTGTGCAAATGTAAAAATGTCTCAAGCAATTTTGCAATAGATTCTTCTGTGCTGTATTGAGGTTTTGTGGTTATGCGAGAACTGCTGTACATTTGAATAACAAAACAGTTTACACACACTATATTTGTTTATAATTGGATTGATGGCTCAATCGGACTGAAAAGCCTTCATGTAAACACCTCAATCCATTCAAATGAGCTCAATCTGAATTAAATTTCGATCGGATAAGAAGGGATGGTGTAGTTCTGAAATATTTTGATCCACAAGAGAGAAAAAAAACAAAAACTTGAATCCAACTATACTTTTTCAAAGGAAAAACAAAAAAACACTTGAGATTGTAGAGTGTCGTGATGTGCATGAACCTCATGCGTTATGAACTGGTTAGTGGAGGAGACTGAATATTTACTAAATGTGACCCTGGACCACAAAACCAGTCATAAGGGACAATTTTTGGAAACTGAAATTTATTCATAAATAATCTTTCCATTGATGTGTGGTTTGTTATGATAGGACAATATTTGGCCGATGCGCAACTATTTGAAAATCTGGACTCTAAGGGTGCAAAAAAATCTAAATATTGAGAAAATGGCCTTTAAAGTTATCCAAATGAAGCAATGCATATTACGAACCAAAAATTAAGTTCTGATATTTATGGTAGAACATTTACAAAATATCTTCATGGAACATTACTTAATATCCAGATTTGTTGGCATAAAAGAAAAATCAATAAATTTAACCCATACAATGTATTTTTGGCTTTTGCTACAAATATACTAGGAACAAATATTTGCTGAACTATTGACTTATATTCCATCTGAAGAAAATTAGTGCATGTAAACTTACCTAATGAAACATGAAGCAAAAATGCTGCATTAAGACATAAATATACTAACATGTGGGCAGATAGAAGTGTGTATATTTTGGATCTTCAACAACAGATTTTGATAAAGTGCCAAGGAGACACATTCCAAGTGCAAAAACAGGTATGACAGCCCTACTTTCCAAACACCCCTTTTGCTATTAATTGTAATAATCCAGTGAGATAAGGGGTCCACTAGAAGGTCTGATCTCACCACCAAGACAGAAAAAAGATGCACCAAGGATAAAGCGTTAGTTCTGGCAGGTCATGGGACTCTCAGCTGATCACATCTACCTATAGGAATAAGACATCTATCATGACATTCCTGTATAAGCTCTATTCATTATTATTCAGCAGCTTTTTCGCTTGCTCAGGAGCAAATTACCCTCCTCCATCCCCAACTTCCCCTTTCGCCACAGTCAGGACTTGACTTTCGGATATTCCTCGTACAATGCATGATTCCCTGTACAATGCATATAAAATAAAATCATTTCTGTAAACTTAATCTGCTGCGGACACCAAAATAGGGCATCTTGTCTTTTATCCATTTATGTATGCATTTATAAAATGATCAAATAAAGCACTATTGGAAGAAAAATAAAAAAAATGCTAAGATCAGTCATAAAATTGCTATGCTGAAATGATATATTGGTCTTTTGGCCTGGATGTACAGTCATAAACACACGCTTCACACCCACTACAGTAGCAGCGTAGGCTTGTGTCTTGGATCACGAACTTGCTAAGTCTGCAAGGCAAGTCATCTGCGCGTAGTATTTTTGACACTACAGAATTAGCAATTACCTGAACATGCCACCACAGCGACCTTCTCACACCCAGCTCAGGGGTTTACAAGCTTTCCCTTAGACTCCATTACACTCGCTTTGTGTACTTCTAATTGAAGTTCATTCAATTTCATTGGGGTCCAAAGCCCACCCCAGATAAATTTACTCTCTTGGCTCTCAGAGATCTGGCCCAGAATCTCAGCGTCATCTGAAATTACACTCCTGTCTCCCCTGGGCCAGAGTCTGGGTGGTGTTATGCAGCGGCTGCCCCTGACAGCCCATTAGACAGCACCACAGAGAGCAGTGTAAAGCAGCGACACACAGGCCTGTGTGAAAGCCATCCAACCCTCCGTAAAGGCCAGCTCGGCGGCTCATGCTCCACCAGCCACCAAAACAAGGAAATATGCACTAAACCAACACAAGTCAAATTTGTAGGGATGTCAAAAGAACCAGTAATTTGGTAATACAAAATTTAAATAAATCAAAGAAAGAAAAATATGAATCAATAGTTTGACCGTACTTCTCTAAAGGCATAGTTCACCCAAAACTGAAAATTTTATGTTTATCTGCCTACCCCAAGGGCATCCAAGATGTAGGAGACTTTTAAAACATTTAAATGCCTTTAAATAATGGCTCATTTTGACCCACATTCAATGCGAATATTATACTAATATAATCAGGCCTTGCACTCCCTCTCTCAATATACAAATCCTAAAAGGAACTTTATTTGCTTTAATCGTGGTTTGTAATATTTCAGGAGTGTTGCATGAAGACACAGTATGAGAACATAAGGATGCTCAATAAGCATTTCACATGTTTCAATTCAAATAATTACATTAAGGATACATCACAATTATCAAGAATTATGAAATTTCACTTCCAGTCTGCGAATGACAAAGACAACATGAAAACATATCCTGATGATAATCAAACACTTCAGTTAAAACACTTAATGCAATTAAAGATGTGCTTAGGTATGAATTATACGGACTGCTGATATTTTTACACAGTAATTTATAAACAGCACTTCAGTATGCTATCAGGAGCTCAGGTTTCCACAGATGCTGCATTTTATTTATATTAAATGTTTCATTTGTTTGGTGTTTAATAATACATTTTTCAGAAAAAGTTTTCAGTTTGGTGCTAAAGTATGACATGTTTTAGACTACTATTTGACTTTTTATACACTAAAAATAGTCAATTCACAGTTAAATTTACAAATATGATATAAACTATCGACTCATGCCAAGAGTAATATGCTTGGTTTTAGATAATCAAGAAATTTCACTAAACAGTATTAGGAATTAATACAGGCGTAGAGTAGAGATAATCTCAAAGAACAGACGGAGATGTCATAAAGCTCGGAAACGATTGACAATCACACGTCTTGCATTAAGACCAGAGAGACTATGACTCACTGCCAGAGAACAGCAAAGCATTGAGTTCAAACAGAGACTCCTTTATCATAATTCCTCAAAGTGTGGGACTTGAATGAGACTGTCAACGGTTCAATCACATGCTAATCAAACTATAGCGCACAACCTCAGAGAAGGGAAAAACAACATTTTTAACATGCAATGATTCATTTCTGTTTGAGTCTTTAGAAGTCTCTTTCCTATTTACAACAGCAGGAGCTTTTCATTTCAGTTCAGGGCTTTTAGATGTGCTCAGCTCCTGAAACTGTCGAGACATGTTCATATGAATGCAATACTTTACCAGCTGCAAGCAAACCACAAAAGGAGAGTTCAGATTCATGTACTTGCAGCTCATTGTTCTCTGTGCATCATATACAACAGACTTTGGGCCGTAGCTTGAAGGTTAAAGCAGAAGCTCAAGTCTAATCCCAAGCAACGGTGACCCAGGAACTCAAGACTTACGGTGATCAAGATCTAGCCTGTTCCTATTGTGCCACTGTGCAGTACATTTAACCTTAGGGTGCTCCATGGGACTCGGCTCTATAATTAGCATACTGTAAATCAGACTGGATTAAATGCCCTAAAACTAAACAATCATTGGCCTTTTATGAGCTAGAGAGTGACCAATTCAACCATCTCTACCACATATCTGTTAGCTGTTAACTGGACAGTATGCTAGCCAAAGTAATCAGGATGGCTAATGCAATAAGATATTACACATTTGTGCCATTTTGTTACATTAAAAGGCGAGCATGTAATATATGCACCATTAACAACACAAAAGGTAACTGCAAAGATAAATGTTTCCAAAACCATTGCTCAGTCAAACAATTTATGCAATAAACAGGAAAAGGAGAAGAGGCATCAGAACCGCCATCTCCTATCAGATCTGTGTGGGAAACAAACTCCTGGCAATCAGGGACGGATCATGACGCAGAGGTGCCCTGGGCACGGACTGATTAAAGGCCCCCCTCAATTGAAATTGCGGTCGTTTTTCTTCAATTCAAATAGCAATGGATTCTATCTACACCAAGTGAAAATAGCAGTATTTTAAGCCATATGTTATGTACACCAAGTTCAAATAGCTATAGATTATATTTACACTGTTAAAATAGCTGCTATTTATACTAGTTGTTGCAAAATAGTGGCAATTGCACTTCAGTATTGTATTACATTATAAAACAGTACGCAATAATAACATATTGAGTGTAAATTATAATTTTAATTCAGATTATTAAATGGATGCCACCTTATTGATACAATAAAGCCCTCCTTACACCTACCCTACCCGATAGGTATCAAAATCCCAGATTTCAAACTAACAATAGCACCAAAGCTTATTGTGATTTATTGGATGCTCCGTTCGTTAACTGAAAACAGGCTAATCAATTCTTAGGATTTAAGTATTAATATCTTTTCATTAAAATCAAGACATTCATATTTTTTACCCAGCCCTATGCCTTTTGTTTTGCATCTTTAGGTTCGGTGCTAAACAAAACGACAGTGTGAATACTAAGCAAGCAGGGATCACATTTATAATTTGCTTTTTTGGTCCAGACCAAAAGAACTGAAACAAGTGTAAATAAACCCAAAATCTACAGCGACCGCACCATTGTGTGAATTCAGGCACTGTTGAGAATAAACTCAATTTTCATCAACTGAGCAGCCAGACTCAAACTCAATAGATAAACACTGACACTCCATTTATCAGAAGACATAAGAGCATGTTGACAACTGAGGCTGCCACATTACATAAAACAGACAGCGAAATCAGTACAGTACCATACAGAGAGAGCTGAAGCGGAGACACCAAAAGGGATACAACAAACGGGTATCAGAAGCCTACAAATAACCAAAAGGCACAATTCCAACCATAAAAATTGACAATATTCATATATTAATTTTCATTTCAGTTGGTTCATGTGCATCTTTTTACCCCGGGTAGATGCCTGTAGCTTAACAACGTGGAGGCTTGTAATTATTGCAGCGTTCTGCACAAAACACTGAAGAAACTAGGGAAAATAGTTTTGACTTTGGATTCTTCTTCATGCAGAATTAATAAGCACTGAATATTTCAGAGACAAAAACAAAGCAGAAAACAAAGCAGAATATGGTTGTGTTTGAGGAATTTGTTGGCAAAATATAAGACACCAGTATGACCATTTGCGGTACTTTAAGTGTTATTTTGTTAAAAGACAAAATAGCATTAAGCTAAAAAAAAATAAAAAGCTCAGATTCTCATTTTCAACAGCCTGCCAACTTCCAAACAACATCAATTCCTTACAGTCATGTTGCTCCAAAGCTATATGATTTTCATTCCTCTTTGAAACACAAATGAAGATATTTTTAATGAAACCCAAGAGAGATTAGTTTCTTTTAAGTCCATGGAACCAATAAATCACTCCATTCATATGGATTACTTTCACAATGTCTTTTTGTACTTTTTGATGCACTAAACGTTGTGTGGAACGTCAATGAATGAACAAAAACATCATTTGTGTTCCAAGACAAACAGACGTCTTATGAGTTTGGAAAGACACAAAGGTGAGCAAATGACACTGAAATTTTTGATTGAACTTAAAAACACCCTTAAAAAGTCGGCAACGTAAAACTGTCCTCAGTAGACATCAGACTGAAAAAACACTTATGCTGGGTAGCTGCACCACTAAACGGCAGGACAAATTGTGCTCAAATAGCCAACAAAACCTTTGGTCCTTAACAATGAAGAACTGAGATTTTGGCTAGCGTGTAATAACATCCATTACGCTGTCTGTTCCAGCTCTGACGTTTGCGCTGTCCGTCTGAAATGACCTTGTACTAGTTAAGTGATTTTATTGTTTGGCAGGTTAAGGTTTCAGCGGTTGTTGTGTGGGAATTACATTTGCCTGATATTCTGTGTGTACATTGGGATGTAATGACTTATGACTGATTAAATCTGCAAATCAGCTGTGCTGAAGTTCTTCACCCTGCTGCCTTTTCTAATTACCTCAACCTGATTGCAGCTCCGCTGTTCTCTTTTTTTCAATTGTGAAAAACACCCACACAACAAAGACTGCTCCATCGCTTCAAATAAGAAAAGAAAAATGCAAGTCTGCCATGTGACAATGTTACATTCAACATGCAAAACAAAAGCCTTATGGCCATTTGAAGACAAGAAAGATTAAAGAGGAAGAAACAAAGATGAGTAAGAGGATTGAAAAGGCTCCATATCGGTTCAGTTGTCACCACCAACATGTTACCGATAACTATAGCTAGCTATCATAGGTTGTTGTTGGAACTGCAATATTTGGAAGAAAATCTGGATAATCTTGGAAGTATCAGTTAAAATGGGAAATGTACATGTATTAGACGACCAGCAGGAAAAAGCCTTTTTGTAGAGTCCTACAACAAACAGCTGTAACATGTGACATGATGGGGGGCAAATGCATATTGAACATATAGAGAAGCAAAGAACTCTGACCTGAAAACTATTAAAAGACAACAAAATGTTCCATTGACCCCACTTGTATAGACCCCAATCTATACAACATAAAACCCGCATGATCATTGATCAGGAACTGCAAGATACAGTCAATAAGCCACATGTCTGAAACTTTTATCTGGCAATAAAGCCCATATATATGTGTCATGTTTCAACTCCAACAGCAATCCTACAGCCAGTGCTTTCATATGCAGATCATACAGTCGCTCCTTTGAGAGCTGGCCTGGAATCAGGATATCTCAAGACCCATGAGCTATGTTAATGCAAGCGTGTTGTTGTAGTTTTGAAACTGGCATTAACAACACTGATCGCAGATGACTAGTTATAACGGATCACTGGTGATTTTAACACTATTAATACTGTAAAAACAAAGCCTCTTTTTAGATTTTTTTGGCTACGGCACATTAAACTCAATATTATGTATGACATACCTAGAAGTCATTAACCACTTTACTGATTAACCAGATTTTCCATCTGACATAGAGGATACAGACATCACCTTGCACACAAAGCACTAACAAACACTGCATCCAGTATGAACGCCTGGAATTAAATAGCTGTATACGTCAATACTTAATAGATTCATTTGATTTTAAATGCATTACCTTATTTAGTCTCTTATAGGTCTGCATTGTGTATACATGATTGTGCTTTTAGCACAATGTAGGCTTTGTATCTAGTCTTGTTGTTCTGCTACAGCTAGTTTAAAACCGCATCCATAGTCTCTAGACACTATTTCCCATTATTTTTTTCTCTACTCCAGAAAATGTCCCATTGTTCTTGTGACTTCATCTGGATCGAGTCTGTCACACTGCTTGTTCTTGTCATGCTGGAAAATCGCCTAGATTCAGCCAGATGCACACAAACAGACACCTATACTTGCATAAACCTTCCATAGTTAATAACAACAATACGTTTTTCATCACCACAGGATAAGCACATCACACATCGCCAACCTATGACGATCATACAGAATTCATCAAAAGGATGCAAATAAACCAGTATCATTAACTATTAAAAGCTTGTTTTCATTAATTGAAATACAGCCGGAATTAAATTTAATATTATATTTAATGTAGCCAAAATTTTAAAAATGTTAAAAACAAAAAAAAATAAGCCAAGTATATAAAAGAAACCTAACATTAAATTAATAAAAATAGCAAATCGGTGTAATTCAAATCATGTATATACACAACTACAGAATTTAATAATGAATATATATATATATATATATATATATATATATATATATATATATATATATATATACACATTTTTTTTATTTTATTACCAAGAAAGCAACACACTCTTTCAATTAGGTCTCCATTTATGGCCATCTTAACAAAGGACACATTTTCAGCAGGTATCAATCATGCATGCATCCATATATGTAGCATCTAACAACACTGAAACCTGGAAGTGAGCCTATCCATTTAAACCTTCCACCCCTACCACCACATGTTCTACAAGTCTGCTCACCTGACAGATAAAAAGGGTTTTGCATGTCCTGTAGATACCATCAGACTGCACTTGAGGGCTTGCCGTGAGGGTTTTAATTGAACTTCAGCATGCATTGCAAACGAAGCGCCAGTGAACACAGAGAGGAAGGAATAATTGAAGCACATTGAACTCAACACTGCGTGTGTTATGAACGCGAACAGAGGGGTTTAAAAGCAAAAGCACTCTGATGTTGTGCAGCCATCACTGCAAAACTGCACCGCGGGCTCAAATTATCTCATATCGCGTCTCTTTCTTACATTGTATCCACAGAGGCGACAGAACATGGAGTAAATGACGGCGAGCATGGATGTATGTAACGCAATAAAAACAATCATGCAAAAAAAAAAATCCTAATAACATGTCCATCATATACTAATCGCCGTGATTTAAGGGTTATTATATGTTGCGCTCACAAATCGCTGCTAATATAACGGAGAGGGGCGCGCGGCTTACCTGAGAAATCAGCCCGCGTTCATTGTTCTGTTAAGAGGGTAATATAAGGGTAATATATTCCTCTCGATCCTTTCCAGCCGCTATTGTTTGCGTGCTCTGATAAAGACAGTGCTGGAGGCGTGTTGCGGGATTGGTGGTGCTGCTCGAGCGGTAACGGAGGACCGTGCAGTCGACTCGGTGTCTTTGATTCCTCCAGCTCTCGGTTGCGTTTCATCAGATGAGTTTTGTGGAGGGGGCGGAGCCTTGAGCTGTTTGATTGACAGTTAGCGGCGCTCTAACCATCTCAGCCGCTCTATTGGATTAGCTAGGTTTCAAGGTGATACGGCGAATATCCTACAAACGTATAGAACAGCTTTAAGGTTAGTCTAGAGCTGCCATGACTAGTTGCATGCTTTGTTTTGATCAGTAAAATCTGGTCTTTTACTATTTTCAAATGCACAGTTCAACTAGTTTTTTGCCATTTATAGGCTATGCAAATATTACAAATAATAATTTAGCACATACACGCTTTCTTACTGATCAACAACAGTCTTTTATGGGATAATATTGATAACTCGTCTTGCTCAGGGGTGTAAACTACTTTAAAATACAGAGCAGCTTCAGAAATCACGTTTGAGGTCCATTGTGGGAAAAAGAAAAAAAGTAGGCCTATCCAAAGTATTTAAAAAATAGCCAAAATACTAATGATATAAAATGAGTTTTGCTTTATAGTATCCTACACATACAGAAATGCTGACTACCTGAAACAACATAATGAAGATTTGTGCCAAAGTACTCTTGTGTATTTGGTGAAATTTAATCATAGATATGTTAGATAACTTGTTTGTCATATCCATCTTCATGTAAAAGCAGCATGCACCCACTTTGCAACAACAAATAGTCTTTATGCTGATTTAATGCAAGACTAGCTAATTATAGTAAATTATATTTCATTATAGGTCATAACAGTTATTTTATTAGGACACACGCATTTACAGAGACTTTGAAATTTGCAAGTTACTTTAATTATGCAGTGCATGTGTTCAAAAAACTTCTGTGTTATCTGAACTAACGTTTTTCATGAAAAAAATGCTGGGTATGATATGTCAGGAAGCTTCTGCTATATGATATGGTGTGGTGCAGCACAAGCTAACCTCCCCTTGTGAAAACAGTCTGCCTCTTAATGGTTTCATTACTAAATGTCAATAAGTAAATGTCTTGCCAGTCTGCGGTTATTCATTCATTTGTGTGCTATTACAGGTTATTGCTTCATTGGCAGCACAATTACATTGATGCAGTGAAATTCCAGCTATGACTGCATGTGTTATTTGATCGGAAAGGTCATTGGTGAAGAGAGACCTAGATGATAATACTCACCACGCTGGTAGTGTTGATGATGGGGTGAGGGAGTGTGCAAATGCTCCTCCAGGGTTATTGAACCATTTGTTTGGCATTGATATTGAACACCTGTGTGGAAGAAAGAACAAAAAAACAAAAAAAAGGTTGTGCAACCAGGTGCATTTGAGTAAACACTGAATTACTGCATGCTAATCCAGTTATTGTATTTCATTTTTATAACTCGGGCCAAAAATGTGTTTACGATACATATATTTACAATGGATCATTTACTGAAACAGCACAGTGTTAGCATGCTGCGATCTTGGGTTTATTTTCCCATGAAATGCACAAACCTAAAATATAAATAAAAGAACATAAAATGTATTCTTTGAATGCAATGTTAGTGATAAATTTTGGATAACTAAATGTGTAAATTATTCAATGATTCATCGTCAGGGCCCCTCTTCCTCGTCAGGCCCCTGGAATTGTCCCCCGTTAAGGTGCCCCTCTATAAATAAATACACCAATGAGCCATTACATTATGACCAGCATCTAATAACCTATAGGAACTCCTTTAGCCCACAAAATAGCGTCCGTGTGTCGAGGCATTGATTCGACAAGGTGGTGATTGATCTCCTGGAGTAAAATAATATCAGCAGCAGGTCCTCCAGTTCCCGTACATTGGTGGTGATGTAGTGCAAACCTGCTTTTCGATTGGGTTCATGTCAGGTGAATTTGGAGGCCAAGGCATTAACAAAAATTCACCATCATGTTCCTCGAACCACTCCTTGACAATTCTGGCTGTGTGGCATGGCACATTATCCTGTTGGTAATGTCTCTTGGTCCACAATGATGTTTAGATACCTGACAGCTGTCAGAAATTATGCTGTTGGATTGCCCTTTGTTCATCCCTGCACCACTTTTGATACACTCACTACAACGGGATGTGAACAACCCACAAGGCCATGCTGTGCCTTCACAATATCAAATTCCGATAAATTGGTAGCTTTTCCCATTCTGACACTTAAACACTCTACTGACCGAAAGCTGATCCTGGTGATCTGCTAAATGTGCCTTATATCTGGGTGTTAACATTCTTATTTGTTTGATGGTGGTTTTTACTTTCTAGTTCGTGGACCTTTAATAGGCACTTCCTTGTTTACTGTACCCTAGTTGCTAGTTTGTTGTCTATTTTTCGTACTTGTGTCTTGCTTGTGTTTAGTTCCTCATTATCTACTCTGTATTTAAGCCACTAGTTTGGTTCTGTTTATTGTCCAGTATTGTCTTTGCGTTAGCTGCAAAGCTGTTGCATTAGTTGCTCCTGCAGTCAAAGATTAGTTTTCAGTGTTTTTTGTAAACAGCTATTAAAGATTCACCTCTTCTCATCCTCTTCTTTTGCCTCACCTGATGTGACATATAGTGATGTAAAATGCTCTTTATGTTAGTTCTTGGAGCTTTAATTAAATTTTTATTTAATTTATTGTGTATCCAACAAGTCATTCAAGTTTAGGACGACATGTCAATCAGTAAATAATAAAATAATTTAGATTTTTTGCCTGTGCTACCCCATTAAACCTTGTTTATTCATCAAACCCTTGCTTCGATATATAGCTGAGTTTGAGTTTTCTGGGTTAAAACCAGGTCTATAAACTCTCAGGCAGAACATTCAGCCCCTTTTAAAGGCATCTCTCCACCTTTTATCCCTCCCTACCCGGTAATCCCTCATTAGTCAAAGCCTCCTCTCCTTTCCTCCCACTTTCCTCGCCTCTCACTGGCCCGACTTGTTGGTAGCAGAACATAGTTATAGCTGCTACTTCTATATTTTCCGCCTCATTACCTTTCAAATCTATTGAGCTCCTGCATCCTGTACCTTTGAAATGTTACTGCTCCAGCTATTTTTTTACTCTGTGCTCACATCACAGATGAGGCGCTTTAAAGTCTCAGCACTTTTGGAGACAGCACATTATGTAGTGAGGGCCTGAAGTAATGAGACTTTTCCACTGGATGACCAACTGTTATTTATCAACACAAGCCATTTGTTCACCGCTGTATTAAATGATCCTGCAGTCTAATGGCTTACTGTGTGGTTTATTCTCTGTTCCCCGTATGCTCTCATATCCGCATTAGCATAGACTCTGAACTTGGATCAAAGAATAAACATCAGGCAGGAGTACTTTCTTATGTTCCTTCTATTGAATACCAGCATTATTGTGATCAGAATCTCCTGGCGTCTTCATTATCATCACAGCCACCAGTAACTCTCCAATCAGCTTTATCATCATCATTATCCCTATAATCATCTGCAGAACAGTATATTCTGCATCTGTTTAATATCTCCATTCATTCCAGAGACTCACAGGAAGAAAAGATAGGAAATTTGCTTCTAATGTTTGCCTAACATCTGCCCAGTGCCCTGATTTATTTCTGTTTGTTGTGTTTAAGGATGATAATTAGGGCAGTTTGAGAGCCGAATGAGGAACGGTAACCATAGAGATAGAGAGATTGTGTCACTCAGGCTTTTTTGGCGAGACACAAAAAAGACATTTTAGCCATTGAGACCCATCTGCTCTGATCAGTGTCCTCTGATTGAATGTAATGTGGGTCAGTTCATTTCAAAGAGGCCCATTTTAACCCCTCAGAGTTGGCCTTTACTTATCTTAACATGCACATTCAAACCTTCACTTGTGTGGAATCTGAAAAGCAGAATCAAATGGTTTATTTCTTAAATTGTGTTCCAGGCACCGAAGCATATGTGATTTCTAAAGGCAACCTCCAAAGGTTATTGTAGCGTCCAAGAAGTGAAAATGTCAGTACCGCTAGAAACCTCTCGCTTTCAGTCCATTTGTTGTCCCTTTATTGCTGGCGGCTGTAAAAGTGGTTCAGACTGAGCCAAATGGTGTTGATGGTGTTGTGTATTGTCTGTAGAAAGCTCTCCTACAGTTATCAGATCCCTTACAGCCTCCTGGGCCCCAACAGCCTCTTCCTGCTGTCCTGAGATGGAGCTGTTTGGCAGAACCAGCATAAACTGGTGCAGACAGCTCTCCTAACGTAAACATGCAATGCCGGGAACAGGAAATGTTGCACATGGCACTGACATGAGCTCTCAGTTCTGAATAACTGCTTTTTATGTGGTGTTGCTTTGTCTGCCTACAAAGTGCTTACACAATCATTTTTTTTTTATCAAACACATGGTCAGAGGGGGTGTCTAGGGATTAGTCGAGAATAACTTGGAAATATGATAACTTAAACTGAACTCCCTTGTGCTCTCATAGATTTGGACACAACTGACTACATTTCTCATAATCATGATAAAATATATTTAATTAAAAAGTCTAATGCTCAAAGGCTTGACATTTATTTGTACTATTTAGTCTGCAAATTGTGGCTGTAAAGGAATTTCTTTACTAAACATTATATTTATTCTTTTTTAAAAAACAAGCACAATGAAAACAAAGATACACGCAACAGCTACAAAGCAAAGTAAAGCCAATAACTGAACAAAAAGAAAGAAAAAAAATACTGAACTGAGGGTCTCGGGGTTTTACACCATGTAGTTATAGGAACTAACCACCAGGGTGGTCCACGGAGAATTAAATTTTCTACTATAGGGCCATTTTCCTGATTGCAATCGCACCACCCGTAGAAATAAATAATATTTGTCATACTTCCATTTCATAGCTTCGATGACTTATTATTCTAAAACATGGGGCATAATAACAATAAATAGGGATGCAACAACAAAACCATTCTGGTCGATACATATAAGTGAATGTATTCTTATGACTCAGGTACTTTGTAACATCCAAAAAGTCATTATGTAACCAAATGTTTCAGCATATTCAATGGCTAATTCTCTGTATCATCAGTATCCAAAACAGAGATCATACTGATGTGTCATGCATCCCTAATAACAAAGCAACTGAGAACTCTCCTTAAATGTTCCCTCACTTACACATCACCGAATCTTCTCATCACTGTACATTTGCTCTGATGTCATCATGTAAAGATGAAATTAAAATCCGTGTCTATCTGAAGGAATCCCTGCCAAAATTCCAAGATATTTAGTGGAGATCCTTAAGAGAGACATAATGCATTTTGATCCTAATGTCTGGGAGATAATGTCTTATCTCATTAGATCATCATAATCATGTTGATACACAGCTCCATCATGATCCTCTTGTCTCAGCATCTCTCTCTCTCTGAATGCCCAGTGTGTCAGATCTGGCTCATTTACTTATCAGCTTGGTCTATGATAATGTGTTCATTATCAAATCAGCACTGCCAGATTAACTACTCCTAACTAATGGGCTTTGAAAGAAAGCGTTATCTTCAATGTTTAACATTACACTAATGCCTTCTGGTATTTTTACCCTATCCATAATTACTTACAGTATTTCCAACAATGTTTGTTCATATGTCTAGTGCATCATTTCTGCTATACGGTAGGCAAAGCATCTCAGCTTCTATGTGAAAGTTGATGGGGATGAATTGCCTTTCATAAATTAGCCACTTTAGCTTCAGTAGTCCTGATCATCTTATCCATAAGTAAGTACTTAGAGGAGGTGGGAAATGGGAGGTGGGAAACCACCCATCTCTAGAGCCTTCTGTCTGTCTGTTAGGTTCTCAGTGATTAGACGAGCCAAGCTCGTTCTCTCCCCTTAACAGCCGGGAACTAGGTTGTTACCATGGCGACAAAGGCAGTGACGGACATGACTGTGTACGTTATGTGTGCTGGTCCAACATGAAAGTGGCCTTGAGTGGAATCCCAATGAGGAAGGAGAAGTGAATAATCGTGCAATCTAAAAATCGTGCCGCACGGCCACAACACGCTCATCTTGGAATGAACTGCACAAAATGGCAATCTGGACATGCTCCGACTTCAAGCCTGCTTTGTTTATGTTTATTTTGTGCATGCAAGCAGGGAAGCGTGGAGGTATTTTCTGCATATTTTCCTCATTTGTTATACAACTCGTCCATTGAAACTAGCCCAAGATAACCTCAGTATTTTCATATCTTCCTTTTACTCTTGTTTATCCCACCCCTCCCCCAGTGTTGAAGAGCTGCACACATCTGTTTTGAGTGGCTGGTAAGCATTTATGTGGTAATTATCTACATTAGGCCATGGTTACACACACAGAAATACAGCTAGTCTTCATCAGTGCTGGTTTCCCACAGCCTGTGCTTTTATACAATACAATACAATACAATTGCATATCTTAAACCAAATATTATTCCCAGTATTTATTCTCTAAAGAGGTCAAATGCCGTAGATGTAATTTCAGTAGCCATGTTGAATTCAGCGTATGATAAATGAAGGGGTTTTTTTCTGGTAAAATTAATCCTAGATTATATAAGACCACTGAACTACATTTTGAACTAGATCTATATTTCTTAAACGAAATACTAGTGCTTGAGAGGCAACAATTATGTTATGGTTTTACGTAAGTGTGGGTTTTAGACTTTTGCTCCGGAGAAATCAACTACTGCATCTAGGAAGAAAACAATCAGTCAAAAAACAGATATTGTTCTGGCAGAAAATTGCCAGTATACCAGTTTACGGACATTTCCTTCAACCCTAAAACACAACAATATATGTCATTTAAAATACGAGTACAATATGAAAAAATGTATATGGAAAGTTCCTTGATATTACACAATACATTAGGAGTTTTCTTAGAATGGAGACTGAAAAAACAGCAAAAGCACACTGAATTAAATGTGCAATTTTGAAGTAGTAAAACTGAAATAGTATTTTCTTGTAAAACGTATACTCCAATAATCTTCCATTTTATTTACTACAAAAAAATCACTTTTTACAGTGTAAAAAACTTTTAACAACAATTAACACACAGCCTGAATATGTCTGACTATGCATATTTCCTTACAGTTTAGCATGCAAAAAGCAGTACATCAAATATGTCCACATCAGTGTTATTTTAGTATTATTTAATAGTATAGTTTTATTCATATTTTGAATTAGCTTTTTATTTATATTTCAGTTTTCTTTTTAATTTTTTTTAGTTTTTTTGTAGTGTTATTTTTGTCACTTTTAATATTTCTAAATAGTTTTAATTCATATTTCTTTCAGTTTAAATCTTGCAGTTAGTAAATGTAAATAGTAAAATTTCAGTTAGTTATCAGAATCAGAATCAGAATCAGAATGAGCTTTATTGGCCAAGTATGTTTACACATACAAGGAATTTGTTGTAGTGACAGAAGCTCCACAGTGCAACAGAAGGACAGTAACAGGACAGGACACAGGTAATGAAACAAAATAACAGGAAATAGCCAATGACCAATGTACAAGCAGCAAAAAAAAAAAATAAGAAATACACAATATATAATATATAATATAGGCGACTATGTATGTACAGGTCAAGTATGTGCAAATTAGAAATGAGAAAATAAAATAAGTGAGTGTGGTGAATGGATAATGTATTAGTTTATCCATTATGTGTGTTTTACGTTTATTTATTGAGTGTTCATGAGATGTATTGACTGAGGGAAGAAACTGTTCCTGTGTCTGGTCGTTCTGGTGCTCAGAGCTCTGTAGCGTCGACCAGACAGTAACAGTTCAAAGAGGTTGTGTGCTGGATGTGAGGGGTCCAGAGTGATTTTACCAGCCTTTTTGCTCACTCTGGATGAGTACAGTTCTTGGAGAGTGGGAAGGGTTGTACCAATGATTCGCTCAGCAGTCCGTGAATATGAATATCCGTAATATCCGTAATATGACAATAAGTTATTGTCATATTACTTATTTTAATTAGTTGCCTAGCAAGTACGTTTTTCTATTTTATTGTATTTCATCTTTGTCTTAATTAACAATATATTTTATTTTAGTTTTAGTTACAACACTGGTTTAAAAGCTACAGTATATTAATAAAACAATTAAGTGTACAATACCTGCTGACCTATGTATCTGCAGTGATTCTCAAATCCACAGCCTATGGACACTACTTTGGTAAAGCTGAAAAATGGCAGAAAACTGTGAGCCAGATAGCCCTATTCAAGTGCAATAGGTACCAAGACTTTTGTTCAAGTTTAGCATATAGTCTACTTCACTTCACTTTCTCGATCACTGATATAGTATGTCAGAAGCTGAAGAATGTATGGTCATAAAGTATAATGTAAAATGGCAAGATGGTGAGTATAGTATGTCTGGGGCCTGGGCCACACAGAGCAATAGATATTGTGCAATGTAAAAAAAAGAATCTGTAAATGGTAAAACATTATTGACAGTATGACAAGTGCAAACACAATTCAATATTCAACATATTAAATCTTACAAAAAAGTGCACCTAATGCTAAAATGATCTACAAAACAGCTTTGAATAAAGCTGTTGACTTGTTTAGGCTGAATTAATTGCAAAGGTTTCAAGCTTGTCAGAGGTTTAGTACAAATCTGTGTGAGGAATATCAATGCAGTGTTGCCTTACAAACCTTGTAGAACTAAAAGCTAAAAACAGCGAATGATGAAACACCCAAGAGTGCACATCACTCTGTGAAGTCCTTTCCTAACTGCAACGACCAGTGGTTGCAGGCAGAACATGTTTTAAATGAGCACATGTAATTTCTCATTTCGCCTGGGCCAGTTAAAGTACTGCAGTGCTTTCTCCTTTAACAACCTCCACATGACTGATGAACGGTGCTATAGGGAGACTTAAATTGCAGCCAGACAGGAAAAAATAAAAATAGCAAAGCACAATTTGGGAGACTGAGGTAGTCAGTAATTTATAACTGGCATAATATATTTAGCAGGGCCAGGAACAATTACAAAGCTCGGTGCAGGAGGCCCTATGCATGTACGTTTTCATTTTCTGGTCTCACTTTACATTTGTATGCCTAAAGGTCCAGTCACACCAAGAACCAGTGTTGGGAAGGTTACTTTGGAAATGTAATAATGGGTTACAGATTACACGTTACCCTATTTAAAATGTAATACGTAGTGTAACTATTTCAAGTAGCCTACTTGACCAAAGTAATATAACTACATTTGATTACTTTTTGATTAGGCCTACTTTTCTACATTTTTAAACAAATGTTTTTAAATGTTAATCATTTTCAAACATTTAAAGCAGGCAGGGTTAACCTTACAGTAGTACTGCTCAACACTGCTTCCTACTGTCAGACTTTCAAAATCTTTCATCACTTGAATTTAGATTCTAATAATTTAATTTTAAAGCACAGCACTGAAACACACTTTTAAAGCACTGGAGTGCATTTTTATCACTCGCCATGACGGCAATGATCAGACAGGTTGTATCCTAAAGCTTTCAGCGACACTGTGGATTGATATAACTGGCAGATGTGGCACACTGTAAATTCAAAGAAGAGAACCAATCAAAAGCTTCAGAACAGCATCACCTTATTAAATGTCCTTTAAATGGCAGTGGAGAGTGTGTTGGTTATTCACACCCCCACCTACAATCCCTGCCGGACCTGAGACTCGAACCCACGACCTTCGGGTTACAAGTCCAACTCTCTAACACTGCAAAGAACAATAATTATTAAGATAACTAGAAATATATGTACAGTGCATTCAATGTTGTTTAACAACATTGTTCCTTTGATAAATTTTTTATGGGAAAAAAAAACATTATGAGAACATTTGAATTACAAATAACATCATCAGAACGTTCCAAGAATGTTGCAAGATACAAGAAGATACAAGAATGTTGTCATGCTTAGTTCTGTTTTGGTTCAGTTTCTGTGTTATTGTTCACCTGTGTTCCTCTGTTAATCTGTTCCCTTAGTTACCAATTGCTCCACACCTGTTTCTGTTCTCACTGATTACGTTCCATGTGTTTATAAGCCCTGTGTTTTCCTCTGTTCCCTTGTTGAAGTTCTATTGTGGTAGTTGACTCCTGTGTTCTCCAGTGTTTTGCTCTTGGATTTATAATTAAAGATTATATTTTGGATCACCCCTTTGCTGTGTGCTTCATCCTAACCTACCTGTGATAGAACGCAACCCTCAAATTGAGTATATTGAAATGTACTTACCAGCTGTCCAACTTCTCCTGCTGGAGCAGGGGGATGGCTCCCTCACGGACCGCATGAAGGATTTCTTAGATCTGGCGTGCCTCACGCACTACCCTGACCACTTGCTATGCATTATCTATGAGACCGGCCTCAGCGAGCAGCTGAAGGCATACATTCCCATGAACGGTCCTCGGGGGAGTTTCCCCGAATATGTTGAGTGGGTGCTGGCTTTCTTTGCATTGCCATTCACCGTATGCCTCGTGGGTGAGGACACGAGAGCCAGCACATGAACCCACGACTGAGCTGTTCATCGCCCCTGAACAGAACCTCTAGACTCGACTGACCAAGTGCCTGAACCAGCAAAGCCATCCGTCCCCGAGGGAGTACTGGTGGAGATCGAGGGCTTGGAGGGAAGCCTTGCCCACACTCCTGCTATTGAGGGTGAGTTGCAAATGGTAACTAGACAATATTATGAGGAACAAAATAATATGTGCAAAAATAAAAGCCTAACTTTTCTTTAAGCGAAGTTGCTGCTGTTGTTTTTCTTCCAGTGACCTCAACCCATGCCTTCCTCTTCCTTTTACCTGACACCACGTGATGTCGAGTGGCCGATCAGTCCAGATATTTGGCATGCTAGATATTTGTTTGGCGTCAGTGACGTGTCAGCGATCCTCTTTGATGCATCGTTGTATAGTTCACACATAAAGATTGCGGAGCGCTGATTTTCCCCCGATTACAGCCCGACCTGTTGGCGAGCTCGTTAACTTGCAAATCGGGCTTAAAATCCTATAGTGTGAACTAGCCTTAAGTCTCTGCTAGTTCTGTCCAGCTCTCCTGTGTCTCCTTAGCTCCCTGTGACTCCTAAGTTCCCACCCAGCCTCCCTTTCCCGCCTCCTCTAAAACCAGCCAGTTCCTCAGCCCTATCTCCACTGGTTCCTATCAGTGCCTCAGGTCACCCTCAGTCAGCGCTTTCTGGGCGCTCTGATCCGCCTCGGGACTTCCAGTCTTTAGATCCTCCGCGTGAGGATCCCCGTCACTCCATGACGCTGTCTCTGTCAGGCTCCTCCTTCCTTCCTTCCCTCTCCGCCTTTATCCTCAGTCACTCCAGCTCTGCCATCAGGTATGTTCGACTGGAAGCGGCTCAGCGCAGAACTATACATTTGTGTATCAGTGTATGACATCAAAGTATCGCGAGAGCGATTCGAAAGCATAAGGATCCGACAGCTCTCTTATTGCTCTCGCAGTACAGTCTTCTGTCAGCAACTTTCTCCTGCTGACTGTTTTTAGAACAGAGCCCAAACCCGATCTCTCTCTTTACTTTACATTACTCTGCCAAGACTGAATACATCAAGCATGATAATGAATGCTAAGCACAAAGAAAGAGTAAGTAAGAGAGAACAGCACTGCAGATCCTCTGAGCTGGAGTTCATACGGGCATGAAATATGCATGCGCTAACCATTAACTCCACTGTCCTCTATTCTGCTACACTCACCAGAGCTTGGTGGAGATGTTCTCTCAGGGCTCCGTTCACTAATCACACACACTCTGCTCAAACCAAGCATCTTCAACCTGGCAGATCACTTTACAACATCTGCAGCTGCAAAAACAGAATTTTTGCTGTAAAATATGGGAAGAAAGTCAAAACAGTTTTATAGTTATAATTTAATTTTATAACTACATTGTAATAGATGCATTATTATCAATTAAATTCCATTTCTGCATCACTATGCCATCTAGTGTTACCAGACAAAACTGGTAAAACAATTACTGTTTTCAAATCGGTTTCTCACATTACATTACATACCATATTTGTGACCCTGGGACACAAAATCAATTTAAACTGAAAACTTAAATTCTCCTACGACTCCGCACTCCTTCGCTCCTACATAGTAGACATCCTGACAGAACACCTGACCACAAAGATGACTTGGGCTGAGGACCAGCTATGGTGTCTGCGGCAGGGAGGTCGGTCATTGGAAAGGTATGTGGAGGAATTCGTTGAGCTGTCTTACTGGGTGAGCTGGCACGATGCTGCACTCTGTGCCTGTTTTCACATGGGTCTGGATGAGGAAACGATCCTGTGTGACAGTTCCTGTGAGCTCCCAACGTGTGATTTTTATTTTTATTTTTTCCCCTTGGTCGAGTTGATTACTCTTATCCTTTATTTAAATGGTTGAAATTTTGAGGTAGAAGAAATGAAGGAAAATGTAAACCATCCTCATCCAGCCCACTCTGAAACACACCTTGCCTCTCCAGCTAACCCCACGCCGGGACCCTCCATATTCCTGTCTAATGGTTCCGACCACCCATTATCTCCCATTTACCCCAAGATTGTATATGCACCTCAAACAGTGCTGACCTGAGCGCCTAGGTGGCAGACCCCTCATACCAGTCGGTCCAGTCAGTGCTCAAATCCACATCCCTTTTCCTGTCTCCAGTTCCGTGCTCCTTCTCAGTCCTCAGCCCAGATACAGCGGCAGCTCCACTGTCAAGCCTGCTGGCTGCTGCACTGTCTGGCCCGCCGCCCGCTCCAATCTCAAGCCCACCAGCCAATTCACTCCAAAGCCCTGTGATGACAACAGCTATCTCCTTCACCTCAGCCCAAAAGAGGAGAACGAGGAGAAAAGACTGTGGGCTCTAGCCCCTGAGAGATGTTTGGCATTCCGGAGACCAGCCCAGAGAGTGCTCCTGTTTTCAAGTCAAGCCCAGAGTGGGCTGTTCCCACATTCGGCCTAGAGATGGCGCCTGTTTCCACGTCAAGCCCAGAGAGGGCTCCTGTTTCCACGCAGTGTTAATTTCGTCGACGAAGACGACGGCGAAAAATATTCGTCAACGAACCTTTTTTTCTGTGACTAAGACGAGACGTTGACGAGCTAAAACTAATATCTGATGATAAAAACTATGACGAAATTTATGCGCGTCTTCATTAACAAGACGAGACGGGACTAAAATGTTGTTTGAGGATTACCAGACATTCAAAATACATCCTATAGGCTAAGTTAACTGTCTTGTCTTTCAAAATGTGCGTCTCTGTCATTGGAAAAGGGGCGTTTGCATGGCAGCCGCAGTGGACGGCTACCAAAACGCGAACTAGCGATCGGAAACAATGGCCTCAGCACCCGAAGGGTTAGGGAGTGGGTGACTAGACGTCCCGTTTTTCCCGAGAGTCACAATTCATTGTCGATTAACTTAAAGTCAGTGAAGGTGCGTTAGGCGGAAACGCGCTGATAGAAGTGCTCTCTCTCGCACACACTCCATTTCTTCAGTTCTCATACAGCGCGCGATCAGTTCTCAGTGTTCAAATACACACACAGCAGTCCAAATGTCTCTCATGTAGAGTATCTCACGGAAATACAGTCCGTTATGGTTTAAGTGAGCTTAAACAGGTGGGTGAAAACTGAATGTATGTCAGTAGGCTATTACATACATACCTTCCATCTTAAATGGACAGCATTCCTAATTATCTGTCATAAATGTTAACCAACAAAATATGTTAAATAAATGTATACTTGGTAAGTAAACCTACTGTATCTGAAAAATGAGTTTAATTTATATCTCTACCAAAAAATGAAAATTTATTCCAGTTTTTCCAAATTCAATCCTTGATTAAAATTTCTCATAACTAAGCTTCATTGATTTGGTCTAAAGAGAGAAGAATTAATGACTATTTTTGTTTGAATACTACATATAAAATAGCTACCAAAATAAATGTTGGTAACTGCAGTTTGACTAAAAGTAATGGCTAAAAGTTGACAAAAATGCAATGACTTTTCATCGACTAAAACTAGACTAAAACTATGAAAGACTCAAATGACTAAAATGTGACTAAGACTATTAAGCATTTTCGTCTCAAGATAAAGACTAAGACTAAATCAAAAATGCCTGCCAAAATTAACACTGTTTCCACGTCAAGCCCAGAGAGGGCTCCTGTCCCCATGTCCAGCCCGGAGATGCCAGTTTTTCCCACATTTGGCCCAGGGAGGGCCTCAGATCCCGATTCAAGCCCAGAGAGGGCTTATGATTCCGATTCCAGCCCAGAAAGGGCTCCTGTTCCCACGTCCAGCCCAGAGAGGGCTGTGGTTCGTGCGTCTGGCCCAGGGAGGGCCTCAGATCCAGAGTCTGGCCCAGAGAAGGCTCCCATTCCTGAGTATAGCACAAAGTGGGCTTCGGTTCCCAAGTGCAGCCCAGGGAAGTCTTCTATTCCTGAGTGCAGCCCAGAGTGGACTTCTGAGCCCAGCCCAGTGCCTGTGCCAGCCAGGGGACCTGGAGTCCTCCCAAGAAAATCCGCCATGTCCCCCTGAACTGCCTGCTCTGCCACGGCCCCTTGAACTGCCTGCTCCACCATTGCACCCTGAACTGCCTTCTCCGCCATGGGTCCCGGAACCAGAAGTTAAGAGGCGTGAGGATGCACCTTCCAGGAGGGGGAGTTAATGTCAGACTGGTGTTCCTGTTTTGTTGTGTTTTTCTCCCCATGTGCTCCCCGTGTTTTGCGACATTACTGTCGGATTCAATATAGTTGGAACAGCATTGTCTTTTAGTTTCAACCTTTCTGGAAATCCCACATCGAATTGTTTCTTGTTTATAAACGAATCCATGATAAAATGAAGTGAATAAAGGACCGAGTTCTTACTGATACAGTCTGGAACTTCATAAAAAATAAAGTTCATCCACTCTTTCCTAATGTTGGGATCAGAAGGAAGGCAATGCAAAGACTTTTTCCTCATCTTGGCACTGCACAGCATCTTGTTGTCTTCGAAGCAATCTTTATCATTTGATTTCTGCTTAGACCAGCATTAGCCCTTCTTGTAATTTACACTACATGCGCAAAAAAAAAGAAAAAAAAAGTGGGTGGGGCTAAACAGGCAGCACTGTAGAATCGGTGGGCGGGGCTAAACAGGCAGTGATGTAGAAGCAGGCATTGATCTTCTGTGGAGACGGAGTTTATCCACACTATTACATCATAAGAACATTCCACAAGCTGTTGTTTTGACAGATTGCCTTCAGTATAAGATCATTTTAGACTAACTTTAACAATAAAGTTTTGAGTTCTAAACTTACAGGATGTTTTTATAGTACAATGACCTCTTATATGTCAAAAGATCAAGGGAATTTTGGTTTCTTAGTTCGTGACCCCTTTAAAAATGTATTTGATGTTGTCTTTACTGTCACTTTTGATTAAATGAATGCATACTTGCTGAATAAAAGTATTAATGTCTTAAAAAAGGAAGCACGTGTTAACATTTAAAATGTTCATTCTACCACTGTGGAAACAAACACTGGAAACATATTACTCATTTGAAATGTCTTAACTTAATTTTCGTAATGTTTGTTTTACCCATTTAGTTTTGTGTAATTCTGGTCTGCTTTGTATTTGACGATATAACCTCAACACTTATTTGAATGCTGCTGTCATGTCAGCTACACATCATTACAGTGTTTTTAAGGAAATTTGACATGGTGGATTTTTACAACACATTTACATTGTACTCATAGAAAAATACACACCTCAAATGTGGTCTTTGGTTTTAACTTAAAAGGGTTATAAAGGGGGTCGGTTTTAATAAACCCTTGCTCTGCTGTCATTCAGTAAGTAAATAAATAAATAAAAAGGTTTTATCCTTTTTCAGGATCAAAAGAAAACTTGACATTTTGACAAGAATGACTTTTTATAGTTTATTTTTTATTTATTTATTTTTTGAGAGCACAGTAAAATAGCTAGATGTGTTACCTACAAGTATTTTTATTTGTCCTTAATTTTGTAAAAAACTAAACAAAAAAACTACTATGGTGGTACCATGGTACTGTGATGGTACAATGTTTTTCTTCCTCATTCTTTTTCTCTCTTTCTGTATGTTAGATTAAGCAAGCACTATCTTTACCCTACCTGACTCTCACTGATCTGAGTAATGCAAGGCCAAGCAATCCAATTAAATCTACAAAGCCAAAGCCTAACATCCTCATCGTGAATGTAAACACGTTTACTGTAAGCACTGCTGTGTGTATGCATGAGAAGAAGGACGGGAAAAAGAGATATAGAGAGAAGGTACCTTGAGAATACATAAACACTCAGAGGGGAATTCACTAAGAATCAATTGTACACGCTGATAGGGTTGTCTGTGTTGTTTTATCCTCAATTCACTAAAGGAATTATGTAAATCACATAATAGCATGAACACATCCAAGAATTAGTGATGCACAAAAATTCCACGGTAAATTCCATCTTGCATTGTGGTTCTGG
Source organism: Barbus barbus (assembly GCF_936440315.1). Taxonomy (NCBI): domain Eukaryota; kingdom Metazoa; phylum Chordata; class Actinopteri; order Cypriniformes; family Cyprinidae; genus Barbus; species Barbus barbus. The sequence goes on from NC_136738.1 coordinate 3,967,610, forward strand.
TCCTGAGGTGCATTTCCCAATCAACGATGTAACTAGCTGCTTAACCACCACAGTATGATGCATTGATCGAGAAACTATGACTATTTCACAAATATGTGGGAACTTTTAAACTTTTGAGAGTCCAAACAGCTATGTATTTGTTTGGACTATGTGTCTATGTATTTAAGAAAAGTTTTAGGTAGTTTTTTGCTTGTAAACAGTGCTTAATACTGTATGTGCATATTTCTCTCCCAATTCAGACGACTTTTTCACCAGAGAAATTGGTATTATGGATAGAGGACCCATATTTTAGCTGGAAGCAACAGTTTGAAATTAAAAACGTGTTAATGATAAATTTGTTGATTACAAACATGCAGCTTTTGCTTCACAAGAAGTTAGGCTAACTGATCGACTGGAGTTGTATGGAATATTTGCAGATTATGATGTTTTTATCAGCTAATTGAAATCTTATTCTGATGGGACCCATTCACTGCAGAAAGCTCTGGATTCAAGAAACACCATATCCTTGAACTATGACGGTAATAACGGAAGTTGCACCCATAGTTGGCTAATCATGTTTTTGGGAAGCGCACCCATGTTTGCTTGTGGAGAATGCAGCATTGCACAAAAATCTGACTGGGACTCCAATCCAGACACCTAAATCAGCTCTTTAAAATGCAGGAAGCCCTGGAAACAAATGGCACAGTCAACCTGTGCAATTCATTTTTAGTGTGTCTGTCCTTATGTGCAATAAACACTGCATGCAGCAACAGAGTGGCTGAATGAATATATGACCCATATGACCTACAGTGCTATGGGTGTAATATGGGTAATGTGTTTAGCACAGATCCCCAGACAGAGCGGATGTTTCTTATCTGTCATCCACCTGACTGCCTTCCAGTAAAAGATTTTCCCCTTTAGGCTCCATTACAGAGAATGAAACAGCAGGGGGATAAGAGCTTATGTGTTTGCTCATCCGTGTGTGAGGGGCCAGAGAATGGAGCTCGCCCCCTGCTTCATTGACTGCTCATAGGAAAGGTGCCAGGCTGGCACAGGCCGTTCAAATGACTGGAAGTCCTTGAGATAACATTTTCCCAACTTTACTGTCCTATTTAAACAGCCGTGGACAGAGATCCTGCTGGCCAAAGGGCCGTTTCAGGAGGGGGAATGATTTTAGGGGAAATTATCAGAATGAGATAGACACAGCAAAACAAACAAACAAACAAAAATAATCTTTTATCAGCTTGTCACTGGGGCAATACAGTCAAAAGGACATATTTATACCTCATTCATCTCTAAAACATTCAAAGTAGTATAAGGTTATCGCTAATCTATGGTAGAAATATACACCTTTTAGGGATAGAAAAGGTATAAAGTCATCCCTTTAAGGGTACTGTCCCAGCGTCCTGCGTTATATCAGAATATATAAACGTTATATCTGAATGTTCTCTGAATGTTCAAAATGCCCAGTTTCCTTAGTTAAACATTCCATTTCATTTTATCATTTTGTATTTAGAATTTTCCTGTGGTCTCTGAAATTTCTGAAACAAGTAAAAACCATAAGACAAATGTCCAATTAAAACGTTTTGGAAAAAAATGTTAAATGAAAAAATTATTAAATAAATAATGTTTTGTGCTAATGTTTTAAGAACATTATTAAAGACCAAATAACTTTAAACAAACATTCTATTAACATTACTGGAAATTTTTAAACATCAGTTAACGTTACATGATTTTCATATTTCCTTTATGCTTCCTTTCCTCTAGGATTTGTAATATTGTTTATAATAGGGTCCAAAAAGTGAAAATTCTATTGTAGATTTTTGGATTTTTTATTTTATACAATTTTTAATTGCAAACTATGGCTGTGTCCAAATTCAGGGTCTGCATCCTTCGGAGTACTCATTTGAAGGATGTTACGTCACAGCGCCGCGACGAAGGCTGTCCAAATTCGTAGGATCCTTCAAATGCGGCCCACAAATACGTCCTCCTTTTCCCCGAATTGGAAGGATGGGTGTGGTGGATCCTTTCCCGTCCTACCTATCCCATAATTCTTTTCGGCAGAGCGTAATGGCGGACGAAGCGAGCGGTAGCGGAGTGGGAGAGGAGTTTCTCTGACAAAACAAGCTAAAGTTTATGCTTCGGCTCAATGAATTTGTAGGAGAAATTAGTAGAATACTTAAAAACAAATAAAAATAGGCTATAATGGCTTACCTGGATGTGACTGTCTTGTAGTCTGATATAAAAAACTCTCCGACAACGAGCAAAGAAAGTATTTAATTTATTTAATTGCTTTATTTCTTCCAAAAGAATTAAAATGAGGAGAATAACTCTTTGTTTGTCCATTTTCCCGCTTCTTGCTTGGCGCTGTCACGGTTGCTAGGCGACAGGATATGAGCAACGGGTAAGGGAGGGAACTGAAAGAAGGGTAGGCTGTCCAAATTCACAAACACCGACTTCCGGGTTTTGCGGACGTCGGAGGATCCCTCCTCCTTCAACCGGGTAGGAAGGATCCTAAGGAGGATGCAGACCCTGAATTTGGACACAGCCTATTTAATCAGCAAAACAGTTTGGATGAAAATATGAACTGTAAATTTATTTCAGAATGCCTGAGTCACATGATCAATGTCACAAATTTACTTTTGATTAATGTCCTAGAAATAGTGCTGAATCAAAAATATTTATTTATTTACTTTACATACTTTGGATTTTAAGAAATTATTTAACCCTATGTCATGAGTAAACATTTTATGGGTTGGAGTTTTTGTATGAATTTGTACAATTTGATGAGTACTAAAAAAAGAAAGAAAAAAAAAAAGTCAAATGAAGGTCAATCCATGCACCTAACCCTCAGTGGGACTTCTTACAAATTTGATTATACAAATTCGCAACTAATTCACCAAAATGTAAAATAGTTATGAATTTACATGAGAGTGAAATGAGTTGTGAAATATTTAAGCTTTCCTTTAAAATCCCAACTCTGTTGTATGTGATATCAGGATTATTTTCTTGAGCTAGATATTTAACTCCAGTTTTCTCCAGTGGGACACACCCTGGATAAAAAAAAAGCAGCAGTTAAATGATGACTTATTTACTACTTACCTGGCAATGTCTGGCAGAAATAGTATTAAAATATAATATTTTAAGCAGCTTTCACTACAGTATTGGTAATTCACACATCTCATCTGATGAGACCACAATAAACAAACACAAACCTTTACTGTAAGCAAAAGCTGTATACAGTAAACACTCTATAAATAGATTACTGTGGATCTTGGATAGGCTCGTTGACACGTTCTTAAACCTGAAAAGTGGAACCTCATACCTGGAAGTGGAAAATGTGGAATGACTGCCAGAAACACACTGTATGTGTATAAACATGTTTTCATCAAATTCTCGCAACAAATATTTCTGGGTGAAACACATTATGAAAACATTACAAACCAATAGAGCTCATACCGGTTTCTTCCAGATCATTATAAAACATTATCATTTGATAAGACATTTGAGTCTATGCTGCTTGTTCTTTATGCATAAGCGTCATCTCTAATGTGAAAATACAGCTCTTACTCTTTTCAGATCAAATATGAGATACAGAAATGAGTTTTAGTTGATTATATCACTGATAACATTAATCAAAGTACCCAAAAAATCCGAAGCCCTGAGGTTTGTTTCTCATCTGGTTTTTCTTGAAGCTCCAGATTTTCCATTGAACATCAAGTGGTGAACAACACAAAAATGTTTTCTTGCCAGAATGTTCTGAAAATATTCCCTGTTAGCTGGGAATACAGTACCAAAAATCAAACAAAAGTAAAAAAAAATATATATATATATATATAAAAACAAGTCCTTGACATTATATAAGATGTATGGTAATACCAAAACCAAAAACTGGTATCATGCGATCAATGCTCAAAATAATCATATTTTTATACTTTGCATTAGTTAGTGCTTTTTCAAAGACAAAGATGTCCTGCTACTTCTCAGTGTTGCATCCCCCTAATTTGACTAACCTGTGTTTCTGTAAATGATTTTGTTCCAACAAACTGATAAGGCTATATATTTTGCCATCATATCTACACACATCTACACATATCTATGGAAATTGTATTTGCATTTATCACAGTTTTATCTGCTGTCCACAAAATCATTTATTTTTGATTAGCTGACAACCGTGTGGTAGTGGTAGTTGATTAGATCAACCGGAACCGGGAACCCGCCCCATAACACACAATGTACTCGTTACATTGGAAGAAGAATGGCATCTATGCTAATATTTGTCTGTTTCTTTCTTATTCCGTTTCTCAGTCTGTGTCCGGATCAGATGGTGGATCGGCGCCGGGAGATGATGTCTGCATCCCTGATCGTCGGTGGAGGTTGGGACACCTGGATGAGCCCTGGGGATATATAACAAATACATTAAATTATAAATTAAAATGCCCCATCGGGACAAGACCACAGGAATCAGATAAACCGTTTGCAGAATCTGACATGGCTGGGGTTGGAAATGAACTGCGGGTTTCGTCTGGCCAGAGGAGAACTGGCTCCCCGACTGAGCCTGGTTTCTCCCAAGGTTTTTTTCTCCATTCTGTCACAGAGGGAGTTTTGGTCCCTTGACGCTGTCGCCTCTGGGTTGCTCAGTTGGGGACACTTAATTTCTAGCGATTATCGTCGATTTGATTTCACAGATACTATTTAAACTAAAGACAATGACATCTTTGAATGAAATGCCTTTAAATGAAAATTGAGTGTTTAATCTTATCATTATACATTACTGACACTCTATCCTCTAATTTGATAGTGTTAAGTGCTTTGACACAATCTGTATTGTTAAAAGCGCTATACAAATAAAGGTGACTTGACAAGATATATACAGGTGGCAATGAACCTAAATTACACACAGCTGAAGGTAATGGAACAATAATAAGTGCAAGTGGTGATGGGAACTGAAGTCCGGAATAACACAAACAATAGTCCAGAAGAGTGCCCTCTGATGGCTGGCAAGGGCACTCCAGCAGATGGCTGTGACAGTGTCAGCCCTCATTGTTTTGTTTTCTTTGCGCACAAAAAGTATTCTCATAGCTTCTGTTGAACCACTGTTATCACAAGGACTAATTTAATGTTGCCCTTACTACCTTTCTGGGCCTTGAACATGGTAGTTGTGTTGTCTATGCAGGGTCAGAAAGCTCTCGGATTTCATCATAAATATCTCAATGTGGGCTCTAAATATGAACGGAGGTCTAACGGGTTTGGAACAACATGAAGGTAAGCAATTCATGACAGAATTTTCATTTTTGGACAAACTTCCCCTTTAAACAAATTGGTTTATTTAGTTAATTTAAGCCCAATTTGTTACAAGGTCATACTCTGTTAGCTGCCATTTATGTTCACAAACAAACAAGACAACAACCTGGAGGGGCAATAAACTAGTTTGAAGCCCTAACATCTTAACATTAGTGCAGTTTCTCATAAGTGTAGGTGCTCAAAACCTGTTCTGCTGTACAAATGCTCTTATGAAAAGCTGCTGTCAAAACGTTTTCAGTGCTTATCGCCTCAAGGATTATGAAATCATTCAATAATCCCATTGTCATAGATATTAATGGTGTCCCAGGTGTTTCTCAGGGCTTCATTCATGTCTAGATAATGCAAAAACAAATACAGAAGTGAAAGATGAATTATAAATTCTTGTAAATATTCCAAACCTTAGCAGCAGAGAGAAAAACAACATTAACATGTAAAAAACAAAAGATCTCGATCATCCAGCTAATCCTGTTTTAGGCAAATTACTTTGCTTCCAATCTGCCCTTTTGAGATGCAGGGCATTGGAAAAAAAAAACCAAACAAACAAGACATTTCAAGTTCATTACATTGGAAAGGGTTAGTTCATTGAACTATCTGATACAATAACTAAAATTTTGCAGTTAAGGTAACTCAAAACATTAAATTGCACTAAAGTTAACTTTTAGTAGACCAAATTGCATTTTTAATATAACTATTTAACTGGTGTAATATGACCGATTTCTCTGCCGATTTATTATTCTCTACAGCTGCACAATAAACAAGGACAAAAATACAAACAAGGATTTTGTTTTAGAATTCAGTTTATTTGAATTCATTTTACAAAATCCATTTAACAAATTTCAGGTAACTTTAGGTATGTTGAGATTTTGTCTAATTGAAGAGAAAATGTATGTGTTTAATGTATTGCTCATTAATCAATGAGCTCATTACTCATTAATCAAGATGCAAGGCATAAGTCAATCCTAAAACAAGAATGGCCTGAGGGAGGTTCTCTAAACCGTCCTTCCCAAGATTACCCTCTGAGACGATTCCTTACAGGGGCTAGATGGAGGAGAAAGACAGGGGATGTTGTGCAGAAGATCAGATGATCAGATAGTACAGGAATCCCTCGTTTGCCAAACTTCATGTCAGTGAGGTCAGAGGTCAGAGGTGTCAGAGACAACATTGTATCAACGAAAAATGAAAATCACATTTCCATCAATTAATGCTTTTTTTCTGTATTACAGGAGAAGTTCAACCAAAATGAAAATTTGCTGTTCATTTACTCACCCTCGAGCCATTTAAAATGTAGGTGACTGAATCCATGGTCCTTGGTGATTCATAAAATGCAATTGAAGGGGTTCCAAAAAAAGCAGATACAAAAAAGACAGAATTAATACCCCTGGCTCTTGACGATATACTCATATCTTATGAAGCAAAACAATGAGCACATTGACTGAACATTGACATCATTACCTGTAATCCATAGCCTTAACATAAATAAAATGTTTAGTCTAGTATGTTTTAACAAGTGTCCCCTTTTGCCACACGCAAATTGACAGCACTTAAATTTCCAGATCATCTTTTTTTTTTTTTTTTTAGCTCAACACTGCACTTCTTGGAATCTGTAGAGTGACAATGCACATTAGACTTTTTTTTTAACAAGCTGATAAAGCAAAGTGTCATTAAGATGTGACCTGTTGAGTTATCCATAAACTACTTCTAAACATTGCAATAATGTTATCGGCATTACATGATAGAAAAGACTTGGTATTAAATGAAATGTAGCTAACTAACTAACTAACATTATGTGGACGAGAGATTGCATTTATTGGGCTAATTTCCGGCACATGCACAAAGTTTTTCAATATAAGCTAAAAACATTACTTATATAAGGTGTAAAACATTACTTGCAAAAGTAAAGTAAAAAAAAAAAAAGCACATCCGTAAAACACCGTGGTGAAAGAGGATATGAAGATATGAACGATCATGCGAAGCATATTGTATGTTTTATAAGCAGGAAATAGGAAATTTCCGATAGCACGTGAAGGCCCAAAATCTGTGGAAAATTTGTGAGCTCTTGCGAAAATTGTGGAGTTTGCTTGATTTTGCAGTAAATTCAGTGATCGCAAAATCCTGAATAGACTGCATAGGGGTAGACATCACCTTTTCTGTGTTATCATGTTTGGTTCAGGAGATATGACAGAATTAGAAAACTAGAGAATTAGAAAATATTATTTCAAGCTTACCGTTGTGAATTGGGCTAAGGTAAGGAGATCGTTTTGAACACTGCCTGGTTATGTACTTGTCCAAAAATTAATTTTTACGGTGGCCCAGTAGTGCACAACAAAATGAAATAAAAAAAGCAAACATAATCTCACAACACAACAAAAATAAGAAAGCAAAGATATGTTCACAACACAACGCAATTAAGCCACGACACAACAGAAATGCTCCAGGCAATGTCCTCATAAGTCACCTTCTCCTTGTAATACCTATGTCATACCCATGTCATTATACAAATTCATTTTTTCCTCATTTGTCACAAAAACACACACACACACACACACACACATACCTTTGTTTCTGTGAATTGTGGGGACTTTCCATAGACTTCTATTACGTTTATACTGACCAAACAATATTTTCTATCCCCTAACCCTAAACCTGCCCCTTACAGAAAACCTGTTTGCATTATTACACTTTCAGATAAACATAATTTACTATTTTTTATATTTATTTCCCTCGTGGGGACCACAGGCCGTTCCCCACAATGTAAAAAAATTCAGGTTTTACTATCCTTGTCACCTTGTCCCCTTGTCCTTTGGTCCCCACAATGTAGCATGAACAAGTACACACACACACACACACACACACACACCTGATCATTTTCGTAATGTATGTAAACTAAATCTATTAAGGCATATGTCAAAACTCAATTTCCACCCATATTTCTTATATGCACATACTGAAAAATATAAGCAATAGTTTCCTATATATGGAAACATATTATTTAATATATTGCATTATATTTCCAATATAACCTCATATATTGTTTCGTAAGGGATGCTAGTTAATGCTAGTTAGTTTGGGGGAAGTCGTGGCCTAATGGTTGGCGAGTCGGTCTCGTAATCGAAAGGTTGCGGGTTCGAGTCCCCGGCCGGCAGGGATTGTAGGTGGGGGGAGGGAATGTCCAGCGCTCTCTCCACCCTCAATACCACGACTGAGGTGCCCTTGAGCAAGGCACCGAACCCCCAACTGCTCCCCGGGCGCTGCAGCATGGCTGCCCACTGCTCCGGGTGTGTGTTCACGGTGTGTGTGTGTGTGTGTGTGCATTTGTTCACTACTCACTGCTGTGTGTGTGCACTTGGATGGGTTAAACGCAGAGCACCAATTTCGAGTATGGGTCACAATACGTCACGACTTTTACGACTTTAATACATTAACTGATATATTAATACATAAAGTGCTGCCCATTTACTCATATACAGTCATATTACTTCATGTTGTTCCAGTGTTATGATATACAGAGGCACAAAGGATGAGGGTAAGCCCACATGCAGGATTTATTGTGAGGATGGGGATACAGAGGTGGATAATACAGGTAGGTATGCAGACACACACGGTCTCATAAATGCTCATAAGAGGATGAACGGCTAATATCACAGATGATATAGGAGCACAGGTGAGCAATCACAAGTATACACTTTGGGGTGAAAAATTTGCTCATATGTATATCCAGAGCTGATCCTCCCTATACGCAGAATACGCAAGCTGCGTAGGGCCCCCGAAACACCAGGGGGCCCCCTTGTTTTAATTTTAGTTTCGTTTTTGAGTTTGGCCAGCGGTTATGAAAACATGAATGATCATTTATTTTAATGCGGTGCGCTGTCACTCTCTCTACGTAAAAGTCAGTCAAATCATGAAACGTGAATGTCATATAGTCTCTTGCTCGAGACAAAAAAAACGAGTTGAAAGCGTACCGAGCCGCGGAAGAGAAACTGTTTCTCGAGTGCTTTCCGTGAGTGCAATTCGAGATGGAGTGTTGTTCCCCCTCGGCTAGGGGTATCACATTTCACGATTTTATCACGATTCTTTGTCATGTTGGTTTTTCTATTTTGCAAGCTGTTTGAGTAGTACAGACGGACTAATTCCCTGTTATAAAGACAAAGCCTTTCAAGGTAACAAAATATTTTAAAAGTATGGAAGATATTAGGCCAAAGTGGGTGAAGATAAAAATCATTATTTTATCGTTGTCATTAAAAAATTAGAACAAAGATACACATTACAAATACACATAATATACAAATAAAATAAACAGTGTTTTATTTTCAGGTATGCTAGGTGTATTTAGCAGGAGCATTCAAGATGAACAAATATAAAAATAAAACACTATGCAGATTGATTCCTATTAAAGCAACTGTATTAAAGTTTTTCAGTCAAGAGTAGTGAGTGATTTTTCTCTTTGTGTTTGGTATTTTATTAACATTAAAGGAATAATTCACCCAAGAATTAAAATAGGCTAGTGTTTTATTTTTATACATTCATTTACTCCTAAACCTGAGTTTCCTTCTCCTGCTGAACATAAGCGCTATTTTGAAGAAGGTAGAAAACCAAACAGTTGCTGGTCCACAGTGACTTCCATAGTATCCCCCCCCCCCCCCCCCCCCACTGTCAAAGTCAATGTGGACCAGCAACCGTTTGGTTACCCACATTCCTCAAAACATCTTCTTAATTAAGCAGTTTTACTATGAAAACCATGGTTAATTTTTGTAAGGGTTGTGATGTCCACATGTTTTTTGTTGAAGAAATTATAGAGGCTGTGCCATCTATAGTAAAAAGGTGGCCAAAAAATAAAGATTAAGTGGATATTTGAATTAAATGGTTGGTCAATAGCCTATTAAACAATGATTTGATCGTCCTGTAAGTGTAACAGCAGCCATTATCAGGCCTTTGCCTCACTTTACAGGCATTTGTAACATGTAATGTTGAAAAAAAAAACAAGAGACACACCATCACAAAATTAGCAATGGTTTTACTTCTTATAATGGGACTTGTATTGGTTTTAATGGAAAATGTAATGGTTCCTGTTGGTCTCTACTGGTAATTGGTCACCTTCTATTGGTGGCTTGTTAAAACCAATAAGTCCTAATGGAATATATACATTTACATTTATGCATTTAGCAGACGCTTTTATCCAAAGCGACTTATATTGCATTTAAGTTACAGTTTTTACATTTTATCGGCTCTTGCTTTCCCTGGGAATCGAACGCATGATCTTGGCGTTGCTAGCGCCATGCTCTACTATTTGAGCTACAGGAAAGCTTTAGAATATGTCCCAAAACACACTACAGAAAACCATTTTTTAATGGTTTTAATGGTTAAACGTTGATGGCTTGTAATGGCATTTGTGATTTATTTGTGATTCATTTGCGATGATGTTAGAACTTTCTGTGATGGTTCTATTGTTTTTTTTTCAGCAGGGTTGCCTCATTGTTTTTATATAATGCATTTTAAGTCATTTTAAAGGCTATTGTTGGCTTAGGTCTGTTTTTATAACCACAATATATATATATATATATATATGGGTCACCCCCTTCTAATGAACAGGTTTGACTACTTTAGTAATTTCCATGAGTACAAATCTTAATGTTTAAGCATAAAGATATTCTAGGGAATTGTGTGTTTTTAATTTTATAGCAACAGTTTGGACAGGACCCTTTTCTGTTCTAACATGACAGTGTCTCTGTGTATAAGACACGGTTCAAAAAGTCACGGTCCTCAACCCCCCCCCCCCCCCCCCCCCCAGCCCCCGGCAACGCCACTGATGCAGCAGAAAAAGTGCTGCAGCTGCACTGTCTGTCTTTCCCTTCCTGAGAACCGGAGACAGCAGGGCATGACACACACTGAATGAGGGACAGGAAGACAGAGAAATAGGCAGGCAGACAAAACAATTGAAGTATCATAAACGGGAAAAAGAATGCTATAACTCTGAAAGAAGGTAAGGAAAAAAAAGTGCCAAAAGTTTTAGGAAATGGTAACTTTCAAACCACAGAAGTGAGATGCAAAAACATATACTGGCGAGATTACTGCCTGCAGGAATTATTAATTTTTTATTATTATTTTTATGCCTTTTGTTGGTATCCTACATGTGTAGGATGTGTATTTTAAAAAAGACCTCAGAATAAACATGAAGATCTTTCAAAGTCTTTATTTATCATTGTGTTTATTTATATATGTAAACTAAATTTAACATTAACTAACAAAATGTTTTTAGTTTTGTTTTTATCTTCAAATTCGACCTTCATGTTATAGCTAATGTAGCTTATCTTCACAAAATAAAATTAAAATCTAAAAAGCTAACAAACAAACAAAAACCATAAATAAATAAATAAATAAATAAAACACAATAAAAATGTTGACATATATTAAGTATTTTTTTTAGCCTCTGTCTAAAGAGAATATTTGGTCTTTATGTATTTTTTATTTAAATTTTTTTATTACTTCATTTAATGTTTGAACCAAAGCATAAATGTAATGTGAGAGAATTTTAGTTGTAACAAATTAGAGTCTTTATTTATTTTTAATCCCCCCCCCCCCCCCCACTGCAGTTAGGTCTCCCAAATATGAATTCTACTCTTCAGTTACACTCTCATTTAATTCCATATTTGTATGTCTTTTTAAATTGCAAAGATAATCAGTAAATGGCTACTGCTGATGAAAATCTCTTGGTCATCCAGGGAAAGGGTTATTCTAACATGCTTTCAAGCCTTCACGATAATGTGCTGTCTAAAATATGCTGAGAGTTGTATTTGAGAGAGATTGAAAGAAATATATAGGCCTAAACAAAAGACGATGAAAAACAGGGAAAGAGAGAGATATTGCAACTGATAGAAAGACCAATAAAGGCTGTCAATCTAAAATGAAAGCCATACATTGGGCCACCATTCGGCCTTTGAATGGCTGACACTGATTTATAGGTATTTATAATGGAGACTGCAGGAGGATTATTCTATATTTCTCTCTTTCTCCAGGGAGGGTTTATCTGATGCCCTGATTCTGTTGTCTAACAGGATACAGAATATCTCTGAATGTGCATGTTTACGTGTAGATGTTGTATATGGATAAGGGCGGGATCATAAGATATTCTGGGCTCTCCCTGAGGAGTTTACAATCCTCTCAAGCTTTTGTAACCTTACACTATTTAACACTACTAAACGGCCTATTGTGGGTTAATAAAGTCGATTTGGATTGTACTATATTGTGGTGTCGGTGCCCGTTGAAATGATTTTCTTTTCTTTTTTTAATAAATTAAATCGTATTATTATCATATGAAATACATTAGATAAGTGTGCCAAAAATAGTTCTGATACTTGACTCAAACTCTAGACCAGGGATGGGCAACTTCGGTCCTGGAGGGCCACTGTCCTGCAGAGTTTAGCTCCAACCCTAATCAAACACACCTGAACCAATCAAGGTCTTCAAGATCACTAGAAAGCTACAGGCAGGTGTGTTTGATTAGGGTTGGAGCTAAACTCTGCAGGACAGTGGCCCTCCAGGACCGAAGTTGCCCATCCCTGATCTAGACCTTTCTACAGAACTAACCACTTTTCTGAGCAAATTTGAGTTGTGTAGTGCTCTGGGTCTGACTCAGAGGGAGTATTAGAGAAATCACTCAACATCTGGAGGAGAGAGAGAGAGAGACCGTGGGATGGCCAAAGGTCAGGGAATAAAGCTGAAAGTGAGATGAGTGCTTGACGTAACTCATCACTTAGAGTTGAACCATTTTCAGCAGGCAGATTTTGACCCTGTAATCTCTCACATAGGCCTATACGTCAACAAATTACTTCCTAGCAAATATCCGTCTGTGTAATCATTCAGTGTCTCATGCTTCAAAAGAAACTTATCCACAGTTAATTCAAACTCAGTGAACTGTATTTGAACTCAGAACACTTCCTCATCTCTGTTCTTTTCATTCACTCTGACTTTGAAGTCAAGAGGACCTTGGATCATTGGCCCACTAAAAGTTCCTCTATCTCACGACACAGATTTTAAATTAGGTGTGACAATACAACACATACTTACATTGAAAAGTCACTTAACCCATCTGGTTTAATGTTATTACATGTCTATACAATGTGTATTTTATGGATGAAGACAGATTTCTACAAGTTCCTTGCAGAGTATGCATACACATTAATTACCATCTCATAAAAGTTACGTTTTCTCATGAGGTCAGATTGTTTTATCATATTACAATGTTCTATTGTTTTATTTAAAGTTGAACAAATCACTTTCTCTGTAATGTGTTGTTTGAAAAGTGTGATCTACCAGTTCTATCCTGTGCTCCGAATCTGATGATTAAAGGTGTAGTGGGAGATAATGACATGAGAGTGTTCTGAAAGACTCTCACCTGTGATGCTTCTCTAACACGTTATTCACAAGGTCTTTGTACAAACAGCACACACACACACACACACACACACACACACACACAGTTGTTTTTCAACTGCTTACACACAAAATCTTTACTTGTCACACAATTTCTGAAACCTAACATTGAAACACCAGAACCACACACCAAATCTGCAAAACCATACACTAATTCTCAGTTACACTAATTCTCACTAATGACTCAGTTATTAAATTTATAAAAGACCTTTTTGCAAAACACAACAACACAAGTAACACACAAAAAACTAACAGGAATTAATAATATGGCAAAGGTGTTTGCAAATGTTTGCTTTTGAGATGTATTTGTGATATTTTGAATGCAGTGCCATATACCCTCTGCCTGTGTGGCCGGGCCTTGAGCCGAGGCCACGGAACCCCCAGATCCGCCATGGCCGCCCGAGTCTCCTGTCCCGCCATGGCCTCCCGAGTCCCCGGATCCACCATGGCAGTCCAAGCTCCCAGTCCCGCCATGGACTCCCGAGTCTCCAGTCCCACCATGGACTCCCGAGTCTCCAGTCCCGCCATGGACTCCCGAGTCTCCAGTCCCACCATGGACTCCCGAGTCTCCAGTCCCGCCATGGACTCCCGAGTCTCCTGTCCCGCCATGGCCTCCCGAGTCCCCGGATCCACCATGGCAGTCCAAGCTCCCAGTCCCGCCATGGACTCCCGAGTCTCCAGTCCCGCCATGGACTCCCGAGTCTCCAGTCCCACCATGGACTCCCGAGTCTCCAGTCCCGCCATGAACTCCCGAGTCTCCTGTCCCACCATGGCTCCTCGAGTCTCCTGTCCTGCCATAGCTCCCCAAGTCTCCTGATCCGCCATGGCTTCCGGAATCCCCTGATCCGCCCTGGAGGCTTCCCGTGTCTCTTCCCTGTCCTGGCTCTGCTCCTGCCTCCAGGGCGTCCGCCCCCCCCTATGTGTATGTTACGGTGCGGCACACACCTTCCGGGAGGGGGGCGATATCTGTCACTTGTCGGTTTCCTTTCAGTTCTGTTTTGCCCTTATTTGATAGTTCCTGTCCTAGTTTAGTTAATGATTCATCCTATTCACACCTGTTTTGTGTTAATTATCTCGTATACTCCTTTGTTCCTGTTCCTTTATAAGCATTCAGTTTTGTTCTAGCCTTCGAGTCTCAAACTAAAGTTTGTTTATGCTGTGTTTTCTGTTAATACGTTAGCACATTTTTCCTGAATCCCTCGTCTTCCTGCCTCCTACAATCAGCAACTCGTAACACACAGGAATAATTATAGGAATAAATGAACAAAAGAATTCTGTCTTGAGAGACTTTTATGAAAAACATTTAAAAAATACCTGATTGTTTTCCATGGTTAATGATAAAGATTCTACATTCACTGTAATTACAGTAAAAGAGCAAACAGACAAAAAACTCAAGATTGATTCCACAAATGAGAGAAAGTCATATTTGATTTGAATGACATGAGGGTGAGTAAATCATGATAGAATATTTTTTTTTTGGTGCACTAATCCCTTAAGTAAAATGAGAAATGGTTTTAATCATAACACAGAGAGGACATTAGCCTTGTAAGATTAGTCCCCATGGTAGGGAATGATCCGGTGCACATTCAGGCCATTTCTCTTTACAGCAGAAAAGGATATATAATGGAGCACTCAGATAATAGAGGAACCGTCTAGTAGTGTCAGGTGTTCACTTCATTTAGTGATAATTTTTTGAGGGTAACATTTTGCAACAAGGTTTAATTCGTTAATGCATTAGGTATTATGAAATAACAATATACAATACTTTTACAGGACGTGTAAATCTAGGTTAATGTTAATTACTGTATGTTAAGTCATTTTTAGCTTGTCAAAATAACATTAGTTAATGAACTGACAATCACAATAGAAATGTTATACTAATATTTTGCCCCACTGAATGATGAACTGATTGAGAGTACAAAACAATTGTAATTTAAATGCCATAAAAAATTGTATTTGTTTATTGTTGTTTATGATACCTAATGCATGTATACGGCCAAATCAAATGGAAATATGATGTCAAACATCACAAATGAGTTTGTAAAATGCAAATTCCAGATGAACTCCAGAAGAGCTGGCAAACAAAGAAGGAACATTAATTATTGTAGTGTAGTGTTCTACCCAGTCTCTTATACTCAGTCTATATGCACAGTCTTTCCCCGGACTGCCCAACAGCTAATATAATCCTCCCCTGACCTCTTGAACCCCTTAAAAGAATTTACAAGACCATTTGGCCTCTAATTACCACAAACAAGCAGATCGAAATATATTGCCCTCTCTATACTGGGGAAGAGAGTTCTTTCACCCTGCATTGATGAAGCTCTGAGATAACAGCTTTATTTTTGTGATGTGTAAAGCAATAGTAGACCCTCTCTCTCTGTCTGTTTTAGATCTCTCTCTCTCTCTCCTTCACTCTGTGTGTGGTGTGCCATTTGTCAGTGGTGTGATGGTATCTTTGCCTCAACATGTCTCCTGTCACACTCTGTAGAGGCTGTAAATCATACGGACATACCAGCGCCAAAATAAACACACCTCCACCTTGCATATTTTACCGGATACTGTTCTTTGAATAGAGTAGAACCGAATAGAATAAAAATAATAAAGTAGGTCCTTCTGTTTTCAACAAATTTTCTTTCACAAATAGAACAGAACATCAACTCTTCCTTAGAAGAGAATAGAACAGAATCGATTAGTATAGAATAGAATATAACATTTTTGATGTTAAAATACTTTCTGCCATTGCAGCATAATTTGTAGAGAAATTTTACTAACATTAAATGTGTTGAAATATGTTTAACATCCTTAAGAGCCAGGCATAGGAATACCAGCTCAACCAATGGCACATATTAAAATTTGTCAAATGTTTAGGTTATATTTGCACAGATTTAGAATGTGAAATAAGCAGATTTGTGTAGAATTATAACATCAATCACAAGAGCTGAAGGTTAGAGCTGACACTGATGCCCTGAACCATGAAATGGACGTTTGAGCCGTGTGTACATCGCTATGGAGGTGTCTTTAAGGAGCGTCCACGTGGGACAGGCTTAATTTAGCTCTCACAGAAGAGGATTCTGACACAGATTGTGTGTGACAGCTGTTTCCTCCCACACA
The DNA here is from genome assembly GCF_936440315.1 of Barbus barbus. Taxonomy (NCBI): domain Eukaryota; kingdom Metazoa; phylum Chordata; class Actinopteri; order Cypriniformes; family Cyprinidae; genus Barbus; species Barbus barbus. Next base: position 3,984,431 of record NC_136738.1, read on the forward strand.
CACACAAACATGCTTTCAGACTTTCTCTTTTACTCCCGCTCATATGCACACAAACACAAAACCCTCTTCAGAGATAAAAACCTTCCTCTGGAAAATGAAAAAATGAAATAAATAAATGTGGAATGTGTAAAATGGGTGAAAGGTTAAAGGTGAACGGATGAGAAACCCAGATGCTGATAATTATGTGACATTAAAGCCAATTAAACTCATTCACTCCCTAAAAGATGGATTACACTGTTTGCATAGTTTAATGCTTGTTGTGCGGTATTGTGCTTATCGTTTCGCAATTAGCATATACAAAGCATATTCACATTAAAAAAGTACCACCAGACAATCAATGTGTGGCTGTTTAAATATGAAAATAAAACCTCAGAGCTGAAAGAAGCCTGAGAGACTGAATCTTTCTTTAGCCCTCTCACATTCAAACAATATTGCCTTCCCAAGAGTCCCAAAAGCTCATCAGAAACACTTTATCGCTTTCATCGCTTCATAGTCTCCACAGTGGATGCTTGCCCACACACCAGTCCTAGACTCCTGCAGTATATAAATAAATCAGCCAATGAATTAGAAAACGCTAATGTGTGCCGACAGTGCTGTGGGACACCTGAGCATCTGTTTCAATTCACACTTCAGCACTGTCAGGAAGCTCTTCAGGGACCATGAGGAAGTCTTTTGTGGTGTTGTGGGAGGTCTTGACTTAATGCTTATTTTCTTTGGGTGAGTTGTAGCAAAGGGAGAGTGATGATGGGCTAAAACAGCTGTTCACGACGGGTTTTGCTTAAAGGTTTTTATTGCTCAGAAGTTGCTTTTTGAAGCTCAAAGGATCTCACATATGTTCTAGTCAACTTTCGATCAGAAGCTTCTCCTAAGGTTTTTTAAATAATTGTTGTCATACAGTAAAGTGCTATAGTTTTTGTTTTAATCGCCAGGACCCATCTTAGGTAGCTTTTTACAACAACAGTCTATATGGGCTAAACTGTGGATCATTCATCATTGCTTTGACACAAAATGCATTCAGTGACTACATCTTTAAAATTGCATTATTCCTTTTTTCACTTAAACACAATTATATGCATGAAGACAGTTTGCATGTTTACCCCTCCATGAGTGTTAAAATTAAAGGGATAGTTTAATTCACTGCTAAACAAACAGTTTTGGTCCTTCTTTTTTTTCTATACTATGGAATTCAGTGGGGACCAGCAACTGCTTATGTTAAGTTCAATAATACAAAACTGAATAAGACAGAAATCTGCTACATTTCCACAATATTAAAATATATTCCAAATCTAAAAAAAATGATGCTATCAAAACAATTAGATATGTGTTAGCCTTTCAATTTCATTATGTTCTATACAAAAGGGGACAACTTGTACTGTAATTGTTGTACTATAAATGAATAAACAGTAGATAGCTGTCATTCTTGTTTTGTAAAGACTTTTTATGAAAGAAAACATGTACTGTGTTCTTAGTGTTTTTTACATCACTGTACAGAGACAACCTTTGCAGGAGTTATGGGATAATGACTTAATTGGAGACATGAATGAAATGTTTTGTTAGTGTTATTGCATTCCAGATGTGAACTTTACATCTGTGCCAAGCTGAAGGTTAGCAAAGAGCATGAAGGCTTTTGAAAAAAACTGGCATAACTGTTGAGAAATAAGTTTTATACCAATGGGAAAAAAAAAAAAAAACTTAATGTGGATGGCATACAGACAAATTTGATGAAAAAAGAAGCTCATATTGAAATCTCAGATTTTTCATCGCATACTTTTTGTTTAAATCTAAATCCAGCAAAGTCTCCATTTAATCACAGTTTAATATGGTTGCTCGTAACAAACAATTCCTGTAATAGTTATCAAAAAGATCAATCAATATGCAAAATTTTTATTTATTTTTTTTAAACTAGGATTTTTTACTTAAACATACTAACACAAAGAAAAGGAACTGAAAATGAGGTAAGCAAGGTTTTGATATAATTATATGATATGAAAATAACACGACAGGCTGAATGGAAGTGTAATCTGTTGGGGACCAAGCCATTGGGACTGCTGTGTGGCGACAGCTTTCACAGGATGTGATTTAGCCAAGACTCCCATGTTCTCTGTTCCATATGTGCTTCAGTCTGATGAGACTTTCCATCTTAATAGTGAAACCCCCAGCCCCTGGCCTCAGTCACACACCATGGCTCTCTCTCTCTCTCTGTTGTTTTTTCTGTCTCTCTTAGTAAAATAGCAACTTTGCACTGGCAAAGCATAAGTAAATAAATAAATAATTACACATGTATTATTATTATTATTATTAATGCTACTACCACTACTACTACTACTACTACTAATAAAAAACATCTCGAAAAAAAAAAAAAAAAACTCTTTTCTGTGGATCTTTAATCATGTTTTGAGGTGGTGTCGCACTCTAGCGGTCGAATTATGAGCCAGCTGATGATGACATTATTACTGTGCGCCGGAAAACCTTTTCACCCTTGTCATGACGTCAGCAGCTTGACAGCTCAGTCGGACAGTTGTTCTGTTCAATATTTGTTTCTTCTGGATTAACAGAGCATTTTTAACATAATGAGCTGAGGGCGCGTTTCTCATTTTCTGTATATGAACTCCATGCTACATCATGTCGTTCTTCGTAGATTCAGTGATTATGTTCACTTCTCAGGTAAGTCTTATCTCTCTTTTATTAATAAATGTATATTAGCATAAACAAAGCGAACACAAATACTTCATTCACTGTACAATAAACAACACGTTACCAAGGTTAAATGCTATGAATAATAAAACAACAATTAAGTAACTTAAAAGGTGTGTGTCTGACTGTGTCTTTGTTTATAACATGCCTAATTATAATAATAATAATTTGACAATATTATTTAAAATAGTTAATATAGTTGTTTCAGTAGTTTAAAGGTATGTTATGGACCATGTTTATGTGTTTCACACGCTTGGAGGATGTGTTAAACACTGATTTTGTTTCCACAGGTGCTGTTTTTTGGCTTTGGGTGGCTGTTTTTCATGAGGCAGTTGTTTAAAGATTATGAGGTATTGTGCATAAGAGTGTAGATTCAGACCAGTAGTGTTGACTTTCTGTATTTATAATACAGGTGTGTCTCAATTCCTCCTCAGGTTCGACAGTATGTTGTGCAGGTGGTCTTTTCCGTCACGTTTGCCTTTTCTTGCACTATGTTTGAGCTCATTATCTTTGAGATCCTCGGTGTGTTAAGCAGCACGTAAGTATTCGTGAGTTACATTGATCAAATCAATGATGATAACTGTACATCAGATGCTCACATGCTGTTTGTTTTCTAAACAGGTCCAGATATTTCCACTGGAAACTGAATTTGTATGTAATATTACTGGTTCTGATATTTGTGGTGCCTTTCTACATTGGCTACTTTGTGGTCAGTAATATACGATTATGTAAGTAGATTTTGTTCTCTTTGTATTCTGTAGCTTTTCCATTTGTTTGTTTGAAGGAGTAGTTCTCCCAAAAATGGACGTTTGCTAAAAATGCTCTCACCCTCAGGCCAACCAAGATGTAGATGTGTTTTTCATTTGAACAGATTTTAAGAAATTTAGCATTACATCATTTGCTCAGCAGTCGAGCCTCTGCAGTGAATGGGTGCCGTCAGAACGAGTACATTTTCAGCAAATATTAAATTTTTTGGTGAATTGTTCCTTTAAATTTGTCAAACTTTGCTTATGCACCCTAACCTTTTTTGCTCGTTTACAGTGCAGAGACAAAGGTTGCTTTTTTCATGTGTGGTCTGGTTCACATTCATGTATTTCTTCTGGAAACTGGGCGATCCTTTCCCTATACTTAGTCCAAAACATGGTAGGCACTGTCAACGTCAAACTTTTCTATATTTGTATTTATGAATGTAACATAATATTTAGCAAGAAAAAAAACAAAGGCAAATATTTGACTGCTATATGAAAATTTTGTAGATTTTCAGAACAATCATTTTTTATATGTGACCCTGGAGGACAAAACCAGTCTGAAGTCGCTGGGGTATATTTGTAGCAATAGCCAAAAATACATTGTATGGGTCAAAATGATCCATTTTTCTTTTATGCCAAAAATCATTAGGATATTAAGTAAAGATCATGTTCCATGAAGATATTTTGTAAATTTCCTACCGTAAATATATCAAAACTTAATTTTTGATTAGTCATATGTATTGCTAAGAACTTAATTTGGATGACTTTAAAGGTGTTTTCTCAATATTTGATTTTTTTTTCACCCTCAGATTCCAGATTTTCAAATAGTTGTATCTCAGCCAAATATTGTCCTATCCTAACCATACATCAATGGAAAGCCTATTTATTCAGCTTTCAGATGATGTATGAATGGACCCTTATGACTGGTTTTGTGGTCCTGGGTCACATATTTGGAATAATGTGCACCAATGATTCAAGCACATTACGACAAGAAATGTGCATTAAGAAAGTAAATATATTACAAATAATAATGTATCTTCTTGTTTTCTCAGGTATTCTGTCCATAGAGCAGCTGATCAGTCGTGTGGGGGTCATTGGGGTCACACTGATGGCTCTGCTGTCTGGCTTTGGTGCTGTGAACTGCCCTTATACATACATGTCATATTTCCTGAGGTATATGTGCTCTTAGACACATAAAATAACAGAGAATAGCCTGTTGTATTGTGTTTATATTTTATATGTAAGATGTTTGTTTGGTTTGTTTGCTCAGAAATGTGACAGACAGTGATATCCTGGCCCTGGAAAGAAGGCTTCTTCAGACTATGGACATGATTGTCAGTAAAAAGAAAAGGTAAGCAGTATATATAAGTAGGAATCCAATCAGACAGGGGAAACATATTCGCAACATAACAATAATATTTATTTATTTGTTTGTTTGACACAGAGACTCAAAATACTAATTGCATTTTTAAATAATGCACTAGTAACTAGCATAAACATTATTTTGTTCATTTTAAAAATAAAATATAAGATTTACAGAAATAAATTGCTCTATATGTACTGTTCAAATGATCCTATTTTTGATAGAAGTCAAGGCTGCATTTATTTGATTATAATAATACAGTAACATAATTAATACTGTGAAATATTATTACAATTTCAAATAACTGTTTTCTCTATTAATACATTTCAAAAATGTTATTTATTCCTGTGATGGTAAAGATGAATTTTCAGCAGCCATTACTGTAGTCTTCATTAGCTATGTTTCCATCCACCTATGTTAATGCGCATTTTGGAATATTGCATAAAAAAAACGCTGAATGGAAACGCCAAGATGCGCATAAATTCAAAAAATGCACATTTGAATAGGATAAATTTTTTATCTGATAAGAAAAAATGCGCATTAACTACAATGGAAACACATTTACTGAATAAATTCCCCCATGCGCATCGAAAAAGTCATGTGACTTTGCGTTATGAGACGAGATAACTTGACTAACTAGCGGACCGATCTCGTTCACAGCATCTATAATTGTTACGTTCGTTCTAAAATGTCTGAGGAAAGTCTGTCATCGAAGTATTTCTGTATAATTACTGTCTTACATGACTGCGTTCCCAAACAGAAGCATTCTCCTCCGAATGTAATGACCGCATTTATTGTGTTTCGTCTGCTCACTGTGAGGTGCAAATAATTTGTCATATATGAAAATTATTATATTAAGTGGCTTCTCCTATATTCTTAGTGATATTTAGTCTCTTTGTAGGATTGCCATGACAAGAAGGCAGATGTACCAGCGTGGAGAGGAGCAGAATAAACAGACGGGATTCTGGGGGATGATCAAGAGTGTGACCTCCTCACCATCAGGCAGTGAGAGTATCCTTAATGAGCCACTTCATCTGAGGCAGCAGGCTGATAGTACAGGTCCTGAGTTAGTCATTCAGTCTCATTTAGAAGAAACCTACTGAGGTCAAATTTCATCACCATTGTGCCCTAAGTGTGTGAACAAAGCACTTAACTCCTGTTCTCTCCTGGATGACTGCTACAGCAGTTTAATTTAAAGCAGTAGCTAATGGGGAGTAAATAATGTGTGTGTGTGAGGATGTGCATGTTAAGTAGACTGGTTAACCTGCTGGCTAAAAACAATGCTTCTCAATTGGTTATGGTTCAGAACCTAGATTTTACAATGCATCTACAAAAACAAATAATAATTTTCATAAAGTCAGACATTGAAATGTGATAATTTTGGCTATAACTGCATATGCATATGCAGTCTGGATTGTATTTTCTTTTAGTAAGGCTAAGAGCACTATTTTCTGCGGGGTTGTCATGCACTAGTTTAGGACCACAGCCTCCTCTCCACGATGTTTGTTTCTTAACCTTGGCACTGCAGACCTTTCTCTGATCCAGCAGGAAGTGGATGCTCTGGAGGAGCTCAGTAGACAGCTTTTCCTGGAGACCGTGGACCTGCAAGCCACCAAGGTATTTAACAAAATTAAAAATAGTTTTATCCAGTAATCACAGTATAGTCATGGAAATTCTTTGGTCAAAATGTGTTAATCCTTTGAATATGAATAAAAGTACACTTTAAAACTCTGTTATGATTTTATGTCTCTGTATCCCAAGGAACGGATAGAATACTCAAAAACATTTCAGGGGAAATACTTCAACTTCTTAGGGTATTTCTTCTCCATCTACTGTGTGTGGAAAATATTCATGGTAAGAATTGTTTTTTCTAACTTAGTTTGGCATGTATTATAGACCATTGTAAGATTGTGTCTTAATCAGTGAAATAATGTAATGTATTCTTCTTAGGCCACGATAAACATAGTGTTTGACCGTGTGGGGAAGACTGACCCCGTGACGAGAGGAATCGAGATCACAGTCAACTATCTCGGCATTCAGTTTGATGTATGTTATCGTCAGCTTACACTGCTCTATATATTTTGGCTAGCTAAATCTCTTTTAAGCTTCCCTATTAGACTTTTTGAAGACTCCTTATTTATTCTTTCTCTTATTTGATTCAACTTTTGTTACTCATTAGTGAGTATTAATGGTGTAATTCACTATTATTCAAATCAAAACATTTGGGGTCAGTAAGTTTTTTTTTTTTTCTTAGTTGTTTTTGAAGTTATAAAGAAGTCACTTATACTCACCCAGTCTCAATTCACAAAAATATAGTAAAAACAGTAATCTTAACAATTGAAAAAAGAACACTTTTCTCTTTAAATATACATATTTCTTGTTATAATCAATGATAGTTTTTTATTCATATTCTTGATGAACAGAAAGTTCAAACAGCAATTATTAGAAATAGAAATGTTTCTTTTGATCAATTTAATGCATCCTTGCTGATAAAAAAAAAAAAAAGCTGTTGACCCCAAACCTTCGAACAATAGTGCATGTTATGTTTTTTGCTGATAAAACCCCTTTACATTTTAAATGTCTCTTTAGCTCATGGGTAAGTCTTCCTTCTTGTGTTTCTATGCCCCCTATTGGCCAATATATAAAACTCTAGACAAATCAGATGTTAGCACTGCTTTGTCACAGCAGGACAAATTATCATAGCAGTTGTTTGTTTACTTATTTAATGATAGTATTTTTTTTATGATTACATTTGTAAGTCCACACTTGTGTACATAATTGTGGTGTATCCACTCTAATAGACTTTATACTCCTGATTGCGGTTGTATATACATGCTGTGATTGTGTGTGCTGTGTCAGCTGACATTTATTGCTTTGGTTGGCAGTTAATTGTTCTCCAGCTTGTTAAATGACGGTTTAATCTTTTCCCATGAGGAGGTAATGATTCATCCTCTTAAATATGTAATCTGTGTCTGACTTCACTCTTGCTCTCTACTGATAAGTGCAAATGCTGCTCATCCCTTTCTAATGGATAAAGCCTTGCAATTTATGTGCAGAAAAACTTAAACCTTTGTTTTCCCACAGGTCAAGTTCTGGTCTCAGCACATTTCCTTTATCCTGGTGGGAATCATCATAGTCACGTCCATACGAGGCCTTTTAATCACACTCACCAAGGTAATGAAGGATGAACATGTTTTTTTTCTCATTCAGTCTTATCACTTAAGGGGAAACGCTCATATATTACTGTGCGTGTGCGTAGGCTTGTTGGTTCAGCCGGTGTAGAGGGAGGAGATTATTTTCTTGAGCAACTGCAACATGGTCTTGCTCGAATTTAGTTTCTGAGAAGCATTAATGATGTTTAAAGCTCATGAAAAACAGTTTTGGTTAATCTCTTTACATTTTGTTCACAGTTTTTCTGTGCCATCTCCAGCAACAAGTCCTCCAATGTCATTGTGCTCGTCTTGGCTCAGATCATGGTGAGACATAAAAAACCCCCCAAAAAACTGTACTATTAGTTTTGTTAAAATGATAGTCCACCCAAAAATGAAAATTCTGTAATTACTCACCCTCATCTTGTTCTAAAACTGAAAGACCTTCGTTCATGTTCTGAACACAAGCTAAGATATTTTTTATGAGATCCGGGAGCTTTCTGGCTCTGCATAGACAACAAGAGTGCTACCACGTTCAAGACATAGAAAGGTAGTAAGGACATCATTAAAATAGTCCATGTGACATCTGTGGTTCAACCTTAATTTTACAAAGCTATGAGAATACTTTTTGTGTGCAAAGAAACCAGAAATAACAACTTTATTCAATAAATTTATATGACTATTTTAACAATGTCCTTACCACCTTTCTGGGCCTTAAACGCGGTAGTACCCTTGCTGTCTATGGAGGGTCATAGAGCTCACGGATTTCATAAAAAATATCTTAGTTTGTGTTCCGAACACGAGCAATGCTCTTACAAGTTTGGATTAATATAAAGTAATTAATAAAATCATTTTCATTTTTGGGTGAACTATCCCTTTAATTTTAAGACATACATACATCAGCAAACGTTTGATGTATGTATGGTTTCTTAATTTTTTTTATTGATTATGATATACAAATAATTATTAATAAGGGTTTTTGAATAAAGTATATTTGAAGCCTTATAATGTTGCGAACTATTTCTATTTCTAATAAATATTGTTCTTTTTATTCATCAAAGAAAGCTGAAAAATGTATCACAGTTCCCACAAAAAATATTTAGTACAACATTTTTAACATTAATAATGATAACAAAAAAATGTTTATTGAGCATATTTGAATGATTTCTGAAGGACACTGAAGCCTGGAGTAATGATGCGGAAAATTCAGCTTTGCATCACAGGAGATTTTAACAATGATTTACAATATTACAGTTTTTACTGTGTTTCTTTATCAAAAAATGTACACTTGGTGTGCATAAGAGACTTTCTAAAATGTAAAAACTACTGACCCCAGACTTTCGAACAGTAGCGTAAAAACAGTTTAGTGTTTTTTTCCCCCAGCAGAAATAATGGATAATTTAAAAACTTTTAAAAACCTGCTCTCTCTCTCTATATATTGGAAATCAGTTGCCTCATGAATTATATGACATAGACAGAAATACAGGAATCATAAAGAAACTTTTCGGTTCCGATTCTGAATTCACTTCACATTATGAGTTCCAGACCTATTAAATGTTATGTTAAAATGTTATATCGTTTGGTTCCAGTATTGTTTCAAAAAGTGATGGTGATTTTGAAAAATAACTGTTTTTGATTCCTGATCCCACTAATATTTTGAAAATCCTCCTCGTATACAAAATGACGTGACATCTCTGTCTCTCTCTCTCCCACACTCTCTGCTGTCTGTTTTGTAGGGCATGTATTTTGTGTCGTCTGTGCTCCTGATGAGGATGAGCATGCCTTTAGAGTACCGCACCATAGTGACGGAGGTACTGGGAGAACTGCAGTTTAACTTCTACCACCGCTGGTTTGACGTGATCTTCCTGGTCAGTGCTCTCTCCAGCATCCTCTTCCTCTACCTGGCCCATAAACAGGCACCTGAGAAGCACATGAACCTGTGACCTCATCAGAGAGAGGACTAAAGTGTCTTTCTTTTGCCTCTCCTTTTAGAAGGACTTTTACGCCTCTGCCCCATAATGAGCATTATTGGGTCTGTATTTCCTGAATCAGGAGGGGCCCAGAAACAGTTTATTTGACTTTGGGTTAAAAAAAATGCTGATTTGCTGTATCATTTAAATACTTATATTAATAGAGTGGACAAAATCGTATACAATGTGGGTGTAATTTTTTCCCCCATACCAGGTGTTATTATGTTTACCACGGTAGGTGAACAAAATTAAATGTTCTCACTAGTTTGTTTACCATGAAATCAGTTACATCTTGTTTTGAGCCATCTTTTATCATTTATCATTAATATAGTCATCAGATCTATATCTCAGCAACACCCAGTGATGTTACTGTGGACTGTTGGACTCTTGTTTTTCTTTCAGACCGGTTAATCGTTACTATCATTCTATGTCTCATTAAGAACTGTAATGATTCACAAGTGGATTCTGTATTGAGTGAGTCGTAATTTTCTGCTGAAATCACATCAACTAGAAAGGGGTTAAGAATATATGTACATTTGGCTTTAAATATTTAGTTTTTTTTGGTGTTAGACAGATGGGTGCCGTTAAGCTACTGAAAAGGCAATGTCTATGTGCCAGTGATGTAACTGTCTTGGATTTCTGTTCAAATACAGGAAGCTCAGATTTCCATTAAAAGGCTTTTTCAAACATTTCCACAGCTTCTTATTGGTACATTCAGTAGATCGATGCTGAAAAAGTTTTACAAGGAATAAGTTGTGTTTATGGATATGCTATTAGCATATTGGTGTTTGGTGATGTGAAGAGCAACAATTAAGAAATTAAACATTTATTATGCTTTACCAGTGGAGAGGATAGGAGAATTAGTATATATATGGCCGAAGAACAAGGAAAAAGCTAAAGACAGAAAAAACTGACAAAAATGAACAAGAGCTTTGGTATGGTACACAAAGGTGGGAATATTTGATGATGAGTTGTTATGCACAAGTTGCTTCTTTTTTTGTTGGACAGGTAAGAGAATGTATCATTGTAGAGACTGCTCTCTAACACTCACTAGTATCAATGTCATTTACATAAAACGAGTGTTATAACATTTTGTTTTATACATGCAGTATATAGGTGTATAAATTGTGTATGAACTTTCATAATTATTTGACATGCACTGTTTGTATGAAGGTGGCTGATCTCCTGGAGGTATTACTACAGCCTGATCTCAGCATATGTAAATATATAAAAACAAGTACAAATGTTGACGAAAATGTAGATTTGACTGACATGAACCACTTTTTTCATGAAGGTGTCTGATCAGCATTGACATTGTCCTGTTGAGGGTACAAAAATGTTCATTAAGTGTTCCATAGACAGTACATGAAAGCATGTCGCTTTTACTATGAGGTATCAACATGAAGGGTCTGTGAACTGAAAAGTGTATGAGATTGAAGTATGTATTGAAATAATACAAATATCAAACAGAGAAATCTAGAAAACATGATCGCTTGGTTAATGAGTATTTTATAGATTAAATCTTAATGCAATGCTTGTGCAATTTTGGAATATACCAAGGCACAGCTTCTGAATAAATCTGAAAATAAATGAAAATTGTAGTTCTTTCATGACATCGCTCGGAGGGTTTAGCTAATGTATTTGGTCTTGGTGGAATAGATCTGCTTGGCTGCTGCTGCTGATGCTGCAGAAGAGCAAGTACAGAGACTTGCTACTGCCAATACATCCACAACATGGTACTGTGAGCATGTAAGAAATATTGCTGCTGCACATATAATATATGAATAACCCCCATATACAGTACATGATCACCCTGTAGCAGATCTATACAGCTGGGGAAGGTGGAGGATTTCAGAAATGTGCTGCTACTGCTACAGCAAACACTAGCCAAGTATTTTAATGTTGAGTAGCGAGCTCATTGGCTACCAATACAGGAGAGAACCAATCAGCTGTGACCTTGCAGACATGGGTGCTTCTTGTGGGACCCGGGCTGCCTGGGGCAAAAAGGTTTGATGAAGCATCTGTTGCCTTCACTTTCCTCTCTTTAGGAGGGTGGGTAAAGATGCTCCTTGTACAGGCGTGAGTTTTGTCCTGTCTCATTGTCATGATGGATGGGTCTCTTATGATGCCAAAGTTTTGCAAGATTGCTTGATCTGCGTGTATGCAACAAACACTATATCTGTGAAATCTTCTGAGAGCATAAAAGAGTGAAGAGATGAATGGAGTAAACCCAGAAGAGCTTGGAATTTAGTTGTAAGGTCTTGTATAAATAGGCCAATTTTTACTTAACTTTTTTATTTAACAATTTTTATTTTAACTAGCCTTATGCTTAAAAAGGGACCTGAATATACTGAACAGTGTAGTTTTGGTGATCAGAGAGGCAATATGGCATCATTTATTATGAACACTATTTTAAGAAATTGGTGGATATCATCTGTGTATGCGAGCAAATTACCAGAAAATATCTAAATATCAAAATCTTTTATTGTTCAGATCATTCTAATCAATCTAATAATACATTACATCTTAAACCTGGCGCACACTGTACAATTTTGGCCAAAATTGTGCCATAAAAATCTTGATGAAATCTTAAATTTGTCTAGTGTGACGTTTTCCAAAGGCGAATTAATGGTGTTAGCCAAGCCCAGTTGCTGCCTTAAAGTTTTTCAAGCCATTTCAACTTAAATGACATTAAACCGATAAAAATCTAGTTAAATTCCATATAATTTCATACAACTTTCATAGGCTATAACTAAGAAAACTGCTCAACTTATTTTGATGAGTTAAAGTAATGTAAAAGCATAAGTTGCCATGACTTACTGATGATACAATTTGCTACATTGTGTATAGAGAAATATCAAAACACAGATTACACGATGAGCACAATTTATTTTTAAACACCAAACTTGAAACTCATTGAAGCCCTTTGTTATTTCTTGAAGTGAGCTTATGCCTGTATGGTGAGTATTTGTACACTGTTTTGGACTGCTGACTTAAACCTGTTCAATCTGTCATTGAATTATCTTATATTATGATATATATATATATATATATATATATATATATATATATATATATTATATGTATACACACCTCCCGAACTCCGTAAATGTTGGAACGTTTTTTAAATTTGAATAAAAGACTTTCAAATCTCATGAGCCAATATTTTATTCACAATAGAACATAGAGAACATAACACATTTTTAAACTGAGATATTTTACACTTTTATCCATTTTAAATTTGATGCCCGCCACAGGTCTCAAAAAAGTTGGCATGGGGGCAACAAAGGGCTGAAAAAGCAAGACATTTTGAAAAGATTCAGCTGGGAGAACATCTAGCAACTAATTAAGTTAATTGACATCAGGTCTGTAACATGATTAGCTATAAAAGGGATGTCTTAGAGAGGCAGAGTCTATTAGAAGTAAAGATGGGCAGAGGCTCTTCAATCTGTGAAAGAGTGCATAAAAAGATTGTGGAATACTTTAAAACAACGTTCCTCAAAGTCAAATTGCAAAGGCTTTGCAAATCTTATCATCTACAGTGCATAACATCATCAAAAGATTCAGAGAAACTGGATAAATCTCTGTGTGTAAGGGACAAGGCTGAAGACCCTTGTCTTGCCATCTGCTGATGCCAAGTAAAGCTCTATCATGCAAAAAGTGAAGTGACATGTGGCCAAGTATGGTTACCCATGCTCAGAATTTGTGCTCTGCATTTAACCCATCCTAAGTTCACACACACAGCAGTGAACACACACCTGGAGCAGTGGGCAGCCATTTATTCTGCGGCACCTGGGGAGCAGTTGGGGGTCCGGTGCCTTGCTCAAGGGCACCTCAGTCATGGTATTGAAGGTGGAAGAGAGCACTGTACAGTCACTCCTTCCACCTACAATTCCTGTAGGTGGGGGGGGGGGGGGGACTCAAACTCACAACCTTTGGGTTACAAGTCCGACTCTCTAACCATTAGGCCACGACTTCCTCCTAAAAGGAAGCCATATGTGAACATGGTCTAGAAGCGCCGTCGTGTCCTGTGGGCCAAGGCTCATTTAAAAAACTTTCAAAGTGGAAAAGTGTTCTATGATCAGATGAGTGCAAATTTAACATTCTCGCTGGAAATCACAGACGCCATGTCCTCCGGGCTAAAGAGGAGGGAGACCTTCCAGTGTGTTATCAGCATTCAGTTCAAAAGCCAGCATCTCTGATGGTATGGGGGTGCCTAAGTGCATGCGGTATGGTAACATGCTTGCATGTTGTGGAAGGTACTATGAATACTGAAAGATATTTAAAGGTTTTATAGCAACATACGCTCCCCTCCAGATGACTGTCTATTTTAGGGAAGGCCATGTGTATTTCAGCAGGACAATACAAAAAAACTTACTGCAGCTATTACATCAGCATGAATTTGTAGTAGAAGAGTGCTGAATTGGCATGCCTTCAGTCCAGATCTTTCACCTAGAGAACATTTGGTGCATCATTAAATGGAAAATATGTCAAAGACGACAACAAACTCTTCAGCAGCTGGAAACCTATGTCAGGCAAGAATGGGACTACATTCCGACACCAAAACTCCAGAAACTCATAACCTCGATGCCCAGACATCTTCAAACTGTTTTGAAAAGAAGAGGAAATGCTACACCACGGTAAACATGCCCCCGTCCCAACTATTTTGAGACCTGTAGCAGGCATCAAATTTGAAATTAGCTCATTTTGTGCATAAAATTTTAAATTTCTCAGATTAAACATTTGTTATGTTATCTATGCTCTATTGGGAATAAAATATTGGCTCGTGTGATTTGAAATTCTTTTAGTTTTCATTTTAATTCAAATTTAAATAACATCCCAACATTTCCAGAATTCGGGTTGTATATATATTACAAATATAGAAAGGGATTTTTCAATGCATGATGTTGATTTGCTTTGACTGACATTTATTTTTCTTTATGTGTAAAACATTTCATGATTTTCATGAATAATACATAATATTTAAGTAGCCTACAATGCAAATCTGTCATTGAATGTTGAAGTACAAATCACCTGATTTTATCATTATGAGTGTATCTCATGGGTGCAAACTCGTCAGGAGTGAAAAAGGTGACAAAATAAACTCCACTCCCCCCACGATACGATATAATCACGATACAACCATTCTGCGATAATCAATATATTGCTAGACAATCATATAATGATACATCACGATATCTAACTATGAAAACAAAATGCCTGTGAAAAGGTTAAGTGCAAGTTTTCTTTCTTCAAGTCCAAACTGTTAGAAAACAGCAAACATAAAATATAAATGATAAATAAAAGTTCTGTAAATCAATTTTAACATGTTAAGTAAATTAATCATTTTATTCTTGGACTTATTAAAAGCTGACACTTTTCTCTGTGTGTAAACCAACACATTTAACTGCTTGTCAACTTCATATGTATATATACACTGCCCTCCAAAAGTTTGGAAACACCCCTGGCAAAGTGTGGTTTTGGCTTCACCTTCCAACAAGACAATGACCCCAAGCACACTTCCAAGCTGTGCAAATCCTATTTGAAGAGGAAACAGTCAGCTGGCATCATGTCTGTCGTGGAATGGCCTCCCCAATCACCCGATCTCAACCCAATTGAGCTACTATGGGAGGAACTGGACCGTGATGTCCGTAAGAAGTGCCCAACCAGTGTGAATCATCTTTGGGCAATCCTTCAGGAGGCTTGGAGTAATATATCAAGTCAATGTTTGAATAAACTGACAGCTCGGATGCCCAGATTATGCAGAGCTGTCATAGCTGCTAATGGTGGATATTTTGATGTTTTTTCAATGTATAAACTGTTTATGTAATAAAATATGTTTTCGTAGTTTGTGTTGTCCCTTATCAGTGCAAAATGATCACAAATTAAAAAGGATTCATGCCAATATTGTCCAAACCCCCACTTTTCTAGGGCGTTTCCAAACTTTTTGGAGGGTAGTGTATGTATATATATATATATATCACCATTTAAACTGGAACACCATAATTTACAGCAGATACAAATGCATTCCGTCCGAAATATGGACAGTTGCCTACAGCGTCTAAAAGTTATGCACCCCTGGTATCTGTACAGTATTTTTCCACTTCAAGCACCGGTTATAGGTACTTACACTGCTGCTAACACCGCTGCAAACACTTGCTAGAGAGCTACTGAATGCACCTTTAAAATGGTAAGAATAATTTTTCACATTTGACATCACACCAAATAAAGAGATTTTATTCAATGGGCATCCATGAGAGAATGACAAAACGTTCTGTATAATAAATTATATATCAAGAAGAATATGCATTTCCTGAAGGACCATGACTACTTGTAATTTTATATTTCATGTATGGCAGGCATAATAAAGCCAGTTCAAATAGATCATTGTTGTTGTAGATCCCAATGAAAGCAGTACAGAAATAATCTGTTACATTTGATATTGTTACTAAATTCACATTGAAAATATTATTGAATCAGTGGTCATACAGTCTGTTGTTCAAAGGGGCATCTCCCCTTAATAGATTGTACAGTAGTTGATCAGGTAAGTGCATCAACCTGTCACTAAATCACAGTATTGGGAGTATCTGTTGGTGTGCTCAGAGTTGATCGTCCTCACTCACATCTGATGCTGAAGATGATGACGACGAAGAAGATGAAGACGACGACGACTAGGAGGCAAAAAATTATAATTATTTTTTTTTTTACTATTTAGTCAAGTCATGGCTTGTATCCTTAAAATAATAGATATTTTTCATGTTTTCGAGAGAAATCTCTTATGCTCACCAAGACTTATATTATGATCAATATATTCGATCAAAAATACAGCAAAGTTGCACAATATTATTACAATTTAAAAAGATGTTTACTATTTTAATATCTTTAAAATATGTAATTTATTCCTGACGGCAAAGCTGAATTTTCATCATCATTACTCCAGTCTTCAGTGTCAAATGATCCTTCAGAAATCTAATGTGCTGACTTATTTCCCCCTAAGTTTTCCTCTTTTTTTTTGCATAATAATAAAGAACATCTCTTTAAAATAGAAATCTTTTGTAACATTATAAACATCTTTACTGTACTTTTGATCAATTTAATGCATCATAGAGAAAGAAAACCATTATTAATGTATATTTAAATAAATACATGAATAAACAGTTTAAAGGAATACTTTACGCTAAAATTATATTTATATAATTTATTCATGTTTATACCATTCCAAACACAAAGTTATGTTGTGTTATGTATGATGACTCAGAATACATGTTTATGGACTACATTTAGAAATATATTTTTGGACACTTGCTTTTTTCCATTTTTTAATTCATCAATCAAGATTCCTATTCACTTTTTTGTTTTTAATGAAAAAAAGTATGGGCAGTGTATAGTTCTTCAAAATGTCTTTTATGTTCCACACAAGAAAGAAAGTGATACAAGTTTGGAATTACATGAGTTTGAGTAAATGATGACAGAATGAAAAACCTAGTGTTGTGTATTGTGAGGTATATTGTGAATATTGAAAACTGAAAAGCAGTACTGACCCTTGACCGGGTTTGAGCAGGTGGAGTGGCCGGCCTTTCGTTGTCACTTCCTATATCTTTCCTCTCGTCCTCCTGTGCGTAGGCTGGTGCTGGGACATCTGCAGAGGGCTCTTTATCCAACAGCTGAGGGGTGATGGCGACCCCTCGTGCTTTCAGGTGCTCATAGGCTGTTCTCTCAGCCACCAGCAGGACCAGCGTGTCCCCGCTCTTGCGGATGAGGTTGACAACCTCCTCATGTGTGCTCATTTCCACATTCACCCCATTCACCTCCACAACAATGTCATCATCCTCCAATCCGGCTCTGTCTGCTGCTCCATCTTTCACCACCTGAGAGAAAACACATTAACAGGTTATTCCAGGCTATTCCATCAGTTACTCAAATTTATGTTCTGAAGGAAGAATATCATGTCCACTCGTTTACATATAATCAAAGTGAACGGGTGAATCTATCAAATTCCAAAACTCAAATCAATTCTTCAATCACTGAAAATGTGGATCAATCCATTCGTTCGTTCATTCATTAAAAAATTATGTTTTCTTATTTTTCATATATAGCAGTAAATAACAAATTAAATTGCAATCAAAACTTCAGATTCTCAGACAAAACTGTCATATGATACAATCAAATAATCGTAAAATTAAGATTAGTGTATTTGAATTACAAATAAAATTTCCAAACATTTGGATTAATTCTGCAAATCATGGCATCTATTGAACTTGATTTAAAAATGAATATTTTCAAACCAGATTCATTGAAATAAAAAAAATAAAATAAAAAAATCAGCATAAATCTGTTCATTGTGAAAACAATTGAATTTATTTAGTTAAAAAGTATAAACATGCTAATATTTATAAATATGGCTAGACGTGGAATAAACAATATTCAGTTAACATGTATGGGATTAAATCAAATAGGAATTATTAATGATAAATTATGAACCTGGTTATTGTGTGTTTAAAGCAGTTTCAGTTTATTACAGAAATCTAATTTTGACTTTCTTTATTTATGTATGGCTGACCAATATGAATCCTATTATATGTATTAGTTTGTTAATGTTAAGTTGTTGGAATTCAAATGGGTGAAACTTTTATATACTGTACAATTCAAATATAAATACATGTATTAATACTATTTATAAATATATTATTATTGCAGACTTGGAATATAAAGCATATAGACAACATTTATAATACTTTAATAATTATTTTATGGTATCTTTCTGATATTTCGGACCTTAACAGACACCAGTCCCCATTCACTTTTATTAAATAGACAAGAACAACTGGGATATTCTTTAAAATTCTCCTTTTGTGTTCAGCTGAAGACAGAAAGTCATACAGGCATGGAATGTCATGAGGATGAGTAAATGATGACTTTGATGTGAACCTTTTCAAAAACTGAACCTATAAAGGAAAGCTTTCTAGAAATATCAGCACAGGTCATTTTTCAGAGCCCACCTCTTTGATGTACTGCCCGTGAACTCCCTGGATGCCATTGAGATGGAAACCAAATCCAGCAGCGGTTTTCTCCAGCCGGCACAGTTTGGGTTTGTGGTCCACATCTGCTGGAGCAGGTATGGCTTCAGCTTCATGCTCAGGATAGCTGGGTGGGGATCCTCTCATTTCCTCCCAGTAGAGAAGTGGAGAAACACCACCCTATACAACATAAATTACTTTCTTTATTAATTATGTAATACTAAGTCTAAAATTTTACATTTGCAGTAACCGTGTACTCTTCAGTATCAGTAAAAATGCATCAAATCAATGCTGTGGCTATCTTAGTGAATGAAAAGGACTTACCAATTTGTAAATTTTCTCTGTTTCTGCATCCAGCACCAGGAGGGAGCACTTGTTTCCTTGTTGTGATATTTTTTCCACCACCTTTTCATGTGTGCTGTTATTTATTTCCTCTCCATTTACAGCCACTAGTCTGTCCATATTCTTCAGTCCCGCTCGCTCCGCAGGGCTTCCTTTGTCTATTTCTCCAATATAATGGCCTGAGACAAAAAAAAAAAACTAAATATGACATGAATTAAACACAATAACAAACAACATACCAAATAATCGACCAAGCGTGGTGCAAGAAGGTGGCATCTACAGGGAACATCCAAAGTATATAAGAACTTTCAATAGAAAAACAAAGCCAAATCCCTGACATTTTAGAAAGTCTTTGAAAAAGCGGACATATGGTCATCCTAATTTATCTTTTCAGCAAGTAAGTTAGTATTTATTGATTGTAGTTAAGAATATGAATTTAATCAATTTAATTTTTTATGTATTATTTTCATTTTTGTTATAAAAACTATCTCTCTCTCTCGCTCTATAGCCTATATAAATATATGAATGGTAAAGTAAGTTTTTAATAAAATGCCCTCTTTTGCAACATACATAATTTACTGTACAAAGGAACATATTGTGATATGAAATCATATTAAAAGGCTAACCTTTTTTTTTTTTTTTTTTTACAGCATTTTAGAGGCATTTCAGTAGATAACCTTTGCATATCACTGTACAGTGTCATCAAAATTCCTGTGAATCACAGTTACGCAATGTCAATTATCTGGCATGAACACATTGCCTTTATACTGCAATAAACCTCAGTAAGTTCATTTGGCACCACCATGCTAGAGAGAAAAATAAACAGAAGAATAAATGAAAGTAATGCTATGGTAATGCAAAGTGAAACAGGGCTGCTAACACCAAATTTCCATGGGATCCAGGAAATTAGAGTTCTGCTGTATTTCCCCCGAGTTCATGCCTGCAAGCATCCACTTAACCTCAGGTTTATCCAGAAAGACTTGCAATTATTATGTAATTAGTGTGCCGTAAGTCACTTTGGATGACATAAAATAAAGGATGAAATTCTCAAAACTTACAAAAGAATGAATAAATAACTTGTGACCTATTTAAAATTCTACAGCTCTTTTACATTTCTTGGCTGGTGGTCAGATACAGATGCACTGCTATAACATTTTCCCCAGCAGGAACAAATCTGACAAGAACATAATACTCAGAAAGGAACTTTTGTTACTTTTGGAGAGCCTCACAAATACTTTATTTTAAACTGTCTTTTGAACAATTGAAGCAAATTTAATTTGACATAACCTTAAATCAGTTACTAATACTGTATGTCATAGGCTAAATTTGTATTTCATGCTGACTTCTACACCATGGTAAACCCTTACCTGCACGTTTAGGATCTTCCTTCAGGAGAAAGCCATAACCATCTGCTCTCTTGGTCATGTCTGCAATGCGTGGCTTATGCGGGAGGTGCTTGACAGTTGCATGAGCCGTGCTTGGTCGAATGCCTTTGCTCTTGAAGAATTTGTCAGCATCCTCATCCACTAACAGAAGCATCACTTTGTCCCCGGCTACTTTTACCTACAATAACAATAGGACTACATTATTATTATTATTATATTTTCCTCAAACACTGATATTGGGTAAAACAGCAGAGTGAAGGTCTTCATCAACATCCATTCTGGTTGCACACAAAAGAAGATATACTGAATGTTGTTAGTAACCAAACAATTATGGGTCCCATTGACTTCCATTGCATACACAAAAAAGCATAGAAGTCATGGCCAACATTCTACAAAATATTGTCTTTTGTGTTCCACAAAATAAAGGTTTGGAATGACATGAGCGTGAGAGAATGATGAGAGAATTATAATTTTTGGGTGGACTATCCCTTTAAAGCTTTAAAACGGTAAAGCTACTGAATTCTTAAATTGGTAATATAAGGCACTGCTAGACACAAGTTATTGCAATTAGAATAAAGGCATAATTTTAATTTACCTTTTGCACAATCTGATCATGTGAGAGATTCTCAACATTCTCACTGTTTATCTCCACTATACGATCACCCAGCTTCACACCGGCCTGATCAGCGACTCCTCCAGACGCCACTTCTGTCATGAATACGCCCTTAGTACCTGAGAGAAAACAGGGTTCGATCAAATAACTCAGTTTAGTACTTAATCTTACGTGTCATCTGAAACAATTCCAACAATGATAAACATATTGGTTGATTTATCCAAAACAGGCCTAAGAAATTAGTTAACGTTTGACTTTCTCAGCCTCGGATGACCATTCGCTGACTGACAACTGCACTAGAAAACACTTTCTTGAGCTGGCAAGCTCTAATCCATATAGCGCACCATGAGAATTGTTTTAGAAAAACCTAATAACAGGATTTACCAAAGAATTACTGCTTTGTTTTCTGTAGTATAGCTGTGAAACAATCTGTATTTACTACTCTAAAAAAAAAAAAAAAAAAAAAAAAAATATATATATATATATATATATATATGTGTGTGTGTGTGTGTGTGTGTGTGTTTATTAAATTGGCATTTATGAGGTATTTGGTATTAAGAGTCTTTAACATCCCTAAATGATTATTCTATGGCATCACTGCAAACCCTTCTTTTGAAACCTTTACTTTTTAAGTCTTTAAATTAATCAAAATAACTAAAAATTAATCAAACATGCTGCTTTACATGTTGGTCAGATGATCTATTCTAAGTAGTCAGTTCTTGAGCCAAATAAGCATTACTGTTAAAATTATCTTATGTTATTATCTTTCTAATTATCCTATTATCTATGATGTTACTTAAGGATCTGGCTATGGGAGTATTTGGCTTACCTTTGGTGGACTTTAAGGAGAAACCAAATCCACTGCTGGATTTTTGCAGATAACAAAGCTTGGCTTTAGCGGATGGCGCAGACACTCCATTCATGGTGGGCTGGCTCTGACCCGACTGGGACTGTGTTTCAGCAAGATTCACACCGTTGGTTTTGGCTGCCTTGTATGCCTCTTCTCCAAGGACATGCAATGTGACGCTCATCCCACTCTTTCTCACCAAATCTGCAACCTGACCCGTGAAAAAGACAAGCCTCTAGGTCTACCACCAAACTAGTGAAATAAAATATATTGAAATAAATAATACAGCATTTACAGAAAGTCGATTTTCAAAAGCATCAAACCTGGCTGTGCTCCAAATTGTCCACAAAAGTTCCATTGACACTGACTATGCGGTCGCCGTCCTTCAGACCGGCCAGTTCAGCCGCGCCGCCCATCTCAAGGGCTCGGATCAGGTGACCCTCCTCGCCGTGCTCCACTCGGAGGTAGAAGCCATAGCCCTGACCCTCTCGCTTAGTCAGAGTAATGATACGTGGTTTTGGCCCAGCCATTTTCCCTGTTAGGAAACATCTATCGATCAGTGTTGCTTTCACACTGAGGTCATCTTCTCTTCTTGGTACATCTGATGTTATCTTATCATAGATGCACACAATTCATTATATACCAGTCATCTAGTGATAAAATTGGTAATTACAATCCAGTAACATGCCAATAAACTGAGTCCATATATAGCAGTGTTATAGCATGTCACATGATGCTTCAGAAATCATTCTAATATGCTGATTTGCTGCTTGATTTTTACATTTTGTTTGTTAAATCACAAGTGTTAGTAATCAACGGCAGCAGATTGGTGTAGACACAGAGGTGAACATGATTATGTAATCTTATGTTCTTGAAACTGGGGTAATACAGAATTATCAAATGCCATATAATCACTGCCCTGTGTAAGCATGCATTTGCTGAACTAAATCACTGAAGGTTTAAAGCTGATGTTAAATGATATTTGTAAAATAATTTACTGTATTTTTGAAACTCTGTTTCGCACAGAAATATAAGATAACAAGAAAATTCAGACGCAGAGCAAGTATGCATTCTTAATTAAAATTAAAATAGTTACTATAATTAGTTATTAATTACATACATCAGATTGCATGATTAGAACTAAGAATATTGTATTAAATTGATGTATTAATTGCTTTAAACAGTTTATTTACTAATATGCCCTAATTAATCATGTGTAATAAGACCTAGAAGGTTCATTAACAAATATAGCACATTGTGATTTGATATTAAATTTAAACAGAAGCAGAGCAAATAAATAATTAAATAAATAAGTGTTCTGATTCCACAACTGTTAATTGTTAACAAAATGCCTCAATGTGTTTGTCAAAGCATATTTTGCTTTAAAATGCTTATACCTTGTCTCTGTACAGATGACAATCAATTTATTTAATCGATCAAATAAATAAATGTATTGTTTTAGAAGGAGTTTTAGAGTGAGTGCTCTGACTAGTTGTATGAGTTTTGTGAAATGTTTTTTTTCACAAAAAATCATGAAATCTTTAAAAAACAAGACACAACTGGGAGGAACAATCCTCAAGGCTTTAGAAAGATTACCTCTAGCCTTGGTTTATTTTGATAAATGTTTTACCAGGGGAAAAGTGCAAGCATCTAGCTTTAGGTTCAAGCTCAACAGATGCCATATCAATTACACAATACCTCACACATCAGCTGAGAGCTGAAGTGCACTTCTCACACTTGAGTGCTCCACGAACTGCTCTATGAGCTGCTAATGCTTTCACATCATCACGTTATGCCTAAAACCACCTCCTTGCTACTGTTTAATAATGAATGCACCTTGCATCAAGTTTCTCATCCGTACAAATAATTCGAAAGCAAGAATTTCACTAAAGCTATCAAACTGCATTATGAAATATCTCAATATGATTCCCAGGCCGTCATCGCTTAAATGTAGGTGGTCTGGAACAACATTTCTATTCTATTCTATTCTATTCTATTCTATTCTATTCTATTCTATTCTATTCTATTGTGATAATATAAAATAAAATCTATTTAAATAACATCACTCTGAATATATATTTCAAATAGTAAGGTACACGTCAAAGCACATATTTCTTCTTTCTCAAAGCACTTGACATCTATGTTGTGTCACTCACCAGCTGCAGTCTCCTCAGTGTCCCGGTCTAAAGGAGGTGGATGCCTGCTTCTGCTCAGGTGTTATCTAGCACTGTGTAAGTGTGTGTGAAGGACTTTGACAGGCCAAAGGTTGATCTAAAAGGTGAGCTATTTAACCATGACCCGTGGCTGGAGGTTCATTCTCTGTTGCTATTAGTGACCATGTTCTACCCTAAAATTCAAACAAATAGATCATGTTTGTAATAAGACATCTTTATTTGCAAATTTGAAGTCTGCAAGGATATTTCTTATTCACGTTATTTACTTGGTTAACTGGGCTGTAAGAGTGTGTTCACTTTAAACACTACAACATGCTTATTTGTCATAGTTGGATAGCTCTAGAATTTATTGTCATCAATATTGAAATCTGAGGTAAGTAACCAGACCGCAGAACACCTTGAAGCATTAAAACAACCTCAATTTTAGTCTCTGAGAGATTTTTTTATGGTATGAATAAAAATTAAATAAATATATATATATATATATATATATATATATATATATATATATATATATATATATATATATATATATATATATATATATATATATATATATATATATATATAATTAAGTCTATTATGCTCAATAAGGCTGCATTTATTTGATCAGTTAAAACAGTAATATTGTAAAATATTACAATTTAAAATAATTGTTTTAAATTTTCAGATATTTAATGTAATTTATTGCTGTGATGGCAAAGCTAAATTCACAATAATGCCAGTCTTCAGTGTCACATGATCCTTCAGAAAGCATTCTTATATAAAATTTGGTGCTCAAGAAACACTATTTTTATTATTAATGTTAACAGTTGTTGATTCTTACTACTATTCAAAAATTTTAGGTAGGCAAAAAAAATAAATAAATAAAAAACCTCCTGAAAATAAAAATCCTGAAATAAATATATCATGGGTTCCACCAAAATATTAGACAGTGACAACTATTTTCAACATTTATAATAATAATAAAAAAACAAGAACTTAGCATCAATATAATATACTGATAATAACCATGCATCAAATCAGCATATTACAATTTCTGAATAATCATGTGACACTGATGACTGGAGTAATGATGCTGAAAAATTAGCTTTGAGTCACAGGAATAAATGACATTAAATATTAGAAAATTTTAAATATTTTAAATTGCAATAATATTTCACAATATTACTGTTTTTGCTGTAATTTAGATCAAATAAATGCAGTCTTAGTGAGCATAAGACACTTCATTCAAAAAAGATATAAACAAATCTGTTTTATTCAAAAATAATTTATTACTTTTTTCTTAATAAACAATTCCAATTATTATTATTTTTCTATAAAAAAAAATATACAGTTTAAATTCAGTCAGGCTAAAAATGTCCATTAAGGTTTGATGCCATGCCGTTGTCCTTCATGATCACAAGATGTCTGTAATAAAAAAGAAAAGCAGGTGCCACAATATTTATCACTCTCTCTATGCCATTAAAGAACAGATGCCTGTGCAAATAACTGGGATCATGGCACTGATTTGAAGGTCAGTCTTTTGGTAAATCATGCCCTCTTAACGTAATTGGTGTTTTTAGTAGGCCACATCAAATGATCTGAATATTAGAGAACTCATTAAATCTAAATCCTAAATCCTGTGATAGAGTCAAGTGAGGAAACCAGTCTGGAGCATGAGTGTTTGTATAATCACAAATTTGTTTGTATTGCCTCTGTAAATGTTCACAGACTCAGGCACTTCATTTAGACAAGAAGCCTGTGCGCTTAAACTGCTCATCAGCTATACAAGAGAAAACACCTGACCAAACAGATCAACATCTCTAAAGCCATTTTTATAGACAAGCAATAATGATCATTTTATTATCACAGAAGGTGCTATCTTATTACTGAATCAAATGATCATAAACTCTTCACTATATAAGAAGTTTGGACTCTGGTATAGCCTACACTCATCTAGAAATTCTAATTTATGTTAAATAATTGTAATATCTGTATAACTTGAACATGTATATGGAGAATGATCTATGCATTGCGACTCACAGGATAAATACATTTCTTTAATGTGCAAATTCATATCTATCTATCTATCTATCTATCTATCTATCTATCTATCTATCTATCTATCTATCTATCTATCTATCTATCTATCTATCTATCTATCTATCTATCTATCTATCTATCTATCTATCTATCTATCTATCTATCTATGAAACGGCGTGCAAATAATTAACACTAAACATTATGTCCGTTATAATGTTTCAAATCTTACACATTTTTTTACTTAATGCCTTTTTAAACTGAAAAAAAAAAAAAAAAATCCAGAGAAGCTGTGCTGCTTCCACAAGAGGGCGCCGATGCTTCACTCCACCTGCCACATCATTCATACGTTCTCCTAAATCTCCATGTGCGCGTACTCCACAAACTCCCTTTAATGTCTCCTCCTCTCCAGGATGCTCAAATCCCTGAATCCCACCGGCTCACCCCTAAATTCCCACCCCTGCTGTTTAAGAGCTCATCAATAAACCCTCAGCCCAGTCCACGCGTGAGAGGAGACTCAGTGGCGCTCCGCGCTTCATCACATTCTCACACAGAGCAACTGTGCCTTCAACACACTGCTGAGCAACAACGCTTTATTTCAGCGTGAGCTAATCTTATTTCACCCTACTTAACTTTTTATTGATTCTTAATTTATCCTCTTTAAATTTCTGCTCTCTAAGCAGCTCTTTGCGCTCTCGTTTAGACACTTATTGTTGACGGATAATTGCGAACTACTAATATAAAATAGTTGTGGTTAGGTCCGAAATGGATTTACAAACGCTAAATGATACATCTGGGATTTGGGCATGCCTTCAGCTTCAGAACAGCTCGGTTCTGAACGAGACCTTAAACGGGAGTCTGGAGATTCCCAACGGCACCTGCGGAGACCCGCTTCTGCTGCCCAAGACGGAACCGGCGCGCCCCAGAGGTGAGGATCTCCCGACACACACTCAATACTAGAACGTCGCATTCGTTCAAGACACTCGTTCTCCTTCACTATGAGGTACCAAAGCTTGTCATGAACCTGTTCTGACACCATGGAGAGGTCGAAGCATCCTCCAATGGCTTGACGTAAAATCAGGAAGTGGTTGCGGGTGTTAAAAGTATATTAAACACTTTGGTAAGCACAATTCAAGTTAGACTGGTGGAAGTTTTAGTTAGAACGCTCTAAATGCACGCGTTCGACTGAGGAGGTAACCATGGTAACAGTACTCTGCGCTTTTCGTAGGGTTCATCAAACATATATAGGCAAGGCAATAGGCTTTATGATATACGCTATTTATGTATCGAGAGTATAAAAAAAGTGTTGTTAAAAAAGTCTAATAGATACTGGACGTTTTGCGTTCTGGAAGCGCCAAATACAATTCGGTTGCGCTAGATGAACCTGAAGAGATTGCTTCCAGAAAATCAGGTTATGAGAAATGTCCTTAAACTTCCATCCCCTAAAATTCACTGAATATTTCGCTTTCTGGAAATAAATGACATACCATGCCATGTGTTTGTCCTGTTGCACTCCTTACCTTTGAACAGGTAGAATACGACACGGTAGCCTATTCACGGCATTTCTTCAAAGTGTTGTTATATAATAGCCTACTACAATCACTGTATGATGGGGTGTTAGGGAAAGGACAATGGTTTTTACATCCTGGGAAACTGTAAATTCATTTCTGCCAGCATCGCTGCAGTTTTATTTGTAACTGCAGAGAACTGCGATAACCTCGTTTAGTCTGATGCCGTATTTGCATCAGTCCACGAAAGTCGCCAGATGTAAAGAAACCAGATGTAGTCTATAGGCTATTTAAATAGACACCTGCGAGTGAAGGGTCTATGAAGGGCTGTTAGTGTATTAGTGTCAACTGTAGTCAAATCATATATATATTTATATATATATATATATATATATATATATATATATATATATATACGCTATATATAAAGATTTCATAAAAATATTTTTACATGGCTGCTGTAGATAAGCACATGACCAGAGTTCTGTAATTACAATCTCAGTCATGCTCCATATAGCATGGCATATTTGGGATATATAATAGCTCTGAATAATCCCCAACTCTTATAAATTATACAGTACAATACAATGTCAATACATAAGTGGTCACATTCATGATCAGTGGGGAAACATAAAGCCCTGTTTTTAATAAATGTTGGTTTAATTTATAAAAGTTTAAAATTACATTTAATGAGGCAAAGTAAAAAACACTTTCACTAACCCTTATAAAGGTATATGCAATTGTTTCATTAGGCCTTGTCTAAGGAGTATAATGCATGTGCTCATACCGAATGGGGGGGATTACATGAGTTCATTTATTTCACAAATCAAAATGAAGCCAGCAGTGTCTATACAAGAAACAGAGTTTGTAGCCTTTCCACTGTTTTTAGAATCACTGCCAAAGCAAGTTAATAATACAGCAGAGTTCACTGCATCACCCTCTGGGCATCATGATACGAGGGTCTGTTTTAGCACGTCAAGAGATTATGTATCTTGTGCAAATGAAGTGATGACAAATTCTACATATCCGCATTAAATGTTAACTTTAAAACATAAATAAAGCATGAAATATTCCAAAGTATTAAAGAGAGGAAAACCAATATTAGCAATAAAGTTAGCTTTGCTGGAAGAAAGCAGATGTTAAATATTTCTCAGACAAATTTTCCTTATATTAGATTAGTGATAGACATAATATGACTGGCTCCAACTGCCACTTGCAACATATCAAATCATAATCACAGCGTCCCCAAGGCTTCACGATGTTGTGCACTTTAATAGGATTGAAAATTTCATGGTTGTGACTGGATTTTTAAAAGAACAAATGTGAATGTTACAGTTATTCTCGATTGCACACAATTCATGAAACAATTCACCATTTACATATAGTCATTTTGCATTTTCTCACAACTATAAACAATCTCAAAACTACAACTTGTGCAAACTTCAAACTTCCAGGTCAAAATCAAATAGTTCAGTCAAAAACATGTTTTCTTTAGTCAAACTCAAACATTGGTGTAACGGTAACGTGCACCAGGGAACACAGGATCCAGAAATATGATGAAAAGGAACTTTAATGAGGAATAGCAAACGTTTCCAACAAAACGGTTACTTTAAGACTGGACGATGAAACTCAAGAAACTAAAGGCTTATAAAGACAGAGACGAATGAGCAAACGAGATGAACACAGGTGAGAATACTTAATGATGATAGACTAATAATGAACTAATTACAGGAAACAAGAACAGGAAACACCAAATATGGTCAAAACAGAACTGAAAGGAAACCGACACATGACAGATATCGCCCCCCTCCCGGAAGGTGCGTCCTGCACCGTAACATACACACAGGGGAGGGGGAGCGGGCGCCCTGGAGGCTGGAGCAGAGCCAGGACAGGGAGGAGACACGGGAAGCCTCCAGGGCGGATCAGGGGACTCGGGAGGCCATGGCGGATCCGGGAGCTCCGTGGCCTTGGCCCTTGGCCTGGCCACACAGGCCGTGACTATATGGCCCCCCCAAAAAAAAAATTCTTGGGGAAGTTCCCCTCTGGGAGCCATTGAGGAGCGGGCACTTGAGGGCGCTCTGGAGGAGCGGGCACTTGAGGGTGCGCTGCAGGCGCGGAGCTGGATGGAACCAGCGGGGACACAGGAGAGCTGGACGGGACCATCGGAGACACAGGAGAGCTCGACGGGACCAGCGGAGACGCAGGAGAGCTGGACGGGACCAGCGGAGACGAAGGAGGGTACTTGCGAGGAGCAGGCACTGGAGGGCCCTTGCAAGGAGTGGAGCTGGCCGACTTGGGGAACTCAGGAGACGAAGGGCTGGACGGGACCAGCTGAGGCGAAGGAGGGCTGGACGGGACCAGCGGAGACGAGGGAGATTCTGGGGTTAGAGTGGGCTCATCAAACTCCATAGGTAGCGCCATATCAAGAAGCGCTGGAACAAGTGTCGGTGGGCCTGCCATACTCTTTGCGGGCGGGCTTGCCATACTCTCTGTAGGCGGCGGCAGCACAGCCATCGCCGCGAGCGGCGGAAGCAGGCTGAATATCCCTGGACCTCCCTTGTGGGGAACCAAAATCAGTATTTCTGTATTTGGTCCAGTCCTCAGATGATACAAATACACACACTATTTTCCTGCCGAGAGAACACTAGTGAGATCAATTCAAAACATTGTTACAAAAACCTCCTTTTGGGAAATAGGAATCCTTTTGCTAGTCAATGTCTGTTACAGGGTTAAATAGAGGGGTGCAAATACAGTAAAATTCAGCAATAAACTTTAAGAAACTACTGTAAAGAGATCTTACAGTAGATGAAAAGCACTAGAAGAGAAAAGTTCAAAGACCAAACAGCTGAAAATACAGTAAACACGCATTGGAATTTACTGTCAGTTACTGTAAATTAACTCATTCATTCAGCATCCTCTGCCAAATTGCATTACAGTATTGGTAATATCCTTATCTGTTACAGCAGTTTCTTAGTCTTCTGATAAAAGACTTCTCTGCCTCGCCTAGACAGTCGTCTCTCAGTTCTGCAAAAATAGAGTACACGTAAAGACTACTTGGCTACAAATCAATAATGAGTCTGAGGGAGTACAACATGTGCTACAGTATTTACTGTACATAGAATAATAAAAGTTCTTACATCTGAAGTGCTGCTGCTATGTACTGTAATTACAGTATATTGTACGTGTAAGTAGTATTGAAACCTTGTAGATGAGCCTGTAGACCAACTTCCCTCATGGTCAATGCATGCAGAAGAACATGGTCAACTATAATGCTTTGTATTTCATCAGGAACAAATGACCTTTGACCTCATCCCTTTCATTTTTATTTCCCCCTCCAATTCCTCTTTGTCTCCCACTACCAGGATTACATGTTTTTGTGTAGAGATTTTGCAGAAAACACTGAGAAAACTGGAACGTGTGTGCAAACAGGTCAAATGTGTTAAAAGTAGCTTGTGAATGAATCAGTTATAGCGTGCTGCCAATCGAGAAAAACTGTAAATTAGATCATTTTTAGAGCCATTTTAGACTAATTTAACTAGATATAACTGAATTAAAATAATATATGCACAAGAAAACAAAACAACAGTAATTATATGTGATTAAAAATAATGACAAAAAGCAAAAAATAAATAACAAAAACAAGTCATTGTTCATCACTATAAAAATGCTTATTAGCAGTGTTGGGAAGGTTACTTTGGAAATGTAATAGGTTACAGATTACAAATTACCCTATTTAAAATTTCAATTACTTTATTAATGTAACTGATAATATTTGATTACTATTATACATTTCTAATGAAAGTTTATAACTGTTAATCTTTTTCAAACATTTAGCTTTAACCTTACAGTAGTACTCAACACTAATTACTGACTTTCAAAATCTTTATTGCTTTAATTTAGATTATAATAATCCAATTTTAAAGTACAGCCACCACAGCCATATTTTAGCACCTCTTTTTCATTGAGATCGATCTGAGGTTGACTACATATTTAAAATCAGTCTTTGCATAGCTATGACAGGAAACACTGGCATAAATGGTTAACCTTAAAAAATAAAGCATATACATAAACCCAAATAGGAAGTAAAACAGTCTAGAATAAGCATGAGGCCTATTCTGTCATAAATTCTTGAAACATTGATGTCTCATATTTCAGAGCAGTCAATGTAATTTGGGAAAGTAATCCATTAACTATGTGTGTGTGAAATTATTAAGATTTTTTTTGCATTTTTATTTTATAATTAAATTGCGTAATGCCATTACATGAAACTAGTTACTTCAAACACTGTTTGTTAGATAACATAAATTGTGAAAATGTGCTACATTTAACATTTAAATGGTTTTACTTATGAATATTCACTCAATCAACTTGACTTCTTCATTATAAACGTAATTTAAGAAGTCAGTTGAGGTCGAAACAGCTCTTTGATACACACTACTACACATGCTCACATTTTACAGCAAAAATGTGATTTCTCCTCTTTCTCTCTGGGTGCTTTGATGGAAGCGTTCAGCATACCTCCGGGCGCAGGCTAAATTTAGTGCATTGCCACTGAGGAGCCTAATCAGAGACTGCTCGACAATACACATATTTGCTGTCCATTTCCTCCATCAGCAGAGGCTGTTGGACTCTCTGTTCTTGTGTTCAGTATAAACCCTGATCATCAAACACACGCCTGTCATTATCGCCATCACACAGTGCTCCAACAGTGCTCTTCAAATCCACAGATTCTGGACTTGTAGCATACACTGTGACTGCACACTCATTCATTTTTCTTGATGATGACTCCAGGATGGCGTGCACATGCTTCAGGCAATCAATGTCATCTCAGTGATTTTCTGTGAATCATAGTCAATCTCTTCACTGTACTTGGCAATGCAATGATTTGCATTGTGAATGGATCTTTTATTATTATAAGCCTATTTGTTTTGTATGGAAGCATATTTCCGCCACTGAATATAATCTTTGAATAATATCAGTCTTTAAATGTGTCACGGTGTGGTGCAGGAGTGAACGCACGAAAAAGAAGAAGAATAACGATAAAAAGAAACACAGAACTGAATGCAACTTATATGAGGATAATGACTAGACACACCTGAACATAATGACACAATCAGACATGAGGAAAAAGGTTGCACAGAGCACATGGGGAATGAAAATACAACAAAACGTCCATGGGTGTGACGGAATGCAAGATATTTATAGTGCAGCTGAAGTGTACTTGCAATAGTTCCACTTTAGCACAATCAAATATGCTTCAGTATATCTTTAGTTGGACTTCAGCACTACTTCCGCACAATTAAAGTGTATTAAGTACAAAATTAGTTGTTCTGTTTAGCAGACTTTAAGTATACCAGTTTAGTACACTGAAAATAGTGTGTAAATGTATATGTAATATACTTAGCATGAAATAAATGTATTTCAAATACAATTTCTCACAATTAGATTTATTTGTTTATTTAAGATTTCATGGCAGGGTCCCACTGTATATTAAGTGGCCTTAACGACTATGTACTTACATCAAAAAATAAGTACAATTACTTATTGTGGTCATATTGTATTACAAAACACTTTGAGGTGGGATATGAGTAAGGTTAGTGACAGGTTTGGTGGTATGGGTAGGTTTAAGGGTGGGTTAGGTTGTAAGGGATGGGTCAACAGTGTAATTATAAATGTAAATACAGAAATTAATTACAGATGTAATTACATGCAGGTATTTTTTAAATATAAGTACAATGTAAAACATGTATGTATACAATAAGTGCATTGTACTAAACGATTAATTTAAATGTAAGTACATAGTCCATAGTCATTTGCTCTGAAACAATGCAACCTCTGATCTCAGGTGACACGCTTGTTGAGTTCGCTCAGGATGAGGTCTTCAGTCATGAGCTCTTATCATTTAGATGAGTCCAGTGATGAAGCTAAGATGAGGTTAGCAGAACGTCATGCTTTGGCTTAATATAGCAACATTTGTGGCCAACAAGTGATTAATAAACTTCCTTGACAGATCTTGATGATGATGATTGACACCAATGATTGAATCCAGTCATTAGATAATTTACTGCTTTAAACTTCTCTTCATAGTGGGTTATGAGGGGTCTCTTATGAATGCTGTATGGCTTCATACAGATGCAATGAATCAGCAGTCAGCAATGCAGAATAAATTTTTCACACTGTTCACAGTAAAAAGACAGAAGGGAACATTGCAATGTTATTATTGCAGTATGCAGTGTGCCTGAGTAGCTGTAATGGCCTTAATTGACAAATTTGTCCTCGGCACATCAGACAGTGATCCTAATCCAAATTATGGCATTACCTTTGTTTTTGGCTCTAATGTAGAAGCAAACGACTCACAAACATTTGCTACTCAGTAATTTAAGAGACCAATAATTATACATTTGTGTCCACATTGCATTACTTATCCTTTTTAAGATTTTCATTTATTTGTGTTTGGAAAGAAAGCAGTGTCTGCAGTTAACTCTTTTTTTAAAATGGCAGTATTTCCCATGTTATCCCATGCCTTCTGCAACTCAAGTCAAAGGCTTTACTTTGAATGTACAATTGATCTGTCCCGTTTATTTTCCAACTCACCCCAAATTTACTTGATGGGTTTCAGGTCCAGACTTTGAGGGGGCCAGTCCATAATTTTCAGTGTTCCAGCAGATTCCTTCCATCGCAGATAGTTCCGGCAATAGATTTATGGGTATTGTAACGGCCAATTCAACAAAAACAACTGAAACCTCTTAAATATGCCAAGTGTTCTAAGAATTTTGCCCACTACTGTAATAGTTAATATAATAGTTAAAAAGGAGGAAATGACTATAGGGCCTTTTTTTGCTGCCAAATGTTAATTATTTGGGGTAGTTTTGCCAGTTTCAGTGTCATTTTTGTCCAGAGTCCAGGACA
Source organism: Barbus barbus (assembly GCF_936440315.1). Lineage (NCBI taxonomy): Eukaryota > Metazoa > Chordata > Actinopteri > Cypriniformes > Cyprinidae > Barbus > Barbus barbus. The sequence continues at coordinate 4,019,173 of NC_136738.1, forward strand.
AATTATTACACTGCAACAGTTTCATGTGCAGTTAGTCCTGTTTTCAGTATAACTCAGTTATATGTTTTCAGTTCCTAATAACTTCAACATTTTCTGAATGTTTATAAAATTGTTGCCATCGATAACGACTTTACCTAACACTTGAGACTTCAGTTGTAAACTTGTGTGGGCTCTTCCACTCAGACACAGCCTGTCCTGATGCAATCTCACCCTCCGACACTTTTATGGTTACTAACACCTGCAAAGCTCCCAGACTCTCTGCAGATTGATTTCACGATGTCGGGAGGAAATGATCAGTTTCTGTTGTGTTTTGCTCACATAATGTAAGGGGAGGTCGTGGCCTAATGGTTAGAGAGTCGGACTTGTAATCCAAAGGTTGTGGGTTCGAGTCTCGGGCCGGCAGGGATTGTAGGTGGGGGGAGTGAATGTCCAGCGCTCTCTATACCCTCAATACCACGACTGAGGTGCCCTTGAGCAAGGCACCGAACCCCCAACTGCTCCCCGGGCGCCGCAGCATCCGGGTGTGTGTTCCACTGCTGTGTGTGTGCACCACTGCTCCGGGTGTGTGTGTTCACTGCTGTGTGTGTGCACATTGGATGGGTTAAATGCAGAGCACGAATTCCGAGTATGGGTCACCATACTTGGCAGTATGTCACTTCACTTCACTTCACTTCACTAATATTGGGACTTTGAATGTAAACAGCAGAACATTTCCCAGTACTATACAGCTGTTTACACTATACAGTAGGTCTGAATAATCCAGAAGGAGATAAGCAAACTAAGGGGTCACTTAAGGTAATAATTTTGCAGGAATGAGCTACAGCCACGAATCTCTCTAAGAACACAGCTTGAAGACTTTGAACACGTTTATACGGAGGAATGCTGGGTATTCAGTCACACTAAGATTGCATAGAGACAGGCTGTTCCAACAGCTTAGTACTTGCCACACAATGCCACACAACATTGTGCTGACTATTATTCTTTAAAAAATAGTAAGTGACATTTTTTCTTTTGGTGTTCTGATCAAATAATGAGTAAAAATAGGTGTGTTGAGAAAATAAATAGTTCATTCATTATACTGGAAACAGAAGGTCAAATCATGCAGATTGCATTTTGGGATACGGGTACAGAAAAAAAATGTATATTATGCAGTCTCTATTTCACAAAATACACATAACATAACTGGATTTCTTCAAAATATACCACAGTACATGGCTAACAAAAACAAGCTGCAGGTGAATGTTTTTCCTGAGGTTTCTCATGTTGTGAGTAATTAGAGAATAGTTGATTATTTCAATTACGGACAGGCACTTGGCCTCTCTGTAGATAGGCTACCAATTACAAAATATCATTCAGGAAACAGCATGGATTGCTTTGCTGCTTTGGGATTATTGATTACAGCCTAAATGGACTGTTAACCTCTGACTTTGCCTGACAATCGAGCTTTCTCCCAAAATCCATGATTAGACATTGATCTATTTTTGAATTGATCACTTGTTGCTGCAACAGTGATGGAACTGTTTGTAACTCACGGCTTTATCAATGTTGGTGAATTACTACTTTAAAACTATAGTACTAAAGCAAAAGTAAACCAGGATTTAGAAGAGTTTTACTACTCTTGAAAAATTCAAAGAAAACACTATTTATTGGGGCCATATATTATTCTCAGATTTTATGTTATATTTTTAAATCTCTATATTTTAATATATTTCTGTGGCTCAAAAAAAAAAAAGAAAATAAAAAAAGTAATTTTGCGCAGCAGCTAGGGCTGCACAATAAATTGTATTTTAATCAAGATCACGATTTCAGCTTCTCTCAATTTATTAAGCATAATTGTCTGGCAAAAATGTCAGTTGGAGTTTAACAATCTCCACTGAGATATTCTGCTCAAGAAAAAGTATAATAGTGTTTTTTTTATTTATTTTTTATTTTTTGCTGTATTGTTTTCTTTTTGTAAATAAATCTGGACACAGTAAATTCAAATGAGTAAACCTTACTTAAAAAAAGTACCAAGTGAAGTGAAATAAGAATAGTAATTTGTACTAAGAAAGGTTTATTTAGTATTCTAAACTTACACGCAAGTTCTGGTAACTCAGAATCACTATCTTCAACAACTAAATGATTAAGTACAATAAATTCATTTGTTTAAGTTTAGCTAACTAATGTAACATTTCCTGCAACTTGGAGTTTATTAGTTGTATTTACTTGAACAGCAATATAATTTACTTGCTAAAAGCATGCAATCCAAGTAAGCATTACTCCAGTAACTTAAGTGCTTCAAACATCCATTATAAATGAATGAAAACAATGGTTCTATTCATCACACGCATGCAATTACTCATTCATTTAAGGCAGTGACAGTTCAAAATTAAAGGCAATGTACTTATGCTTTGCAATGCAGCTTTAACTTGTATTACAAACATTTTTAAACATAGCAAAAACAATCTGATTTAGGGTATGCTTCTTGAGTTTAAGTATGGCACTGGGTTGGCCGCACCGGTTGTCAGTGGGTTTTTTTTTCTGTCCCAAATCAAGTATCACACTTTAAGCAAACCATGCAAAAGGACATTCTCTTGATTTGTGCAAATGTGAAAGTGCGATAATTAAGTTAATATATATATATAAAAAAAAAAAGAATATGAAGGTATAGATATTAATAATAAATAAAATATGATTATAATAATAATAAATAAAATACCTCCTTAAGGCAACAATTAGACAAGTATTATAGCACTGGTTATAACAATGACTTGGAGTATGTGAAATGCTGTTGATATGTGAGGAAACACAGTTTACACAAATCTAAAATATTCATGCAGTCACACGCCGTAGATTCATAATTCATGCAACTAACGTTCATGATATCTCGATTCCTCTTGATTGTAATTTTTTCATGCATTCCTTCTCTGGTTTGAGATCTTTATTCGTAAATGGTAGAGTTTTGGAAAGGGGAAGTTCAGCTGAAACAGTAGCTGTGCGGCTCTAGAGGTGATGTGTTGTGAGATGGAAATGCATGAGGGATGATGAGAAATCATAGTGATGTTTTGTTTATGTGGGATACAGCCAAGGCATTTAATGACATGAGCTGTTGTTTATCCCATCCTTTAACAAATATTCAGTTCACTTTTAAACAATATCCATCTGATTTAACGATCTGTATATCTTGCATACACATTTTAGATAATGTAAAGTATGGAAGACATCATGCTATACGTTTTTTTTCACATTATTTAAAGTATTTTAAGTATTTTACCATACTCCCATACATTTTGCATCTCAAACATTAACTTCTTCAGATGGATAAGCAATAAGGTAAGCTGCAAAAATAACTGTCCGTTCTTTTCACTGCACTTTTCACCTTTAATAAATACTGACAGTAGATTTTTAATGCCAAAATAGGGTTTACACAAGCACAAGCTGTTATTAAATTTGACCCTGTTGATTTAGGTTTGTAATAGAATGTAATATAATATAATGCAACTTAATGTTATGCAAGCCAATGTCAGTTTGTAAGCAAGAAAGTACCCTTTTTAAACACGAAACTACATTCGCAGCAATGATAGAAGAACAATTTTGAGTTCCAGAAATAACCTTTCAGTTAACAGATCTTAAAAGAACCATATTTTTCTTCCAGTGTTAAGGACATACCAACAATCGTTCCACTTTAAAGAACTTTTTGTAAAATGAAAAGTTTCCATGAATGTTAAAGATTCTCCCTGGAACCATAGATGCCAATAAAGAACCTTTATTTGTAAGAGTGTATGGTGGTTTGAATGAAACATCACCCTCTGAATGGTCCAAATAGATTTTTTTTTTTTTTTTTTTTTTTTTTTAAGATTAGTGGATACCAGTCTCATAGGACTAAATAAATGATCAATGACCAGCAGTGTTTAGTTTTATACTGACCTAATTCGTGCTAGTCCCTCACGTGCAGCAAGTGACTGGCAGTTTTAAACACCATGCTGTCTTGGATGGTTTGAATAGTGATGTGACTTGCAAAGGTTGACAGAACAGGTTTTTGCGAGATAGGACATGTTGAGAGATCATTCTGAAACAAACATCTGTCACATATGCCAAGACTGCATGATGAAATATACTGAGGGAGACATTCATCCACAGGGAGAAGAGTACAAAAGAAAGAGTAATTGAATTCGATTAGACGGCCCCTTTGTAACATTTCAATTGGCAAGGGTTTCATTCTCTGTAATCTAATTTATTGTCTCTTTCTTCCTAAATCTTTTCTCCTGACTGAGTTGTTTGCATTCACCAGTGTGTGTTTCTGATTTTTTTTATATGTTTCTGTTTATAAAAAATGTCACTCAGCCTGTTTGGTCTTTGTGGGCGGGCGGTCTAAGGTGGTTTTTCACAACACTGTTTTCAATGCGTTTCATTTACACATCAGTGGCGTTTTGGGGGCTTAAAAATGCTAACTTTTGAATACGGGTTTTAAGGTGCATGTTTTTGGAGACGTATCGTTTTCAAAACTAAGAAAACATGAGTTTGTGACAGTGGTGGCATCATGTGCATTGCTTATTATGTGTTCAGTCTATAGGTATGTGCATGTAGTGCATGTGGTGTTTCTTTAAAAAAGTGACATCACCAACTACTGGCCTGGCATACATAATACAGCATTTTTAGTCATTTTCGCTGTGTGTAAATGGGGGTCGTTTTGACAATGCCTGAATGCGAAATCAAGCAAAGGAAAAAAAAGTGCATTATTGTGATGTAAACATACCCTAACAACCCTTGTGAAAAAAGAAGTGCACTTAATTGTATTGAATGTGCATTTGTAGTACTTCTAATCTTAAAAGTATATTTGGTTACACTTTATTTTAAGGTGTCCTTGTTTAAGTACTGAATAATATTAATTAACTACATTTACTTACTATATGGTTAGGGACAGGATTAGGGTTTGGCTTATAGGGTTACTTGTAATTGTAATGTACTTATGCATAAATAATTGTTATTATAATAGTACGTACATGTAACATATGTAACAAGTACACATTAAATGTTACTGTATATTTTTAAAAACCTGTGCTTGACGATAATATCATATTACTTAAACAAAAGACCACCTACTGTAAGTACACTTTCATAATTGTTAAGTACACTTTTAAAATTGTAATGCTGTAAAGGGGTCAACGGATGCAAAATTCACTTTACAAGTTGTTTGAATATAAATGTGTGTTGGAAGTGTGTGTACACATCCATTCTATAATGATAAAAATCCACCCAGTGTTTTTTTTTTTTTTTAAATCCCTTTTCTCAAATCAAGCACCTACAAACGTGTTCCTTTGAGGCTGCTGCATTCTACACATTTTTGCACATTTTATCAGAGGGTATATTTTTTTTACAAGCTTTGCCATTTAAATAGTGACTAAGAACCCATCTAAAGCTCTCCTTTTTCTTACTGTTGATACTTCTATGAAAGCATACATGAGTTTGAACTGAATGTAATGTTTCAGACATACCCTCAGGAGTACAACTGCTTGTCACTCGGGCAGCAGCCTCAAAGGAACACCTTTGTACATTTATGCAAAATGAATCTAGTTTGAAGCATATATAATATAAGAGAGAATTCAAAATAGGATATTAATCCAATTACCAGCAATGATGACACATACTGTTTTAACCCTCAATCAAATCAATCCCATCCCAGACGAAACACACCGCAGTTATCTGACACTACTGTAGCAAATTAGCTCAAAGTGAGATGAACATAATTAATCATAACAGGTTGTTATCAATTATATATTCATCTTCAGGAATTAACTGTAGCATTAATAGTACAATAAAATGATTTGTTTGTCCGCAGTACGGACAGTTTTAATCGTCTATTGACTCTAAGGAAAATTATTTCTCTGGCCACGAAAAATTTATTTCATTACTAATACTTCGCTCATAGAGCATGTAGCAAAACCGGAACATTGAAGTGACCTCGTTCTGTGAGCCGCAGACACAGACAACCAAGTGTGAATACATATGGATGTTTATTAAACTACACTACAGAGGAACATGTAACACTGAACTCAGCACAAACATACATTAAACATAGATGCCAACAGAAGGAAGGCATGGAGAGAGCGAGAGAGAGAGTATAATGGCAGGATTTGCACATCAGCTAAACACAACCTGTTAGAACCATCAAAGAATTACATCACCTTAATCAAAAGGGGTCGAAGCCTAGAAGCGCATCTAAATAGTTAACAAGCGGTTACTTGCATATTGGTTTTGTTGGTGCTGAGTAAAGTGTCCTGGTGCATGTATAATGCGTAGATTCTTGATGAATTCCTTTAGGAGTGAAAGCTTCGTCATTCCAGCCATGGGTTGACTGGTCCGACGTTAAATCGCCAAAGTTACTGAACTCAAAACTGCCAGAAGCTTTTCCACGGTGATGTGTGTGTCCAGGGCACCGAAGGTGAAGAGAAGAACTCACCTTTGGGTGTGGGAGAAGTTTTATCTTGTTTCCCTGTAACACCCTTTTTGGTTAGTTTGACCAATAACAAGGCACATAGTTTCATCGGGAAAGTGTTTCTTTGTCCGCCTTGACACCTCATTTGCATGTTTTATGACTGATCTGGAGACGTGGTGTAATTTTTCCCACATTACCGTAAAAATAGTATGATGCATTTCACGATCACATAGTGCACATCATTGTTTGAGGAATAAAGAGCAGATCATTTTGATATCAAGAAAGAGACATCTAAAAGGTATTAAACCAGAGATACATTCATACACCTGAATATGAATGCTTAGAGCTTCCTAATACGAATAACGAGTGGTAACTAGGCTAATATAATAAGGAAACATACACACAACACATGCATATACCAGATACATTTGTAACTGATTAATTTTGGTCTAAATAAAGAACATATCTCTATGTGTGTGTTATGTATCTTGTAATCGTGGGGGGTAGTCCACTGGTCAGTCAGGCCTGGTACCGAGGGTCATTTAGTTCTCTTGGAATGTGTTTGAAGTCCGATGGAGAGAACAGATAGTCAATTCTGTTTAGCATCTTTTTGACAGTGGGGGGGACAACCACTGGCAATTTAGCACCCATATAAAGGTAGAATGTGGGGCCAGGCTGTGAATTATATGCAAATGTCAAAAGGCTAAAAGGGTCTCTTAAGACATGAAGTCCCAATGACCATCAAGGATCATAAGCAGATGCTACACTACTAAGTATTTCCCAAGGCCTTTGAAACCCATGACTATGACAGAATCCACAGCAATCCTCAAACAGTTTATTTCATGCTTCTCCCACATAGTGAGGCTAATACGTTCTACAGAAAGTAGTGCCATGTGGAGGATACTTGATAAACACGTTCTACTCGCAACAAAGACAGAGAAAGTAAGAGATCGATTTTGTGTCGAGCCACTAATGCGGACCACATCTCTCATGAGATCAAAGTCCTGAGGATGTCAGCAGCATTTTGGTGGGTCTAATCCGTTAAGACCAGTGGGTACAGGCGATCAGTAATGGAGCACACACAGAACCCTGCGCTGTAGTCAAACGTGGCCTCGATTGATTGCTTTAGCCTGACTAAGCCACAAACAGGATATGACTGTTCACAACCCATAATCCTCGCTGCTCATGCTGGCTCACATTGACTACTCTGTGCTGTCTGCAGAGGCAGTAATAGAAAGCAGCTGGAATATGTTGCACTTTGCCAAAAAATGGCTTCTTTTCAATGTCTGATATTTGGGCCCCAAAATTAAGGCTTAGTATTCAATACTCTTAGGGAGGATTGTTTATAATGTGGAGATTTTCTACGTCAAAAATCATTAAAGCAGGACCAAATGAAGACTTAAAGGGACAGTTCACCTTGAAGACTTTTTGAAAAAGTATCAAAAGTCAAATGGGTCTATAGTTTTGTTTTACACCCCAGTGATTTTCACCGTGAAACAGTTAAAACAACATTTTGAAACCATTTGGCAAGTTTAAAATGTAATAATAAAATTTGTATAAACACATAAAATATATATGTATATATGGTAATAAAGTTACCCGCATATAATTCTCTGAAGTTTTTGGTTTCAATTATAAACATGAAGTGTCTTATGAAAGGCTCCATATTTATGATACTAATAAATGAATTCATTATAAGTTTGTGGCACTCTAGCAGAGTTACGATTCATAGTCTAATATTGTTTTGCAGTATTCGTACAATTTTTCTCCATTAGTCACTGTATTTCCCCTTTGATTGATCAATAATCAGACAACTTTCCAATTACACATTAGAATCTCAGTTACAGATATCAAGTTTCCAACTCATTGCTTAAAACAAAGTGATGGGATATGTCAGAAAGAATGATTTCCTTTTTTAAAATTCTGATTTATGGCCACAGAGATCAGCTAGAAAAACACAATCCGTCAGCCGTGTCTGAAAAAACACACAGCTTTAAGTGTTTGAGTGAGCTGTTACATTCTGTGGATGTTATTTGATGATGGCTGGATTTTTTTTCCATTACTAGCACGAGGTTGCATTGAGGACCATTAGAGGCATTTATTGCTTCTAAATATTCAGCAAGTCAGCAAGAAAACCTGACAGTACATGGACATTTATAGATTAACTTGGTAAAACAATGTATGTTATCTAAGGGTTTTAGAACCAGCTGATGTGGAGTAGAAAAAAATGTGTATTTCACTGTATATATATATATAACTCAGTATAACAGTAACTGAGATTCTATATATATATACCTTTAAGGAGAAACATTTTACCATATGCTAGTAATTATATATAATTTTCCACCAGGAAATTGCTGACGGTATGAAAAATAACCTCAAAAAGTAACCAAGGGCAAGTGTGGAGAGTTTCATTAACTGAGGCCTTTTGAACATTACAGTAATTAAATATATGTGCAATGATCTGGCATATTTAAAAGTGATTAGTGATTTTAAACTGAGCAATTAAATGTCACTTAAACCCTCCTCCCATACCTTTCCCAAGACTTTTAACTCATCAATGACCGACTTCATTTCCTATTATCTAAAGTTAACCCTGTAGAGACTGGCATATGGAATACTTGAACAAATCTTTCAAGCAATGAGATCTTTTTAATAGTAGAGCATATATAAACTTTTTATTACACAAAATGCATATAAGTGTTATAACATATCATACTAAGATATTTAAATGCTCAGTTTTATGTTTTTATCTTCATATTTGATGCATTTCAAAATGATTTCTCTAAATAATGATGTATGGTGTAACACTTTAGTTTTAGGGACCAATTCTCAATATTAACTAGTTGCTTATTAACATGCCTATTACTATATGTTGTCTGTTTATTAGTACTTATAAAGCACATATTAATGCCTTATTCTGCATGACCATATTTTAGATCTCTTATCCTATTGCATTAATCCTAATCATATTGCATTCCTAAATTTAACAACTACCTTATTAACTATTAATAAGCCGCAAATTAGAATATTTTATTTTAGAATATTGCATTTAGTGTTGTTTATATTTTGTCATTTTAAAAGCCTTTAATATGTTGATCTGTTATTTGATCTTTGTCTTTCAGAAATGGATTCTCTGCGCATACTGTTATACTCTCTCATATTCCTGCTGAGTGTGTTTGGTAACCTGCTCATCATTGTGGTTTTGGTGGCGAATAAGCGAATGCGGACAGTGACCAACTCATTCCTGCTCTCCCTGGCCATTAGTGATCTCATGATGGCTATTTTCTGCATGCCCTTCACTCTTATTCCCAACCTGCTGGAGGATTTCATCTTTGGAGCAGCCATGTGCAAGATTGTAGCCTATCTTATGGGTGAGATGGACTTTCATTTCGACTAATCTTAAATGAGGCATGTTACCAATGTACCCCATAAATCACAAAAAAAAAAGAAAAACAGAACAGCTACTTTGCACTGAATATCCTTCTGGCATATGGCACCCAGGGAGAGTCTGTATACTGATCAACTTCACACGCACTGGAAAACATTCCAGGCTTCAAATGCTATTGCCTAGATCTGCAGAACTTTACGTGACTTCAAATCTTTGAATGATATTAATTTTAACTATTTTTAATTTAGTCTTTACAGGCACAGTCAGCAATAGTCAGAATACTTATGCATATTTAAATGAAGTCATTCTTTTCTGTGTAAATACATCTCCTTTGAGTTTTTAAAGATGTTTCAATACAATTTTTTTTTTTCTATCCTGGCAGCAGTAATTCATCATATGATGATCTAATGATGGAGAAAAGCAATAAAATGCACGTAGTACAATGCACGGTATAGTAAGGAGAACTTTTTAAGAGATGATTCCAGTGGCTGGATCTCAATGATTGGCCGATGCTGTCCAGACCCAGGGCTGAATAATTATTGCTTGAATTATTAGTTTAGACATTTAGACATATTCTTCCACTTCTTCCACTTTAGTTAATTCAGTTGTGGACAGTGGTTTTTGTGGGGAAAATAACCATGCAATTACCATGCAAACTGAGAAAGCCTAATAAAATGAGTTGTATCAATGTAAATCTTTGAGAGAGAGAAGAAAAAAAAAATCACTATTTACATCTAGATACACAGTACACACTAATATGCTAAATGTATTTTTTATTTTTATTTTTTTACTACGTATAAAGCACGATGCTGGAATGAAGTACAAGAAATGAAGATGCATTGCACTGACATTTACAGAGTAAATTACTTATTGAATAAAGCAACATACAGTATAGCCTAAAAACAGCTCTTCAGCATACTGGTAATCCCCCAAAATGCAACATAAAACTTATTTTAAATATTTACTCTCCTCATCTAGTCCCATGCAAAGCTTGCAGGAAACTGGAAATTCTCTGCCCAATGGCAACAGAAAATGATCCATGTAGTGTACATTTTACAAATTTATAATTTAATTGAACAGTAATGCTTTTTGGCTTGCTTTGTTGGGGTCTGAAAGACACTTAACTTTCAGTAATTTATAATCAATATGACCGCATTGACTTACACCATTGGATGAAAACAAAACTTAAAGCGAATTAAGCTGGATGATGGTACTATTGTCTTCTGTGCAGATGTATCACATCTTGCACATCGACACTGGTATTGAATCAACATTGAACTGACTCAAACAGAATAACAACATTGCTGCCTTTTGAAGAACTGCTTATAGCTTAACTGAACTCGTTTTAAATGGAATAACTTCACACTGTTATTGATCTGAACTGAACCAAGCCCTGAACTGACTTGAGCAAAATAAAGACACTATTGACTTTTAGAGCTTCTTTACAATAGAATCAGAACTGATTCTGATTCTAATTGATTCTGTTTTTATCACTGTGAACCCAACACATATATATACAAAAAAAAAAAAAAAAAAAAATATATATATATATATACTGCATGTCATGAGCAGGGCTCCGTATTGTAAAAACCACTACAGAAATAAAGTTGACTGATAAAATTAAATTGAACAAGCAGGGGAAAAAAGGTTAATAATAGTTAATGTAATCTATACTTTGAAAACATTTTTCAAAACCATTTTTTATTCATCATGATTAATATTCACGAGCCAAGTCTACATGAACTATCACAATTTTCTGCGCAGAATTTTAATTAAAAAAAATTTCACAATCTATTATTGTAGCATCATGTACTTCAGGTTTTGGCTTCTAAACAACACATACTGTAAGAACCGACACAAATAAGCTGCAATATGAACCAGACTATAAAGCACAAGTCAAAATTGGACTGTTGTTCATTTGTAATACAGTTAGCAGGATGTCAGATTTTGGCACTGCCCCTAGCTTTGAGAAATTGGCCACTGATGTAGACGTATGTATGAATGCATCGAGCTTGATCTGCACTGTTTCATGGATCACTGCCTCCCTAAATGAAAGTCAAGGCTCATCCAGCAACAGCCAATACAATGCCAAGGTCAGATTTGACACACAAGGGCTGCTGGCAAATGATTTGAAGGGGCAAAAAACCAAAAGACAATTCTGTTCTGGGCAGCAGTGGACCATATTGTTATGCATTTGCATAAAAGTCACAGGCACACGATTCAGGTGTGGTCTGAAAACAATTACACTGTCATGTTTTTTTTTTTTTTACTGGCATACACTGGTGATCAGATAGCGATTCTAAAGGATGTTTTTCTCCTGCATTATGTTGACTGTCTGGTGGAGGCCCTGGAGATGACACAGTTCACGAGAGAGCAGATCTTATTTGCTTGAGTGTGTGTGAGTGGCCTACAGCCCACACAGTGTCAGAGTGCGACAGTGCAGCACATCCAACATGCTGTGCCAGCCACAACCTCCCTCTCACTGTTTGTTTTTCGAGGGGCGGAGAAGGAAGGGGATTTGTAAAGCAAAGAACAATATCCTTGGTATGAGCTCTGGTGCGGAGGGCGAGATCAGATAAAAGCTCTCCGGCGATCGGGGCAGTAATTCCTCAAACATGAAGGGCTGTCGGAAATCTCGATTTACAATGCCCGCCAACAAGAATGCCATTCTGCTATTTTTTTAACTAAGCTTTGTATTTTTGCTTCCTATTTTGCAAAGCATCAAGCTTTCGGGGAAATAAAAACAGATTTGCAGTGAATACGTATAGAAGCAACTGAATCAGAAAACTTGGTGGATAAACAGTTTAGACAAGATCTTGACTGAGGAATTCAGGGAATGCCACTTTAGTGTTTTCACTGTAAATTACAAGAAGACCGTTCACTTCCAACAACTGTACATTTAACAATATTTTACTGTAAACTTGTATATTGCACAGTTTACATTACTGTAAACTGTGAAATGTCTTTTTAGATTTATGACAGTTTTTCACCATTTATAGTGAGGTAACGTACTAGTCAGCCAGTCAACATATTCTTACTATAACATTTTTATAGTCTTTTACAGTTAAAATTACAATATTCTTTTGATTTATTACAGGTATCTCCGTCTGCATATCTACCTTCAGTCTGGTGGCTATAGCCATTGAGAGGTACAGTGCCATTTGCAACCCGCTAAAGTCCCGGGCATGGCAGACCCGATCCCACGCCTACAAAGTAATTGCTTCCACCTGGGTCCTGTCCTTCCTCATTATGACACCCTATCCCATCTTCAGCACACTGGTGAAGTTCATCAAGCCCAACAACATCACAGCTCACATGTGCCGCCATGACTGGCCAAAGAGCGAGGTGGAGCAAGCGTGGTGAGTGTTCAAGTATAGTTGTGTGCTCATCTGACTTTATTTTATAGGACAGTAAAGTGGGAAAAAGGACATGACCTAGGTCAGACTCAAATCTGGTTATTCCAGAAACAGCAGTCTGTATACATGTCCTGAGCACATGCACAAACCACTACACCACAGCTCGGACAGTTCATCAATAAATGTACAAAATGTAGCTTTGTTAATAAAAAGTAATTTTATTATTTTAACAATATTTCACAATACTACTGTTTTTACTGTACTTTTTATCAGATACATAAAAAAATAATAATTTAAACAGTAGGGTACAATAATAGAACATTTTTGTTTTTAAAGCCTCCAGAATGACTCATAGACTTCACTGGAAGTGTATACCTGTTCATTTGTATACTGACATACTTAAAATGATTGTCTGTGGTAATCAAGAGCATGCCACAGACGCTGTCCTTAAAGCTTAAATTGTTTTGTACTCTGAAAATTCCTTTAATTGGAAAAGCATCCTGTTATTAGTCGTACCTTAACAACATCGACTGTCTGCATTTGTCTCAACATAAGAGGCAAAAACAGAGACACAGCGACAGTCACTGTGCAGTGCTCTGATAAGGAGCCGGGGTCTTAAACATCTGTTGGGTGCCTCCTGCATCACATTTATGTTTTATGACAGCTGTTGCTAGGTAGACAGCAAGGGACGACAACAGTACCCTCTCCATGTTCTTCTGAGTTTGCTTGTACATTTTTCTAATTCTTTCTGCATATTCTGTTACAGTAATAAGCCACGAGAGGCTGGGCATTAAAGTGGTTTCATTACAGGGAAGAGGAGTTGTTAGGCACATCACGAATATGTTCCCTTAAAGCTATGCCAAAGCATGACTACACACTTCTTAGGATAATTATCAATATTTAAATTAATTCAGAATTATAATCAGAATAAATAACTCTTTTGTAGAATAAACAATGTTTTTATTAGTCTAGGTGAAACAGTGTTCATTAAATCCGACCATAAGTGGCTAACTTTTAGACAGATGTATGAGTGAGTGGGTGTATTTATACACTATATTGCCAAAAGTATTGGGTCACCACCTTCCAATGAACAGGTTTGACAACTTTAGTAATTTACATGAGTACACATCTTAATGTTTAAGCATATAATGATATTCTAGGGAATTGTGTGCTTCTAATTGTATTGCAACAGTTTGGACAGGACCCTTTTCTATTCTAACGTGGCAGTGCCTCTGTGTATAAGGCAAGGTTCAAAAAGAAATGATTGATTCAGTCAGTGTGGAAGAACTTGACTGGTCTGCATAAAGCAAAGTCCTAATCTCAGTTGAACACCTCAGGTGTGATTTTAAATGCAGAACTTGAGCCGGTCCCTCCAGCCAATATGAGGTCAGGGTTTTACAGCCTTTAAAGCGGTGGGTTACGACCGATCTTGGACCTGCGAGTTTTGAATCAGAGCCTTCACAAGCTACCTTTCAAAATCCTCACGCAGAAACGCATTTTCGAGTGCATCCGCCGCCGAGATTGGTTTGCAGTGATCGACCTGAAGGACACGTACTTTCATGTCTCGATTCTTCCTCGACACAAGCCATTTCTGCACTTTGCGTTAGAGGGTCGAGCATATCAGTACAAGGTTCTGCCCTTCGGGCTGGCCCTGTCTCCCCGTGTTTTCACAAAAGTCGTGGAGGGAGCCCTTGTTCCCATGAGAGAACAGGGCGTTCTCATCCCCAACTATCACGACGACTGGCTCATTCTTGCTCAGTCTCTGGAGCAGTTAGGCAAACAAAGGGATTTGGTGCTCGGTCACCTCAGCCAGTTGAACCTTCAGGTCAACTGGGAAAAGAGCAAACTCGCCCCAGTGCACAGGATCTCTTCTCTGAACGTGGCCGACTGAATGGGAATGTCACGGTTACATAGGTAACCCTCGTTCCCTGAAGACGTACGTCCCGTCGCCACAGTCGCTGGACCCTGCTGATGCTGCCGCCTTACCTGTTCGGCTCCTCAGCGAAAACCTGAAGATGCAACGCACCTGCTGCTCATTATATACAAATCGTTTTAGCTGCGAGATGACCAGCTGCTGCATATGATTGCATACAATGCATTGCATGTGCATTGGCTCGTTTTAGTTACACTCAAAGCAGATTGGCCTCTCTAACGAGATTCTTATTCGTTGTCCGACGTACGTCTCTGTTCCCTCCTTCAGGGAACGAGGGTTACCTATGTAAACAAGATGTTATGTGAAAAGCTGGACTCTCATTCTGACGGCACCCATTCACTGCAGAGGATCCATTGGTCAGCAAGTGTTGTAATGCTACATTTCTCCAAATCTGTTGTGATGAAGAATCAAACTTATCTACATCTTAGATAACTTGAGGGTGACTAATCTTTCACTTTCAGGTCAATTATTACTCAAAATGGAGTTTCAAAACCGCTTTAATTTTGTTTTAGGTGCATCCTGTTGCTATTTGTTCTGTTCTTCATTCCTGGAGTGGTGATGATCACTGCTTATGGGCTCATTTCTCGAGAACTCTACCGTGGAATACAGTTTGAACTGGAGCAGAAGAAGGGACAGAGCGGTGAGACAATTATGAAGTCAATAACACAATACCGTCTAATTTAGTGTCATGTTTTAGTAAGCCCCAGACCATCCCACTGGGTATTAAACACGCTAGTCACTGTGATCATATTAGATGACCTACCCTGAGGATTTAATTGGTTGTGTGTACAGGTACAGCCATGGCCATCTGTTTTTGAATGAGGCTCAATTTCCTAAGTAATGAAATGTGACCTATTGGATTTTTGAAAATATAATTGCAGCTGGACAACATTTCCACAACCTCCCCTAAAAAAGCAAGAAGAAAAAAGCAGGAAATATAAACTTCAATTGTAGCCTTAAATTGCTCATTGATGGAGCTCTTACAAGTTTATATCTTCTGGATTGCTTTGAGTATGTCTACAGTATTCCACTGTTCTACTCTAAATCACATTCTATTAATATTATAAATATGTCTCCATTTCCCCTGGGCTGCAGTAATCTAGCATTCAAACTCTTCAGCACTGAGTCACCACTCTACCCATTAAGATGTTTTCATTCGAATTAGTGAAATGTAATTTCCTTTCCCATTTTATTGGTAACAATTTGTGCAAAAGAAGGAAACTCAAGAATGTCAAAATACAACCTGCTATGGGGTCTTATGAAGGTTATTGTTTAGTGAAAGACACAAGGGTTTTAAAACATTTTAAAATGAAAACTCACTAGTGTAAACAGGGCCTAAGAATAATGATATATTACTATAATAATTATAATAATTCTCCAAACTTAAAATGTAGCTGACAATGACACTTTCATCATATTTGGATATGAATTCTGCCTTGCAAGCAGTACTTTATTCAGAAAATGCAAATCTAGTTCAGAATGTAAGCTTGCCCTTCATCTGTATTTATCTAAATACTCCCTCTGAGATTATTTTTGAGGAATGTGCAATGTTTCCTTTTTAGGAATGAAAAATGGTATCAGCGCCACTGTCTTATATAGCACCGATGATGGAGATGGCTGCTACATCCAGGTGTCCAAGAGGCCCAACTCAATGGAGATGTCAGTCCTTACCCCAACAGGCTCTGCAAAGGTGGACCGACCCCGCAGCAACACGTCCGAGGCTAAACTAATGGCCAAAAAGCGAGTGATCCGTATGCTCATTGTCATCGTGGCCATGTTCTTCATCTGCTGGATGCCCCTGTACTCCGTCAACACCTGGAAAGCGTTCGACCTTCCCTCGGCCCACGAGGCTCTTTCTGGAGCCCCCATCTCATTCATCCACCTGCTGTCCTACACATCTGCCTGCGTCAACCCAATAATCTACTGCTTCATGAACAAGCGCTTTCGAAAGGCGCTTTTCACCACCTTCTCCTGCTGCTGCTGGCCCTGCCGCAGAAGAGGCTTCAAGGAAGGTGACGATGAAGTTACTGCTACTGGAGCGTCCATGTCTAAGTTCAACTACACCACTGTCAGCACAATGGGACCATGCTGATTCTCAGAGGACCCAGGCTGGGCAAGAAGGAGACAAATTGGTGTTGATGTTGACATATTGCGAGGGTTTACTTTGGTGAAAGACTTTGATTGTTTATCACCTACTTGCAGCAAAGCAAACCACATGCTACATCAACATCTGTCATTATTTTATGATCCATGATTGTTCATGTTATTACATATACACTAGAGACTTGTATAAATGTATATACATAAGGTGGCATCTAACAACTTGGTAGGGAAGGTCAACACCAACCTCACCCTCTTCTGTCGAAGGTCTGTTATTCTCACTTAACAAAAAAAAGACACCAAAAGACTGCCTGCGACATTTCTTTCTGACAGAACTGGGATGTTGTTTTGGTGTAGAAGAACCAGAAAAATGTTAATTTTTTACCATGAGTAACAATCTGCATTTAAGATAAAGTTTGTGGCATAGAGTTTGCTGGGGAAAAGTTTGGATCAGATGCGAGCAGAGCAATGGCTCTTCGGAATGAGAGGAAGCTCATTGGTTGCCTTTATCAACGGAGCGATAATTTTGAACTTGCTAGATGTTGTCAGAGTCAGCAAGATCATCAACTCAGCAAGAAGCAGAGTTTGTGGAGCTGTTATCGCTCACTGAGAGGCAGCTACATTAACCGACTTGCTCAAACGACTATATAAATGACTTAAAATGGCTAGTAGAATGCCAGCTTTGCACTTTATGTTAAATTGTCCCTTTGTTGTAGTTTTAAGTGCCTGCATAATGTTTTTAAAATCCTTTCTGAGGTCAAGGTTCATCAGGAAAGATTTCATTCATAAGATCAGGACTCTAAAACACATATAGTAGCTTTCCAAAGTCTGAGTCAATAGGATTATACTAAAAGTCCAGGCCCATTAAAAATACGTGCCTCTAAATACATTTCTGCAGCATCGTTATTACGTAACTTACTGCATGTTTTGAGGCAGTTTCAAAGTAAAACGTCCAGTGAGTGGCGCTAAAACACGAGTTCAATATGTGACCCTGACCCATTTTTGTTATGTTGAAAGCCTACAGGCACGTATTGCTGTGTTTTTATTATGTTGCTTCAGGTACGTAATGCGGTGGTTCATAATTCAAATATCAGGGGAGTGCCGCTAAAAGTTAATGCTCTATGATGTTGGAAATATCCTCTACACTAAACCTAGTGTTAACAAATGCAAAACTGATATAAAAACAGACTTGTCGATGTAACGGTGCCATTTGACCTTCCTTATATGCAGGTTTGAACTGTTTTGTTGAACCATAGTTTAACTGGATTCGTACCTAAGCTCTTCACCTCTCAAGTCTAACTCCAAGCGTGAACTACCGAACTAACCTACTGAATATAGAAACCCATACATATGAAGCTGGATATGTGATGCTAACGTTCAAAAGTATCGATTTTCAGATATCGAAGCATTTTAAAAAGGTTTTGAATTCATAACATGATATTCCTCAAGTAATTGTGCGAATATTAGGCTTCATTAATCAAAACAGTGGACCTGCAAATCATACTTTATGTAAGAAGGAATAAAAGTCGTCAGAGGATTTCTGCCTCTAGTGTTCATGTCAACTGGAAACTGTAGCGATTCGTATCTATAGGTACGTTTTTTCAGTTTTGCAGAAATGTACTTAGAGACACATATTTCCAGTGAGCCTATGTTGCAAAAGTCACAATATTCTACAGTATTATAACGTGGTTAATGATGATGGTCTGTTGCTTGACAGGATACAAGATTTGGCAATTGGTCATTTTTTGAGCTGCAGAGGTTTTGTTTTGTTTTTGAAGTTTTGTTTTTGAAGTGGTCTTCACAGTCTGTGGTTATAGATGACCTCAACTGAATGAAAACCTTAAACCCCTTGACTGGGAAGAACTCATGCCAATCTGTCATAATCTCACAGACTGATTTATGACTGCTTTTACGTGCCCTCGTAAATTCATAGCTATAAGCGTATTAAGGTCCTTCTAGATAGTCATCATCAAACAACAGCAAAGAATACTTAAACCTGATTTGTGATTGTTTTGTCCTTCTTTTAGAAGAGATTTTTTTTTTTTTTTTTTTGAGGCAAGTTAGAGAGAGAAGCTTGATTAAATGAGTGCTGTGGGACCCATGGGAAGTCAGACTTGATTCAGTGACTGTAAATTATTTCAAGCCACTAAAATTGAAAATGTCAATTTAATGGCTGACTTTAAGTAAAATTAAAGTGCGGTCAAAGTGACAACCTGGAGTGATGAGTTCATTGCACTTTTTCAGCCACTTTGATTTTAATTTCTGATGAGAAAAATAAAGTTGAAACTCCAAAAAGTCATAAAATTAAGTAGGAAGTTATGACACTTTGAATGGATGTATACAAATATAATTTTTTTTGTCAGAATTATGTAAACGTTTAGCAGTATATCTCGTCTACACTGCATTTTTCTAACAGTTATAATAATAATAATAATAATGAAACAAATAAATAAAATAAAATAAAAATCTGTAATATGCATGAACTCATTACTCATCAAGTAAGATTCAAATTATGACATTATAAAACATTATAATTCCCAATTTCTCAAATGTTCACAAATGACTGTCCCATGGGGTATTGTTTTAAACCTATGAAACAGAAATAGGTTAGAATAACTAATCATGATTCATGTCGTGGTGTTTTTCAGTTCCTTTGTAAAGAAAGAATAATAGGTAACATTAATTAAACAGTAAGTGTAAACTGGTCATAAAATAATTATTACATAATTTATTTAATTATGTTCCTTGAAGACTATGAAGACTTGTTTTCACCAAAAGTGTTGATGAAGGGATGCATGAGCTTTACAGATGGGGCTTTGGGGATACATAAAGCAAAAATGGATGGGGAACATTGGTTTAAAACATGGTATTCAGTCACTTTGTTCTTTACATTGCTCATGCTCAATTAAACCATCCTTATGTGCAGAATGATTTTAGATCATTGAGTACAGTTAAGCATAATCATAGCTAAGCAGGAACCAGCATAAATGCTCCCCAAACTACCCATATTACTTACCTTTCTCTATATTTGCCACCTACTCTTCCCTTCCCCAATAGTTTGTCTCTTTTTCCCAGATTCATATGCTCCATATTTTTTTCCACTGGCTAAACATGACTTTCTAATCAATGTGCTTCTGCTCCCTGAACTTACTTTGCAGTGAACAATGTCAACATTGCATTGATACCTTGTTATCTACACGCTTCCCCAGCCCGGGTGGCCATCCATCACACAGCAGGCCTTAAAAGCTGTCAATTCCCCCATTAAATTTATGTCGCTTGGCCATCCAAACTTTCCCCGATGTACCAGCCAGGGTTTTAATGGCATCGTTCCCCTGTGCCACTCATGACTTGGATAATGGGTTGGTATTCAGGATCACACACAAAGAAGTTTTATGGGATCACCCAGACAATGTTGTCGATTCGCTCATTTTAAAACAGCATCCCATTAGTTCAGGTTGTTATTTTTGGATTGGAAAAGATGACATGCTCATAGTTGAAAATGATAATTTGTGACCCTGGACCACAATACCAGTTTTAAGTGTCAATTTTCCAAAATTGAGATTTATACATCACCTGAAAGCTGAATAAATAAGCTTTACATTTATGTATGATTTGTTAGGGTCAGATGATATTTGGCCGAGATGCAACTATTTGAACATCTGGAATCTGAGGGTGCAAAAAAAAATCTAAATATTGAGAAAATCTTCTTTAAAGCTTTCCAAATGAAGTTCTTAGCAATACATATCAAAAATGAAGTTTTGATATATTTACAGTAAGAAATTTACAAAATATCTTCATGGAACATGATCTTTATTTAATATCTTAATGCTTTTTGGCATAAAATAAAAATTGATAATTTTGACCCATACAATGTAGTTTTGGCTATTGCTACAAATATACTCCAGCAACTTAAGACTAGTTTTGTGGTCCAAGGTCACATTTGAGATCTTCTTGATTGTGTGTTTTGAAAAAGGATCAAAATACTTTTATATAAGCCAATCTTGCATTGCGTCACTCGGTGTTAAAAAGGTTTGGTAAGCAGATGTTTTTGCTTTATTCTAACGAGATGAGAAATGAGGTCAGCAGATGCATTTATTTCTGACCTTTCCAAACCCATCATGACTCCTTTTTTCATGAGACTAATATATAGCCGGTGGTAGAGATCCTCATGTGAAGACATTTGCGAAACAGACGCCTGAATTCCTCAGGTTTGGATCCAGATTGAGAAACCATGTGTTTCTTGTGAAAAACAACTGGCGTACTACAACTTGTAAAGCATCTACGTTTATAAATGAGTCCAAAAGTGAGAGAAAAACCCATAATTGTGTTTGAATGCTTAGTGAATTGTGAATGCAACAGTAAAATGGATCATAGCCTGCTGTAGGCTGCACAGATGTAGATGCGATGAATAATATGGATACGACCCTATTGTGTATTCGGTGTTCTACATTTTTTTAGCACAAAAACAGACTAGTTTCATTCAGGAAATGCTCTCACGAAGGAAGGATCTGACATAATGGTTTTGGATTAGCAGAACGTGGAATCAATTAAACTCTAAACACTTAAATATATACGGCAGAACTGACAGCAACAACATCTGCTTGGTAAATCCAGTAAAACAATAAGCGTTTGGAGATCGACTATGTCCGTGGAAAATTCATTTCATAAATTAACTAAATTTCTCTATAATCAGTCGGACATCATAGCGCCTGTCTCCGTCTGGGGGCGTTTTACTGTTGTAATGCTCTGAGCTCGGGAGTTATAGCTGAAAATGGAAGGGCTGTAAAACTCTGATTTCCCCGAGGTGTGTTTGAGACATCTGTGAGAGTTCTGAGCACGTTGTTGTGGCCCACAGCTCTTTTCTGATTAATAGGATATAATTTGAAGCCTAAACTAACCACATGCTTCATGGTGTTTAGCCAACAGTGAGCTCAAGTGTTCTCATCAGATTACATACACAACCTCTCAGCGTAGTCTTTCCTCGAAATGCTTCACCTTGTCACGGACAAAGTTTGTAGACAGCGTGATGAGTATAAAAAAGTGTATCAGCCTCATCAGTCAAGATGACAAAAAACAATAAGGCAGCCAACTTCACACAGACAGAAGACAGATTTTTGGCAGATTTGTCTTAAATCTGTTTAGTCAGAAGAGCTTTTGTAGTCAGAAAATCCACATGGCATCTGATTTTTATAAACCCCATCCAAACCACATACATATGTGGTTTTAAAATGTGATTTTTTTTTGGAATGCATTTCAGTCTGATTGAATTTCAAGTCATTTTATCTGCCCTCTAAAAATTGCTGGGTCAAAAACAACCCAATTTGGGTAATTTTGACTACCAGCGCTGGGTCAAAAAGGGAGAAAATGTAGCACTGGGTTGGGTTAAATGTTTGACCCAACATATTAGGCTTCATTTAACTCAATTATTGTTTAGAAATTAGTGTACTGCTGGGTTCAGATGAACTCAGTATGGGTTAGAAATTAAATTCACACACAGAATAACTACAGTAACAATACCAGCAACAGTAATACTCAAAAGGTGAACATTTACTTAACAAAAATGCCCAAAAACGACAAAAACTATAGGCAGCCCAATAATTATATAGCTTATACAGTTAAACAAAACTGCTTTTGAAAAGTTTAATGTTGAATCTTAAAAAAAGACTATTTTGTTCACATTTTCTCCCGCCAATGAATACTATACTAACACTACGGCCAAACCATCAGGCTTAGTGCAGCCAAGAAACATAGACTGAAAGCCTGTAATAAACACTGGAAGTCGGGAATAAACTGTGCATTATAGTGACTCGACAGGATTGTACCCTCAGCGTTTAAAGCATCTTAAATCTCTCCTCTCAAGTGCCATTCTGTGTTATCCAACCATCTCAACTCAGCCTTTAGGTTGAAAAAGTAACCTAGCATTTTTTTTTAGAGTGTGATGCATCATCTGGTACATCATAAAAAAAGCAATATTGTCTCAAGTTTTTAATTAATATTTTCTCTTTATGTGTATACGCATGAATGTATAAAATCCCCCTCATGTTCTCTCATGTGCTTCAGGAGTTCAAAACGAGAGCGAGATATTTTCTGGACACTTGCATCATTCCAACTTGTTTAGATACACCGGATATGAACTAAAGTATCCATACAAATGGATCAAATTGCAACACTGACACAATGACAGTCAGTCTGAAAGATTGGATTTGAAAGCAAATCGGATTAATGTGCAGTATGAACAGGTCAAGCCTAAAGGTCCTTTTAAATCTTTTTTTAGATGATGTATTAAAACAATCATCTCTTTTGCAGGCAGCTTAACACAGCCTTGTTACCAGGCTTCAGCAGCATCTGTTACTAAGGCAGTGGACAGATTTTACTCAGAAAGCATCATGATCTATTACTGACTCATGCAAGCTGATGACAGAAACAAATGTAGCAAACCTATGCTCATCACATCAAAGAGATTTAATTTAGGAGATGTTCTCCAAAGAGCCAATCATCAATCACCAAGAAGTGTAAATAAATACAGAAGGTACCATTTATAATACAACAATACACATAATATTATATTCATTTGTAATCTGCTTAGTGGACTCTAAATAATCGACTGCTAAATAATTTGTACTGAGCAACACTGGTGAAGAGACCCATCATTGAAAAATCTGATCTACCTTTGTACTAATTTCTGTCTTGGGAAATCTATTTTTATTTCTTAAAAAAAAAAGAAAAATCTATACCTGTACATGTGCATTGCAATTATATACCAAGGCCATTTTAATAACTTAGCATGAGACAGAACATTGAGTTAAAAGGAAGTCATTCATAAATATTTTAAGCTAAATTTACGTAAATATTGTATATAGGAAAAGTAGAAAAGCCTGTACTCATTAAGAACGATAATGATAACTATATTAGCATCCATACCAATGCACAATAATGATCTGTTGCCTAATGCAGTTTTGTCATCTGCCACCTTAAATAGTCAAGCTCTTTAAAGTCAGGTGGATTCTGATTGGCTGTCAATGTTTTTATTACTCATCAGATGAAAAAAAAAAGTTCTAGAACTGATTCCAACAATATCGTTCCTCTGCCTCGTTGTCATTATAGCTGTGATGTGGACTGTTTTTTGAATTTAGAATAATTAAACAAAACTGTGTCTTTACCATTACAGTTATCATCCTTGGTGTGAACGGGCCTTTACTGACAAAAAAAATAAAATAAATATATATATATATATATATATATATATATATAAAAAAACAAATAGTAAAAGAAATGTTAAATACTCTAAAGATAAACATGTTGTCTAAAGGTGTTTCGAAGTTCAAAAATAGTCTTGTGAAGCATATGAGTGTTGTTCATGATCACCTGGAGCTGTAAGCATCTCCAGAGAGACGTCTAGAGGAAGTTATTACATCTACTGACATCCGTGCACTGATATCTCCACCCCAGGAACTGTGGTGACACGTTTCATAGAACATTTCCTGAATGAAAGGATGAATTCTCCAACCAACTCCATAGATGTACACCCTACAAAAGTGTGTCTCTATGTCAACTAGAGTCCTAGGAGAAATCCCTGTGTTGCCTCTGGTTGTTGCTGTTGGCTAGTCATAGAAAACTCAAATACATGATGCACTGTACATCATGTGGTTGTTATGTTATTACCCTCCCACATACTTAAATGAAAGTTTTCTATCTACAAGTTATTGCTGAAGTACAAAGGATTAGTCTTTTGATTAAAAGGGAAAAATCAACCAAACAAATTAAAATGTGTGTTCTCCCCTCCTGCTGGATTTATGCTGGTCTGCATGTCTGATATTGTATATCTGATATTCGAGGTTGTACGAAGAAGATTATTTTCATTTATTTATTTATTTTTGAATGAATAATAGTTTTATTATGCTATCAGCTCTGATAACATTTTATTAGTTTTGTGTAATACTGTAAGCATTTAAAATGATTTTAAATTTAATCTGTGTATTGTGTAAGCAAATCTAGAGGAATAATAATATATATATATATAAAAAATAATAATAGTAAAATAAAGAAAACAAGAATAAAGGAAAAAGTGGAACATTATAGACTTTAGGCCACCAATGCCTTAAAACTATGTGTGTGTTCATAAATGTGTAGCTGACTTAATGACTGATAGTCCTTAAGCACAGAAACTGAGACTTGAATGTGTGTGTGTGTGTGTGTGTGTGTGTGAGAGAGAGAGAGAGAGATTGAAGGTGTGCAAATCTGAGTTTTTTTTTTTCTTCCTTTTTTGTGAGGACTGAAGCATTGAGCATTTGTTAAAAATATATGTTTAGCACTGTTGTGAATTTGCTTTGTTGCATCTTAAAGGGTGTCCTATTCAGGCTTGTGTTCATTGTACTGGTATAATTTATAATCTATATTAATCTGTACTATGATTGTTGTGACAGACATTTGTGTTATTGCCTTAGTAGTTGAGAGGCGGTTTATCTCATTGCTCATGCAGTTAAAAAAGCTAAGCTATAAGTAATAAATGAAAGCTCCGATGTACCACATTGCAGGTGAATATATATGACACTACATCATGGAGTTTATACTGCAGTATGTCATATATGCTCATAATCTTAAAACAATCTCAGAATATATATATATATATATATATATATATATATATATATATATATATATATATATATATATTCTTTATTTCCACTGCAAGTATAAATTGTGCTTGCAAACCCAAGAGACTGACGCTTGTTGCTTTCACAGTGTGTAATAAATCTGTATGTAAACCAGTGAGTCCGTCTGGGGCCGCTGATGCTGTGTAATTTGATGTTATAAGGTAATCATATAATAAAGCTAATAAACTCTGTTGTGTCTGCTACAAACAATACCATAATCAAACACTCTCAATGCAGTAAATAACTTCAAGACACATTATATATTGGAGCTGTTCAGTATAGTTTATAAGTTCAATAACGCTGCAAAACACTTTTTGTAGCTTATCAGCGATGTACTGTACCCTTGCCAAAACTGAAGATATGAATTGAAGATAAATACCATAGCGATATAGGTTTACAAACTTAATGGACGGGGGCAAGTGTATGCGATATTAAATTGTAATTTCCATTGTGTCATATCGGGAAAGATGTTTATTATGTTGTTTGCTTGGAGCAGCAAAACCTTTCAGAGAGGAAGAGATGCAGAAGGATATTGATTAATCTTTCAAACTTACAGCATCGCTGTACATTTATAGGTGATTACTTCCCTCCCTCTCACAGCAAATATGACCCTAAAGTACTTGAAGGTTTTGATCTCGTGTTTAAAATGTCCCAAGAGATTATAGAGGAAAATGCACACTCACAAAAATGTTCTGCCAGCTAAGCAGTTTTGCCTATCTAAATGTTCCGGATCAAACTTTTGATTGATGGGTTTAAAGAACAATTGGACAGAGTGCAATGCACCCATTTGAGAACAGAAAAAAAATATATTAATAACAGAATTTAACCATTTAAAGCCCGACATATGAAATATTAATCTGAAAAATCTGTATATACTGTATAATCTGTTTATACACTGTAAAAAAAAAAAAAAAAAAAAAAAGCTGAGCCAACTTAAAATTTTAAGGCAACCAGCTTCTCTCAACTTATTTTTGTAGGACATTCTCAACTTTTTGTTGTATACAAAAATCTGCTGAAGTTTGTTGCCTTAAAATTTTAAGTTGGCTCAACTTTTTTTTTTTCAGTGTAGTGTGTGTGTAAACTCACAGTGCCTGTGAAAACCCAGCTCTAGTCATTTATTTGTGGTTTACTGTTTTTTACATAAAATCATCCTTCATAATATAAAGAACATTTTGTGAAAATATAAACTTGATACTTTTAATATAGACTAAGTAAGGTCATGTCAAAGACTGAAATCATAGTGAAATTAATGTTTGAAATCAAGCTTTGATGCTTATTTCAAATAAATTTTGAGACTTCAGTCTGGGTTTCACAAACAGGGTTACATATATTAGTAAGATTATATTTAAATGCTTAGTTTTATGATCAAAACACTGTAGTTATTTCATTGTAGGGGCAAAACATGTTATGCAATATACAGTAGTCAACATTTGAAGTGGATCAAAAAAGTTAATCGAAGTTGTCCTAAAGGTCCTTGCACACTAAGAAATCTTCGTATGCGTTTTTTAATTTTTTTTGTAGTCTTTCCTATCAAAATGCTTACTACAGATGTGAAAACACAGAAAATCGAACCTGATCCAATTTTTTTTATGATAGACAAAAGTTTTGGAGGCAGTGTGTAAACGTGATTGACACAACGTGAGGTCGTATTTATTTTTAAATGTCCAAAAATTTCGAACTTAGTGTGCAATGACCTTAATACAAGAACACATTTTGGTTTTAGGACAACTTTGATGAAAGGTTTTGATCCACTTCAAATGTTGACTAGTGTAATATATTCCTTAAACGTAATCAAAGTTCCCCAAAAGCCTACTGTATCATATTCGATACAAAAATGATTTATAGACAATAATAGAAAACCTAAGTTGCTTCGGTCCAGTAAGTGTTAATCTTGAAATTGTCAAGGTTTGGCATTTTGCAGAATGAACGGGGGAACACAGTTTATTAACAAAAATGGGAATACTAAAGGACAAGGCAGGAAGACGTCCACACAATAGGGCAGGGCACACGACAAGAACAGGCTGCTCGGGGATGGGGGTAGCTCCAGACTCTGTGGCAAAAGAGGACTAGGTAGCAGCTCAAGGAACCACAGGCTTGGCCCTCGGGATGGTAACTCTTGTCTGTCAGGTCAGAAGAATCAGCAACCAGGGAGGACTCAGGAAGCAGGGCAGGAACCAACACGACAGACGCACACAGGAGAGACAAGAGATCAAAAGTAAAAAAAAAAAAAAAAACACCTTGCAAAACAAAACAAAAATAAGTACTGGAAATAAATAACTGGAACTTAAGAAAACAAAAGGATAACAAAAGGAAAAGGCCAGGAATAAATTACTAGAACTACAACCAAAATAAATGACAAGACAGCAACCTTGCTGAAAACTAAATAAAATAAAAGGACAAGATCAAAAAGGTTCAAGAACAAAAATAAAGAACTAAACCACAAAGACTGTAACTAGACTAAACATGGGAAAAAATAAAAACTAGAATTCAACAAGAGTGAAAAAAACTAGACTGGATGCAATACAGTATACTGAATAGCAAGCTCTAACCAGACTAAAGACACAAGCAAGGAGAATGCACATAGGGCACACACAAAACGAACCAGTAAAGACAAAAAGTGAGCACAACAAAATGGAGCAGAGCATATGAGGATCAGGTGAACACAATTACACAAACAAGACTAAACAAGGAGGAAATTGAAAACAAGGAGGCAGGACGAGAGGAGCACATGGCCAACACAAACTTTAGGTGTGTTCGACTTCATGCAGCACCATAAAAACCGATCGGCGTCTGACTTGAAGCAATGCATGCCGGTTCGAAAATTTGTCCGACTTGAACCGGCACTGACGCCACGTCACGGTCACGTGTGGCATCAAAGTACCGCGAGAGTGTTTCGAGAGCAGCCGGCGCAGTTTCTCCAGAGCGACTTCGGGAGTGCTGATGACGACACAGCTGTTTTACTATTGGCCAAATTCACCACATGACAACAATGACGTGTGTTTCGAACGTCTTCAAATCCAATACAGCTCACAAATCTTATTTTACTTGGAAAATATCACATTCATGTGAAAAAATGGACTAAAGCTAAGCCAAACTTTGAACATTTTATAAAAGAGATTAAACAATATGGTTCTACGTTTGATAAAATTAAAAACAAAAAAAGCAAGAAAGACCTATGAAGCGTTTTGTTAAAATTGTTGTAATTGTACCCCTGGCATGAATTGTTTCACTTATTCTTATGAATGTTTATTTGTTTTTGCACTTGCTTGTACAAACCCTTGTATAATTTTTGCATAATAATAAAAAAAATACTGCTCACAAATCTGTTTTTAGAACAGTAAAAGCTTTTTTACTGTATAGTCACAATGTTATATTGAGTTACATTTAATAAAAAAAACACTGATAAAAGCAAATATACCCCCACTTTATTGGTATTTAAATAGTATATGTTTATGTTGAACTTTATTCTTGAACAGATGGCCCTGTATTAAGCAGTATATAAAAAGTGTTTCTGTTGCTCATGAAAACATTTCTGAAATGTCCGTGCATTTGACAAATATTGCATGTTATTCACTTCATCTGTGATATGAGTATCCAAACACCGCAAGAGCATCACTACCTGGAGCAGAAAGAGTCCGACTTCACGTCTCCGCTTTCAAGCGGCTACTCTCGGCGATCGGTCTGTGCGGCGCTGCATGAAGTCGAACACAGCTAAAGACACAGCCATGTGCTCAGGCACAAAATAAACAATGACACATTAAACAAAGACAGGACAGACAAGATCCAGGATCCTGACAGAAATATTACTAACAAAATAAAATGTATTCGTGCATTGACTTCTTGATTAAGATGATCATTTACAGGCCTTAGAAATTTACACATCAATTTTGATACAGTAGGTTTTATATAGTATAGATTTTTGTTTCACATTTTTTCACATTTGTGATCCTGGACCACAAAACCAGTCTTAAGTTGCTGGGTTATATTTGTAGCAATAGCCAAAAATACATCATATTGGTCAAAATTATCAATTTTTCTTTTATGCCAAAAATAATTAGGATATTAAGTAAAGATCTTTTTTAAATGTCTTACCATAAATATATCAAAACTTAATTTTTGATTAGTAATATGCATTGCTGAGAACGTCATTTGGACAACTTTAAAAGTGATTTTCTAATATTTAGATTTTTTTTGCACCCTCAGATTCCAGATTTTAAAATAGTTGCATTTCGGCCAAATATTGTCTGATCCTAACAGACCATACATCAATGGAAAGCTTATTTATTCAATTTTCAGAGAATGTATAAATCTCAATTTCGAAAAATTGACACTTAAGACTGGTTTTGTGGTCCAGGGTCACATTTAATGTTCAGTTCAGAGTGCCTAGTAGTTCAATAAATAAAAATCTCATCTAAGCCTAATTAATATATGTAAATGAATAATGGATTTAATTAAATAACGTGAGTTTATGAAAAAGAGAGTGAGAGTAAATTTTATCCACATCTTATTTTGTACATTTTGATTTTATCTACAGTGGTGTGAAAAAGTGTTGGCCCCCTTCCTGATTTTTTTTTTTGCATGCTTGTCACACTTTGTTTCAGATCAAACAAATTGAAATATTAATCAAAGATAACACAAGTAAACACAACATGCAGTTTTTGAATGAAGTTTTTATTATGAAGAAAAAACTAAATCTAAACCCACATGGCCCTGTGTAAAAAAGTGCTTGCCCCCTAAACCTAATAACTGGTTGGGCCACCTTTAGCAGCAATAACTGCAATCAAGCGTTTGCGATAACTTGCAATGAGTCTGTTACAGCACTGTTGAGGAATTTTGGCCCACTCATCTTGGCAGAATTGTTGTAATTCAGCCACATTGGAGGGTTTTCGTGCATGAACCGCCTTTTTAAGGTCATGCCACAGCATCTCAATAGGATTCAGGTCAGGACTTTGACTAGGCCACTCCAAAGTCTTCATTTTGTTTTTCTTCAGCCATTCAGAGGTGGATTTGCTGGTGTGTTTTGGATCATTGTCCTGCTGCAGAACCCAAGTTCGCTTCAGCTTGAGGTCACGAACAGATGGCCGGATATTGTCCTTCAGGATTTTTTGGTAGGCGGCTGAATTCATTGTTCCATTTATCACAGCAAGTTTTCCAGGTCCTGAAGCAGCAAAACAGTCCCAGACCATCACACTACCACCACCATATTTTACTGCTGGTATGATGTTCTTTTTCTGAAATGCTGTGTTACTTTTACACCAGATGTAATGGGACACACACCTTCCAAAATGTTCAACTTTTTTTTGGTAGACAGCTGAATTCATGGTTCCATTTATCACAGCAAGTCTTCCAGGTCCTGAAGCAGCAAAACCTTCCAAAATGTTCAACTTTTGTCTTGTCAGTCCACAGAGTATTTTCCCAAAAGTCTTGGGGATCAGCAAGATATTTTCTGGCAAAACTGAGACGAGCCTTTATGTTCTTTTTGCTCAGCAGCGGTTTTTGTCTTGGAACTCTGCCATGCAGGCCATTTTTGCCCAGTCTCTTTCTTATGGTGGAGCCATGAACACTGAGCTTAACTGAGGCAAGTGAGGCCTGCAGTTCTTTAGATGTTGTTGTGGGGTTTTTGTGACCTCTTGGATGAGTCGTCGCTGCGCTCTTGGGGTAATTTTGGTCGGCCGGCCACTCCTGGGAAGGTTCACCAATGTTCCATGTTTTTGCCATTTGTGGATAATGGCTCTCACTGTGGTTCGCTGGAGTCCCAAAGCTTTAGAAATGGCTTTATAACCTTTTCCAGACTGATAGATCACAATTACTTTCTTTCTCATTTACTCCTGAATCTCTTTGGATCTCAACATGATGTGTAGCTTTTGTGGATCTTTTGGTCTACTTCACTTTGTCAGGCAGGTCCTATTTAAGTGATTTCTTGATTGCGAACAGGTGTGGCAGTAATCAGGCCTGGGTGTGGCTAGAGAAACTGAACTCAGGGGGCTGTTCCATAAAAGACGCTAAGAAAAGCGGGGATTAAAGTCCAAAACCTGACTTGAAATAACCTAACAAATCAATCGGGACTAAAGCGGTTCCATAAACGACAATTCAAGTTCACGCAATCTGACTAATGCTATCCAGGTTCAGTGAGTCAGGATAATGTGACGTACACGCTTATTCTGAAGCAGCCCTTAATGTCGATCATGGATCAAATCGATCCACCATAGCAAACAGCGAATATTTGTGCTGTTTAACGCATTTGAAACATTGTGTTTTCCTCAGTGCATAACTGATACGTCACAGGTATATTTTTTACATCTGTAAATGTCAGAAAGCCATACAAATATATCCTTTTAGCTGTCAGGAGTGGGCGAGGCTTATGGGAGAGAACGAGCGCTGCGGCGCGCATGCGCGCTACACAGACAGAGCAAGAATTCTGAATAAAATATACATTCTGCTAAAATATTTGTTGTTGGACATTAAATGTGACACATAGAATTTTCCTACATATAAGTGTATTTTTATGATAGCAGCAACTGTTAATCACTAGCTCAAATGAGTTAAATGTGTGTTCCTCTTATCAGTTAAAATGTAGCCTACTCTGATTTCTATTATAAATTTACATTTTTAATTCAGTGATTTTAACTTTTGATTGTGTTTTTATGCTTTAATGCTTTAAAGAGTCATTTTAGATTGTAATGTTTTAATGTTCTAATAACCATAAAAGGTACAGCTGTCATAAATTCAGAGAGAAAGGCTGCATGGCTAGAAACTTCTGATCAACTTCTGATTTAACTATATTAAAATGTAATTCGCCTACATTTTGGGCACAATACATTAAATACAGTTGGTTGTAGCCTATTTTTTATTTATTTGATTATTTAAGGTGTATTTTCTGTATACTTTTATGTTTGGACCGATAATAAATTAAACTGACTGTATGTGAGAGAGTCAGTGGAAATATCGATGCGTTCCTATTGGTCAGAGTTAGAGGAGCTCAGCTTAGCCTGACAGTTAGCCTGCTCCGGACCAGGTTAGTTTGCCAGCATAAGTTGCTGGGGTAACTGAGTTTGAACTTTTTTAAGTTTGATTTATGAAACCGAATCTACCAAAAATAAGCCTGACTAACCGAAATAAGCCTGGTTTATACTCTAATCTTGGTTTATGGAACAGCCCCCAGGTGTGATAAACCACAGTTATGTTTTAACAGGGGGCAAACACTTTTTCACACAGGGCCATGTGGGTTTGAATTTTGTTTTCCCTTCATAAAAAAAACCTTCATTTAAAAACTGCGTGTTGTGTTTACTTGTGTTATCTTTGATTAATATTTAAATTAGTTTGATTATCTGAAACATTAAAGTGTGACAAACATGCAATAAAATAAGGGGGAAGGGTATGACCTCCGGTCATTCGCTAAATGTGCACTTGCATTGGCAACACTTTTTCACACCACTGTACATTTAGTTCTTATTACCAATCTATCTAAATGAAGATGAAAACTGCTTTATAACTTTTAAAACTTTTTATAATATCCAAAATTGGTTTATTGCAATAAGCCAATCTCCCATTCCCTTTAAGAGACAGTTGCTCTCGCGCCATGACGGATTCGCTATTTACACGGCAGAATTTGCAAGCGCAAAGAATGAACGCATCTCCAGAGAGGAAACAGAGCTGCTCGTGTGCGAGCAAATAGGTAGCCTAATTCTGATACATGCAATGGCTATCCATTATGACATGAAGGCACATTTATATTTATGTAGCCTACACAGTAATAATCTTTTACATTGTAATCCTTTAATTTTTA
The DNA here is from genome assembly GCF_936440315.1 of Barbus barbus. NCBI lineage: Eukaryota > Metazoa > Chordata > Actinopteri > Cypriniformes > Cyprinidae > Barbus > Barbus barbus. The sequence continues at coordinate 4,052,808 of NC_136738.1, forward strand.
GTATTTGGCATGTTTGTGTGCTGCTGCACAGCCCTGTGTGTGTAATAAGTAGATTGTTTGTGCATCGTGGACCTGCCTATAGGCGCATATTACTAACACGCTCTTTAAATAAAAAAAAAAAAAAAAAATATTGCACCATTGACTTTAGGCCAGGTTATGGTTGGTCAGTCTATTTCAGATGCCTCAAAATACCAACTTGCCGGCAATGCACCTGAACACACCTCGTATTCAGATCAGCACGCCCATGAGCGCAAAAATGGATGCAAATGCATTTGCTATTTAAACAATGTGGCGCAGGATGTGAAAATGATAACTGTGTCGGGCTGAAACTAGCAAAAATCACTTGCATCGCGCCTGGCGCCGCATTGCACCAATTGTTTGATAGGGCCCATAGACACACAAACTCATCAAGGGAGCTTGGAGATTTAATGACAGTGAAGGGGATCAGATAGTGTGAGTTCAAGAGAAGAAAACACATCAAACACTTGCCTTTATCAACCTATTCGGAGTTCAGACAGCGCGACGAAAACATCGGCAAAAGTAAAACTAAGAATGTGTCCCTTCCCTGAACTTTTCTGACTTGGAAGACTCGGACATCAAATGAGCAGTCTGGAGCCAAAACATCACAAACATCAAAGTTTTGGAGGATGCCACCTAACCACCTTGTTAGTGACCTGAAAAGATGAAGACTGAGAGAATATGTGAAACACTGGATAGTGCACGGCGGCCTGGCATTTATGCTTCTACTTCCATCTGGACATCAGAAGATAAAAGACAGCGGCGGAGGAAATGGAAAGGCGGATTAGCACTCTCTAGATCTGACCGGAGGCCATACATTTTAAAGAGGTCATCTGCATTCACATAGGCTGTCTCTAAGTCATATCACCCATAAACAGAATGAAGATGTGAGCTAATTTCCACTTACAGACTGCCTGTAACAACCATGACTCAAAGACAGAGATAGAGTGAAGCAGTTTAGCAGTGAAACAGGATGATTAACATGATAACAGTAACATAAATCAGGATTCCTTAGAGATTCAAGTTCAAATTCACCAGGAACATTCACAAGATGCATTCAAAATCAGATAAAGATAACACATTTCTATTTATCTCGGTGGTAGTTGCTCGATTTTGAAACTGCCATCTTTGCTCATGAGTGCACAGTTTTTCAGTCAATTTGTTTTGAGACAATCACCTGAGCTGTATGTCATGTGACCACACTTGTTAAAAAAAGTATTAAATGTGCACTTGCATTGTACTTTAAATCTAAAAACAATATGTCTTAGAAACATTAGTAGCTATTGACTTCTCTAGTCAATGAGGACCATCAACTGTTTGGCTAGACACATTCTTAGAAATATTTTCTTATGAGTTCAACAGAAGAAATAAAAGTTTGGAACTACAGAACAGGGAGTAAATTACAAAATGTACTTTTGTTTTTATTTGTAAAGTACTTTATAATAATTTTGTGTATATTGTAGTGTGTTCTTCTATATTACATTAAGTAAAAATATTTTGAATGTACTAATTTGTAACTTCATCATTAAATAGTATTTTAAAACATGGCATACAAGTTTAAGTAGAAATGACATTGAAATACATTATATCCTAAGTGCTTGTCGTTACATTCAGCAGTACACTTTAACCATTTAATCTAAAAGTTCAGATAATTGTATTTAATATAAATTGAAACTACAATACATTGACATTTATTTGCAATTAATATGCAATTAAGTGCATTAAAGCATTACATTCAGTTCACATTTAAAGGGATAGTTGATAATCACTTACCTTCATGTCGTTCCAAACCCCTAAGACCTTCGTTCATCTTCGGAACACAAATGAAGATATTTTGATGAAATCCGAGAGCTCTCTGATCCTCCGAGGGTACTTACCACGTTCAAGTCAGAGAAATGCAGTAAGGACATCGGTAAAACAGTCCATGTGACATCGATGGTTCAACCATAATTTTACGAAGCTACAAGAATACTTTTTCCGCACAAAGCAAACACAAATAACTTGCTGTCTATGTGTTGCTGTCTATGGAGGATCAGAGAGCTCTCAGATTTCATCTAAAATATCTTAATTTGTGTTCAGAGGGTGAATGAAGGTCTTAATGGTTTGGAATGACATGAGGGTGAGTAATTAATGACAGAATTTTCATTTTCGGGTTAACTACACTGAACAAAATTATAAACGCAAAACTTGTTTTTGTCCCCATTTTTCATGAGATGAACTCAAAGATCTCATGGTATAGATGTCAGAGTGTGGGATGGCTGCGTAGCGCAAGAGCTCGGGCGAGATCAGGTGCATGATCTAATTTCGCGGCTCCCCGCTGCTAGACTACAACCTTAATCAACTTCATTCATTTATTTATTTATTTTTTTCTCTATCTCTTTTTCTTCTCTCTTGTTTTGCATTTTTTCTTCCGTTTCAAAACTGGACTGTAACGCTTTGCAACCTGGATTACCTTGAGGAATACATCGACACGCATTACAACAGACTCTACAGCGCCATGAACAAGGACAAACCAGACGACAACAAAAAAAGTAAAGTCAATCTCACTCCAAACTCCAAAAGACCCCGTCCAGACTCACTATCCAGCACAGGTACAACACCATCCACTTCACCTAAACCGCCATGCTGCACAGAGGTAAGCGACATTCTACTCTCCATTGAAAACAAACTTTCCGGACTGGATGCAAGGATCGCGCTAATAGAAGTAATACACAAGGACATTCAAGAACTACGGCACAGCTTAGAATTCAGTCAAGAACAGACAGACACTCTCACCAAAGAAAATAATTTTTTAAAGGACTCCGTTCACTCTCTTACCGTTCAACTCACCTCCGTTGTCACACAAAACAAAACCATGAAAGAGAGCATTCTGGACTAACAATCGCGAAGCATGAGGGACAATCTAATCTTCACAGGCATTCGGGAACAAACCCCAGATGACCCCAAAAAATCAGTTAAGGACTTCATGATAAAACAGCTCAAATTACCATCTGAAACTGTACAGGATATCACTTTCCACCGCGTGCATCGGATCAGATCCCAAAACAACAGCAATCGCCCACGTCCAATCATCGCAAAATTCGAACATTATAAACAAAAAGAACTGGTTCAGAGGCAAGGCAGACAACTCAAAGGCACAAACTACGGACTCAACAATCAATATCCAAAGGACATTCTCGAGCGTCGAAAATATCGCTTCCCAATCCGAAAAAAAATTATGAATGAAGGAAAAAAGGCAACTATCTCTGTGGACAAACTTTACATAAATGGACAGTTATACCGTGATAAAGACATTACCCCCTGGCTCTTCTGAACTCTTCACTCTCAATTCCGAATAAGTAACTGTTCATGAATTTAAAAATAGATCACCTTTACCTTGCTCCCCAGTTCCTCTCTCTCTCTCTCTCTTTACCACATTTTAAGTCATGAAATTAGTTCTCATGTTGCACCTTGCTCTCGCCCCCCTGCCCCAACATAATATCATTGTTTCACACTATGTCAGTTTTTAATGTTCCTTGTATTGCTGTTGTTGTTGTTGTTTTGCTTCATTTGTGTTTCTTCAGTTTTGTTCGTCTGCCAACAACATTAACATGTTATGCACACACATGTACATACAGTCATAACTCCATGAATATATACACTCACACCTATACATGCACGGCACTCATTCCTACAATAATATTAATTTCCTTTCCATAACATGTCTTCTATCAATTTTATAACCTGGGATGTTCGTGGAATTGGTTCTCATGCAAAGAAGGTCAAAGTCTTGAAACATTTAAATAAACTACAAGCGGACATATGTCTTTTGCAAGAAACACATCTTTCAGACGCAGATCAAGATAAAATTAAATCATCAAAGTACAGTCATTTACTCTCAGCTCAATATAATTCAAAACAAAGATGAGTTTGCATTTTAATTAAGTAAAAAAAATCATTTATTCATAATACCACTGTTACAGACCCCGAGGGGCGTTTTATTATTTAAAATATTTCAATCGATAATAGCCCAGTTACAATTGGTAATACGGCCCAAACATAGATGATCCATCTTTTTTTCAAAACTTCTTTTCCTCTATTTCAAATCTTTCTAATTGTCCAGTCATAATAGCAGGTGATTTTAATACAGTTCTCAACCCAGCAATAGATAGATCTAGTTTAAGAAATAAATGTATTTGGCAATCTGCAGAAACCATAAAACAGTTCATGAGTGATTTTGGTCTTGGCGATGGCTGGCGATTACAACACCCAAACGCTAAAGAATACTCGTTTTTCTCACCAGTCCATCACTCATATTCCCGCATTGATTTCTTTCTCACCAGTAATTCTATCATATCAAACATTTCCGAATCAAAGATTCATCCAATTGTCATTAGCGACCATGCTCCAGTAACATTGAAATGGAATAGAAGTGAACCTCATAAACCTGCTACCAGATGACGTTTTAACATATCTCTCTTGAAAGACCCAGATTTTGACAACTATTTTAAAAGAGAGTGAGCATTCTTTCTAGAAATGAATGACACCCCTGGATTGTCTCCCTCTCTTCTGTGGGAAACAGGAAAAGCAGTACTACGAGGGAAAATAATCTCATACTCCGTTTACAAAAAAAAAGAAGGAAAAAGAACAAGAAATAGAATTGGAGCAGAAAATTAAACAACTTCAAGACATCAATATAAATAACCCAACAGAAGAAACACAAAATGAATTAAGATAATATAAATTTAAATGAAATTCAATAATCAATAAACATACTCAATTCCTGATTCATAGGCTCAGACAAGAAGAATTTCATCATAGTAATAAATCTGGTAAATACTTGGCAAATCAAATCAAACGAAACAAGGAAATTTCAGTTATTACAGACCCAGAAGGAAAATCTACCAACTCACCGGAAGAAATTAACCAATTTTCACAATTTCTATAGCAAATTATACTCATCAGAAAAAGACCCAAATCAAAATGGCATCAACTAATTTCTTAACAGTATCAATCTACCACAACTGAATGAACACCGAAGAAATAGCCTAGAATCACCCATCACACAACCCGAACTTCTTACAGCACTACAACTCATGCCTAATAATAAAGCACCAGGTCCTGAAGGATTCCCCGCTGAGTTCTACAAACACTTTTGGTCCACTCTATCACCACTCTTCATCAGAATGTTAAGTGAGTCACAACAAAAATTAAAACTCCCAGCTAATATGAATACTGCCACAATTTCACTTCTTGTCAAACCCAATAAAGATCCAAAAATTACCATCAAGCTACCATCCCATTTCTCTGATCAATGCTGACATTAAAATCATCGCCAAAATATTATCCCATAGAATAGAAAAGGTCACACCATCTATAATACACCCAGATCAAACCGGTTTCATTAAAGTTAGACTAACATCCACCAATACATCATAGTCACTCTGGATGCAGAAAAAGCTTTTGACAGGGTCAACTGGAAATTCCGGTTTTCCACATTAGAGAGGTTTGGTTTTGGGGAATCATTCATTAATTGGATTAAAATTCTATATACATCACCTTCAGCCACTGTCATCACTAATCGACTAACATCACGTAGCTTCACACTGCACCGCGGGACTAGACAAGGATGCCCACTCTCTCCTTCATTATTCACCATATTTATCGAACCGTTAGCAGCAGCCATCCGCCAAAACAGCTACATTAAAGGAGTTCAAACATTAAACATACAGCACAAAATCAGTCTTTACGCAGATGACATATTACTATATTTACAAGATTCCTCATCATCATTACAAGAAACAATTAAACTTATTGATTCATTTTCAAACATTTCTGAACAGTCAACTGGAGTAAATTTTCCATTCTTTCATTAAATGACAATAGCTTGGATGTGACATCCCAGACATCACCTATCCCTCTATGCACCAATCACATCACATATTTAGGCATTAATATTTCCCCCAGGCTGTCAGAGCTGGTTAGTTTTAATTTCACCCCATTACTCAAAACAATAAATGATGATCTTCAACGCTGGATGAATTTACCATTATCCATTATGGGCAGAATATCAGTAATCAAAATGACTATACTACCTAAACTAAACTATTTATTCTCAATGATCCCAACACAACCCACCCTCACCTGGTTTAAATCTTTAGACTCGATTATTATCAAATTTTACTGGAAAAATAAGACCCCAAGAATTAAACTAGCTGCTTTACAGAAACCAAAAACACAAGGAGGATTGGAAGCACCACATTTCTACCGCTACAGCTAATCAGCTTCAACAGATATACAAATGGATTCACCCAAACTCATCAGAAAACATATGGCTAGATATTGAGAAAACAATTTGTAAGGATATTCTAATTTCAGATTTACCATTCTATAGTCAGACAATCAAAAAACACTCCTGTTTTAAAGCACCAACTATAGCAGCAGCTCTGACAGCCTGGTGGAAATTTCACCAAATCACAAACACTCCTCTTGTACCATCTAAATACACCTCCATTTGGAATAATCCAGATTATACAGTTAATAAAAAGCCACATAATTTACAAACATGGGCAGAAAAGGGCATAACACAACTCCAACACATCTTTCATAGAAATAATCTGGCCTCATTTTCGTATTTGGTCCAGGAATACAGCATCGGGAGTAATAGTTTTTTGGAATATCTACAAATCAAATCATCTATCCAATCAAAAATCAACATTCAAACCGTTAATCTAGAACTTTCACCTTTAATCTCAGAGTTAATTAATTTATCGTCCTCAAAAAACTACTCTCCAAAATATACAGAATAATATTAAAATCAGACAACACATTAAGTTTACCACATGCTAAATGGGAATCAGACCTATCTATTGCTACAAATGCTGTTTTCTGGACACAAATCTGCAAAAATATCTACTTTATGACAAACAATGCCAACTTGCAATTCATACAGTATAAGGTACTTCACATAATTCACTTAACCAGACAGAAATTGTTTAAAATGGGATTCACTTCAGAAACATGTTCACATTGCACCCAAAATGAAACAGATACTTACGTTCACGCCCTTTGGTATTGTACCCCAATTATACATTTTTGGGAAAAAGTCACTGAATCATTATCCGTCACTATGGGATGTCACATCCCAAATTCTCCATCAGTTTGTTTACTAGGCGGTATATCTATAATCAATTTAGACAATACAAACAGTCAGTTACTCCTGGTAGCGCTAGCCATCGCCAAGAAAACTATCCTCATGAACTGGAAATCAAGAAAAAAACTACTAATTGATTATATCTCAATGGAAAATCTATCCAGTTCATCTCATAAGAATTCTTCTGGTCAGTTCTCATTACCCTCCAGCAGTCATAAATCTGTTGACCTTCTTTGTCTGAGACCAATCACAGCAACACATCCCCACCTAAACTACTATTTGAACTTAATTTGAATATTAATCTTTGAGTTTTGGGAAGGGGTGGAGGACAACATCGATAAGATTTATTTATTGTATTTTTTTCCTTTTCTCCTCTTCTTCTTCTTCGTCATCTTTTTTGTTTGGCCTCCGGTCCCCAGTAGGTTATGAGATCCAGGTCTGTATCTGGTGTGGTGGAGTTGCAATACGGGTGGGTGGCTGTGAGGTGGGGCTTGTGTCTCCCCGCCGTCTCCCTGAGCTATCGCTTCCACTGCCACTTGCCCAGGCTGGTTCTGACTTGCATGCCTCACTTTTTTTTTTAATGCATCACATATCAGCTGAAATACATGCACACCTGTTACGAACATGTGCATGTGTATATACAGTATATAAGGAGGCGATGGGAAAATGATAAAAAAAATATGTATATATATATATATATATATATATATGTATATATATAGAAATAAATAAATGAATACACATGGGCAAGTGGGCCGTGTGGGAGGGCCGGGTCCCTGACCTGGGCTGCACTACATGTCTCACTTTTTTAATGCATCACAAACTAGCTGACACATATACACATCTACACATTAAAAACATAAATAAATATATAAGTGTGGCATGTAGGTAGTGGTCGGGGATGACTGATGTTTGGGGAGAGGGGAGATGGGAGATGAGGGAGGGGTTGCTTTGGGCCCTGCTGCCCAGCAGCCTACTTCCCTGGCCCGTGACATGGGCTGGGGCGTTAAGTTCTGATATGTCGTAGCCACGGGGGGATCGTAGCCCCCCCCCAATTATTAAACATCAATTTATAATTCACAATATTATTAATATTATTATTTTTACTTGCCCTCTTCATTGTCCTCCACCCTCTCCCAGTTTTGATGAAATCATTATTATTATTATTCAAATTATTACTATTATTATTATTCGTCTTTATTCATTTATTTGTATTTTATTTATTTTTTACACTACTTATATCTGTTATCAATCTATTATGATACTATTTCAGTTGTATGCTTCTCCTTCCCCAACCCTAGACACAATGACAGACACATGCGCACACACACACATGTATGCTCACAGAAATATGAATGCAAATACAGGAGTTAATCAGAACGGACATGTTGGCCATCAGTATATATATGTTTATATATAAAAAAAAAAGATCTAAAACTTTTTCTATGTACACAAAAGGCCTATTTCTCTCAAATATTGTCTGCAAATCTGTCTAAATCTGTGTTAGTGAGCAATTCTTCTTTGCCGAGCAGTTTGGCCAGTATCTGGTGTAACCACCATTTTCCTCACGCAGTGCAACACATCTCCTTCGCATAGAGTTGATCAGGTTGTCCACTCCTCTTCAATGGCTGTGCGAAGTTGCTGGATATTGGCAGGAACTGGAACACGCTGTCGTATACGCCGATCCAGAGCTTCCTAAACATGCTCAATGGGTGACATGTCCGGTGAGTATGCTGGCCATGCAAGAACTGGGATGTTTTCAGCTTCCAGGAATTGTGTACATTCTTGCAACATGGGGCCGTGCATTATCATGCTGCAACATGAGGTGATGGTCGTGGATGAATGGCACAACAATGGGTCTCAGGATCTCATCACGGTATCTCTGTGCATTCAAAATGCCATCAATAAAATGCACGTGTGTTCATTGTCCATAATATATGCCTGCCCATACCATAACCCCACCGCCACCATGGGCCACTCTATCCACAACGTTGACAATAGCAATCCGCCCACCCACACGACGCCATACATGCTGTCTGCCATCTGCCCTGTACAGTGAAAACCGGGATTCATCCGTGAAGAGAACACCTCTCCAAAGTGCCAGATGCCATCGAATGTGAGCATTTGCCCACTCAAGTCAAATACGACAACGAACTGCAGTCAGGTCGAGACCCCGATGAGGACGACAAGCATGCAGAAGAGCTTCACAGCCTAAGGCACACCTGTGCAAAAATCATGCTGTCTAATCAGCATCTTGATATGCCACACCTGTGAGGTGGATGGATTATCTTGGCAAAGGAGAAGTGCTCACTAACATAGATTTGTGAACAATATTTGAGAGAAATAGGCCTTTTGTGTATATAGAAAAAGTCTTAGATCTTTGAGTTCAGCTCAAGAAAAATGGGGGCAAAAACAAATGTGTTGCATTTATAATTTTGTTCAGTGTATATAAAGGTTATAATATAAAGAAATCTTTGTGTTTTATGTTAACTGCAAAAATATGTATTTCATCAGAATTCACTAATTCGCAGCATCTACCAGCAGGAGCTAACAACGCCATGCTAAACACGAGATACTGAACTTCAAAATGAAAGCTCACAAGAGAAAAACACTAGGACAGATCATCATAAAAATACCCAGCTTTCCCCTGTGGTTGCTACTTAAAGTCCCAGATAACACAACACTGCCAACGTGGCACTGCCATGTGGTTTCTTGGTGCCTCAACAGCATCTGACTAATGAAGAGAGCAGAGTGTCTCTCCCTATTATAGTCATGGAAAACAAGGCACTTGATTTTGATTTTGAGAGGTAAATGAATGCAGGATGCTTTACTGCTCTTGTAGTGATCTCAGAGCAGAAATATAATGCAATAATAATAATCCACCAAGAACATTCTTGGCTTTTAAGATTCCAGTCTCCAAAAACTCCAGTCCAAGTCATCTCTGATACCGTACATCAAGAACTGATGTTCTTGCACAACACCTGATCAAATCACACAAACACCATCTTAACTACTCCTTACAAACAGCAAATAAATAATTCCTGTGGCAACATCAATGCCATGGGTTTTATTCCCCAGGGAATGCATGAACTGATAAAATGAATACCAGCATACAACATTTTATTTTTGGATACTTTTTCGTTTGGACAACTTGATAAGTAATTTTTATTTTTGGATAACTGCCAAATGTATGCATAAAAAAAGTCCATGTAGCGAGTATGGACTTTTATTTGAAACGTTTTTGTTACACATCTTATCAGTGCTCATGTGTCTAAAACAAGCAATTACCATAAGATTTTATATATACTTTAACAAAGCTGGCTGGGAAGCAATAGTGGAAAGCAATAGCCTACCACATGATGGCCAGCAAAGACTCGCGGTCTATGCATTAGTCTAATGGTTTGACGCAAACAGATGACATGGTAAATATATTAAAATGTCATTTAAAATAATATTTAAAATTTTAAAACAGATTTGCAGCATTTCAATTGCCATTTGGAACACTAGACCTACTACAACTGGTACACATACCAAAGTTTAAGATCAACCATCAAAGATAAACCATCAGATAACTTCAGGATGGCAACGAGGCTGGGTAATATCCCAAGTCAACACAAGACAATATCCTGAGGCTTCTGTTTACACCAGGCTGCTGTCTACACTAAACAATGAGATCAAGTTTGAAATGGAAAAAGTTTTATGATGAACTATTGCAACACTGTAGGTATATGTGACTGGGTACAGAAGGTTTCACTTAATAATATGGAAAAAAAATATAAAACGTGCAAAAACAATCAGTGGCCCAGAACCATTTTGTTTCTTATTTTTTATACTTAAAAGTCATATTTCTATTTTTTACGGAAAGTTTTAGACTTGTTTACATTCCTTATTGTTATCTTTTGACAGGTTTAAATGAAGTGAAATGCAGTGTATATAAATGCATTGAATATTTAAAGCATGAATATTTCAGGCACTAAATATATTACAAGGTGCAAATTTTATACAAGAAAGTTATTGGTTATCAGTATCAACATGGTTTATCATGATTGTGAAATGCTCTCTAGAAACTTCCCACGGGTATCAAGAAAATTAGTTCACAAAGGAAAATGGATTAAAACATGTATTTTCATTCATAACACATGTAATTAAAGTGTGTGGGAATATCTATGAGATTAAATATTTTGCAGTCAAGTGGATCTATTTATAACACAAGCAGCAAAGAATGTCAGTTGTAATTTAAAAAAGCCAAAATCAAAGAAACAATGTTTACAACCTGGCTATATATAACCTTTATAACACATCCAATGCAGCCGCTATAAAGATTAGCAAAATGTCAACATAAACTAAAAAAGCACCTGTAACAGAAAAAAAACAGCCCTTTAAATGGACTTCTAAACAAAGCAGCATGTTCATTCAATAATGTCAATAACCATGCAGTGGTATAAAAAACTGCTTACATCACTAATTTCTCTAACAATTATGCCGGCATTTCCCAACTATCAGAACTATGTATTATTTTCATTGATTATGATGTACAGTGAAGTATTTCCATGTTTCATGCTTAAGACCTGCATTATGGAGAACATACAAATATATTTACCATACTCAATTAACCCTGTGCTAAAAAAAACTTTGTCTAATTTGATGTTCCCATTCAATAATAACCAGCCTTTTACAAATTGCTTGCCAATTATGCTATATTATCACCAAATCTTAGATTCAATCTTTTTGTCAGCTTGTTTTCTTTTAATTAGCATATGTTTTGTTTTTAGAACTGATTGGTTGTAAAAACATAAATAAATCAATACAATTTGTTAGATCCTGTTATATTGTTATATAGGTTTAAAAGTACTTTAAGACGTTTGACCCCAATATAAAACTCCAAGGTAATAGAAGAAAAGAGCATATCAGTAAATTTGAGTCAGAAAGTGAATGTTATCTAGGTTTTCACATTGGCCAGTCAAACATTTAAAGGTTAAAACTGTGGTGCAGAATAATCTAGAACAAACCCAAGAGAGATTACAATAGTTTAAGAGGGGGAACGTAACTGTACAGGGTTTTTGGAGAAGGGTTGTAAAAGCATCACTAGCTGTCTGAGATTTTTTATTCTTTTTCTCCACAGCTGACGTAAATCTCCCTTGAGCTGGTTCATGCTGAATGTGAAATATGAGATGTCATCTTTAAATCTGTTTTCTTTAAAGGGGTTATATCATAAGGAATACAATTGTCCTTGATCCTTCAATATAAAATACATTAATGTATTATGAAGCATTGCAATTTTCAAGACTTTCTATAAAGTGCAAAAGCATTTACTGAAACTAAGCCGCAAAAATGGCTTGTTGTATACACTTAAGCTTCCTGATGTGAGACATTGAAACACAAAGGCTACATCTGAAATCGTACACTTATATAGTATGCAAAGAAAAAAAGTGTTCTAAAACTTGGTTTGTCAAGCCACAGAAAGGTAATACAGAGGATGTAGGGAGGTACTGTCATTCCTGATATCAAAACAAATGGGAAAAACTGAGTAAAATCAGTAAAGTCAGAGCTTGTGCTCTTTCTGATTTGTGTGTAGCACCTACAGCTTCCCAACATTACAATAAATTGACTAATCATTTCAGCCTGGCCTTAGATTGTGTGTCACATTTTAGCACATACAGCATTATGAATTTTTCACAATAGAATGCAGACATTTCAAGAAAGACTGGTCATTTAAAAATGATTATACTGTAAAGCAAACACAGAGCTTGCAACTATTGCACACTAAAATTAATTTGAACAATAAAAGAATGTAAAAATGGCACAGTTAACAGCTTTTAAAATAGCTTACTGTTTAAGTCCAGGACCAGACTTATATGTTTATAAATTTCATTCTGATTCAAGTCTGTAGCGTAACTAAATAAATAACTACAGAGTTCACAATACCATTAAAACATTAGAAGCACTTCTGTTCACTTACACTAACATTATTAGTTATAATAAGGCCGTTTCAGTCTCATTTTTCATTTGCAGTTTCTGCAGTTTTTAATATTACTGGGTAATTTATCCTTTTCTGTAAAGAATATAGAAGATAAAAAGCTTTTAAGATGAACACTATTACAGCCCACATAAGAAAAATATTGACTCAATTTTTATGACTTTATGAGTATACATTTTACTGAAAATCAGACTGTTCACATAATCTCCAGTGCATTCCTTTGAGATACTCTGCGGTGCTCATCTCAGTCAGATAATTAACTAGTTTATGACTGATTTTGGTGCAAAACACATTTTATAAGTAGACCTCAGGGGGATGAATGCATGTGGCTCTTTAATAATGGGGTTTACATTAGTATGAAATTGTTGATAGCTTCTGATTCACTGGAATTAATTGGTTTTGTACCATTATAGAGAAGAAAGTGATACATGTAGTAAACCAAATCCACGAGGGACTGAAACAAAATGCCTACATTTTTTGTTTGTTTTTATTTTCAGTAAGAATAAAATGTAATAAAGGTTTTTTTTCCCCACAGTAGCTTTTGATGAGCACATTTATTAAAAATATGTGACACTGCAGCAAACACAGATTTTCTTTATTTGATTTTAAGGATAAAAGTAGCTGGCAGGAAATACTCTTCATGAAGTGCACTGATTAAAAGTGTTTGCTGGAGTGACAGAGCAGAAAGTGATCTGAGAGAAAATCAGCTGTCCCTCACACAAAGGAAATCATGTGGAGAAATACTTGGCCCTATGGGTGAATATGACTGACACTTATATTATGCAGTCAGCAGTAAGTAATTTCAAGAGTAATTTACTTTCCCACCGTCTCACTATAATTAATCATTAACCTTTAAAATGAGCTGTTACCAAAGTATTTTTTACATTAGGGTGTTGGAGGTTCTGTGTGAATTTTATTGGTTACAAACAAACAAACAAATCCAAATACTTTTTTAACTGACCCTTTATGTCAAGGCTCGGTGTGTCAATTTTTCTTTGGACAACCTTAAAGACAACAGTCACCACCTGAGTGTGGATGAAAGTATGGTATAGTACTGAGATGTAATGCCTTTAAAACTGGTTTGATAAATGGGGGTTTGCGAAGGAACTGCCAAGAGTTCTTGAGTTCACTAAAAGCTAATAAATAAATAATAAAAACGTAAAAATAAAACAAGCGATTTTAAAATACCAACAATGGAATCTACATGTGTGACCATTAACCATAATAAGAGAACTGTGAACATGTGTTGTTGAATTATTAAAATGTTTGTACTTAGAAAATATTTAGTTTAACAGCTGACAGAAAATGTTCGGGAATCCCTGCTCTAAAACACGTATGACTTCAAAAAAACTGTGTGTGTTTATTTTTTTTATTTTTAGACTCATTTAGTCACTTTTAAACATCACTAAATCTTTTCTTCATATCATAATATAGAAGATGTGAAGAAAAAATTATCCTTAGATGTAGTTGAATAGATTAAACTCTGTATGTTAACAAATATTTAAAACATTAAGATATATATGTAATCAGTTGCCTTGGTTAAATGGGTTAATGACTTGACATCTATGTTTAGAAGACAGACCAAAAAGGGGATTGTATGAATTGTATGATATGTCTGAATAAAGTGTCATTGATACCGTATGAATATTTGTGCAATGCTAAATAACTAGGTAAAGCATAAACAAAACAACACGATTATAGAATAGCTACTTTCCATAAATGCTTTTTATATATCACTCCAGTCATTCATTGCATGAATAATGTATTTAATTTCCAGCATCATAGTCTCAGCATCATTCTCAGATGTAATCTCTCTCTGAATCTCTGCTAGTTTATATGAGATACTGGATCTGACTGGAAATTCACATACACACACACACATACACACACACATGTATTACACATACACACACTCCACAAAAAGATCGTTATGATCTTTCATCCGAACTGCCTTGCTTGTAAACCGAAAAGCATCATGAACAGAATGACTTAAAT
Source organism: Barbus barbus (assembly GCF_936440315.1). Classification (NCBI taxonomy): domain Eukaryota; kingdom Metazoa; phylum Chordata; class Actinopteri; order Cypriniformes; family Cyprinidae; genus Barbus; species Barbus barbus. The sequence goes on from NC_136738.1 coordinate 4,067,930, forward strand.
TCCATTAAAATCAAAATATAAAGCATCGCTGAATAATAATAATAATAATATAAATATATATAAATGCACTCTTTTGGTTTCTTTGGAATACTGAATTGCGGATCTGCATGAAATGTCCTCTGAACCAAAAGAGACTGTCAGAGAATCAGAGACAATAAAGTCCCTTAAAAGCCAAAGTGTACATTTTCTTTTTGTGTGGTTTGCACATTATCTTTGCTCTGCTAGTCAGAAATGAAAGCCTTTAAATGGAGTTAGTGTGGTCATCCAGTTTGATAAGTGAAATTATTAACGACTTATGGGACTCATTAAAATTCATGATGGGGCATTCCACTTGAGAGTAACTGGCATAGTGGAACAAATTTGACATTTCCCACTCTCCTCTCATTTAGCGCACAGAGGATTGCGGTGGGTGTTGTTGAAGCAGCGGTGATTCTCATTATGAAGGGGACCCCTTTCATCCACACAGCCTAAACTGACAGGTGACCTTTCATGATGCCACTTCTCCACGCTCTGTCTCATTCGTTCTGTTCATTTGGGCCTGGAGGAAAGGTAAGAAGGTCCTCATCTCTGGCCAGGTCTTGTTTAGTAAAGCGCTCAGTTAAGATGATAAAGTATCTGATTGTAAATTCAGTCGGGACCTGTTCTGTCCGGTATGAATTATGTATGGCTGTTATCAGACAGGGAAAATTATGCTATTGTGATGTTGCGGTAATAATGGTGCAATTACAGTAATTGTACTCATTTAACTGTCTTAACTCTCCCTGTCTGTCTCTATTCATCTGCTCCTTTATGAAATGCATGCAGAGTCCAATTTTGCTCATGAGACCAGTCTGGGAAAAGCATTATTAAAGTACTTGAATGAAAATAATATTTGATCTTTTTTATCTTTTTTGCCCTCAAAGAAGTGTGTTAGCAAAAAAAACACAAAAACACAGTCATCCATTTCCACACATGAAGCCTGTTAAATTGCAGTAAATTGCCAGATTATCTTTTAATATGTGGGCGTTCAGCGCTCATGAACCTGCTGAGGGCAGACCTCCCTCGGCCAGATCTTCTGGAATTTACCACTAGATCTGATGTATCTATAGAGTTTAAATTTGAGATATACAGTTGGAGATATAAGTAGCTTTTGGTAAATCTAACGGGCAGCCTTTGGTCTCATTAATCTAGCATTTGTTTCAGAGCAAATGGTTTCATGTTTATGTAAATAAATATTCAGTCTAATGTTTTATTGTGAATGTGCGATTGAGCTGAAGAATGAATGCTGTATCAGGTGCAGGTAAATTAATCACACTCACTCAGTCAATCCCTCTCCCATAAAACTCTCATAATACACTGCTTTTAATACAGTAATATAATAAGCTTTCAATGAAGCAACTCAACGTTCTTTCGTTACTCGATCTAAAGTGAAGTTTTTGAATTAATTATGGAGGCTTGGGCTCAGCTGTAAAATTGTCAGCATTAAATTTGAATCTGTGGCGGAAGGAAGTAGGTCTGCACAAAAGAAAGCTTTTAAAAACACTGCATTGTTGTTTCTTATGTAGTTATGCACTTGTGCCATCAAGCTGTTGTATAAACGCCATATCACACTCGTAGACTTGAGCTATGGCTGTATATCGGCATGCTGTGATTATCTACGGCTGTGCCGAGCCGTGCCAAAATACAGCCATATCCCACTTCTACACGTGTGATATTGCTCATATATATATAGGGTTTTAATTCTTGAAAATGATCCCATTCCATCATCCCAGTTCACACTGCATGATTTTCAAAACCACGGATCATCATTGTTTTCACTCTGCACGACTATCTGGGGTAGTATTCTGTTGCTGCTGTGTCCACATTGCATGACTGATCGGCGACAGGAGGTTACACACTGCATGACTTTACAATAGGAAGATTCGCAGACAACTCTTTCTGGTCCACTACGTTTCACAACCAAACGCATGCAAGAAGTGACATAACACAAGATCACAGTGCAATTGTGGTCTATAAGTCTCTATTTCTTCATGCACCTGTTCTGTATAATGTAATGCAAATGCAATGCTCTCATTGGCTGTCATCGCCAATGTATTTTTGAACTCATTTCACAAAGCAGGATTTTGAATCGCCGACAGGTCCAAATGTTTAGCATTCTAAATATTTCACGGGCATCATCGACATGTTGGCGATTCTCTCAGATCGCATCTTTGTTAACTCACACTGCGTTGTTTCGCTCGCGTGAATGAGCACCGATTTGCCTTCGATTTTGGGCATTTGTCTGCGATTTTGCAAAACCTGTTGTTGAGTGAAAATCGGGGCTAAAATCATGCAGTGTGAACATATCGCACTTAATAGATAAATCTGAACTTTAGCATGATACAGTCTGTCTCAAGACAAGACAGGTTTTAAATGGATGTAAATTTGGATGTCATCTGTATAAAAAAGAAAATTGAGACCAAGTGTTGTAAGTAGCTGACCAAAATGCCAATAGGGCCGAAAATCAATCCCTGGGGAACACCAAATTTTACCAAAACACTGGAACATGCTTTTAGTTTTTGACTCCTTGGGAGTCACTTTAGATAAGAGTCAGTGAAATGCATAAAAAAATAACTAAAAAAATAACATTTGACAATGACCTTTTTTCACACATGACCTCTAAAAGGAAAAATTCAGGTAAATTGCAACACTCTTATTCATCAATATTTTACGATCTGACAAAATGTTGGCAAATTGAATGAACAAATGAAGCATTTATATAGCACTTTCATGGTGTATTGCTGTACACCCAAAGCACTTTACAATCATATGGGGGGATCTCTCCTCAACCACCACCAATGTACAGCATCCACTTGGATGATGCGATGGCAGCCACAGTACAACAGTGCCTGTGCACTCACCACTCACTAGCTACAGTGTAGAGAAATTCATATGATATCATTCACACATTTTATGGGTTTGGATTTGGGTAGGGGGAGGACCGTCATGATAAATTAAACCTACAATTCATCTGTTTTTGTATGAGTCAGCTTGTACAAATGCATACAAAATCACAAATGTTTTACAGCTAAAAACTCTATATATACTAAGAAAAAATATTTACTAAGATTTGCTTAGTAAATTTATGAAAATGCTTACATGTCAACAGTGTTGGGGAAAGTTACTTTTAAAAGTAATGCATTAAAACATTGCGTTACTCCCTAAAAAAGTCACATTATGTTACTTAGCTACGTTTTATGGAACGTAATGCGCTACATTACTTTTGCGTTACTTTTTAAATATGAGCAGGGCTTGATTGTTTTTAATACAAGAAGTTCTATTTAGAGCAAATGTAAAAGCCCTTTCACACCAAAAAGTGTAATGAATAAACCTCAGACGGAAGGAAAAGTAAATTGACGTCTGTAAAGTAGAACACAGGAGAAGAAGGTTCAACACTCTTCAGCAATAAAAAAAACAATGAAGCACAATTGTTGGTTTATCTAAAGTCATGTTTGCTTATTAGTATGGTTGAACTGGATCATCAAAGGTCAGCAGCAAAGACATTTCTTAATAAAATGGGATTAGATATATTTGTGTTGTTTAACATATTTAATTATTGCAGGTTTGCGTCATATTCTGAGTTTGAATTTCACTGTTTTAATTCATGTCGATGAATACTAAATCTGTTTTTTTGTGTGTGTGAGTGGGATGAATTAATGCACATTCACATTTAGTCTAGAACTACAGTAGCATGTTCACACAGCACACTGTCAGTCAATAAATGGGGAAAAAGTAACTCAGATATTTTCTTGTAAATTAAAAAGTAATGTGTTACTTTACTAGTTACTTGAAAAAAGTAAATATTATTACGTAACTCGCGTTACTTGTAATGCGTTACCCCCAACACTGCATGTCAAAGCAACTACTGATCTCACATTATTACAACAAATTATTTCTATGGTTAAATCAAGAAAAAGCTCTTTGTTTAAATCAATTCCTTGAAAGATGATAAGACATCCGTGAAGGAAAAAACAAACAAACAAACAAACACACATTGTCTTTTTCAAGAACCCCATTTGCACAAATTTGTCATTATTATAAGCTAAGGCTTGCCTCATCCATCTAGATCAGAGTCACTAGTGTACCTTCCTCTAAATCTGCAGATCCATTCTAGCATTTAGGATGTCAAAAACGGAGACAGGGGACTACACAGACTTGAAGCTTAACTGAAACTAATGTCAGACAACGGTATACTCGGCTTGTCTTGTAGAATTAGAAATATTAACACATGAATTAGGAAAAAAAAATATTTTAATATAGTAGATTCTGTTTTTGTTTCTGAAATCCATCATTACTTCCAGTTAATTTTTCATTGCACACAGCTTACTTTTCACAGAACACATGCATTTATTCATTCCAGAACTGTGATGAAACATTATGATGAAATGGATCTAGTTATTTTTGTCTGAAAGAGAGAGGCTTATCCTCAGGGGTCAAGCTCCTCTGTCATCTTCAATTTAGCTGTGCACCTGTGCCTGATGAGTCTCGAGATATTCACAGGTCTGTGACAATGGAAGCAACAGTTCACAGGACTGACATTTTGAATCAGCTGTACAGTCAACCACCCAAATAATGTTTCAGATTCACTGTTCTATTGGATTACTCTCCACCGCAGCCTGTCAACAATATATATATATTTTTTTTGGTTTAAACTTTTGATTGGAAATCAGACCATTACAATTCTGACTATACACTGATATGCCTGTTATGTTACATTATAACAAATTGGATAGGTTTAGGACAAAAACAAAGTATAAAAACAATTAAAATATTGGTAGCGGGAATACAAATATTGTACTTCCAGTGACATCAAAAACATATTGATGAATTACAGCAGTGTTTCCCAACTCTGTTTCTGGAAGCACACCAACAGTGCACTTTTTGAAAGTCTCCCTAATCAAACACACCTGATTCAACCCATTCAGCTTGTTAGCAGAAGCCGATGAAATGGATGGGTCAGATAAGAGAGATATACGAAATGAGTACTGTTGGTGTGTCTCCAGGAACAAGGTTGGGAAACAACCTTCTTCTCGCTTTACTCTCAAACAATTGCCTCATCCGTCCTATACTCAATAACATCAGGTCTTTTTGGAAACTTTAGATGCAGGAGAAAAAACAAAACAGCCTGTGTAATGTCAGCAATGCATGTGCTCAGTGGTGTTTATTCTGTTGGATCATCCTGTTCAGCTCAGGTTAATGTAAGTGGCATAGAAACTTCGGAATGCCAGCAGCCTTATCGGGGTGATGGACAGCTCTGCAATGTGGGAAATAAACAAATAATCCAACCCGCTGCTGGAGAAGATGTGAAGGGATGGAAGAGTTCAGGGGGAAAACAAACGAGGATGTTTATTGTATCTCTGTACCATGCATGTAAAATATCCACTGTGTCATAGACACATGGACAGGATAATAATAATATCACCACTGGAATGGAAATATAAAAGGCCATTTAATTAAACAGAAATCTAATGACAGCAACCTTACTTACAATACTACTACTAATAATAATATATTTCTGCCATGCAGGATCAATATCATCAAAGATGATTGATAATTAGCATACAGTTTGGATTGGTGGTATGGTTCTGTTCTGGACAAGAACTCCCTGCGCATTCATCCAGCCTAGCATGGATAAGAGCAGGGAGAGCAGCAATAGCTAATTAAAGCACTTTTGAGTCAATAATAGTGTAATGAGGTAATGAGATAACGATAGCAAGCTAACTGCTCAATCGGAATTTAGGGTGAATTCCAAACGGCTTTTTTGCGCCCTTGAAGGGCACTTCAGGAAGGGGATGCCATTTGGTCCAAACAAAAGTGAACAACTGATACCCTTCACGAAGGGCCCTTCCAGAAGTCAGTTAGCGAAGGAAACATGCAATGGTCACTTCACGAAAGTGATTTCCATTTGTGATCATGTAATCTTCACTTAGGAGATCTTGCGATCAGATCATGTGAGCGAAGTGGAGCGGTGTGACGCTCTGCTCAATATTCCGCTTTGTGGGCGTACGCTCCGCTCAGTCACTCACGGCCAAAGCAAACGCTCTGCTAATGTTCCGCTCACCAGTAAACCAAATCCCGCTAAGATCACACTCTGACATAACATTTTTCTGGTACGCCTAATTGTGTTTTTTTTTTTTTCCGTTTATAATGACATTTGTAACGGTTATGTTTCAGGGTGACGTTCAGCTTACATTTTTTCAAATTAATTTTATTCATTTAAATGTATTAAATTAAAATTATTAATTTGTCTTGTTTCTGAAGCCACTTGGCAAACCTTCCTAAAAAAATAAATAACTGAAAATGTTGGCTATATTTGATTTTCATTAGACCTACTTTATTTCCATGAAAACACGGCTTCAGTTATTGTGCAAAAGAACATTCAAAACACGCACATAAGATGAAATTAGAATTTCACAGCTTATCAGGCTCATGAAAAGCACACACAAGATGAAATTCACCTAAAGAATTATTTAGTGGCCTTAATAAAAGAAACACTTTTTTTCTAAAAGACCAAAACTGCGGGGAAATGCCATCTATTAACCCTCTGGGGTCTAAGGGTGTTTTGGGGGCCTGGATAAGTTGACATTTGTGCTTTTTTCAGTTGCTTATAAACATATAAATGGCTAAAGTCTAATAACACTGTAAACAGCACAAAGTGGGCTACAATAATATGTTTGCAGCATTTATGTACATGATTGTGTTTTTTAGAAAGCAGCGTTTATGCGTGGTTAGTGAAAAACAAAAATTTTGAAGTCACTGAAATAACGCCATAAAAAACACAAACAATTTGTTTACAAGACGTTTGAGAACTGGATCTTGTAGTCTAGAGTTTTTGCTTCAAAATAATGTGAAAATCATCTTGTTTTCTTGTTCACAGAAAACAATATATTGATTTAAATTTTCTAAGTCACTTTTTGAGTAAAAAGGGTCTATGTGAGAAGGCGTCAACCTTCACATTCACACCTGAGCAGACAAAGGCCCTCATAATGAGCTGCATAATGAGCTTCATAATGAGCCATTCAGTCAGGTAAGTGACTGAGAGGGAAGAGTTGCAAGAAAGAATAAGAGGACACAATAAAATTATATTTTTTGTTTGTAGTCTATTTAGAATATATTTAGCTATCACACAAAATAATTTGAAATTCACTTGCGAGTGCAGAACATTGTATTAGGAACAAAGCTGACTTTTTAGCATCATTACTCCAATCACACAATCCTTCAGAAATCATTTTAATATTCTAATTTACTGCTAAAAAAAAAACAAAAAAACATTTTTTTATTATTATTATTATGTTGAAAATAGCTGAAAAGAATATATATATATATATATATATATATATATATATATATATATATTTTTTTTTTTTTTTTTTTTTTTATGAATAGAAAGTTCAGAAGAACAGCATTGTACATATTCGTATATATACTGACTCCAAGCTTTTGACGGATTACTTTAACATAGAATATTTGTTTTGGACGTGACTTACTTCATTTAAAAGTAGACATTTCAAGCTGTCTATACATATATTTCTCATGTATTTGAGGCGAGTATTCGCGGAGATTCATGTTGTTTTATTTACGTGTCTGTAAAGAGAGGTGACAGAGACAGAGCTGGCAGAGAACGCACCCTGTTTATTTTCTCTATTTTTTAAAAGCATATTGTTTTGTTGTTATTATGACTATACTCAAATAAAAGTAGACCCTTTGCAGTTTCAAACGATACCTTGTTCTTATCTGTACGATCAAAACTTGTGGAGTATTTTTAGTTCTTTTCGCGTCATAAAGAAAATACGAGACAACCGGTGCGGGCTTCGACCCCAGGGGATTAAGGGCTGTCCGGTCTCTGTACGACAGGAGCAGGAGCTTGGTTCGCATTGCTGGCTGTAAGTCAGACCTGTTCCCGGTACATGTTGGCAGGGTTGCCCGCTCTCACCGGTTCTATTCATTATTTGTATGGACAGAATTTCTAGGCGTAGCCAGGGGCCGGAGGGGGTCTGGTTCGGGGACCACAAGATTTCATATCTGCTACTTGCAGATGATGTTGTTCTGTTGGCTTCATCGGGCCTGGACCTTCAAGTGTGCACTGGGACAGTTTGCAGTCGAGTGTAACGCGGCAGGGATAAGAATCAGCACTTCCAAGTACAAGGCCATGATGCTTGACCGGAAACAGGTGGCTTGCCCTTTGAGTCTTGACCGAAAGGACAAGATCTTAGATACAAGCGGCTGAAATGAGCTTCCTTCGCAAGGTGGCAGGGCGCACCCTTAGAGATAGGGTGAGGAGCTCTGTCACACGGGAGGAGCTTGGAGTAGAGCCACTGGAACCAGTTGAGGTGGCTCGGAAATCTGTTCCGGATGTCTCCTGGATGTCTACCTGGGGAGGTATTCTGGGCTTGTCCCACCAGAAGCAGGCCCTGGGGAAGACCCAGGATATGCTGGAGGGACTATGTCTTGGGGTTCCTTGGGGTTCTCCCAGAGGAGCTGGAGGAAGTGTCTGGGGAAAGGGAAGTCTGGAGTTGCTTGCTGAGTATGCTGCCCCCGTGACCCGGCTTTGGATAAGCGGTTGATGATGGATGGATGGATGGACTTAAACTTGAAAAATGGTGTGTTCCACCGTTGAAATAAAATACTTTCTGATGTTTATTCATGTTAATTTTGTGCATATATTGTAAATATAAAAAGACGATTGGTTCACGTGTTTGAACTGAGGCCATACAGTGATCTTTCACAACACATTAAAGAGCCACAAAACGGTATTTATTGTTTGAATTTCTTAAAAAATTACTAAATTTGAAAGCTGAGAGTCCTGAGACCTTGTTTCATACCAGAAGTAACCTGCTCTGCCTTGTCCGTCGGCACATTGTCAGTTTTCTCTTTGCTCTGCGATGAATTTTTCACTGCTGGAAAACATGATTTGTAGTGTGAGAGCGGCAATGTTTGTCGGAGATGGCAACAGTAACTAAGGAGGGCGGGTCTTTGCAAACGGTCAGTTATGCTAAGGTTAGCTAAATAAACATTTAAAGTGAATATAAAGTGAATTCCAAACGGAATTGAGCATCCCTATGCCCTACTCCCTTCGAAGGGCAAAGTGAAGCCATGAAGTGTTATTTTAAGAGTGTAGGGCATTACTGTCTCGTATAAGTGTTTGGAACTTCCTTTGCAAAGGGCAAGATGGACCAGATGTTACCTTGACAGCACTGCGCATACGTGCAGTATTCAGAAGTTGTTACACATAAATATTTCTTCTTATAGTTATTATTTTATTTAAATACTGTCTAATTGTGTCTTATTTACTATTAAACATTTTCAAACTAAACTTGCTTAAACTTGCTAACAATACAGTCTTAAATCATATTTCTATTACTGATGAAAATATTTTGTATTACATAAAAATTAAGACAAATTTAATTAGCTTACTCGTTTGTATGTAAAGTCAAAATAAACCCCAAATTTGCTTTAAAATGCATCGCAAGCAGAGCATGTGAGCGGAGTGGTCATATTTCCTTCGGAGCAGAGAGCGCCTTTCTGAAGATTCCACTCCGCTCGCTCAATATTCTCAGCGCCGCTAGCTCAACCCAAAATGCCCTGTGGTAATTTGCTAGTTCGAGAATCTGTGGAATAAGCAATAGTTTGTCTAATGGTTCTAGAAAATCCTGTAAATTCTAAAATCCTGTAAAGATTGACAAACGTTTTAACCTGTGTTCCATTAATTATCCTCATTTGCCTCCCCCTACTTTAGCTCTAGTCTGGTCAGTTTGTCTTTGTCCGGTATTGCGAATGTTCCTACACCAGTATCCAAGGATGAGTTAACCAACACTTGGATACTGGGTCCAGTTACTGGAAAGGCTGCTTTTATGATCTCAGGGGGAACAACATCTAGTGAGGAGTTAGTAGTCTTCATTTTGTTAGCGAGATCAGAGAGTTCGATTAAAGAGACATGTTGAAAATGACAAAATAAAAATGGACAAGCAGGCAAATTTAAAGACAGGTCTGAGAGCTGTGAAGTAAAAAATAAGTGAATGTCACTCACTTTATCAACTAAAAAAAGCAAAAATTTCAGACACTCTTTAAAAATCTCAAGAGACACAGTCAGCCGATCATGCTTCCATCTCCTCTCTGCTTTATGGCACGCCTGTCTAAGAGAGCGAGCGTTGTCATCCAACCAGTAATACGATTTTATCTTAGGTTGTTTCAATTTAAAAGGAGCAATCGAATCTAAAATATTAGTACAATCTGTGTAAAAGAGAGAAATCAAATCGTTAGGCCCATAGGACGTATTTGCAGAATGCAAGATAGATTCTTCAACAGCAGTAGCTAGATAATGTTCACTGAACTGAGAAACAGTCAGTGAGTTTATAAAACGAGAATAAGAACCAACAGGCTTATTCACAGTAGCAGAGCTTGCAACAGGAACCTTAAAAACAATGGGTTTATCATCGGAGAATGAAGCATCATCAATGAAAACATCAACTACAGAGGAACCATAATAAGGTCAAGAGTGTGACCAAGGACATGAGTTGCATGATTTATATGTTGAGAAAAACCAAACCAATATATTACTAAACTCAGCAACCAAAGGACGCCACGGGCAGCAAAGATGTATGTTAAAATCACCCAGTAGCAACATACGATCATACAACGGAGCAATAGAAGTTAAAAATTCTGAAAACTCACTTATAAAACTTCTACCAAAATTAAGAGGCCTATAGATGAGAGCACAGAACAGCGCAGATGAAATAGACTGCAATGCCACACACTGAACTTCAAAAGATGAAAAAGCCAGAGCAGAAACTGATTGAATTTTAAGTGATTGCTTAAAAACCATTGCAACCCCACCACCCCTACCCCTACCTAATTATGCCAATTAAAATGTATTTTAGAAGTTTCTGTTACTTTCACTGTTGAATTTAAAAATTTTTTATATGGTAGGCAACATTATGTTTAATTTAATAGCATTGGAGCTGCTCCATGGCAGTGGCTTAGTACTGTAATCACGCGGTTTGCTGTAATAATGCATGGAACCACTCGTTATAAATCGCCTAACTGTGATATTTTTAGAAATAGAAGTCACGTTTTAATTTTCATCTGAAACATGCTGGGATTTATATTCCAAAGCCACTCATATAATGCAGAAACTCTCATGAAGCAAGCAAAATGCGCAACAAGCGCACACATTTGTGCTGTTGAGAGGGACAAGAACAGCCTAGCACATTTAACACAGACTGCTAGTTTCACTTTCGCCAGAAAGTCATATATGCTTAATGTTGAAAATAAATGATGTGTATAGTGAATTCCCCTATAAATTGTCTTATATTTACGATTTAGTTTTAATCCAAATGATGCGTGCTATGTGAGCGAACAACAATAAAGATCAAACAACAGAAGTCTCTATCTCTCTCCCTCCCTCCCTCCCCCCATGCCGTTAAGTAACTTGTGCATTGTTTTGCTTGTTTTTGACGTATCTAACCGAACTACAAACTTTCCAGTGATGTCTGTGAGAAAGGGACATTCACTCGACAAGCTCGCGCATCTGCAAAGGGCGCGCGCTCAATCCACTCAGCTCACGCACATCAGCTATAAAGGCATTAATACTGAATGTTTAACATTATTCATTGCATACATCTGCTTCGTAGACATTCTTAGTCTCTAATAACTCCATTATACTGCCTGTTGTTCTGTTGTTCTGTTTCTTTATCTGAATATGGCACTTATCACATGCTGTGTGGTATTGGCGTTTGGTATCAGGGCATTTTAACCAGTACGAGTACAAGTACAAGTACGAGTACAGGAGCTCAATATCTGGCCCGATACCGATACCAGTATTGGTATCGGTATCGATATCCCAAATTATAATATTATAAGCAAGTGTTCCATGTAAATAAAAAGCTTTTAGATTCGGTTTATTTTAATATATATTTGACACGATAATGCTCTTTATTATTATTTTTTTTATTGTTGTTGTTGTTATACATTGTTTTATATGTGATATTTGTATTAATTTATTATAATAACTATTATTATTAGACCTACTATTATTATAATATTATAAGAAAGCGTTCCATGTAATTAAATGGCTTTTTAGATTCTGTTTATATTTATATAGATTTGATAGTTTGATGCGCCTTATCTTGATGGATGATAATTAATCCTTTTGTTTCCATGGCTGTTGGTGAACTCATTGCAGTATAAGTGTTTGTAATATATGTTTGTGCAGCAGTGCTGTCTGTCATATCTCGGCCCAGCGGACTGATCTACAGCTGAGCAGGTGCCGGATGGCTGTGTTTAATTAGATATTGATATGGAGCCAGTGTTACAGATCTTATACAGCATCTCATTAACATTCAATTAACAGGCCCTCGTTTTCCTTGGGAATGAAGGTTGTGACTGTTTCTTCATTAACTAGATGCGGCATGAGTGACAGAAAGATGAATATTTTTATCTCCAAAAATCATTAGAAGCTTCCAAAAGATGATACCTGTCATTTTTGTGGTGAGGTTGTACACGAAACACTTTCACCACCCCCTTGTTTAACACCCTTGCTCCTTCCCAAGCACCTGTCGCTGAATCAATAAATCTTTCCATTCTTGCTCCCCATGGCTAGCAATTACCAAGAAAGCCTCAAAATATAGTGCCTGCTTAAGAGTCTGTTCTGATGAAGCAATGTCAGTATTACAGATTCATATTGTTAATTACATGCACCTACACAGACTCCATCTTTACAGAGGTAAATGTTAACAAATTAATGGAGCTTTTTGTTCACATTAATTCTGTGTGGTAGATTAATCATTGATAGAAAACTAATTTGAAATTGAATTGAATTCCTGTGTAATGTTTTTATAAAATGGTGCACTTTATTTTACAGTCCTATTTCCATATACTTACTATGTAAGTACTGGTGTATGTTCCTATTAGTTAATGTACAGAATAAGTTATGCAGTACTCAAGTTGAGGGTATAACCATGGATCAAGGTACTTATTGAGTAAATGATGGTAGATGGTATATGGAAATAGGACTGTAAAATAAAGTGCACCATTTTAAATAAACATTACACAGGAATTATCAATTCTTCAAACTTTGTAAGCACTGTTGTGGAGAGGAATTTAACATTAACACACACTTGTTTGTAAGTACTACAAATTTACCACATGTATACCAAGTACAGTATGTGTCTTGTTTGTTACCACATAAGGATACTGTAAGGACCTGCCTGTTTGTACCCACAGGTCCGTAAGTACTATTTACCATGTATACACATTAGTTAGTACAGTACAGTATCTAATTGGTTACCATGTACGGCCACTACCTTTAAGTGATCGTTCTTACCCACACTTGTCTGTATGTACAAACTAATCACCATGCATGTGCGACTGTTAAGTACAGCCGTGTTTCTTATATGTTACCATGTACATACACTTCAGGTAAGTACTGTGTGTTACCACTCATTTGCCTGTAGGTTCAAGATATTTCCTATGTATGTACCAGGGAAGTGCACATACTGTAAAATAAAGTGCTACCCTGAGAGTTAGTTGATATGTAGATGCAAATTAATGAGAATTAGTTGACATGGAGCTACTTGCAAAGTTATGTACTGTTAGTAGAATGTCTAAAGTGGACAATCAAAATAAAGTGTAACCATATTTTTTGCTCTTAATTGCTAAAAAATAAAATAAATAGTAAATACTGTTAAACAATCTTCCCAGGACAAGTTTGTTTATTTTTCATAAACTTTTAGTTGGGGAAAGTTGTCATGTGTTTGAAATGCTATATGAGCAATATCACACTCATAGTCATGAGATATGGCTGTATATTGGCATTCAAAAGTTTGACAGTTTAACAGCTGAGCCCAAGCCTACATTACTAATTTGAAAATGTCACTTTAGAACTAGAAATGAAGGAATGTTGAATTGCTCATTAGCATTTAAAGAGACATGCATGAAACCGGCTTGCTGTGTGCAGAGCTGTTTTTGGCAAGGTAAAAAGGGTGTTGTTTTACACGACCATTGAGAAATTTTAACCAAAGTATTAACTGAAGAGTGAGTGAGTGAAGTGACCTGTATGTGTGTTATAGACTTTTCATTAAGACCCTAAATAATCATATCAACTTGTGGAAAATGGGCATCTAATGTCTCCTTTAACATTAGTTAATTAAAGTACAACTTTAATGAGTTCTTGTTAGCTCATATCCATTAACTAGTATTAACAGATGCAACTTTAGTTTTTAATAATGTATTAGTAAATGATGAAAATTAACATTATCTAAGAATAATACATGCTTTGTAAGTTTGTTTTCTTGTCATTGTTAGTACAAGTCAACTAATGCAATTAAATAGCATTAACTAATGGAATGTTATTGTAAAGTGTAACCATGAACTGTCTTCTGTTTCATAATTGTTTTGCAGTTTGTACCTAGCACCCAGGCAGGATGGACAAATGAGGGTGGGAGGGGGTTTTGGGCTGGGGACGAGGCATTGGCGAAGGGCAGGCAGGAAGGTAGGCAGATGACCAGGGTGGCGACGACGAGGGGAGGAGCCACAGAGGAATCCGGAGGAACTACGGCAGACCAGAAGGAGGTAGGAGCCAAGACAGAGACAGAAGGAGCAAAGGCGGATTGGATGGAGAGAGGAGCCAGGGAGAAGACAGGAGGGCCTTGGTGTTTTATATAATATTTTGTTCATTGTAATGCACAGTATGTACATTCCCTGAACTACATTTCTGCAGCTATTACTATGTTTAAATGAAAACGAAAAGCGGCAGTGGTGTTTGATAACACTTCATCTAAATACAGTGAGGGAAATTGCAGTAGCCTAGGTGAGCTGACTGACCTTGTCAAACATGCTGCTGTTCCATTTTCAGAATTACCAGACTTGTGTCATCCCGCCCCCGGGAGTTCACACTCTCGAGTCGAAGTTGCAAAGTCCGACATTTGCGTACTTGGTATTGAGAAACATGCGCAGACTTACATGTCACCAGACTATTAGCCTAACCTTCACGGTACTTTAGACCACGATGGAAACACAGACAGCAGCAGGTCTGTGGGGAAAAATGTTCCTGATTATTATAATCGCAACATATTACAATAAGGTTCATTGTGTTAATTAATTCAGTAGGTATCATGTACTAACAATAAAAAAATACTATAGAATTTATCTAGATTAATATTTATTTCTACATACAAACATATGAATTAACTTTAAACTATATTAAAAAAAGTGTATTATTAGTTCACAACTACAAAGAGTGTATTAATTACTTCCAACGCTGAATTACTTTTTTTCTCCTTAATGTTTCACTATTTAATATTAAAAATTGAAATAATACACAGCATAGATGGTCAGTATTGTTAATGTAAATTCCTTGGACTGTGGCCTTAAGCTTCGGTGAAATATATTTTGTTGGAACAATATAAGATAAATATCTGAAAGAGCTTTAGTTTTGCCTTCAGTGATGCTGTAACTGCACACAAGACAAAACAATCTGACCCTGAGGTTTCTTCTGCAAGAAGGTTTCAGATTGATCCCTGATAACATTCAAGGGCACTCTGGGAGTTGGGTGTGTTTATGTGAGCATAACCTTGACGAGTCCTGACGGTAAGCCAGTGAAGGTTACCTGAGTCTTTGGGCAGAATCACTGTTTTCAGAGCCCATTCTTCTTAAGCCTTATTTGGCTTAAGTCGCCAGGGAGATGAATGTGCTGGAGGTGGAAAAAAAGATTCCTTAAAATGTCAGAGGCCAATGTTGTGATGCAAATGATGAAATCATTTTTGAAAAACAAACACAGGACAAATGTAAATCAAGCTTATGCTATCATTTGTTTAATAAAAAAAAAAGAAAAAAAAAGAATAGACAACTAAACACTTTTATAGATGATTATGGAGCATCTGATACATATTTTCAAGAATTGCATGTTTTATCCACAGGACATCATTAAATAGAATATAGAATATGCCATTCTTAGACACATAAAGTGCTAAAATACTATTTCTACTTTTGAATTTAACAAACCATTATTTAGTAACTCAGAATAAAACATGTTCGATATGAAATGTAAAACTCATTGCAATATTTTGTGCTGATTGTTATAGAGATTCTTGAGAGGCACAGACATGATTTATTCTAATGGTTTAGGATGCTGGTAGGTTGCTCAGCCTAGAACGCATTTAATAGACTCTCAATTAAGAGAAGGCAAGTGATAATTGCCTGAGACCAGAGCAACTAAAGGCTTTTAATTTGCTAGATACTCTTAAACTAACAGAGGATTTCTCAGCTGATTTAACTATCCCAAAAATGGCAATAAAATAAAATATTTTCAATAACACCTACTAAGTCGATTTAATATTTAGTACATTGAAATTGCACATCACTTGTAATAATAAACTGTTAAAACTAACAAGCTATGTGAATGTATATTTGTTGTGAAGGAAAATTCTCATCTGATGCATTTAGTGGATTTCAGTATTTCTGCTGCAGACTGGCAAGGATAAGAAAATGAAATAATAATAATAATAATAATAATAATAAAGAGAGCGAGAGAGAGAGTAAAAACACTACATAACACAACTGCACCTCCTAATAAAATTTGTGCAAGAAATTATGATCCGCACTCACTGTTCTCGTGAGTGTGGATCATAATTTCTTGCACAAATTGATTTAACAGATTAACGCACCAAAATAAATAACCTCCTAATAAAAAAAAAAAATAAATAAAAAAAAATTATAAAAAAATTATAAATAAAATAAAATAAAATAAAATAAAATAAAAAAATTAAAAAAATAAAATAAAAAAATAAAATAAAATAAAATAAAATAAAATAAAAAATAAAATAAAATAAAATAAAATAAAATTAAATAAAAAAATAAAATAAAATAAAATAAAATAAAATAAAAAATAAAATAAAATACTTTGATAAAACTTTGGAAAGGAAAAAAGAGGATTCTTAAAATATTATTATTATCACATTTTAAGTCAGATAAGTTTATGTTACTAAATGATGATTATTTTCATTCATTTTTCATTTTTTTTATTATTATTTATTTGTTTATGTATTTTTAGAAGTAGTGGAAATAGTGGAACTTCTATAAACTAATTGAAAAGAATTTGAATTAATTAGATTATTCCTGAGAATGATATATTATTTATAAAAGTAAATTTCTGTTCAAGCACACACTGAATCTTTCGAACATTTACACTACTACTACCCAAGGCAATATAACTGAAACATTATGAATAAGCTGTCATAATGGGAACATGCTGTCCAACAGCTGATTATAGATTTAAAAAAAAATAATACTAATTCAAGAGTGATATGAACTACATGCTTAAAACCAACACACCCCTACTAGAGAAAACACATGTATAGTTACTGAGATACAGCCCATGAGACAACTAACCCCAGTGTCCTCTGTTTTATGACTGTAATCCCAAAGGGAAGTAAATCAATATCTTTTTTAAAGGAATCTATTATTACTTGGGGGAGATTGTGTTGTGTCTCCTTAGGGTTTTGCTGAACAAACTGCTGAAATACAGGTCAATACAACTTGTTCTACCTGTTGTAATTGAATGTTAATTTTAAAGTGATGCATTGCTCCCAAAAGATGGTAACATGTCACTTCTGTTTCATAACATATTTACAGCATCACTTACTGAGCCTACACAATAATGACATCCAGCACTGGGGACAATGCATATACCCAATGGCATCGAAGTCAGTTTTGCATGCATCACACATCAGTCCAGCACTTACACTGATGTGAACAAATGCTGTCGAACAGATGAAGGACTTCATATTTGTTTTTCTCAGAGTGTGTGTGATTTGACTGTATCAGGATGTTTCAGTCGTAGTGAAGGGCTCTCATGTTTCAGATGGATTGTTGTGTTAGATCAAAGCGACTGGTGCCAGACTGCTTCACGTGCCTAAGAACATTTCTCTAAAACGTTTGAAGGCATGATTTCTCTCTATTCGCCTCGCACACACTCTCTCTCTCTCTCCATTGCATGGATGCAGTTTCTATCCGTCATCATCCGAATTCAAGGCTTTTTAACCACAGCTGCTGTGTGCGTAGTGACACATTTTTCTTGGTAGCAGCATTTGATGCAAACACTTATTGTCTTGGAGTCAAAGCGAATGCTTGGAGTCTTGGAAAAATTACTTGAAATGACTGCATTGTTTTCTTTTTCTTAATGGTCAGCGCTCATCATGAAGTATTAAAAACACACTGTCTCTGTTATTCCAGAGTGTTATACGGGCTCTGTTATACAGGCTTTGTAGGAAGTTATGCATACACTGGAAAATAAAACACTTACTTTCTCTAGCAAATGGCCTTTGCATTATGAATGTTGATTTGTATTTTTATTTATTAAAAATTTTTTCCTGAAAAAGGCTGCATGTTTGTAAGAAACAAATCCATCGGGACCATTTGAATCCAAAGCATTGCTTACAGCTTAAATGAATCCTCTATCTATAATATGGCTTTCTCCGGTGAAAAAGTCACCTTTGTCTTAATCAGAAGACAAAAATGCAATATGCTAATAAGTGAAAACAGTCCCAAACGGTTCTAAACAAATGATGGATTGTTAATGACGGATGTGCGTGGATCGTGTGGATTACTTGTCGATTATTGTGATGTTTTTATCAGCTGTTTGGACTCTCATTCTGACGGGAGCACCCATCATCTGCACCCATTCACTGCAGAGGATCCATTGAT
The DNA here is from genome assembly GCF_936440315.1 of Barbus barbus. Classification (NCBI taxonomy): domain Eukaryota; kingdom Metazoa; phylum Chordata; class Actinopteri; order Cypriniformes; family Cyprinidae; genus Barbus; species Barbus barbus. The sequence goes on from NC_136738.1 coordinate 4,086,647, forward strand.
GTAATACTAAATTTCTCCAAATCTGCTCCCATGAAGAAACAGATCTTGGATGGCCTGAAGGTGAATACATTTCAGCACATTTTTTATTTTGAATTGCACTTCTATAATGTGTGCAGCGATGTAGAAAATTCTGGAAGGGTCTAATTTGAAAATCAAATATGATTGGTCTCTCAGATGGAGACGGTGGGCTCTGATAACTGTAATTCAGTTCTTTTCTCTCCGCCTCACATCTCAGCAGGGAACACCTGCAGCCCAGTGAAAGTCTCATTGTACTTTCTGTAATGCAGTTGTGTGCAGAGAGATTTAACAAATTCCCTGAAGAAATTTTAGTTCTATCAAAAAATTAAAAAATTCAATAATTGAATCTGTTGTAGAAGTCATTGTTCTCTTATATAGTATGTGGACAAGATTTCACAGCAGCAGCTCTGCAGGCAAGATTCAGCCAGAATGTCCTTAAAATCACTGATAAAAACAGTGAGAGATGTGCAAAACTATTGAAAGGAAGGTGCATTTTAAGGAGCATTACTCCCATACACCATATATTATGTTACAGGTTCAAAGTTAACATATACTGATAACCACCAAAAACACGGGTGGTAATGGGAAAGACGCATGATGAATCAAAGATCATGGCAAGCTTTTCCACAAGCTGAGGTAAAAACACTAAAATATAGAAGGTGCAACAAAGACAAAACACCATCATGGTAATACATATGACACTAAAATAATGCAATAAACACACATTAACATGAGTTGCAGCAATAGCAAAAAAAAAAAAAAAAAGTATATAACTGGTAACACTTTACAATAAGGTTCATTAGTTAACATTAGTTAATAACATTAGTTAACATGAACCAAGAATGAACAATATTTATACAGCATTTATTATTCTTAGTTAATGCTAATTTCAGCATTTACTAATGCATTATTAAAATCACAAGTTTTGTTTGTTAACATTAGTTAATGCACTGAGCTAACATAAACTAACAATGAATGACTGTATTGATATTAACTAACGTTAACAAAGATGAATAGCATAATACATGTATTGTTCATTGTTTGTTCATGTTATTTAATACATTAACTAATTAACAAATGACACCTAAGTCTAAAGTGTTACCCAAAAACTATTAAGAAACACAATGCATGTGTGTGTATGTGTGTTTACATTTATATTTAGATATAAATGCTATCTCATACATATGTAGATATGCATCCACATTTATATAATCAGTCTATCGTTTCAAAGTTGAAATTGATCCACTGTGCTAAATGTCAAATTTGAACTATTTCATCTTGACACAATTTCTTACATAGAGCAATGTGTCAAGCCCTCTGAGTATAATGAAAAAAATAAATAAATTATATAAGATAAAAAATTTAATAATAGAATACCAAATAATGTGTCTGAATAGAAGTAGGACACAAATTCTAAAAAATAAATAAAAAAAAGTTTAAAAAGTTACCTGTAATGCACAGTGGTGGACTGGCAATATTTATTTACAAACCCTGAACATCTTAAATTAGAAAAAGCATTGGCAGCAGTATTACAATATTTTAAACATACAATGACAAAATTTCAAGACCAACGAAAGAAAAACAGCACCATCATTCACCTGTTCCATAACCATCTATTGGTACAGAAAAGACAAACAACAAATTGCAGCATGACTGAAATATACAGTATTATCTGTTGGGATGGTCAAACCAATTCACAAAATAAAATGTAATGCTATCTGGCCATAAAAAAGCACTCATAAAGTTTATTCCATTTCATTTTTTAATTGTACTTTTATCACATCATTTTTATGTATCTTTTTCATATTTATTATTATTATTATATTCTATATTAAAGTAATTCATATTAAATTCATTCTTGATATTGTCGTGCGCGCAGCTATTTCGTTTATGCGTTGGCCTATGTGGATGCGTGGGAGGAATGAGCCACGACAAGATGATCTTCTACGTAGAGTTTACTTAACTTCTTGAACAACGTAGTTACACAGTTCACTCACCAACAGTACAATTGGCATAAACACAGTCTATATGTCAACGTTCTCGCTGATCGGTGGTCTTGCTTGGGCACAGAACGGCAGCTTTCCCGACCGTGCGATGAGCATGTGAGCAACCTCTATTATCGACTCTACATACAGACGTAACTAAACAGCCAATAGGAATAGGAACAGAACAAACACAGTGGATAAGCTTAAAGGGATCATACTCTCTTTACTACAATATTTTCAATCTTCTTCATTCATTCCAGGGCCGGCCCAAGCCTTTATGGGGCCCTAAGCAGAATTTTATTTGGGGGCCCCTCGGTGCTGCCAATATGACTGGTTATTGTCAAAGCTTGATTATTCACACCCTATACATCTAACACAACCATTATCAGTTTTGTTTGTTGCTTACATCATACCATTGTCTGTCTGCATGTTTTTAACCTACTGTGATTTTTAATTGTAACAGTTGCAAACTTACAACAGTGGTCAGGTGTTAATTTTCACTTTAATATTCAAAGTCTTAGGCCCGGTTTCACAGACAGGACTTAGACTAAACCAGGACTAAGCCATAGTTCAATTAGGACATTTAAGTCATTTTTATAAACATGCCTTAGAAAAAAGCATTACTGGTGTTCATCTTAAGACAAAACAAAGGCACTGACATGTTTTAAGATCAGTCAGTGCAAGTTTCTTTCAGTTGAAACAGCTCAGATTTACATTTTAGTCTAGGACTAGGCTTAATCCTTGTCTGTGAAACAAGAAACCGGGGGTTAAAGTATTAAGTGACATACTTCATGTGCTGAAAAGTCACTAAATAAACCAGCAGACCAGGGATGCATTTCCCAAAATTAATTATGGTCGCAAGTTCTGTCGTTACAAATAGAGTTCAATGGAAATAATGACCATAGTTAGCTAACAATGGTTTTGAGAAACAAAGTTCTGATTTGTGCCACAAAACCCCCATGTTGAATTTGCCCCCCCTTCCACCCCCAAAACGCGATCGATTTTAACTTTGACATGCCACGCTTTTGACCCCAATAGACGAGCTCTGAAAAATAAAAGAAAAAGAAAGACGCGCTCTGTGCTTTTCATATTTCATAACTGTTCAGTATTTTCAACCAAATACACTTTATTTTAAATACACTTCAGTTACGTAAAAAAAAAAGACATTTAGTTTGTTAAACAGGCTACACGCTGATTTCTATGGAAAGCGGCAATAACAATCCTTTCAGTTAACGAACAACATATTTTATTCCTATCAAATACTCATTGTGTAGGTTACTATAAGATTTACTCTGTTTTTCTCCCAGATAACTGACCGCTTACTTTCATGTATTTCGGGAGATATAGGTGAATTTACGTGATGTTAATCTGACAGATCCACACGGCAGCGTCCGGCACATATTATCAACATGATCATTATTGTGCTTGCATGACACGTCGCTATGGAAATAAAAAAATGATATGTATAGAATATTTAATTATTTAATATTGCACTCTTGTATAATTCCCACTGCCCATTGACATATATCACAAATATAAAATAAAATGAACGGTCATTTCATGTAGACTACTCTTGGGGGCCCTAAGCAGCCATAGTTCGCTTATGCCTTGGGCCGGCTGATTCATTCTTGTATTTATTAGGCCTATTGTCCACATTTAAAGTGCAACTGTTTTGCCATTACTAGTGTAAGTATTTGTTTGTCATGCAGGCTTTGATACTGGACTAACTTTGCCCAGTATATGGATTTTTTTATGCTACGTTGAAGGTCAGGCTCAGAGAGAGCAGAACACTGTCAACGATTCTACTTGAAATTCTTCCTGCATTCCACTTGTACCTTGGGTATGTTGACTGTAGTGACCCTTACAGAGCAAAATCAAAGTCTTGATTTATTTTATAAGAGCACTTTCATGTTTGTTCACATCCGATTTACATAGATTTTTTTAATTTTTTTATGGAGTGTATTTGGGATGATGGAATCCTTATGAGTTTTACGTGATAGTTCACCCAAATATGAAAATTGTTCTTTTATGTTTCACAGAATAAAGAAAAAACGATAATAAGATGAAATGTAATAAACACCAGTTTTTTTCCTTTTAAAAAACCCTTTTCTTTGCATAAGTACAGAGGGTATTGACCATGAAAGATGTAGTCTGTTTGTTGGAAATTACTCATTCTTATTTGATGAGCCAATTTAGTCATTTCTCATGAGCATGGATATTGGTAATTGGTTTCCTAAAATGGGCAACATGATAAGGATGCAGTTTCAGTTCTTCTGTCATTGCCACTGGGAAAACAAATTTATCATCCAAGGCGAAGTAACCATTACTTTGTTCTGCTCGAGAAATGTGCCTCTACAAAGTCAATTTAATTTTAAAGGTTCAGTCTGTTTTAGTAGAAACTAAAAGCTTTGTTTTCTTCAAGAAATGATGGGGAAACATGGTGCATGAGAGAACATAATATGCATTCAAGCGTGTAATGTGCCCAAAACTGGTAGCTTCTTCTGTCTTTCACTGTTCACTGCGTATTGAATGTTTGCTATACACATAAAGAGTGAGCAGAAATGAGTGTATTCAGACTATTTAGAAAAAGAAAAAAAGATCAGAATCTGATGCACCAAAAAATTTGATATTTCCTGCCTGTCTGAACAAAGCCTTAGACACTGAGACATGCTGTTTACTCAAGGGGGCAGATATTTTGCTTGACTCAAAGAGACTAGTTAAGATAAAACATGCTACATTGTGGATCAGGGTGATTTGTTTCATTATGTTCAATTCCTGTGGAAGCACAGGTTAACAGACATGGGGAGAGGGTTCGCACGTTGCCACCTCTGGTAGATTCCTTTATACACAGTGATGTTGATTCAGACGGAAGAGATAATGCCAGGAAAGTGAATATTCTACCAGTGTCTCAAAGGAAAGAGACAGCATTAGAGCTTCTTAAAGGGACAAGGACAAATCATTGCATCACTTGCTCACCAGTGGATCCTCTGCAGTGAATGGTTGGCATCAGAATAAAAGTCCAAACAGCTGATAAAAGCATAACAATAATCCACAAGTAATCCACACCACTTCAGTCCATCAATTAACACAAAAAGCAAAAAAAAAAAAGTTTTTAAGAAACAAATCCATCAAGGTGTTTTAGCTTTAAATCATAATAATGCATCATGCAGTGAAAAAGTCCATCCCCTGTGGTCCTCTCACAAAAATATTAATTTTTAACTCTTTTTCGCTTGTAAACAATATTCAGTCAAGCAATGTTATGGATAGAGGACTCGTATTTTAGCTTGAAGCAAAGTATGGAAGTAAAAAAGTCTCTGGATTTGTTGACAAACATGCAGCTTTTCAGTTCATAAAATTTTATTTGATGGATTGGAGTCGTGTGGATTATTTGTGGAATGACTGGGATGATTTGACAGCATTTATTCACAACAGAGGATCCATGGGTGAGAAAGTGATGCAATCTACAGACTGGATGGCCTGGAGGTGAGTACATTTTCAGCAAATTTTCAGTTTTGAGATAAATATTCCTTGAAATTGCTGAAAATCTTTTCCTCCACAGAAAACACAATGACATTCTATACCTATAACTGAACTTGCAGTGCCGGTTTCAATATACTAGATGGAAACTGAAAATTAAGAGTTGAAGGGGGAATATTTTAGGGAAAACAATAAAAAAGATCTCATTCAGTCGTGTCTCATTCACAATTAGGTAAGTTAGAGCATCACGATCAGATACAACCACTGATGGCGTGCACAAATTTATCAAATAATTTACCAAATAATCTAGATTTATCCAAATCCAGTTTTTATTTATTTATTTATTTTTTATTGGAAATGTTCCACCTGTATTTGAGAGGACAGATAATGTTTCCTCCAAAAAGTCTAATATGTCTCTCAGAATCGTTAAATAATGAATAACATGCTATAGCTAAAATAAAGCAATCTATTTTTACCCACAATAGCAAATCCTTCAGCAGTCACTGGTGCAGTGTTAATTTAAAGATGCCTTTGTGGTTTTAAATGTTTCTGCTGGCTTCTTTTCATCTCCAGCTTCCCTACACTTATTTGTTTATTAAATCCAGCTTTAATTTCCTGCCTAAGGCTTTGCTCACCCATCCAGTAAGACTCTGCAGCCATCCAGACATGTTAAGGAACAGCTGTCTGCAGAAAAACAAACTGCCCCTGGAAAAATCCTCATGCCAAAGCCACTTACCCTCATCTGCGAGTCTAGACACGGAGCTGTAACTCAGAGGATGCAGGAATCGGCATTGCCATCCAAGAGTGAATGCCCATATGCCATTCTATAATCTGCATGGAGATGGAAGAGCTGGCAAGTGCTACCTCATTTTTCACGGAACTTGGTGGTTCCCTGTTAAGAACATCAACATACATAAATTGCACATGGGATGACAAATACATTAAGGAGAGGAGAATATAAACTACCATAAATTGTATTTTGCTAATAAAAGACAAAGTGAACTCCAGCTGCACTGTAAAAAAATAAAATAACAAAAAAACTATTGGCAGCTCATTACACATGACATTATCCATTGATATGATGGACATTTCTGTTAACTCTAAAACACAATGCAATGAAATGCAAAATTCAAAATACTGGTAAAACACCAGTAAAAAATAAATACGGAAAAAATCCTTCAACTTATACAGTATCTTGTGCCCTATTTTTACAGATTTTTTTTGTTTGTTTGTTTTTGAGTGTAGATTTAAACAGTAGTTAGGAACATATTCAAACAAACAATACAAAAAATAGCATTAAAATCTGATATTATATTAGGTGGCTAAATAAATCAATGTAATTATGGTAAACTTGATTCATTTAATGAATGATCAGAGTACAAGCGGACTAAAAGAAGTAAGTTTCATTTGAATTGATTTTCCTCCGCATCAATAATTTTCATATTCATGAGGTCAATGCATGCATTAACAAATTATATTTATTACATGGCTCTCTAGAATATTTGATTCTGATTGGTCAATCACGACATTCCGATGTGTATTTTTCCCTGATAACAACTGGTAGAACTAATAACATAGACTCATCCACAAGCCATCTTGACCGTTAGTAATTAAATGCTTAATGTATCACTCCACAGACCAATGCTTCGTGCCTAATTATTTACTTTTGTGCAAGCCGTGTAAAAAATGGCATAATGCACATCCAGTCGGTTGTTATCACAAAATAAAGCCCTTCACTCTTGTACAGTCTGATAAGCCTGTCGGGATTTATTCTGCGATAACAACAGGCTGGATGTACATTATCCCTTAATTATTAAATGGCTTTGTGGAATACTTGATTCTGATTGGTCAGTCATGACATTCAGAGGTATGTTATTCCTCGATAACGACTGGTAAAAGCTGATAACGCAGGCTCATTCGGGTAATTGAAGTCGGTGCTATATGCTTGCTAGGAAGAGTTTTTCTTTATGGAAGCTTTATGTTTAATTAGCTAAAAAAATATTAAATCTCAGATCAATATTATGTGTACAATTATTTAATTAGGTCATCCTGGTATCGTGCGTATACAAACGCAGCTGCTGCCATTTTGCAATTATTGGTTTGTGCACTGTTGTTTTTTTGCTGTACTGTCTCCCTAGTTTGAACTTGCCACTTGCTAGCAACTGCTTTCATCACGGAAGCTTTGCTTTCAAATATTTCAACTCAAATCAATATTTTGTGTCTAATATCGTGGCAAGTAGCCACGTAATAAGCACTCCGCTTTGTGTCAGCTTTTCTAGCTTTTTGCGTCCATAGTTATCAAACAATGCTTTTGGGAAATGCACCCCAGAGCAGTTGAAAACAAACACTGGCCACGGAAGAGAGGAATGGGGTGAGCGGCAGCTCATTATCATTTAAAGAGACATGCACTGAAACAGGTCACTATGAACAGAGCTGTTTTTGACAAGGTAAAATAGGAGTTGTTTTACACGACCACTGGGGAATTTTAACCAAAGTATGTTATAGACATTTAATAAAGAAAAAACATCCCTTTTGTTTTACCAGTGTTCAAGGTGAGACGGGATTGCTCTAACCACTGTGTAATCACTGTTTAATAGAAGTAGTTTCTATTGAGTGTGTTCGTGACGGTGATTAGTTACATTGTTCCGATATTAGATGGCAACAAAAAACTGTTTTTAAAAAGTGAGTCAGCAGTAAAGGCTTTTATATTTAAGGATACTGAAACAGGTTTGTAAACAGGGATATCATTTGTCCTTTGAACAACATCTTGTAAGACGCAGCTAACAAAAGCACTATAAGCAGCACTGTCATTGGATATCACACTTAACAGATTAAAGGATAGTGCGACAAAGATATCGCTTTCCTCAGTAAACATTGAAACTAATGTTTTATTGTGAATATGATATTGAGCTGATGAATGAATGCTGTATCAGATGCAGGTAATCACATTCACTCACTTCATCTCTCTCTCATAATACTCTACATACTGTAACATCCCTTTCAATACAGTAATACAATAAGCTTTCAATGATGCAACTGAACGTTCCTTCATTGCTAGTTCTAAAGTGATATTTTCAAATTTGTGAAGGAGGCTTGCGCTTAGCTGTTAAATTGTTAAGCTTTTTGTCATGTAACACACAGCAATCACAATAGCACTCATGTTTTATTTTTTATTTTTTGCTTTTTATTCAATTCACATTCCCGAACACATTAACCAAATCATGAAATATCTTGATTCTTACCTTTATAGATTATGATGGTCAAAGTAGCCTAATAATGTAGTATATTAACTATACATAAAAACCTGTCTGTTTACTTAAGTAACAGATATGGGTGTCATGCCATAACATTTTTAATATGGCTGACTTTATATTTAATGTGAATATTAAAAACATTGTAAGTTAGGCTGCTTATCATAACACTTTCATTGTACAGAAAGAGAGCAACGAACATTTACATTATCAAAGAACATTTTCACTGACAGTCTAGAGTTCAAGCACTCTCAAAAACTCCCATTAAAATCACTGAAGCTGTTTACACAGTGAAATTAACATCTTACAGATTCATGTACACATCTGCACTTTGTTGTTTCTAATGAGAGAGTTCGCCAGTCAGCCAGCGAGTGAAGAAAACACTGACATTTTAGCGATGACTCATCTGAACACCTATGATTGGTCATTGCATTCATAAGCTCAACCGCATCGTGTGTGTGATTGGTTATAATGCGTAAAAACGTCTCTGACTCAGCGCCAGCCAGCGAACACAGATTTGAATTTAGCAGCTGATGATATGACACGCTGAACGATTTAATCACGCTGGTGTGATTGTATCAAATATAGAAAATATTATTCGGCTATTTTTTGTCTTTGGAAGCCGAAATCAAAATCCACTTGGCTCAAAAATCTGAGGGGGCACAGGCCCCCTCACTTTGAATGGGCATGACGCCTCTGACTGCAGTGCTGGTCATTCTGACATCTTTATTACTCATTTGTCCTTTCGCCTCTTTTTCCCCAGAGCTGATTTGACATTAAACAGTGCTTTCTAGTGGTTCGCCTGATGACAGTAACATATTGCACCTTTCTCAGATAATACTCATGGCTCATTTCATTTTGTTCCAATTATCGGGTAACACCAGACTTTCAATTTAAGGTTAATATCCATTAATAATTACAAAGTTTCAGTTAGAAAGGTTGGATAGAACCTAGTGCCAAACTCAGAGATTCATCTGGACACATTTCAGATGCTGGATTCGGTTTACATTTCCCAGGCAATCCTCCACACCCCCCCATCCGCAAACCTTTTTTTCTTTCTTTCTCTCTAAGCCAATGTGACCAAGTGACCATAATAGAACTGCAGCTTCCCACATGCCAATTTATTGCTCCACTTGCATACCTGCATGGAGAGCTGTCAGCAAAGCAGTAATTTGTTGCATTTATGTCTGACGAACTGGACGGCAAAACAACATGTAAAAAAAAATAAGTCAAGATGGAAAGTGAGCTATTGACTAGCTTTGATAAACTCATGTGTAAAAGTGTTTAAGTAAGTATGTACTTTGAATCAGGGAGATTTGAATCACCTTTGTAAAAGAAAATATTAAAAAAATTGCATTTGTGTCTAGTTTTGGTCAATTCAATCCTGTCCCACACCTTTCCCACATTATTTGCTTTAAACTGACAAATCTGTCATCATTCCCACTCGCGTTGCTCCAGATTCCATCTGTGTCATATCATCAATGGATTACTGGCATTTGCTCCCACCTTTCTTACAGTCTGACCTGATCCACCTGATGCCACATGGTCATGGATGATTCTTAACCTGCTGTTTTATTATTCAAGCTATGCAGTGCTCTTGGCTGAAATTATACAATTAGTCACATTACTTTTTTGCCCTATATCTCAAGCCTATTATAATGAGTCACAAAGAACAATTCCTCTAAAAAGGTTGAAAATATATTCAAGCTTAAAACATAAAAAAATAACTAGCCATTTTGGTTAAGTAGTTTGTGATAATACACTGCTGAAAAAAAAAACAAGTGTGTGTAGTAGGTACACTCCAAAAATTAATTCTTTAAAAACTAAATTTAATTGAGGGGCAGGATTTTCATCCAATAAATATGTGTAGCCCCAACTCATAAAAAAACAAATTAATGCGATGAAATGTAGTTGAGTTGGGCCAACTCAATTTGATAAAATGTAGTTTAAATGAAATTGATAGGCATATTGTTAGGCATAGCATAATATGGTATTGTTGCTTTTACATGCCCATAACTGTCTTTTTTTTTTTTTTTTTTTTTTTTTTATCAACTAATAACTTTGCTTCCTGTTGGCAGGTCCTCAACCCAAGCACATGCTCTATGCTTTACCACAATGGTAACCCCACAAAACACTAACATACCAGAAACTCTTTTAAATACAAACATAAAAGAGCGTTAAACATTAACAAGTCTCACAATTTTATCATCTAAATAAAAACATGCCTAAAATAACATTTTATTTCAAGATTTACTCTCCTTATCCAGCCCTGTGCAAAGCATGATGGGAAGGGGAAATCCACTCCCTAGTTACACAAGTAAAATCATTTATGTTCTTTCAAAATGAAAATATTGAGTTGAGCCAAAACGCAACTATTTCAAGTCAGTTTAACACAATGCAATTGTATAAATGGGAAACCAAACATAATGGTATTAAATGAAATATATATTTTTTTTAAATAAACTGAACAGTGTTGGAGAATAATTTTTTTGAGTGTAAATGGGGATATGATGTCAGGGTGATGGATGAAAGAGCTAGACCAGAATAGAAATACAGTTGTGTTAAAAGCTCTTGACATATATGGAGCTTCCTGTGTGTTAAGAGGTAGTCACACTAGAATTAAAGCATGCAAAATTACCTGCAGTAAATATGGTCAACTGGATGTTATGTCACACTAAATGGATTTTGTTTTGTTTAAAGCTCTTAAGCTACTACTCAAATGGATGGTATTGTACTTACTGTTTTGAGGGAGCACTAGAGAAAAAAATAAATAAAAAAATGTTTTTGTCAGGCTTTCATTGGTAAAATAAAAACATTAAAATGTGAGGAAAAAACAATTATGATTTTAAAGTGAGCCATGACAGGTAAAAAGCAACTTTTTGTTTGTATTCTTCTGCGACAGAGGAGGCAAATTAAAGTTACAATGAACAATTTCATAAACTATATTCTTTGAAACTTGGCATATACTGACTGAGAAACAATTAATAAATTGAAATATAGCACATTCATTGTTTACTTATTCTGAAGTTAGAGCACACATAATCCTCTTTTTGATCTTATGGTTTGAAGTTTCCTGCATGTGCAAACATATGCATCCTGTTCATGTAGTTTGTACAAGAACTAGCCTTTCTGGCAGCGTAGCTTTTCCTAAGGGAGGATGAGCTCAAAACGCCTCGGAGCATTTTGGTTGTTTATTTGCATGCATGTTTGAGAGTTTGCAACAAAGTGAATTTCAAACTTCTCATTTTCTTGTGGTTGGGTCGCATTTTATCCAGAAAAACAATCAGTATTCATTGTCTCTTCATGTAGGTAAATTACAACAACTGCAAGGGGCATGTAATCATCTCTGATTAGGACATGCTGACGGAGTGTCAGTCACCCATTTGGACTGAAACGTTCATTAGGAATCCCATTATAGAAGTCATTATACAATCACACAGACATTCCCAAAGGATCCATAAATGAACCCAAAACTTACATCGGGGGTCATGGAAGATTCGGAAACAGATGCGCATAGACCTTCTTGCATCAGATTAGAAAAACACATCATATGACGGTGCAACAGAAATCATAAACTGTATTTTCTCCACAACAGTTTCATACAAATGTCATTTCACTTGTCTGGCAATGCACCTAACATTTATTGTTTCGGAAAGACATTGATTAGCTTGATAATTACCTTTTGTTTTTGTGGGTATGTTTGCTATAATCATTGGAACAGTGCAAACATGTTCATGATTCATGCACGGGAAGGCAATGGAAAGTAATCAAGTCAAGTCAAGTCAAGTCAAGTCTGCTTTATTGTCAATTCTTCCACATGTACGGCACATACATACAGAGAATTGAAATTGCGTTACTCTCAGACCCTTGGTGCATACAGTTAACATTTAAGACACTGGCAGTAGATGTTCAAATATGGATAAATACAGTTTAAACATATGTACATAGAACTATACAGATATACAAATGACGGCATTTGTAGAAAAATAAAGAAAGAGATAGATAAAGTGGCATAAGGCACATGGCAGATAGAGTGCAAGCCAGTTAAATAAAACAAAACTGGGCAGATATATGTGTATATGTATAGAGTGAATATATATAGTGCAAATGTTCATAGTGTTATGTTTATTGCATTCACATTATGAGCATGACGTCTACCTCATCATTGGTGTTTTTATACCCTGCATTAAGATAACAATAAAAAACCAAAGGGGCGTCAGAAAGATTTGTAGATTGTTGTGTTCGGGACGCTGACGCAATTTTATGAGTCACGGTCACATCTAAATTCAGTCTACAGGAATGTCTCGGAGACAAGAAGGGAAATGCATTCATAATAGAGTACATCAATTTTAGCACACATTTGTTTAACATATTCTGCGAGCGCCGATGTCACGACACAAGATTAATGAAGTAATACAGTGCTTTTCCACTGAGCGGGAGTCCTGATGGCCTGCTGAATTATACGCAGGGTGCTGTTTGCCACAGGAAATGTGTCCTATGTGGATTGTCCTCTCACTTCTCAGTCTCAGCGGAGCTGTCTCACCTGCCTCATGAGTATTGTGAGCACATGAATGCGCAATATTACCTCGTAATGCAACAATAAACAGGACTTGATGTGTAATTCAAGGGTTGTAAGATACTTTATCACTCTATAGGATTGTGATGGGCAGTAGACAGGGCCGTGACAAGCATCAAGCAAGGCCCAGGGCCAAGTTAAGTAAAGTAAAGTCGTGACGTATTGTCAAGTATGGTGACCCATACTCAAAATTGGTGCTCTGCGTTTAACCCATCCAAGTGCACACACACAGCAGTGAGTAGTGAACAAATGCACACACACACACACACACACACACACACACACACCGTGAACACACACCCGGAGCAGTGGGCAGCCATGCTGCGGCGCCCGGGGAGCAGTTGGGGGTTCGGTGCCTTGCTCAAGGGCACCTCAGTCGTGGTATTGAGGGTGGAGAGAGCGCTGGACATTCCCTCCCCCCACCTACAATTCCTGCCGGCCGGGGGCTCGAACTCGCAACCTTTCGATTACGAGTCCGACTCTCTAACCATTAGGCCACGACTTCCCCAAAGTTAGGCACTAGTTGGGCAAAAATGTAAAAATGTAATGCCGGTCGTAACAGATAGCCTTGTGGGTAATGCGTCAACATGCAGTGCCATTACACTTTAGGCGCCAAGTGTTCGTGTCCCAACTCGCGAACCTTTCCTGATCCCATCCCCCCTCCGTGTCTCCCAATTTGCTTCCTGTCTCACTACCGTCCTATTAATAAAAAAGGCATAAATGCCAAAAATAAAACTTTAAAAAAAGTAGTGATGAAGAGGTGAAAAGTGTGAAAAATTCTGCTACAAATTGGGTATTTCAAAATCAGAATGAATAGAATATTGGTGATGACTGGAGAGAGTATCGATATTAACATGGATGACGTCAATCAGGATTATATATATATATTTTTATATATTTATTTTTTTGCCCTCCTGGTCATGTAAATAATGAGGATTGTCTGTAATACAGGTTAAATTTGCAGCTCTGCAATGATAAAGTTATTCTTTTTATGCATTTAAAAAAAATATGTATGATATTTCTTTACTATGCTGTTTACATTAACGCAATATCAATAGACATTGATGGTGTACATATCCCCAATATTAATATTCTCGATGCTGCTTGATCTGCTGTACTGTATCACTTTGTATGTTTTTACAATAACAAAACATAAAAAGTCCACTTTAGTGTGTGAATTCCAGCATGATACAGTTTTAAAGGTAAAAGAGGTCAAGGTAAGATGTAGGCTATAGTTAAATAAGTCTGTTTTACAATATAAATGTAGGCAAATAGTAATCCAGTGCTACAAACTACTCAACTTTTATTGTCAAATGTTTCCATTTTGAATTGAAAATATAGCCTACACATTATTTACGTGATTCATGTAATCAGTATTTGAATGTGATGAGACAAGAATCATTAAAGAAGCTGTTTTCGGCATATTAATCATATGATTAAGAGTGAATGTGTGCTATTTTAAAATAAAAGCATAAATTGCAAATAGTTAAGATGCATTACAATATGTTTACTATTTTTCTTTATTCCCTTAAATCTCTTTAATATCCAGGTCTTAGGTCAAATTTCGCAAAACCCCATGTAGTCATGCACTTCACATAGCCAGTGACACGGTTCTGACAGTAGGCAAATTCTTCCAGAATATTTGCATTCCATATGGAATTACGAAGAATGATTTGTATGTGCTGATTGTATTGTTTATTTGCACGTTATCTGCAAGGTTCATCAAACTATCCACTATAAACTTATGTAAAAAAGTTGCAAAAAACAAAAGAATTGTCTCAGAGCAAATTGAAAGATGATGGCATCTTGCTCCTAGTCCCTTAAGAGCTCCAAACGTCTCAACTAGCTATGATTGCTGTTGAACAACATATCAATTGTTGGACTTGCCCAGGATTTTGCCATATTCTATCCTCCATAGTTAGTGCCAGCAGCAATATTGGTCAAGACCAATTTTCTGTCATGTTTCCCAGGTATCCCTTTGCCATTTGACTGCAGGAAATTCAACAGAGTGTGATGCTGGATTGAATGTTGATGCCGTTGCCTCTGCAGTAGTAAAACTGAGGAGAGGACTGTCCTAAATGTGATAACCAAAGTCGATTCCTCTATTGATCGCTGAACGTTTACGACCTAAGGGAGCAGAAAGCCAAGTCATGAGGAAATCCGGGGTCCACAAATTGCAATAACTGTTATGTCGCTTTATTTCTCATAATCACTCTTTCGATTTCTCTCTTTTTACTGTCTGTACCCCTTGATCTGTGAATACATCTTGCTGTTTGTTAAGCTTGCAATGTACTATTCACCACACATCACTATATACAATGGGGTCTACCATTAAAAATGCTTATATTTGCACTATTCTAATTGAATAGATTATATTTAAAGTATATTATCTGAATAATTATTTGTAAAACATTTAACATTTTTCACAATGGATGGTTCTCATGCTCAATGTCCCAAATTTACTTGCATATTCTAAAATATTTCTTAAAATATTTCTTTGTTTAATGAATAAGTCACAACATTTCTTGGTTTTACGTCTTTCAAAACAATACTGTAGTAATAGTGAATAAGGCTTAGTAAAGTCTATTGTTTTTTTCACCTCGTCCTTTTATTTTCCTCCACTAAGGAACACAAAAGCTGTCTCAGTGCTGTTGTAATTTTTGCAGCAGTAATTTGTTTTAGAATGCTGTGGTGTCATCGTCCCCCTCGGTAAATGACACATTATAGTGTGACTACCTGTGGAGGCTGGTGACCCTGCAAACAAATTACGCACATGAATACCTCACTTACACGTCAGCACATTTCCAAATCCCCTTCTTGTTTTTTTGGAATTTTAAGTCCACATAAATGTATATTCTTAAATGCTGTTTAATTTGATGTTTACATCGTTACATTGTTGCATATCGTAGGGTTAAAGGCACATAAAAAACATTTTTTTAACTATTAACAACAAACTAATAATATACTATTTATTAAAATCTAACTACTAGAAGTCACATTAATGATTTATTTCAACCATTATATAGAGTCAGGTCCATATATATTTGGACACATGCACAAGTTTTTTTTTTTTTTTTAACTGCTGACCAAAACATATTCAAGTTACAGTTATATGATGAATATGGGCTTGAGGTTCACTTTAAGCGTTAATTTGAGGATATTCTCATAAAAATTGGAGGAAAGGTTTAGGAATTACAGCTCTTTAATATGTACCTTTCCCCCTTTTTCAAGGGACCATAAGTAATTGGACAGTTGACTCAAACGCCATTCCATGGACAGATGTGGGCTATTCTTCATTATTTCTTAAGCAGGTAAAAGGTCTGGAGTTGATTCTAAGTGTGCCATTTGCATTTGGAAGTTGATGCTGTGAACCCAGATCATGTGGTCAAAGGATCTCTCTATACAAGTGAAACAGACAATTGTTGGGCTTCAAAAGAAAATCCATCAGAGAGATTACCAGGAACATTAGGAGTGGCCAAATCAACAGTTTGGTACATTCTGAGAAAAAAAAAGAAAAAAAAAAAGACTGCACTGGTGAGCTCAACAACATAAAAAGGCCTGGACGTCCATGGAGGACAACAGCGGTGGCTGATCGGAGGATCCTCTCCATGGTAAAGAGAAACCCTTTCACAACATCTATCCAAAAGAAGAACACTCTCCAGGAGATTAGTGTGTCACTGTTAAAGTCTACAATCAAGAGAAGACTTCACCAGAGCAAATACAGAGGGTTCACCACAAGGTGCAAACAAGCCCAGATTAGACAGCTGAATTTAAGGTCAACCTGTACCAGATTGACAGGAAGAAAACATACGAAGAAGGCTTGGAACAGCTCATGATCCAAAGCATACAACATCATCTGTGTATCATGGTAGAACAGTGTGATGGCAAGAACATGCATGGCTTCCAGTGGCACTGGGTTACTGTTTATTGATGATGTCACAGAAGACAGAAGCTGCCGGAAGAATTCGGAAGTGTATAAGGATATACTCTCTGCCCAGATTTAGCCAAATGGAGCAAAGTTGATTGGGCAGCGCGTCATAGTACAAATGAAACCAAAACATACAGCAAAAGCAACCCAGGAGTTTTTGAAGGTAAAAAAGTGGATTATTCTGCAAAGGCCAAGTCAATCTCCTGATCTCAACCCGATTGAGCATGCATTTCACTTCCTGAAGACAAAACTAAAAGTAGAAAGACCCACAAACAAACAACAACTGAAGTCAGCTGCAGTAAAGGCCTGGCAAAGCATCACAAAGGAGGAAACCAAGTCTCTGGTCATGTCCATGAGTTCCAGACTTAAGGCAGTCATTGCCTGTGAGGGATTTCCAACAAAATATTAAAAATGAACATTTTATTTAAAATTACATTTGTGGAGGTTGGGGGGGGGGGGGGGGGGGGGTCTGTGTATAAAAATGTTTGTAATTCCCAGGTATGTTATGTTATATTTTAGTTCAGCCCCTTGAATTAAAGCTTAAAGTCTGCACTTCAATCACATCTTGATTGTCTTATTCTCCATCTTTTTTTTCTCTTTCTAGAAACATTGAAAACGATGACCCAAAACCTTCAAAAGTTTGTGTACATAAACATATTGGCACACAGGTTTGAAAAACTTCATTTGTCAGGGTCACAGCAGGGACAAATCAGCAATGAGCAATTAAAGTAATTAATCAAAAAGCAGCTACAGTATGGCTTTTGTAAGCCATTAAATGTAGCATCATACAAGAACAATGTCATAGTGGGGCATGCAAGTGAGTAAATGATAGTATTTTCATATATGGCTGAAGTTTCACTTTAAAAAGGCATGTTTTGAAGTAGACTGCTGTATGTCCTCTTCCATGAGTCTGTGTCTACCTGTTTACATGAATGATGGCACTGTGAGCTGCTGTAAGAATGCATTATTGAAGGGGGTCTGCTGGGGCTGTCTCCCCTCTGCTAAGAGCTTTGAGTAGGGCTTTGATGTGCAGGGTCGGGGTGCCAGATTGTGGAGCTGCCCATCACTAGACATATGGGAATGGAGCCAGCCAAAGGGGACAGATGGAGATAGAGTGGAAAGAAGGAGGTAGATGGGGGTGAGAGAGGAAAGGTGCGGTGCATGGTTTGGGAATGCAAGGGTATATATAGCACTTTGGAGAGCAGGAAGGGTCTTTCAGGAGGTGCTAAGGTGGAAAATGTGCGCAACAATGAAAAAAAAAATGCCATGGAGAAAATAATATTGGCAACTGCACTTAGGGATACAATAGGGCAGGATTTAACCTGGTGATTAGTAGTAGTCCAGTGGTTTTGAATAATTAAGTTAATGAAAGGACTTCATCACCTTCTATGCAAATAAAACACTTTGTCTCCATCATGTCTTTGAGCCAGGCTTTTAACCCGACTCCTTTCCTTCAGGATGACTATCATCACAATTGTAATTAGAGGTGCTTTAGATGGAAAAGAGTCTGTTAAATCTACTCAAAGTATCTAAGTAAATGAAGTTTCTAACAAACTTTTAGAAAATTCATCTCCCATATGCAATGACAAGGGCTCAATTCCAGCCAGAGTGAAGGTCCTTCTGGTTTTATTTTTCTCCTGAAACACTATATACAGGTACAGTAGCAACAAACACATTTTCAGAATACAAGATGTAATTACATGCAATGTGTAAAGGTTAATTTTGAGCTAATTCAATCTAAAATGGAAGCATAGGGTCAGTAAAACATTTTAATGTTTTTGAGAGAGTTATGAACAGCAAGACTGCATTTTTGTGAAACAATGTTGTAAAATATTATTACAATACAAAATATTTTATATTTGATTATGGCTTAAAATGTATAGATATTTGTTATGGATATGTTTTATTCCTGTGGTGGCAAAGCTCATTTTTCATCAGTCATTTCGTCAGTCTTCTGTGTTACCTGATCCTTCAGAAATAATTCAAATATAATAATAATAATAATAATAATAATTGTGAGACAAATTGATTGATTGAAAATATAAATGAATAAATTGAGACCTTTTTTTTTACATTCTACACTTTTTTACATTCTACACTATTATATACATTATATATTATATATCACAAAAGACTGGTTTGTGGTTTTCAGTTTTGTTCAATGTGACAGGTTTCAACTATTCAATAACTGAAATGTATTTGGGAAAATAAGGGCTAAAGGGACTCACCCTTGTTTTAAAAAATGCAAATTCCTGTATACTGCACCAAACTGTTGTGAGGGTAAATGGACGTTGATTGCTCCAATCACAGGGGAAATTAGTTTGTGAAATATGCCTGCACAAACATTGAAGCTCAAAGATATACACCATTCCAAAAGCCATTAAGTACTGGGAGTAAATCAAGAAACATTGAGTCCCAGGTAGCTGAAATCTGGGTGAAATGTATATACAAAGTAAATATGCAAAGATTTAAGAAATACACAACTTCCAGCCCATTTAAGCTGTGTATCCTGCCATTCACAGGCGATATAGGCGATGTTCTGTCCCCCACAGCGCTTAGAAGAGCTCTCCACTTATCTGTCGCACATTCACTGCAGTTTTCTAGGACTATATCTGCTCTAACTTCTGTCCTCTCATTGAAAATTATTTGTGTCTAGGTAACTTATTCCACGCTGCTCCCTGTGATATACTTTTCTACCTCAAGGCTTCTTCTCCCACTATCTGTCTACACATGAACCCTCCAGGAAGAGAAAATGGTGAGGAAAGGAAGATATTCGGTTTGTAACCCCAGTCCATCCCTGGCCAAAAGTAAACACTTTAGTTACTTCCTTCTTAAAAAAAAAAACACTTCATGAAAATAATTATTCATCAGTACTATTAATATGATTTTAAAATGACATTTAATCAGTGAACTTTACTACGTACTGTGCCAACTAATCACACAATTATATGTTTTGAGTAATACATTAGTCATCGACAAACAGCAGACGCACAAATAACTAACGACAGAGAAGTTGCTAAAGGAGGAAGTTAAAAAGTAAAAAGTAAAGTAAAGTCGTGACCCATACTCGAAATTGGTGCTCTGCGTTTAACCCATCCAAGTGCACACACACAGCAGTGAGTAGTGAACAAATGCACACACACACACACCGTGAACACACACCCGGAGCAGTGGGCAGCCATGCTGCAGCGCCCGGGGAGCAGTTGGGGGTTCGGTGCCTTGCTCAAGGGCACCTCAGTCGTGGTATTGAGGGTGGAGAGAGCGCTGGACATTCACTCCCCCCACCTACAATCCCTGCTGGCCGGGGACTCGAACCCGCAACCTTTCGATTACGAGTCCGACTCTCTAACCATTAGGCCACGACTTCCCCCTTCGATATCTGTAAGATGGACTATAGCATGCTATAGATAATAACAATGTGATTCGTATGGATAGCTTTTCTAAGGAAAGTTAGTCTGCAAGTTAAGTACTGAATATTAAATTGTGTCACAGATTTTTCATGGAGCTGACATTTAAACCATTCAACTAAAATCAATGAGAGTGTAAGCTGGCATTCAAAGTAGACTATCTTTAACATCATCTGGGTGTTGTCATGGCTGTGGCTTTAATGATATGCAAATATGACATATTGAGCTTATGGCTTCATTTCCTCCTAGAGAGTTTCACCCTACCTCTACGAATGAATCACATGTAACACAACAGAACAGAAGATATCGATAGAGTTATTATCGTTAACTCAAACTATTTGTTAATTTAAATGAATACTAATAAAATAACAATTAATTTAATAAATATTGAAAATTAAAATGTATTTATGAAAAAAAAATTGCTTTGCTTGAATAAATATTAAATGGAAAAAAAGTAAACTAAATCGAAATTAGAAATATTGTCTTGGCAATTGGCAACTAACTGAAATAAGTTTAAGCCATACATTTACTAACTAGATAAATATAAATTAAAATTAAAACTGAAATAATACTGCAACAGTTAATACTAAAATAAATCTGCTTAGTTTACAGGCATGCTAATGTCCATTTGTTTTAATGTCCATTTGTCTTTTAAACTTCTGCTCTGGGTTTTGTTCAATAACCTATTATTTCCGACAGTCACCAACCGTAGCTTATATATTAGGTCTATTCGTGCAATCATGATTTAATAAAAGGTTCACATTTACATCTAAATCAAGCAATATCACACAAGCACTCTTGTAATAACTGAGCTTTGCTATTGTAAGCACGCGAGCCCACAGCTGTAGACTAAAAACGCCACTGCGAGTGTGATTGCTTTTATACATGAGCAGCATGCATAAGATATGAGTCTGCTCAGAGCATTTGTTGGCTGCGTCTTATAAGGTGTTGTTGAAAGTTAAAAAATCTTCCTGGCTTACAATCCTATTTCAGTATAAAAGTTACTGCTGATTCACTCACATGTCCCAATACTAAATACTATTATAAATATAAAATATAAAAAAAAACAGCCTGCACTCAGGACTATTATGCACGCATGAACCAGTGCTCTCTGCGTCACGCGTTTTGCGGGGTCTGTGCGTGCAGCATGTGCATAACGGTCCTGGGAGCAGGTTGTAGCCTACCGGTGGTGACAGAACAGACAGGTTGTCGATGAGTGACAGAGCAGAATAAGGATGGAGCAAAGTGAGGATGCACTGTCCTTGAATAACATTCAACTCAGTTTTGTTTATATTTTGTGGTTTTGTTTACGGTTTGTATATATTTTATATATAATTTTAATTTGAATTTTATATTTGCGGAATATAACCTCGCGTGAGCGGGACTAAAAAAACTGTCCCGCACAGACCTCTACATTAGATCTACCCAAAACGAATAATATCTTATGTTTAACCACTATAAAGAGATCAGAGCCAGTGGCAAATTCCAGAAGATCTGGCCGAGGGAGGTCTGCTCTCAGCGGGTTCATAAGCATTGAAAAACCGCTGACGACCTGGAGCTCACATCTCTGAAAACATTGAAGCAAATAATAATAATAAAAGTGTTATCTTTATTAACACACTGCATATTTGAAGTCTAAAAAAACCCACATTCTTGTCTAAAAAATTCTTAAAACTGCATTCCATGACACGAAAAAAAGTATTATTATAGTATTATTATTATTATATGCTGCAAGTGGAGTGATGCAAATAGTGAAACAGTTCGAGTGCTGTTATTACTAGAATATCAAACTCCTGGAAAAGTCTCTCAGCCAATCATATTCAAGGACCAGAAAGAACTGTTGTATAAAGTTCAGTAAAGCAAGAATATTGAGGAACTTACATTTAAGTAATTTACAGTGTTGTGTGATAAGTTGTGTATTTGTTTTTCCACCAACAATTTGTTTCTCCACCAAACAAAGTTGAATCAACACTTGCATGTCTCCAAACGAAACAGTAGAAATGTTTCATTCATTAAGGAATTGTGGTTGTTGAACGAATCAGTTGTCAATTATTTGCTGACTCACTCATACGGTCACTTGTTTCTGAATGATTCCGTATTTTTGAATGAATTTGAGTGAAAATCACTGACTCACTTTTATATAAAGTCACTTGTCGCCCTCTACATGTGTATGTAATATGCAGAAGGACTGGAACAGTGAAAATCTAATATATTTCTAGTTTCAGTAAAAGTACTTTGGCGTGATTGCTTTACATAATCTTGCTAAAGCAACAATACAATACATACACATACAGCAACAATATTACAGACAGTATACACTATAAAACGTTCAAACAAATATAAAAATCAGTTTATATTTAGAAATATTGCTCACACGTTTTTTCTTTCTGTTGGGGAAAAAAATGAGTAGATGTTGTGTGGAAAGGCCTTATTTGGAGATTGTTTTGAAAGTGTATTATGCTAATTACTAGCTGGACACACGCGCCCTCAACTTTAACCCTAGAGCTTATGCAGCTGCTGTGAACCTTAATCGAGCCTACTTGTGTAGAAAATGTGTAGTCAGTTTATTTTCAGTTAAAACACTGGTACATGTTGATCACAAGGTTAGAAGAGAGAATTTGTGGGTATCTCATTGCTTCCTGTATTTATTGCTTTAGTGGCCTTTGGAAAATCTATTAACGCAAAGGTGCTCCAAGGTTGAAGTAATATGGACCTATGGTCAGTTAGACCGGGTTGGGTCAGTACGCTTACCTTTTGTTATTCCTCAGTTTCTAGGGCAGGGACACAATAAGCGTTTGCTGCACTGCAGCAAATGCAACACACTAACTTTTGTTTTGTAGCCTATCTATCTATCTATCTATCTATCTATCTATCTATCTATCTATCTATCTATCTATCTATCTATCTATCTATGTTTAGTAACAGTTATTCACCTGTGCCATCATTTTCTTACAGACTTTAACGCTTTGTCTTTTCCATTTCCTGTTCTCGTCTTGACAATGTTGCCCTGGTGCTCTATTTGACTCCACCATTGGTAGCAGCCACATAGAGATAATGAGAAAAAGAAGAGGTCTTGACATCCCTCCAGGATGATGCCTGCCTCAATATTGTCTCCTCTTTGATGATACTATAGGGAAGGTTTTCACCCTCAGGGTGGAAATAAAGAGTCAGCCTATGTATTATGTAACAGTCTCATAAAGCTGCTAATATATACGTTTTGAGATTAACTTGGATTCATTGAACTGGATTATAGTGGTGGTATGCGATATTATTATATATATATATATAACCTTTCATCTCGAAGACAAACAGCTGCTAGATTACTGATGGCTATTTGCTCAAAGTTGTACTTGCAATTAACGTTTTTTTCCCCCGTTGGAATCATTGTGACAATGAGGAAAAACATACACAAGCACACCACACCTGCAAAGATAATTATGAACGTTTTAATTAAGGTCTTTTCTAATTAGCCTAAACTAGTGAATTGAACGTGAATCAACTAGATGCAAAAATCCAATCAAGAAAAACAATCTTCGGGCTGATTTAAGCGACACTCTTCAAAAACCAATTTCAAAAAGGGTGAGCACATTAACTTTACCTTTAACTCTATTTATAACTGTAGATTACTTCATCTTTTCCTACAGGCTTGGTAAACACTGGTATCCAGAAAATCATCAAACTTCAAATTACACATTGCAGTTCCCTTTGTTATTTAAACATCTGACATGGGGTTGTTAAAGATAGAACATTTGCTCAGTTATTACTCGCTGTGACTTTTTAAAATTGTCACCGGTGTTTTTGAACTCACTGGCTTGTTCTGGCATAATAAGTAAAAGTAATAGTCTCCCTTTGGCTGCATCTCTTTTCCTTACATTATCTCTGTTTTTGACTTCCATCCACCACATTTATGGTTATTTCTTGAACTTCTGGAGCAAACATGGGCTTCACTGTACATGCATTCTGTTATTATTGTTATTTAAAACTCATGACACTGTCATTTCTATCACATTTCAAATGAACTATTGTGTTTGATGTAGCATTCTGTATAGTGGATAATACAGAGATGGAAATTTTAAACATTGGAATAAAGTGGCCGACTCTGTTATGTTACAAAGGATAATTTCAAGGATAAAAATAGGGGTAAAACAACATAATGCATAAAAGGGGTGAAACAACATATGTGCCTAAAAAGTATTTGAAAAATTAATTGAAAACAAAATAATTAAGGCACAATAAATGTTTCAAAGTCAATGTAATGTGACCTTCATATACCAAAAAATTAAAAATAAAAGTTTAGTTTTATTAAACCAATCACAGGATTGGTCTTTTGCAATCATGTAAAACTATGAGGGTCCCCAGAGGACTTTAAGTGCAATTAAAGTTAATGAGTTTGGTTAGTACACCACTTTAAACGAAGCAATGAGAATTTCCTTGGATTTAGGTGTGTGGGTAATGTTTGTGTTTAAATGCTCTAGCAAGAGTTTCTGTAGCATGAGCGTTACCTTACAGACACTGGCATTGTTAATATCCGTCGTCAGAACTCTGTGGGAGAGCTGACCTTTTACAATCAATCAGCCTCCTGCTTTTACATCTACAGTTCCTTGTGTGAAACTGTAGTGGTGAAGTGTGTAATTTCTGTGCCACTAGTCCACTTCAGTTAACACATGCATACAGCTAAAGTTGTAGCCTTTTAGAGTATGCTCTCTATCTGATAGCATGTGCAAAAACACACGGCCATCACAAGAAAGTTTAATCTTTGTCCAGTGTCTGCACTGTGGCTGTTTTCAATTCTCAAATTGATGCTTCCTTGTTTCCTCACTCCTCCAGCCTCTGAAATGGAAACCGATCAGCTAGCCATCTTGGGAGCGAGGAAACTTACAGAAGAAGCTATAAGTGAGGATGCACATGTGTATTCAATGCATATTCAAGTGTTTGAAAAACCTGACATGCATATAAATTCTCCTGCCCCTTCACATCTGTCACAATTTTAATTTGTGTTTTACCTTTGCAGCTTAAATAAACCACACATCTCCCATTTTTCAATAGGGCATCTTGTTTTTAATAACATTTAAAATTAATTTCTCAGACAAACTTCAACAACATAAGGGAAGGTCCCTGGAGCACAGCTGATAATGCTTTGATGATCAAGAATATTCCAATACACAAATAAGTTTTACTTCTATTCACTCATCATCTTATGAAGGCTAGTTTTTGCCAAATAATTAAAAGAAAAAGTAATTGTGAGTTTATATTCTGGTTTTTTTCTGCAGAATTGCACGTTTATGTCTTTGTGTGTGTGTTTTTTTTTTTTATACATATCTTTCTTTCCACCACAGTATAAAAATATGAAAAGGCAAATGTAACGTTTTATCTTTTTATCTTTTTATCTCACAATTACACATTTTCATGCAGTTCTGAGTTTATATCTCACAAGTCAGACTGGTTAAGATGCTCAAACAAACACACACCAAATATCATGATATTGATATCACCACCAAACCACAATGTTTTATTGATTTATTTAGGAAATCAATGTTAAGATTACATATTGAAACTGTGCTTCCTGTGTCATTAATTAATGGAGTAAAAATTGACATTCATTAGAGAAGAAGCTCTAAGCACTTCATTTTGTGTCCCAAAGATGCCATAATTAACATGGAGTCTATGAAAGCATCATTAGCTCTAAAAAAATATAAATCAAACCTAAATCATTGGGGAAAAAAGTGTAAATGTTCATTAAACTTTGGGCTTTCAATCAATGCATGTCCTCTAATGTGACTGATGATTGGTGAGTTGTCAAATGGGTGATGAGACAACAAACAAATGATAGAAACTGTGATACTGACAGTGCTTGACATGTAAAAACACTGTTGCTCAAGATGACACAGTTTTAGCTTCCATATATTTGTACAAGGTTTGAGTAGGCTGCTGTGGCTGGTCAGCAGAACCTAAGCTTTAGAGCAAACATAGAGTACTTCTGAGGGAACTGGATCAAATTGTTGACAGTGCATAGAGGGTTTCTCTTACTGTACACACTAGCCTATGTCTGTGAACAACAGTGTTGCTTTTGCAACATCCCGGTGGAGCTTAACTGCTCTTGGCTGGAGCCTTACTAATTTAATGCCATAAATGCAAGCTTGGCACGTTGACAAACAGGTTGTTAGTGGACTGAAAGGTCTGAGAGTGTGTGACGTGTGCCATTATGTGGGAGAGCCATTGATTGGTGTGAATGCAATATTGGCCCACAAGTTAAATGAGCTCAGAGACCTGCACCCTGAACATCTTAGCAAGTAAAAGGTGTTAGTTTGCAAAAGATGTGCAGCCGAGCTTGGATGAATTTGAGTAGAGTTGGCATACAAATCTATTTCAAGATCTGTTTGAAAATGATAGATTATATATATTCCTTTGCATCACAAATCGCTGTTCAGTACAGTACAATTGGCCTTTTCAGAGTGCACTGAGTGTGGAAGTGCTGTAATATTTGAGATAGTCAGGATCATCTGAACCTATTGAATCTTTTAAGAGAGACATAAACATGATTTATGCCTTAATCTGGACGGGTTTTCTCTTTTATGCTCTCCTTTCATCAGCAGCAAGCAATATGAATTTCTAATTTGTTCTGTTCTAAAACCTATAATGCACTGATTATTGAATGTAATATATATATATAGAGATTTCTTTTTTTTAAAGGACAATATTTAACCCTGCAAATGTCTTTCAGGGGGATGTTTTGAGAATTGGCCCCTAGACTAAAGTGTTACTTTGTTTACATTTACTTTTTCTACCCATAAATACAATAATAGTTGTCAAACACTGTAGTTAAAAAAATTAATTTAAAAAACATATTAATCTAAACAATTATTTAAAAAGTTCAAATCAACATCACATTCAAAAATAGCTGTACAAATATTACACCATTATCATCATAATAGTTTTATTTATTTTTTACAGTGTACACATGCAATAGCTGTACATAATTACACAAATGTCATAATAATCATAATCACAAGAATCATAAAATCATTGCACAAAAAATGCTCCGCTATAAAATATTTTACGTAATTATTGTATTATATAAAAAATCTGTTTACTGCCTCCACTGCTTAATGGTTGGCTTTTTGTTCATTGAATTGTTCTTTGGGGATCCCACAATGGCTCTTCTGTGGCAGGGGAGAAAAAAACAAAACAAATTTTGGAACCTTTTTTTTTAAGAGTCTCAATATCACAGCAGCAAGTGTAAATAATAAAAAATAATTTGAGATTTTTACAAAACTGTGCTGCTTAAGTGTGTATGGAGTGCTTCTCCTCTGGCCTTTGATACAAAGTACCTTCTGTACCCAGTTGAACACATTGGTTCATGAAGGAATGTTCAAGTAAAATTACAATTGTTCATTTCCCTATTTACAGGAACTGTTTCTTCTGTTTGGGGTTCACATTCTATTTTAGATTGGCTATGAGCTCAACTGCTACTTCTAATCATTTTGTGTTGCATGCACTCCTTTTAAGATTCTGTTTCTCATGTTCTTGTTTTGTCTCTCTTCTTTGATTGTCTCTTTTCCTTCTCTTGATTGTAGCCAGGTGTTTCTTGTTTGTTAATTACACCATGTTTATATATACATCATTCTTGTGTGGCATGTTGGATCTTGCTCTTTGTAGGTTTTAACACTGAGTTCCATGGGTTACTGGTTTCTCTGAGTTTTGTTAGGATTCTAATGTATTATTTAGAGGTTGTATTTGGATTCTGCCCACCATTGTTACATAAGCATGGGGCAGTTTAAATGGTATTTATTAACTTTATTTTAACTGCTATTTATTTATGCTGATTTTGATCAGACTAGTGTGTTTGTGACCATGAGAACCATCAGACAAGAAAGAATAATCAAGATCGGCTGAAACAAGAATCTACAACAGTCTTAAATGATCAAGAATAGTTTGAGACTATTACATAGGAAAATCTGTCTGCATATAATAATAATAATAAAGAAAAACAAAACTAATTTAAGTAAAACTAAGATAAAACTAACACAATTGTGAAGTCGAAATCCAGGACCATTTACAACATAATGCAGAAACCTTCACCTGGATTCTTTTGTTGAGAAAAAATGAGCTCTTAGTTTTTTTTTCAATAAACTGTTTATTAGGATGTAGAAGCAGATGCGCCATGCTAAAACTATCAATTATTTAGCAAACAGGCTAGTTGTATAAGCTTGGTGACATAAGCTACTATAAACTCCTAAAATGGGAAAATTCCACCGCAAACACTGCATGAACTTAATCAGTGTGAAACATGTGCTAAGATACGTTATTATTCATATGGCATATGGTGCTCTCTGTGCTTCATTATATCATTCCTTTAGCTATCTTCAGCTTTATTGACACAAATATGGAGTTAAAAATGTTGAATCTTACATTTCTGATTCTTCAAAAGTCATGACCTGTTGTCTAAATTTCAGCTCTGCTTACTCTGGACATTTCTTCAACCAAATGAATGTGCAGTGCATTCTGGGATGCAGTCTGCAAACTAATCATTCTTCCAAACCGATGAACCAGTTCACCAAATCATTGAGTGAGAGAAGTTATAATATATATTGATGAAAAATATATAACATAACAGACATACATAAACATAACAGAAAGAATATTATACTGTATATGGAAATTAAAACAGAATATATTAAAACAGTTGTCTCATTTCAAGACTTTACGACTCATTATAGAACTTTAGCAGCTGTGAATGTTGTGTCGGTCAGGCACAGAGGAGTGTGAAGTCTCTGTTGAGGACTGCACAAAGGGAAATCAAGGCTGAATTCTCTGTGACTTATGAATGGTGGATACGACTTTTTGAAAGGCCACTTCATCATTATATTTCAGGTTTTTCAGCTTATGACAAATTGTTTTGCACTTCAAAAGAAAGATTTTGAGTCATCATCAGAGGACTTTTTAATCATTTGTTCAGCACCTTGGGGAGATGATGCAGACTATGAAAAAAGCATTATCATGAATCATGATTTGCTTTAGAGAAGCCATCAGCCTCACAATGACATTTGTGCTGAGCACTGGGACAAAATAGATTCTGGAACAGAAGAAATAAAAGGTGATGTATCAAGGAATTGTTTTGGATGAATGTGTTTAACATACTCCGAGGCATTCATCTGTGTTTAGGTGCAACTTACCTCTACCATTTATTCACAAAATGTGTTTTCTTGCTTATCACTCAATTTAGGTCAACACCTTTTGATACCAAAATTTGCTATCATATCAAAGATCTATTATAAATATTGACACACTTTTCTATCAGGAGTTTGCAGATTCTCTCTGTGTCTGTCTGGGTTTTCTCCAGCTGATTCGGTTTCCTCCCACAGTCCAAAGACATGTAGCACAGGTGAATTGGATGTTATAAATGGCCCATATGTGTGAAAGTGTGTGTGTGTGTGTCTGTGTGTGAGCCTTGTGCAGTATAGAGTGTTCCATTCAGGGTGTCTCAGCCTGAGACGCTGGGATAAAAAAATAGATGGATAGATTAACAAACCTAGCGAAATTGATGTTAAGCTCCATCTAGTGAAAAATAAATCTGATGGACTTAAATAAATATCCATGTTCTCTCTCTCTCTCTCTCTCTCTCTCTCTCTCTCTCTCTCTCTCATATATATAAATATAAATAAAATGCATTTATATACGCTATTACTTATTAATATAAGTAAAATAATCCAAACATTCTAAACAATTTATTTCAAGGTATGGCTAAAACAGATGTATTATTATTATTATTATTATATACTGTATGTATGTACATACATATACATAAATATATGCATATATATGCATACATGCATACATACATATATATTTACAGTTAAATATCTGACAGTGTTAACTAAAGTATAGGAATAGCTTTACTAATGAGTTATATTTAATATTTATATTTAAATTATTAATGTGACCCAGGACCACAAAACTAGTCTTTGGTGTTAATTGTTTGAAATTGATATGTATGCATCATATGAAAGCTGAATAAATAAGCTTTCCATTGATGTATGGCTTTGTTAGGATAGAACAATATTTGGCCGATATACAACTATTTGAAAATCTGGAATCTGAGGGTGCAAAATAATCAAAATATTGAGAAAATCGCCTTTAAAATTGTCCAAATCAAGTTCTTAGCATTGCATATTACTAATGAAAAACAAAGTTTTGATATATATTTATGGTAGGAAATTTAAAAAATATCTTCATGGAACATGATCTTTAATTAATATCCTAATGATTTTTGGCATAAAAGAAAAATCTATAATTTTGACCCATACAATATATTTTTGGCTATTGCTACACATATCCCCGTGCAACTTAAGACTGGTTTTGTGGTCCAGGGTCACATTTTACACAATTTATAAAGTGTAATTATTTATATACATAATTTAAAAGTTTGGGGTCAAAGTAAGATTAAAAAAAAAACAAAACAAAAAAACATTGTTGACTTTTTTTATGTTGCAAAAATTATATTTAAAATATATGCTGTCCTTTTCGTTATATTTGTCAAAGATTTACCACAGTTTCCACAAAAATATAATGTTTTTTGAACATTGATGTAATAATAAATGTTTATTGATCAGCAAATCAGCATATTACAATTATCTCTGAAGGATCATGTGACACTGAAGACTGGAGTAATGATTACATTTTACAATATAGAAAAACTAATAGTATTTCACAATATTACTTTTCAAAATGTTTGTTTTTGATATACAATATATTTGGTCAAACAAATGTTGCCTTTCAAAAAGAAAATATTTCTTATATTATTATGTCTATATATAGATCATCATTTTGATCAAGTAACATGATAATCAAATGAGGATTTTATTTTTATTTTTTTCTTTCTTATTATTGCTGCCCTTATCTCTGATTCCCTAGAGGCTGTTGAGTGGACTGTGTCATCAGCAGGGAAAGCGGTATATCCCTTTCTAATGATGCTCTGTTCACTGGCTTCATCAGATCACCCTGCACACCAAGCCATGAGCTGTAAGTCATCATGCTCTTAAATGTTAGTACCATGGCAACCGAGAATGAAGGGGTTGAGAAATAGCTTTGGAATCACAAGGCTTTAATTTAGCTTTGTTTCCACTGTGACTTCACCAGAGACCTGTGCAACAGTGTGTGATATATGATGACAGCGACAGAGACGTGAGCTGACTGATTAAATTGTGTATTCCTAATGATTGAAGGTTTAGACTGATAACACAAATAAAGGATCATCTGAAGGTGACAAGGAAGCTAAAGTTACTGTGATAATCATGCTCTATATCAACAGTGTGCCTTTGATCAAGGCACTTCAGTTCAGCCCAAGGGACTGTACATGCAATTAATGTTCCATAAGCCGCTTTGTAGAACAACATCTGCTAAATGGCAAGTGAGAAAATGGAATTCAGTATTTTTCTTGGAAAAGTTCAGGGGTCAAGGCTAAGATCTGGTTCTGTTATTCACAGAAAAATATAATTATTGTATATACATATACTATCTATTTATTTAGTTATTTTGAATAATTAAGATTAAAAATACAGGTAAATCAGTAATATTGTGAAATATTTTACAGTTTAAAAATAATTGTTTTTAATTTGCTTACAGTATTTTTTTAAATTTGTATTTATTCCTTGATGCAAATCTGTAATTTCAGCATCATTACTCCAATCTTCAGTGTCTTCATTCTTCATGATCCTTCAGAAATCACTCTGATTTGCTGATTTGATGCTCGGGATAAAAATTATTATATGAACACACACAAATACTTTTATTCTGCAAGTAAAGACAATTATAATTTTACAAAATATGTAGTTTTCAAATAAATATTTTTTTATTAATAATAAAAAAACTGTTTCCAACATTGATAATAATTAAGAACCATAATTAATAATTTTATTATATAATTATAACAATTGATCATAATTTGATTTTAAGGATTTGTAGTTATTAACCAGGAATTTAGTTAATAATCATAATTATTAAAATAAGTAAATAAAAATAATTAAGTAATAAATAAATTAAATTGAACTTGCACTCAATTGTGGATTTAATAAAAGTACATATTATTGGTTCATCTCAGAGATCATGATGGGTATAGAAAGGTAAATGCATTCCAATAATAATAATAATAATAATACATTCAATAAAATAATAAATAAAATAATAAAATGCAAAAAAATGCAAATATAAAATACAAAGTTCTGTCATGAAACTCTAGAAGGTGCAGACCGATAGTTTCTAACTCAATCTGATACAATTGCATCATTCACATGGCACAGCTTATTGGTTTCACATCAGCAGCCAATGAGATTCCTGCTCAGCATTCAAATAAAGCTAGTGCTTGCAGTAGCAGTTGCAGTGCGCTTTAGAAACCTTCCACCTTCCCCACCTGTATAGATCTGCTACAGGGTAATTTCATGTATAGTATGGGGGTTATTTCATATATAGCGTCAAGGACCACATACACCACATTCCTTGTTTCAGTTTAACCTAATTCACACATTTTCCTCCGTCGAGTTTAATCTTTTTTTTTTAGATCGTTTGTTCATTCATTCATTCATACAGTAGGCTAGGCTAGCGTCGTAGGGGTGAACTAGCCAGCTAGCAAACTACACATGATGGCAGACAGTGCTAATATTGTCGACCTGATTTTGGTGAAGCCATTTGAAAGTCTTCCTTACGAGGAGAAACTTAGAATTAAACAGCAGGGCAGACACCTAAGATTGATTTAGTGCAAAAGATAGGGAAAAGTAACAGGTCTTTTCAGCTCTCCTGGTATGACAAAGTCAGCTGGCTAACTGGAAGTACTGTGACAAAGAAAATGTACTGCTGGCCATGCCTCTTGATGAAACCATCTCACGGATGTGTTATTTGGTCAAAGGTGGGGTTTGGAGATCTGTCTAACTTTGACAGGGCATATAAAAGGCATGAAAAGAGCAATGAGCACTGGAAAAGACGCCTAGTTGGTACGACTTTTTTCTTGAGCATTTTCTTGAAACGGAACGTAGGGCAGAATTTACGTATAAATAAATGGACAATTTTTATGATGTAGGCCGAAAATGAGCTTCCCTTCTTTGAAAGACCAGCAGCCGCCACTGTGATGATGGTGTTAAAAGCGGAGCTGAGGTCCACAAACAGGATCCTCACATAAGTCCAAGGTCTGTCCAGATGCTGCAGGAGGAAGTGCAGTGATCATTTGAGAGTGTATATATAGAGTGTCAATGGTCCATTTGACAGATAGGTGGTGGGAATGCACTTATAAGTCTGTGATCTGCCGTGAAGCAAAAAGAACAAGCGATATAAATACTGTTCAGTTTCTTGCACAGACCGATCGTTTCGTGTCTTAAGACCTCAATGTATCGTCACGAGCCGCAGAGTTTAATTTGGTTTTGTCTGTGTTTTTTTTTCTCTCAAAGCCGTGAGTCCCATTAACTCCCACTCTATGACTGTCAGACTGCAACGGTTTGAGTTAAAAATCTTTGTTTATGTTCTACTGAAGAAACAAAGTAACCTATATCTTGGATGCCCTTGAGGTAAGCAGATAAACATCAAATTTTCATTTTTGGGTGAACTATCCCTTTAAATACACAGTAATAATATGTAAAGTTATAATGCTGTTAAACATTCGTTTTAATAAAGTTATAAATAAAGTTTTAATGTTGTAATTTACCTGGCTGGTTTGCTTCATGGCTCATTATGGTTCGTAATGCAGTATCAAAGACAATTTTAAAATAAAAGGAAGAATACTTCCTTTTAAAATAAAAATACATTTAATGCAGATACTTGTTCCATGTACTTACATTGTTTTAAAATACACAACAGTGTTCTCTCATACTGTACATCATCAGTCTGCTGTTCTTTGCAATGCAAACAAAATGGCATGTTAACAGGCAATCTGTTTTGGTCCTTGGTTATGCTCAAAGCTATCATATGTAGCAGCACATTTCAGCCTGGTGGGGTCCTCATGAATTTCTAAACAGCACCGTATTTCATTATTAAGAACTCCACAGTTATAAAACTGTAAACATGCCCTTGAGAGCTCAGGCTTCAGGAAAAAGTCTGGTAGGTTTAGACAATGTGACTCTGACGGCTGTGCAATGTGTCTAAACCCACAGCGCTCACAGCACGTGTCTATGCCCGCCGATCTCTCTGACCTCAGAAATCTGACCTCAGATCATGAAGTGCACAGATGCAAAACCAGACACAGGTGATCCAGTTTATCCCTGAAGGTTTTAAAAAGCACAGCAGATTAGATGCAGTTTTTGGTGTGTGTTTGCATACTGTTAGGGGAGTAAATGTGTGCATAAACTTTTGTCATTGGTTGGCGTTTTCTTTGATGCCACTGGCATGACCACCCGCTCCATGTTAAATTCCATATACAGTATGTTATGATGATCTATTTCAATCAGCATTTAGATTAGAGATTTGTGTGGAGGAAGGAGGGGTGATTTAAGCACACCAAATCATCGGATTTCCAACACAGAGCGACAAATTAAAATCTAAATCCCAACAGATGCAAGGCTTAACTCATGTAGATTACCTGAGTTTCCTTGCTCTTTTTGGTTAATATCAGAGTCCAGCACACTGCTGTAGTTTGCTTGTCTTTTATTTGCGTTTCCAGTTTTTTTTCATGAAAAGTCAGTTTTGTTTTGTTTTTATACATAGCAAATTTTTCCTCAATTTTATGCAAACAATGTTATGATGCTGTTAGTAGGTGACATCTTAAAAACTTGCATTACCATGTCCAACGAGTATGCCAGATTGCTTTTGTCACATTCATTTTTCAAAGTAAGGTGTTTGAAATAAACAGTATTTGTTAGAAAGAAAATGAGACTTCTGCGCTGTCACTTTATATTTCCTCAAATTATGTCAAGACTATATTTGATCCAAGTACCTCAGAACAGCTGACATTAGCAGCACTCCATTTTCATCCTGCCTTACTTGTAACTAATATTATTATGGCATTATTCTTGTATGTCATTTTCATAATGTTTTATTAGTCATTAATATAACTTGTTGTGAGAAGAGTCTCTATTCAAAAATTGTCTTCCATTTTACTCGTTAAATATTTGGTAGTCTTTGCCACAGTCTGTTTGCCTGTTAGTTTTTTAATTAATGAATAAATAAATATATACTTTTGATGTATTTACAACCTAAGTAAAATCTCCCATAAATTATTTGAAATACCAAAAGGCATATATGCAATAGTCAACATTTTGTGCTTGTGAGAATGTTTCAGTCAAAGACTTCTTCAGGCATTTCATGGGCAAAAAAATGATCTCAGCCACTGAGAAAATTTGTGTTAATATCATTCAGCTTTAATATTTTCCTTCACTAAGCCTCATGCTGAAGTTTCAAAAGTAATTGGTTCACTTCCATGAGTCACATCAAGTTATTCAAGCAGTCTACGAACTAAACACACAGGGTAAAGTGCGCAGGCATGGTCCACTCTCCTTCGGGACCTGCCTTTGCAGTCCATAAAGAGCTCACCTCCAATTACAGATTCTCCACAAGCCTGGTAAGATGTACTCTCTGCTGTACTCTCTGCTAATGAATGACGTACATGTCTATTAGTGTCAGACTCTCTTGACTCCCTCTCTCTTGAAGAATCAGCATGTCTGGTCCAGCAGAGAAATGAAAGTCTGAGGGTATTGTCATGTCCACGGGCGAACTCATCTGTCACTTGGCACTGCTGATGGAGTTTCTCGCATGCTTCAGCTATACATCTCCTCTTGTATTGTTGCACAGATGCGTATATGTCCAGGATGACGCAATGGAAAGAGGTCGCAGGTGAACCTAATCTAATGAACCGAGACTAAGTGTGTTATTAATCATTGCACTAAGCAGCGTTTTAGGGTCGAGTGAGCGGATATGGCCCTGACGTGATTAGTTTTTGGTGCTCTGAGAGCTAATGTTTGGCAGTGAGTGCGGACCGCTTACTCCAGCCAAAATAAAATGGAATTCTTTATGACGTTGTATTGAAGTGAACAACTGCTCTTCGGAATAAAGATATGATAAATAAGTAATTGCACGGAGAGACATTATGTCTCCGTAGGGCTGTCTTCCTACCTGCTCAGGTCTTTAATAATAGATGTTTCCTGTACCTCTTCACTTTTTTGAAACGGCCATGCAATCAGCACTTTTTTCCTCTTAATCTGGCAGCACAGCTCAAGATATTCTGTTTTTAGAATACTAGGATTCTGACATTCAGTCAGATGACTTTATGTGCCATTTTATGTGTTTTTCTATTTCTCAGCACAACATCAGCATATGACTTTGATAAAATTGCATGTTATCCTGGACTTTGGCTCTCATTTACAGTAGTTTTAGAGAACTTTGATGGGAAAAGAAAAGTTGTATTGTTGTTAAACCAGGGTATTACACTTTTATAACAACATAAACCTGTTTTATTTCCTCATATTTAAAATAGCTTTAAAAACATACTAAACAATGTTTTATTGTTTAGTCCCCATAAAACCTAAAAACCAACATGTGGGTGTGTGTCTGAGTCAAGTTTTTTTCCCCTGAGTTGTTCGGACCAAATGTCCCCACAAGGATAATAAAACCTCAAATTACCCACACTGTGGGGAACAACCAACAGTCCCCACAAGGAACACAGCTTCATAAACATACTAGATGTTTTAAAAATGCAAAAATGTTTTTTTTTTTTTTTTGTGATGATTAGGTTAGAGAATAGAAGCTGGCAAACTGCTTGATTTGCAAAAGATTTGCACAATTTATTTAATTCTAATAATTCCCAGAGACCCCAGTCATATAGTACTATAGACCCTGTTCTATTATATTAATGCCAAGAGCACTAATAGTGTTTTGTGGAATTGAAGACTGCTCTTCTCTTGCTTGAAATATTTATTTACTGTTAAAAAGAGTTAGTTTTTTTTTGTGTTTGTTTAATCTGCTTTCTTTCACTGACCTCTACTGGCAAACGTGTGCAGTGTAAGTATTCACATGCTGTTTGCACATTCTGAGCCAAACCCAGATTTGTATTCTGTAGAATGAGATTCCCTTATGTCCCTTCCCATATTACCGCCTGCAACTGTCTAACATGTCGACTAGCTAAAGATTATTGCTTTTTTTTCTTTTTATTATATTCTGTATTATTAAGAATCTACACAGCAAAATCCCCAGTGTTAAATCAACACCTACACTGTCAAATTTAACACCAGCCAAGTGTGTATATGTCCACACTACACAGTGTTACATTTACACTTTTTAAAGTGTTAATTTTTTAACACTCATTTTCTGTTAATTCAACACTGTATATTGTTAAAAGTTAGCACTATTCAACACTTAACATTGTTGTTTTTACACCACACTAGTGTTAGTGTTAAATTACAGTGTTATTGAGTAATACTTTTTATTTTACACCAACACAAGTGTAGTGTGAATACAAAAACATTAAGTGTTAAAATACTGTTCAGCAATAACACTATAGGGTGTTAATACCAATAGGCTACCTCTAGAGCTGCTTCAAATCCTACTAAAGACAAATGGCAGAAAATGTCATAAAAACACTTTATTAAGGTACACCACATTTAGTATTTGAAACAATAAACATTCACCTTTCATATTTAAACATTTAAGACTTGTCAAACTTTTGCAGTTAATTGCACTCCGAAACAAAACTACAATATGGTACAATGTAATGACTTTCATCATCTCCATATGAAAACTGCCTGTCATATGGTCTGTAATATAACAGGTCAGATACACAAATGACAGTAAAAACATCATCAACCTCCTCAATACAAAATGCATGCACATGCTCATTAAAATACATTGTAGTAACCTTACTAGTCAAAAGGAATGCTTGCTCATCCTTCAAAACAACATTAAGTATCTTATTAAAAACTGGCATTTCATTTTCAACAGCAGAACAAACATACATTCCAACTTGGTATTCAGTTCCAAAGTGTTTTACCCAAGATGTCGTCTAAATAGTTGACACATTGAAAGCTTCAATTAAAACTTCACTACCTTCCAGACTGCAAGTAGAGACCACATGAACAGGACCAAACTGAAATCTTTTAAAATAAAAATTTTCCCAGTGAAAGGCCAACTGACTCTGATGTTTCTTTACCAGTGTTTTGGTTATATTTTTGAAATTCTTAACAGACCTCTTAAAGAAGTTGTGTTTACCTTCAAATCTCATACACCATACATGTATTAGTGGACCTATTTTCCTAATACACCTGGGATAATGAATCATCAGATGATGCTTTGGAATCAGACGTTTTTCTGGATTAAATGTTTCAAAATATAGGTCATACCATCCGTTACAGTTTGTGAGAATACAATGTTCACAATTTGAATCAATAGTAGTATCAAATTCCAATAACTATTGTCTCTGTCAACTAGATCTCCAAAAATCAAAGGGGTATTGCGCAGGAGGCACCACGACTGAATCGCATTGAGGCCAAGGTCATTGCTCCCATCATCGACTTTGACTCCACTTGGTCTGTTCTTTCTCTCACTGTATCCATAGTTAAAGCTCTGAATCCGTTCTTTAAGGCTGTTTACAGACATGCAGTCTGTAACTAGGTACTGAAATAGGAGCTTTAACTCGTACTGTACAACCCCTTTAAGTAAATCGTGCATAATGTCAACAGCAAAATTGTCTGAGGAATGAAAAAACTGCAATGAATTGAGAGGACAAGTCCTCTTAACACCAAACATTGAAACAAGAGTGGGATCTTGTGCCAGAGCATTGCAATGTTCTAAGTAGAGTTCCTTTGTGCGGAGAATCACGCCTGGATCATCCTCACTGAAGACTGACTGCAACTTTGTTTTGTCAGTTAAACAAAATCGGCAACAGTAGGTTGCACTGAATGACTCAACCATACCAAAAAGTCCATGTATAGCTAAATTGTCACCAGTAACCTGAATAACTGAACCCTTTACTGAAGCATCTGAAAAGGGTACACAGATACCCTCAGTCTCAAGAGTTTTTAGATCGTCAACGAGAGGCTGGAGGATTGGACCAAAGCCATATTTTTTTAAGTCCTCTGAATGAAAAAGAGCCACAAGATGAATGTTCATCAAAACGGAATTGAGCTTGGGGGGCAGATTTCTTAAAATGAATTAAACACAACGTTTGTGAATCCCTTTTTTTGATCCGAGCGGATTTGCAGTTTCGAAGTCGTCATAATATAGTTGTATCTGAAGAGCATGTTCTTTGTGGTTTTGAAAGTATGAACCATCATTAATGTCTCTGTAAATTCCATCTTGATGAAGCTTTTCTTGCTGGAAACAGTGGCAAAGTTCAGAGTTGGTGAACAGAGACTCAAGAGTTCTTAAAATGGGAACATACATACATGTATCATTCACAGGGACTTGGCTGTATACACCTGTAGTTTTATCTCTGCGCACATCGTAACGCACACCGAGCACATATTCTACTGGTTCAACGATTTTCCATTTATTCTCAAAGTGTTTCTGTCTCTTTGCTTCAGTATTGAGGAGTGAGAAAGGATTTTCAAGCTGCTGAAAACACTCTTCAACTTTGTCCAGGGTTTCCCTAGATGCCTCTGACGAAATGCATTTAAGAACAGCATCTTGTGCTTGAGCATGAACATCACTGACAAGTTCCTCCATAGAACCAACTAAACATTGAACAGTACTTTCAGAAACTCCAGATGCTTGTACCTGAGCAACAATAGCGCTACACATATCTAATAGCTGCCTATTGTCAACAGGAGTCGGGAAAGAGACAGGAGGATCCTCACTTTGCTGTGAATTAGAAACGGGTGGAATGTCAACCCTTCCCAAGCTGTCAACAACATCTGAAGTAAGACAGTCTCCAGCAGCACAGTTTCCATGCACTCTTAAATGTTTCTTAAAACCGTAATATGTATAGAACACTGATGAACAACCAGGTTCGCCACATTTCAAATGCAGTGAACGCCCTGGGTACAAACCATGGTGAAACTTCAGATGCTGAAATAAAGCAGAACAACTTCTGTGGTGTACCTTGCAAATGTAACATGAGAACATGTTTCAGGAAGACTGCAAAAAGTATTCAAATCTCGGTGTTGCGAATTCTCACTCGGATTTCCTTGACCTTTGGACTCTGTTTAATTTGAGTGTTCTTTTCAAATTAATTAAACTGACGTAAATCTAAGCCACGCCTCGCTCAGGCGGTTATCTGCGTTTAACGGATGGATTCATCATTTTCTCTGATTTCTCTCACATGAAGATGACGAAAGCGCAGGTAAGACAGTCTACCTACCCAATCTATCTATCTATCTATCTATCTATCTATCTATCTATCTATCTATCTATCTATCTATCTATCTATCTATCTATCTATCTATCTATCTATCTATCTATCTATCTATCTATCTATCTAATTTAGTTTATCAATTAAATAACAAATTGTTTTATTCAAAATCTGCAATGGTCAATCTCAGGTAACTTTTTTTGTTTGTTTGTTTGTTTTTTGTTAAAGTGGAATATGGATGCACTTTTCTCAGTCCTGTTTACAAAACTCATATGTATATTAAAAAAGCATGTTTAAAAATGTCAACAAATTCCTTCAGCCAGGTGTTTACTTTAAAGAAATTGTTGGCTTCA
This sequence comes from Barbus barbus, assembly GCF_936440315.1. Lineage (NCBI taxonomy): Eukaryota > Metazoa > Chordata > Actinopteri > Cypriniformes > Cyprinidae > Barbus > Barbus barbus. Next base: position 4,127,896 of record NC_136738.1, read on the forward strand.
TATATATGTGTGTATATATGTGTGTGTGTGTGTGTGTGTGTGTGTGTGTGTGTGTGTGTGTATGTATGTATGTATGTACAGTATATATATATATATATATATATAAACATTAAAAAAGGTAACTCAAATTTGATAGATAGATAGATAGATAGATAGATAGATAGATAGATAGATAGATAGATAGATAGATAGATAGATAGATAGATAGATAGATATTTTAAATTTTAAATTTATAAATTTCAAGTACATTTTCTGTCATACTTGCAAGAATGTAATATAAAACAACAATGCAGGAACAATCATATGTTTTCTCTGGGCAAAAACATTGTCTCAGTGTGGATAGAAGGCCAAAATATTGAGGAAAAAGATCATTAATAACTCTATATTAATATTTACATTAATAAATCAGATGACACTACTCACTCCTGTTACTGTCACTTAGTATATATATATATATATATGTATATGTATAAGTAACTGGGCTGAAAGTAACAGGATTGAGATTTTAGGATAAAATTTGCAAATACTGTACATATAATATGGCCACATGAATTATGCGCTTACATTATGAGGATAATCAGCAAATTATATTGATTCACCAAAGATTTGTATTTTTAAAATAAACAAGAAACATTGAAGACATAATTTAGGTAACAGTACAGAATGTTAATATTAACACATTGCAAAATCATCAAATATACAGAAAAGAAAATAAGACCACATGCTTTAGGTAATTCCATTGCCTTCAGAAGATCCAGATGTTGCAATATCCAGTTGAAAATGTGTCTTGTGGAATTTTCCCAAATGTTCAGAGGGGGGAATGTTTAAGGGTAACAGGACTGAGTGAAAACTTGGGGACACGACTAAAATGTGTATTTTATCTGAAATATAATAGATTTATTTTGAAATAAATGTGCTGTGTTTAAAGCACAGACAAGGTACACAAAAATGCAAAATAAAATGATTTCTGAAGGATTTTAAACACATTTCATTTTAAAATGTAGGGTTAGAGACTGGGGACATCTACCAAATGATATTTTTTAGTGTTTTAGGTAGTTTTATTATTATTATTATTATTATTAAATTTTAAAATTATATGTTTAAAATGTGCAGGACATTTTTCTTAATGATAAAATGTATTTTATAGTTAATTTTAATTTGTACATATATTCTCCTGGGGACAGAAATGGCACCCATTTGGTGGAATGGCCCATAAATAAAAGCCTCAGTCGAAACACTAGGTGGTGCTGCCAGGGAGAGCAACCAATACAGTGATTGTGCAGCAACGGCCAAGCCAGCAGATGGAGCTGCAGGATGACCATTTGAAGCTTGTACAGGAAAGAATTGGCCATTGCCAGAAAGGATGAATCCTCCTGTATTTGAGCATTATTTGTGCCTTATTAGCACTGGTGGACAAAGTACACAGATCAAGTACTTGAGTAAAAGTACAGATACGTATAATAAAATATTACTCCAGTAAAAGTACTACTTTTTCAACTTTACTCGAGTGAAAGTACAAAAGTACTAATTTTTTTTATGTACTTAAGTAAAAAAGTACTGATAGGTAGATTTATTTTGCAATTTTATATAGACTACTTTAATTTTATATTAGCACATATTTTTATAATTCTACTGCACAAAATACCTGGAATTTTCCCAAAATAACCACTATATGGAGTCAAGATATATATTTGTTGTTGATATGCTGACGAGAGTGTAATGAGAGAGTAATGTTCACTGTGAAGCTTACACTGAGAGAAAACAGATCTGACCATCTCATTTTCACCAGTACGAAAAAAAGTGTTTCAGTTATATATTACATTATAATTAGGCCTGAAGTTAGGAAGAACATTTTAAGGAAAATATAATTATATTTTCATAATGATTTTTTTTTTTTCTTCTCAAACCTTGTCTGTGGTGTTAAAACACCCCTGGCCAAATGCCCCCAGAAGGCATCACTTCATAATTACTGTAGTTACCATGTTCTGAACATCACATCCTTTCTTTTTCCCTCCGATGTAATCTATCTAGGTGGTTGAATAAACATATTTGGACTTTATATCTAAAAATTTCTTCAATTTAGCACCAACAAGCTTGTTAGCGAGACAGTTAGCACCAGCTAACAATATTTACTTATTTTCAGTATGGTAATGAATAAACATTCATATCTGTCTACTCAGCTAGATGATCTAAACAATATATAGCCTACTGTTGATAAAAACAGACGTCACATAGGGCTAAATGCGTAGCATTTTAATAAAACTGCTAACGTTACAGCAGCAGGGACGTGCATGAGTTATTTTATTTAATCTGTGTTATTTTAATGTTTCGTTTTTTGACCTAAAACATAACGTTAGAGACACTTGACCTGTCTGCATTCAAGCATTTCAGTGAGCTTAGATCACCCTTTACAGCAGATTTAGTTCACAAACAACTGACAGTTTTGACCTAAATATGATTTTTCAGTTACAATAATTAATCCTAAAATGTGGTACTTGTGAGTTCAGTTCACTGGAGACTCGTTCTAAACGGTTCATTTGAATCAGTGAGTTGCCGACTCGAGAACAGCTGCAATCGGATCATTCCAATTCGTGAATGAATCGTTTGGTGCGATTTGCGAACCGATTTAACAGGTTCATTGAAAAGAATGAGTTTGTTCATGAATCAGACACCGCTTCTGCGTCTCGGAGCACGTGATTTATTATAAGGAGTAATGATATGTTTTATGAAAAGATATGAAAGATACTCAAAATAAAACTACTCCAGGAAAGTACAGATACTTTAAAAATTTACTTCGTTGCGTATTAGTAAAATATGTAAGTCTTAATGGTTTGTCAAGCAATAACAAAATGAAAGTAAAATTAAAATCAAGTGAAAATTAGATGATTGATTTTCATATTCTAATTGTGCTGCTTAGAAAAAATAATAATGCTGGTAGAAATAGTTTGTCTGTTACCCTAGTCAATCATTGCTATCAATCATTAATCCAGTCCAAACGTGTTATATAAGATTTTGTGTATTATCATTACTATAGCCTTGCTATACATTTTGGCTGATATTTGATTTTATTGGTACCTTATTGTTATTGATATCGTCATCATATTGTTCTTTATAAACATCTCATCAACAGTAGGTGGAGTTCAATGACTATATGATTCCAGTTCCAGTCAGAGGAACATAGAGTGAGATCTATCTATAAAGTGATATCTTTTTTTTTCTTTTTTTTTATCAATGTTGCAATATATTCTTCTCAGGAGTGTCTCTCACACTCTGCAGCCTGCAGCTGCAAATTGAGTATAGCCGCAGTGATAAAATATTCAAATCATTGCAAACGATTTGGCAGAGACTGTGTTAATGGGGGAAGCCAAAAAGAGGCTGCTGATTCCTCTGGAGGAGGAAGAACCGACAAAAATAGGGGAGCATGTGATTGAGACAGCAGGAGCAAGCATTACCCTCTGAGATCAGAATAGATCTGTACATAAAGGTCACTGCACTACCACAGCTGGCAAACCACTCAAGATACAGGGCCATACGCGTATGGATATTCAGGAACATGCATGTTTCACAATACAGTGCCAATCAATCTTGGACGGCATCATTTCTAAATATATTCATTCGTATAATTATATATATATATAATTGTCTGTGTAGTCTATTTGGATACAGTCTAATCTGTTGATGTCAAATTCTACAATATTTTGGTGGTCATAATCATTTGCTTTAAAACCAAACCAAGATATTTAACTTTGATTATATGAAGCAAATAACTGAAATAGACAATTAACCAATAGTCAAACAGACATTATACATAGACAGAGATATGCTGGTCTTATTCCACATCAAACTATCATGATTATGTAAACACAGAAAAGGAAAAATAACAATAACGCACATTTCTAGCTTTGTATTTTACATCTCACATTCATACAGTACAGTTGGGATGATCTCACAAGATTCCTGAGAGACTTTGCAGCATTTAAAGAGGTTACTGCAGTTTAATAACGATATGCTCATTCACCTTTAGAGTAACAGCTGTTGGTCACTTCAAGCTCAAAAAATCACTATCAGTCTCCCCAACTCACTGTCAAATACTGCTTCACCAGGACAACCATGACTCATCTCGGCCAATGAGGAGGCTGCCTTCCGAACACACCCACCACGGTCACAGCTGGCATACAAATGTAAGGTCGGCATAAGGATGATGAACTGTGATTGGACACTTGCAAGCGCAATTGCATCAATCAGTCACCACCGGGGTGTTGTGAGGTTAGGTCATATATCAGCATATAATATACAGATGGAGTTGTTCAAAGTCCGCTTACTGCTGCAATAATGCAGCCAATAATTTCTGAAACATATTGGACTGGTCATAACACATCTGTATACATAAATAATGCATGTTTTCAAGTGTAACAAACACATGTACACGAAAAAAAAAATGCATCACTTAAAATGTAAAATTCCCTCAACATACACGAGCAAACAACCCCAGGTTAATTTTCACAGCCGGTGAATCCATACACCCTTAGTCTGTTACTATGTCAGTTCAGATAATACTTTGGCCCTGTTCATGCAGACTGATGTTACTCAGAGCGTTATGGAAAAAGCATGCAGGTCTGTCCGTATGAGTTTGTGTATGTGATGGAGAGAGTGATAGAGAATGTGCAGTGAAGACTGACAGCTGGCAAACACGCTCTCTCAGTTCCACAACTCAATTACAGCAGACAGTTCAGTCCACACAGCCCAGGGGCCTCTTGATATTGCAGTGAAACTCTCTGACAGGGCATTTTCACTGTGAAACAAATAACAATTTGATATATATATATATATATATATATATATATATATATATATATATATATATATATATATATATATATATATATATATATATATAATTTTTTTTTTTTTTTTTATTATTATTTTTTTTCCTTTATCAAAATTACAGTAAAAACAGCAATATTGTGAAATATTATTGCTATTTTAAAATCGCTCTTCTGTTTTATTATATTTCAAAATGTAATGAATGAATGAATGAATGAATAAATGGAATATATATGGCACAAGCTGAGCCGAAAAGGCTTGTTGCCATCCACCATTTTGACCATCGAGCTTTAAAGTCAGGCACATACCCACCCACCCCCCCCATCTGCAAATTCCTTTAACTTTGGAAAGAAGATGTTGTTATGGTAGGTTTAAAGATACATCATCGGACTGGTTGAATTATTCGGGATTTCCGGGAGATGTGTGTGTTGCGTTCTTTAACATTCCACCTGGAAACAAAGATGCTGTGATGCCAAACCCCCCTGCGTGTTTACAACTGTGACAAAGAGCGCCTATCAGGTTCAACTAAACGCTGGATTTTCAAAAGTCTGTGAAAAATTTAAAATTTGTGGCATGGAATCTTTAAAATATGTCCAAGAGTTCTACACACAGGGGACATTTCCACGGCCATAAACATGACGCTGCACAAAACAAAATATGATTGGTTGCTTTATCTGTCAGTCAATTTAAATTCCTGAAGAAACTGAATAACCTTTTCACATGTAAGAATGTGTTGGATGGTGTTTTTAATATGTACTCAATATTACAGATTTTAAAATTAATACCTTTTAAATTCCTTGTTAGCTAACAGCTTCATCTTGTTGTATTGTGTTAGTTTAGCAAAATCATCTAATTAAGTCTACTGAAGAAAATATTCATACATGCACATAACTACAGTTGTAGTGCAGTTGCAAAGTCGAGGGTTCACAGACCGTCCCAGAATGGCGGACTTACGTATCACAATGCCATAGAAACAGTCATTAATGAGGCATCTACGCAGGTCATGCCCTTTCAAAGTGTCCCCTCAGATTTTTGAGCCAAGTGGATTTTGAACGCGGCTTCCAAAAGACAAAAAATAGCCGATTCATATTTTCTATTTAATATAATCACACTGGCATGATTAGATCATTCAGTGTGTCATATCAGCTGCTAAATTCAAATCTCCATTCACTGGCTGGCGCTGAGCCAGATACAGATGCCTTTTTACAGCGCTGCTCATTATAACCAATCACACACGATTCTGATGAACTTATGAATGCAATGACCAATCAGAGGCTTTCAAAATGCCAGTATTTAAAATGCCACATTAAACCTGCTCATTGTTACATGATTATGTCTTTTCTGTGAACAGGACGATGTAGGCTTATTCCAGCCCACCTCAGTGCAAAAAGTGGCATGTGGTGATCAAAATCAACATAAATATCGGAAGCTAGAATCAGGCAACTTAATGCAGCACTCAGAATATGTATAGAAATTAATGAATTTCTAATTTATTAAAACAAACTAGATAATTTGTAGTAACACGTTATAATATCAGTACTGGAATAATTATGTACTAATAGCTAAGTTAAATATTACTTTAATATGAGTTAATGATGCGTTAAGAATGTAGGTTACTATTTAAGAACTGACCTAAAACTTGAAAGACTTGTGAAAACTTGCCCCAAAGTGTTAATTGATTCATTAACAAACAAACAAACAAACATTTACTTACGTGTAGTCGAGGTGGTTGTTATACACACATGAATTCATATGACACATGTCACAGTTGAGGTTAGTTCTTGATTATTACATGCCTTAATTCATCATTAGTTCTTATAAAAGTAATGTTTGGACTGTTATCGTAAAGTGTTACCTTGTTTGTGTGCCATTTAAACCAAGATATCTATTATCTTTATATGTGTGTGTAAGTGACTTAATTAAGCGCAGAGTAAAGAAGGTCTTGACACGCATGTGTGTTTATCTTGATTACAGTGTGGGGGACATCTGCGACTGCTCTGTGGTGTGGTGATTAAAGGCACAATATCGTACATGTAGCGGTCACGCTGCCTCGCTGGGGATGGACTAATGAATTGCACCCCATTGAGCGCCGTCCTATAACTGAGGATGCCTTTTCAAGCCAGAGCTCTAATGTAACAGCAAGCTTTGGGGCTAATGAGCATCTTTGAGAAGCGATCATTGCTTTGTGTTACATTGCAGTCGCTGTGCTGCCAAAGATCCGCTCTGGCTGTTTACACCAGCCCACTCATCTGTCTGGCCATATTACCCTGGACACAAGTACATCTGTGCATCCAGCCGATGAGCCCACAACCTGCCTCCAGTCACCATTACCACTTCCCACTGAGAGAGCGTATCTGCATGTGCACTTGTGGGTTCTGCGACATTTGGGATCTTATGGTATTCTGGCTAATTGCTGATTTCTCTCTGGTTTTTAGTCTGTTAACCATTCATGCACCAGAAAAGTTGTACTACCTAACCACAGGCTCAATGATTGGCTGGTTAGCATGGTCCAGTTGGCAAATGCCGGTAGATGTCATTTATACACCAATTTGTGGGCATGTATTCTCATGAAATAAGATTTTTCATAAATATATCATTCAGTTTTACTAGTGCTCAGTGTTTTTAGAGAGCTTGAAACGGCCTGTCAATTGACATTATATCAACAGCATATTTCAGATAGGACTTCTAGTATTTTATGTATCTAAAATACACACAAAAATATATATTTTAACTTTTTTCATAAATTGACCAAATTAGCTTACAGAGAGGACTTCTAGCATTTATGTATTCATATTAAATTAAAATAACATTTCCATATATATATATATATATATATATATTATATATAAATTATAAAAAAAAATTTTTTTTGACAATTTCAGCTTGATTTCAACTATTAATAAGTGATAAGTTATTTTGAACTGATTTGTATCTATTACTTGCCCCATATTTCATGACAGGTTGATGAAAACGCCCAAAGTCTTCATTTTGGGAAGACTAATGGAGACTGTCAAGTTATTTGCCACTATCTAGTGTTTCTTAATTAGTATCAATCTGTGGTTGTTGTTTGTAATTAAAGGGTGTTTCATTATTTTAATTCTAAAAAGCATTTTATTGAACAAAAATTTGTAATAGAGAGAGAGAGTGAGCGAGAGAGAGAGTGAACGGGAGAAGAAGGGAACTGTGTTTAATTAATGAGAGGAAACGTCTTAGGTTACTTGTGTAACCCTAGTTCCTCGAGGGAACGAGACGCTGCGTCAACGACGCTTTGGGGAACGCCAATAGCGTAACCGGCTCTGAATACCAATCAAATCTGTCCAGAAATGGGAAGGGATGTCACGGGCGAGGTGACGTAATGACCAGCTGGTACAAAAGCACGTGCGGTGAAACCGGCATCAGCTTATAGAATGAAGCAAGCGCTGGCAGGGATGCCGGAAGTGTGGCTCCGTGACGCAGCGTCTCGTTCCCTCGAGGAACTAGGGTTACACAAGTAACCTAAGACGTTCCTCTTCAGGAACTCGAGCTGCGTCAACGACGCTTTGGGGAACGAGATACCAACGGCTCCAGACTTCCGCACCCCTGCCCTGTGTGTCCAAAAGAGGCGCACAGCTAGGGCAAGAGAACGGAAGAGACTGGAGTGGCTCACATGTCCAGGCCAAGGATCTGACTAAGGTCAGAGGCGTGGACCAACCCGCAGCGTTGCAGATGTCCTGAATAGGAACAACTGCGAGAAAGGCCTTGGAGGCCGCCACACTCCTAGTGGAATGAGCCCTGACTCCCATCGGCGAGGGGAGGTCAGAAGACTCATAAGCCATGTGAATGGCATCCACAATCCACCGACTGAGGGTCTGCTTGGAAGCAGGCAGACCCCTCTTAGAAGGACCGTAGCACACTAGCAACTGGTCCGTCCTTCTCCACATGGCAGCTCTGTGGACGTGCTCGCACCTGGTCAGGCTCCCGAAAGGGAGGAGGACTAAGCCTCAGTGCACCACGGAGGAAACATGTAACTAGGGGTTGTGCGCCCACTGTCAATCCAGCAAGAGGGGTGTGGTAAGCAGAAATTGCCGCCACATAGACCTTCAAGGTGGAGTGGGCTAACCCTGCGGAGAGTCGAGCCTGCAGGAACTCCAGCACTGTACCTACTGGGCAGTTAACTGGGTCGAGCTGGCGATCTCCGCACCATGAAGTGAAGAGTCTCCACTTCAGGGCATACAGTTTCCTCGTAGAGGGAGCTCTGGATTGGAGAATGGTCTCAACAACCTCGGTTGAGAGACCAGAGGCTATCAGCTGTGCCCCCTCAGGGGCCACACCCACAGCTTCTATAACTCCAGGCAGGGGTGCACAAGGGTGCCTCCTGCCTGTGAGAGGAGATCCCTCCTGACTGGAATCTCCCAGGGAGAGCCGTCAAGGAGGAAAATCAGGTCCGAGAACCATACTCGGCCCGGCCAGAACGGGGCTACCAATAGCTGCCGGTGTCCGTCCCGGCGCACTCTCTCCAGAACTCCGGGGAGCAGAGCAATCGGGGGAAAGGCATAAAGACGAAGCCTCGGCCACGTCTGTACCACAGCATCCAGCCCCTCGGAGCTGGATGACGTAGAGAGTACCAGAGGGGACATTGCGCTGCCCGAGTAGCGAAGAGGTCCACCTGGGCCTGGCCAAACACTCTCTAGATCTGCTTCCCCACCTCGGTGTGAAGCATTCCCGGATAACAGCCCCTGCCTCGACAGGGTGTCGGCTCCCCATGAGGTACTAACTCAGATGCTCAGAAGGGAGCGGCATGCTCAAGGTGACCCTCTAAGTTGAGGGGAGCAATGCTAGCTCTACCAAGGCAGATCTCTGGAGAGCGGAGCACTTAACTCTCTGCATGAGAGGGAGCTCAAGACACTCAGAAGGGAGCGGCATGCTCAAAGGTGACCCTCAAAGTTGAGGGGAGCAATGCCAGCTCGACCAACCAGGAGAGCTAGGCCTCATAGCCCACACAAGGATCTGGTGTGCCAGCCTGTACAGGGGGCGCGAACCGCAGACCTCCTTGGTGGTTGCTATAAGAGACCACCGATGTGTTGTCGCTTGCGAACTAACACATGGCAACCTCTTAGGTCTAGGAGAAGTACTGAAATACGGCCAGCATCTCGAGCCTGTTGATGTGCCAGGCGAGATGATGACCCCTCCACCGACCGTGGGCAGGGTGGCCACTCATGACCGCTCCCCAACCGGTGAGGGATGCGTCCGTCGCTAGCATACGCGGCGACAAGGAGCTTCCAACACCAGGCCCTGGGACAAGAACCAAGGTTGTCTCCACATGTCCAAGGCACGTAGGCACCGCCGCGTGACCTTGATCATGCGAAGCGGGTTTCCCCTCGGGGAGAACCCCTTGGTCTTGAGTCACCACTGTAGGGGTCTCATGTACAGCAGGCCAAAAGGTATCCCGTTGGACGCAGCTGCCACCAGACCCAGCAGTATCTAAACCGCTTGACAGTGAGTGACTGGCCTTCTTTCACCCTCCTGACTTTCGTGAGGATTGACTCGATCCGAGCAGGAGACATACGTGCCTGCACCGTGGTCAAATCCCCACCACCCCCAGATAAGTGGTTCTCTGTAATGGAGAACGCACACTTTCCTTGGGGTTCAGTCTTAACCCCAACACTTTTAAGTGAGCGAGAACAACACCTCAATGTTGAGCCGCCCTCCGCTCTGATAGAGCAAGAATCAACCAAAGGCCGATGTAATTGAGTATGCGGGCGCCCCGTAGCTAACGTGGCGCCCACACACTCGTAAAAGTGTGGGGTGAGAGTGCTAGGCCGAAGGGAAGTACCCGATATTGGTAAGCTTTTGCCCCCAAAAGCAAACCTCAGGAACTTCCTGTGAGTGGGAAGGACGGAGACATGGAAGTATGCGTCTTTTAGATCTACGTGTCAAACCAGTCCTCGGACTTGATCTGAGATACTTACCTGCTATCAGACCAGTCCTCGGACTTGATCTGAGTACTTACCTGAGCATCTTGAACTTCAGTCTTGCAGACTGAGCGGTTCAATTGATGCAGATCTAAAAAAGGGACGCAAACCTCCATCCTCCTTGGAACTATGAAGTACCGGCTGTAGTACCCGGACTCTCTTCGGAAGGAAGACCCACCTCGATGGTATCTTTCCTTAAGAGAGTATCTACCTCTTGTTCCATTACCAGAGCCTGCTCGGGGCCCACAACGTGGAATTCACCCCATTGAATTGAGGCGGACGAGAATCAAACTGGATTCTGTAGCCTCTCTCTACAGTGCGCAGGACCCATCGAGACACATTTGGCAGTAGTATCCACGCTGCAAAATAGTCTACTAAGGGAACCAGTCTCTCGAGACTGGCCTCTGGTGTAACCCGGAGCGGCTAGTTCGGTGCCCTGAAGCGGAACCCCGGCAGGGAACGGCCGAACTAGCTGCTCCAGAGACCCCCGAAGGGGTGGCGAGCATCTCAGCTCCGCTACGATACCGGGCGGAAGAGACTGAGATATGCGCTCGCTGGAGACCGCTGCGCCCTGAAGCACCATAGGTGGCAGGGTTGGCAGAACGATCTCCTGAGGGCGCTGGGGGGAGTGACGATCGCCGTGCGATCGTCGCTCTACCGCAGCGGGGGCTACCCTCATAAGCCCTGATCCCACTCACATCAGGGCTTCTTGGCCGAAGACGTCTTCGCCTGCTTGGCTGGGAGGTCTTTGACCGCGCACCCTTCTTACCGCCCCAATCCGCTCCTGCGGGGGCACGCTTGCCTATACGAGGAGCCAGCACGCGGCAGGGGCTGCTCTCGCCCAGCAGCCCCATGAGCTAGAGAGCGGCGAGGGAGAAACCGCTGGAACTCCGCCACCTGCCTCCTGAACCAAAAAAGGCCAGGCGGCAAAGTGGGGCGTCCAGAAGGAAGGCCCTGTCACGATTGCTTACCATAAATCCGACAGGGTCCACCAAAGATGCCTCTCCGCCGCCACCAGGGCTGCCATAGATCGCCTTGACGGTCTCCCTGGCGGCGCGGAGAGACAAATCAACGGTTTTGCGGAGCACACAGATGTGCTCCGCATTAATCCCCCGCCCTCATCCAACTCCTTGAGCAGGTCAGCCTGGCATGCCACCATGATGTGCAAACATAAGCCAGACCGACCTGCTGACGCGTACCCTTTGCCTTCAGAGACGACGCAGCGTCAGGGGACAGATAGCTCGCAAGCGTCTGTTCCACCCGCGGCATCGCTCTGTAACCGCGCTCACTCGTCCCCATGACACTACCGAAATAACAGAATGAGGGGACGAAGAGGCGGGCCGAAATATTTTCCCTACAACCTCGACACCTCAGTGTGGAGGTCGGGGAAAAAAAAGGGCAGGCTCAGATGTGGAGGTGAGTCTGAAACCGCAGAGAACGCAGTATAACCCTCTCTGCGGTTCGACAAAACACTCCACAGGCTCCTCATATGGGACGACAGAGTGGGTGCAACATGCTCGACGCCTCCCATGTCAACCTCCTCGGAGGAAGACGCGAGAAGCGCCGATGCTGCTGCCCGAGGGGAAGAAACCGCCACGCGTGCTTCCGGACTCGGGGAGCGGTCGCGGGATCCGGCAGGTGCGGATGGAGAAAGAGCTCGCTCGTCTCCGATCCCTCTGCCAGATCCCGTTGCGAACCCCACGAACGCCGTCTCCGCTCCGCCTTAGCGGAAGCGGGTCAGTGCCGCGGGGAACGCTAGTGAAAGAGCCCTCTCCGGAGAAAAGAGCCTTTCGGGAGCGAAGCACACGCAGAGGAAAACCCTCGCAGTGCGGACAATCAGCCCCCTCGAGGGCTGCCTCCGCATGCCTCGCTCCCAAGCAAAGCACACACAGACTGTGTGTATCCTCCGTACACAAACAGCGTTTTGCACGGAGGAACACACAGCCCGTATTGCGCCTCACTCCTCTCCCCACTTCGCTTTGACATGTTTTACAAACAGACAGACAACGGTAAATAGGACTCACCAGTCACAGAGCGCTTCGCTGAATGACAAAAAGCTGATGCCGGTTTCACCGCACGTGCTTTTGTACCAGCTGGTCATTACGTCACCTCGCCCGTGACATCCCTTCCCATTTCTGGACAGATTTGATTGGTATTCAGAGCCGGTTACGCTATTGGCGTTCCCCAAAGCGTCGTTGACGCAGCTCGAGTTCCTGAAGAGGAACCATATTTCATTTCAGGCTCGGCAGTTGAATTTTTCTGTTCTTCACGTCAATCGTCACTGACTAATCTGAGCACAAAGCGGGGGCTTAATCAGCTGAACGTAATAATCGGACATATCCCTGACAGAGAGGGCTGCCCTGTGTGGGTCTTTGACTGCCTTGTGTAGTCTGTGTGTATGTGTGTGTATGTGTGGGTGCCCTCTGTGGGCCCTGCCAGGGATACATTAGGTGGAAATTGCTGTATGTCTTTAGTGGCAATTAGAGCTCCTCCTGTGAAGTGAAAGCAGGCATTAACTAATAAAGGAAACACTTCCCTTGCAAATGAGCATCTCACTTTTTCAAACAATAGCTTTTTCGATCAATAGCTGATCAATAACTTTTCACAAATCTAAATGTCATATAAATAGTATCAAAATCTTTGAAGTGGGTTGGACTGATCATCAGCAATGAATGTAATGAAACCTTGAATTAAATAAATTAAGTGTATGCAACTATATATAGACTAACCGATTTTTGTAATTTGAACAGTATTTTACTGTAATATGTACAGTAAGATACTATAAAATGTATATATAGTATTTTACTGTAAACTGCAAAGGATTGTGGGAAAATATATGTATTTTACAGTAAACTACTGTAAATGTACAATACTGAACTTGCCTGCGAAAAACTAATATTCAGGTTTTCTGCTAAAAAAAACCCAAAAAACTATTATTATTATTATTATGTTGAAAACAGCTGAGTCAAAAAAAAAAATCTGGTTTCCTTGATGAATAGAAAGTTCAGGAGAACAGCATTTATCTGAAATAGAAATCTTTTCTATGTTTTTTAAATGCATATTCACTCTATATTTAATGTAAACACTATGCTGTGGCAATACATTGTAACAACTGTCATGCCAATAAAGCACATATTGAATTGAATTGAATTGAATTGAGAGAGAGAGAGAAAGAGAGAGAGAGAGAGAGAGAGAGAGAGAGAGAGAGCATGGTAATGTCTATAGAACTAAACAAAAGCAATATATGTGTGTGTCCATGTCGCATAACAGCCGTGTTCTCTGCTCTGCAGGCGCTGATGTAGCCGATGTTCCTGAGGGTGATGAGATGGAATCATGGCTATCTGAGTGAGATGATTTGACCACCTCTGCGCTGCTGTGATTCTCCAGGGCTTCTCATGCATTACAGAGGACGAAGCAGACGGCTGCAGTCCCTTTGTTTCCTAAACTGATCACATTCGTTATCTCCCATAAGTCTGTTTACAAAAGATACGAGTGTGTCATGATTTTTACTATGTCATTCTGGTTGCACATGCATTTCTAAGCATGTGACTGTGGCAAATTTATTCTTTCTGTAATAAAATGCTTCATTGGTGTGTTTTAATTATTCCACTGTGATTTTAATACACTATATCAATTGTTTCCCGACCATTTTTTTCTTATATACGCCCACAGACCCATCAATACAGCTCAAGTATCCCTTGATTGTAACGATACAGAAATGTGCTCCTTTTGACTCATATTATACTGCATGTCATAGTATTATCATTAATAGTATTAAAGTGGCCATTATAATGGTTGTTTTAAAACAAACAAAAACTGTCGATAATGTATAACAGGTGCGACAGAGCGATCCCTTAAAGATGCAGTTATGTGACGTGATGGTATGTCCCAAAGCTTGCCTACTCTTCTACTACACAGTGTGTACTTTTTCTTCACCAAAAGAGTACATACTTTAAGGGCATAGTATTAGTAGGCACATTGGGATGCAGCATCGGTTTCAGTGGTGTAGATGGTAAGGTGTGTGCTTTTTGACTCGATAGACCCGAGTTTGAGCCTGCCTTTTGCCAAACTTTTTTTCTCCCTTTTCAAACCTCATATCACATCAGAAATGCATTTATTTTCAATAAAAATTAAGGAAATAATCAAAAAGTTGAAAAATAAAATATCGGGTAGGGTTAGGGTAGGTGTCGGGAAGACTTTGTTGTCCCAATAAATTGGCATCCATTTAATAGCCTAATTTGAATTAAAACTATAATTTACACTCAATAAGTTATTATTGTTTACTGTTTTATAATGTACTACAATACTAAGGTGCAGATAATTGCCACTACTTGCAATATGTAGTATATATAGCAGAAAATCTTGCTATTTTAACATAGTGTAAATAGAATCTATAGCTATTTTCACTTAGTGTAAATAGTATCTATCGCTAAGAAAATATGCTATTTGAACTTACACTATGTGTAAATAGCATCTATTGCTATTTGCATTTAGTGTAAATAGCATCTATTGCCAATCTAAAACTATTTACTGACTAAATTAATGTAACTAAATATGCTAGAACTTCTTAATGTGCCTAAAAGTTGTTCAATGGATTTATTGTAAATCCCTTTTTTTGTCAACTAAAGAAAAACAAAACTATTTTAAAAAAGGATTTGATATACTTTTAAAATATGATGATTTGATATAGGCTACTTTTGGAATACATTTAAAAAGAGCACTTATTATGGAAATTATAGACCTTAAAGTAATATATTTACATTTAATGACATTTACCCCAGGTGTCACAGACACGCCTAGTCCCAGACTAAAATGCATGACTGACCTGTTTTAATTGAAATAAACTTGCACTGACATATTTTAAAATATGTCAGTACCTTTGTTTTGTCTCAAGATGCACAACAGTGTTTTTTTTTTTTTTCCTCAGGCATATTTATAAAAATTAGTTAAATGTCCTAATTGAACTATGGCCTAAACCTATCTTAACTTAAGCCCTGTCTGTGAAACAAGGCCTTAAATTCATGTTATTTGCATGTTGACATTTATGTTAAATACCATTAGCTGATTATTAGTGTTTTTTTTAAACCCACTTTTAACCCACTTTAGTAGTAGTATGTTTTTATATGTAATTTCATATATTTGGTCAAGCGTACTGCCAAATGTACTGTGGTAAACAAAAATATATTTAAATGTATTTTAACTGATGAATAATAATGATGAAGTGGTATTTAGTACATTTAAATATATATCAACTTTAAATGAAATATTGAATAGCACATTAACATTTAAAATTAAATCAAGTACTTTACATGTGCTTAAGTTCACACAAAAATAAATGTACTTCTTGATAATACATAATGATTTAGAATGTACTGAAGTTGACAAGGAAACTATTTTCGAAAATAATTTGAGACACAACAGCTGATTACATTAGGAGCAATCTTGTTTTGTCACGATGTGCCACTTCCAGTATAGCAGTGGTGTGAGATAACAGTGTTTGGGTTCGGTCTTGATGTGTTTGACATGCCACTGGCTATTTTTATGTAAAGGTGCCACTTTTTCGATCTTGCCAGTGCTTGAAAATACTTAACAAAAACACTGGCATTAGATCTGTGGAAAGAGTGGCACTGGCTCCACTATACATGTGACGACCCACATGCTGCTTTGACGTGTCACAATAAAGTGTTTTGCAGGAAAGCACTTTCTTATTGCTTTCAACACTGCTGCACTGTAACACCCAGGTATCCAGTATCAAACCCACATAAACAGCACCAATGCAAATAGAGATGGTGAACATCTGAGAGAGTTTGTCAACCACTTGGACTCAGACTGTATCCAGTATAAATTAACAATGATGACGGTGCTCTGGCAGCTGCTGAAGTGCTAGTGGGGGTGCAAAAACGCTCTGGCTGGAGGCCTGATCGCATCACTTGTAAGGATACACCGTCTGGATTGACCTCCTTTCACCTGAAATTATCGATCTGGTTTTTAGTATCGCCCTCAGATCACCGTGACAGGTCGGCAGCTGCCTGAGGGGATGTGATGTGTGTGTGTGTGTGTGTGTGCGTGCAGTGTTTGAAATCCATTGTAGGAATGGCTGTCCGGGCATGACCCGTGTGAGTCAAAGTGCTTGGATGAAGCTCGTAATAGGCATTGAGTGACACAAACTATCTCTACTTCAAACTAGCCATGTCAGCAAAACTTGCATATATTTTAGCATCAGACTGTTTTTTTGATGGTTATTATAAAGAACGACATGTCCAGAAATGGTTTGAGGCACCTGGGCTTGAATTATCCTTTGTTTCTCACTGTTTCAGGTCTTACTTTGTATCTTACATTTTCTTTTGTGTCAAGCTCATTCTTTGTCCTATAACACACGTCTTCTCTTCAGTCTCACCATTTTCTCATTTTAATTTCCTTCACTCTTCCCTTTTGACCCCTCTATTGTTACTCTGCGTTTTGAGCGTATGCTGATTTACGAATACCAAGTTCCCTTTTGATATTCCATTCGTACTGCGTCGTAAGACGCTTGTATGGGAAAAACAATTTTTTTCCTCTTCAACTGAAGCCTTTTCAATGCACGTCCATTGGTTCCAAATCGAACCAATGGCTCGGCGGTGGCGCTGAGCGAGCCTATGGGCGGGGCCCCTGGCTATATAAGCGGCCGGTTCGCCGCCGCATCTCAGATATCTTCTCTTCAGCGACGAAGATTCTTCCTCACGGACTCTTCGCTGACGCCGAGATTCACCGTTGAAACGCCTCAGCAGCCGGATTGGACCTCTCACAGCGCACAGCTCGCGGATTCCTGGTCTATCCCTTGCCGCCATCCTGCGATGATCTAAAAGAGCCTCAGAAAAGAGCAAATTCGATCGCAGCATTGTTTCAAATGCCGCGCCGTCATTGTAAGACGTGCGGGACTCGCCTGCAAGATGATGACGGTCGTGATGAGTGCGTGCCATGCTTGGGAAAACCTGACGCTTACGCTGCGCTCAGCGGGTCTGACTGCTCTCATTGCGAGAGTTTCAGTATCGCCTCTCTGCGCTAGCGGATAGCTTTCTTTTCAGAAAGCGACTCCTCGCACATCACAGCAGGGCAGAGGATTTGAGTGGCCAGAGACGAGCGAGCTCACATGCATGCCTCGCCGTCACCGCAGAGAGAGGATTCGCCGGTCCTCTTCACTCAACCTGATCAGTGCCCCTCTGCGGCTGCAAGCGACATGATCTAGTTTGGAGGGAGTGACGACGACATGGATGACAGCCTTTCTCTGGTGACTTCGGACACGGAGGAGTTATCGGGCTCGGTGACTGACCCCACCCTCTTCACGCAGCGCCAGACACAAAGCGGACAAGGAGCTCGTCTGTGTGATGACGAAGGCTGTCAGTGAGCTCAGGCTCAAGTGTTCTCTGCCTGAGGAGCCATCTCGCAGCAGGCTGGACAAGTGCTTTCTCCCGGGGCGCCAACAAGCACCCCGCCAACGCTCATCCCCCTTCTTTCCCGAAGTCCACGACAAGCACCAGTACTTCAGTTGGGCCTGCTTCACATGTGACCCATCCAGTTCTGGCTGAAGCAAAGGGTTCTATCCGCGGCTTGGCGTCATGGTTGCCATTGCATAACGGTGACTCGGGCCTGTGTATCAGCCCTGTGTATCATCAGGACCCCCTCTGGCTGAAGCAGGGTGTGATCTTAGACATGGTGCACAGAAGGAAGGTGGTCATGACAGACGCTTCCAACAAGGGTTGGGGAGCGCTGTGGGAAGGCAAACCAACCTTCGGTTTTTGGTCTTTGGAATAGTGCGGTGGTACAGTTTATACAAGGCACCAGGAGAATTAACCCCCCGCGTCCTCGTACAGTTCCACCTTGGGACTTACCAACTGTACTAAGGGCCTTGAAAGGCCCCCCGTTTGAACCATTGCAATCCACGAGCCTAAGATCACTCTCGTTTTAAAACCGCCCTGCTGTTAGTGCTGGCGTCGGTTAAGTGAGTAGGAGAACTACAGGCCCATTCCATGAACCCTGCTTGCCTGAAATTCGGGCCTAACGACTCGAAGGTCATCCTGAAACCAAGGCTGGGTTATGTACCTAAGGTACTCTCCACTCCGTTCAGAGCCCAGGTCATAGCGCTTTCTCCCTCTACGGATGACCAGGATTTGTCCCTGCTCTGCCCCGTCAGGGCCCTGAGGGTATACATCGAGCATTATGCCTCATACAGGAGATCAGACCAGCTTTTTGTCAGCTTCGGTAACTGCGCTAATGGTCGCCCTGTTACGAAGCAAAGAATTTCCAGGTGGTTAGTGGATGCTATCACTCTAGCATACTCCTCCTTGGGCTTGCAGTGCCCCATTAGAGTCAGAGCCCATTCCACCAGAGGCATTGCCTCTTCCTGGGCATGGTCCAGCGGGGTGTCCAATTCGGAAATTTGTGAGGTGGCCGGCTGGTCCTCGCTGTCCACATTTGTAAGGTTTTACAACCTGGAAGTCCCTGCCTTGCAGGCCAGAGTCCTTTCTGCTTTTTTCGCCTGGCCGTGCTATGAGCTGTTCATTCGAAGAAATCTGAGATGCGGCGACGAAGCGGCCGCTTATGTAGTCAGAGGCTTTGCCCATTTTGGAGGGCTATGGCGGGCTGCATAGCCATAGGCTCGCTCAGCGCCGCTGCTGAGTCATTGGTTCGATTTTATAGCACTGCACGAACCAATAGACGTGCAGTTTACTGCGTGATTGAAAAGGCTTCAGTTGAAGAGGAAAAAAGGAGTTTTTCCAATACAAGAGTCTTACGATGCAGTAGTCGTTCCTATATCTCAGGGAACCGAGGTTACGATAGTAACCGAGTATGGTTTCTGCCATTCAGACAACTTGCTAGATTTCAGCTGGTAAAGGCACGTCCATGACCCTCCAGCCATTCCTTAAATCAGAGCCCAGCGTCTGATGGAAGTTCATAATGTTAGATCATCCTCTTCTGTAGGGACACATTGATTCATGGTCTGTGGCTGTACAATGACATTCTAGAGCCCATCACTATTTCTCTCTGTCACTCTCTCTTCTCCATTCTCCAGGAGAGATTCAAGTCTGAGATATAAAAGTATGTAGCCAATTAAACATTAATTTGTTTATGTGGTGTTGTTTATACGTGCATTAACAGACTTTCAGAGAATGTGAAGTGTGTGGTTTCTGTGCGACTTCAAATGGAATAGCAATAATAATAACTATTTCGAACAAGTTTCAAAAGACCTTGCCCAAAATCCATTTTTGCAATCTCGGCCACTTGAGAGCATGAACACCCGACAAGAAGTAAGTGGTCAAGACTGTCCCAGGTCTAAAAAATGTCAACGCTCAGTGCCATAAAATACCCTATATTCTAAAGTATCTGTAATACTGTATATCAAAGCAGGAGGCTTAGCATATCTAATCATTCATCATGTTCAGGAACTTAAATACAGGAAATATGTCATGAAAATAGACAAGCAGTCAAGTGCATGGCAAGTGTTGGTATTAGGACAGGCCCGCCTCTAAGCCATTGCATTATTTTTTAAAAGTTTCCTAGTCGGAAATTGGCCATGTAAGGCCTCTCTAAGGCCGTTCGTGTCCAATTTCTGACTAGGAAGCTTGTTTGTTAGTTAATTAGTTGTTAAAAAATTCAATTTTTGTCAAATTTAAAAGCCCATTCACGCCAAAAGTAAAATGAATACGCCTCAGGCTGAAAAAAATGTAAATTCACATCTGTACAGTTGAAGGCGCAGCTCAAACCATTCTGGATTGAATGAAAAATAGGACACAGAAGAAAGTTCAACACTCTACAGCAATAAATAAAAAAATTAAAAAAATAAAAACGTTCAGTTTTTTTAAGTCATCAGCATGTGCTAGTCATTCACTAGCACATGCTGATGACGTTTTATTCTTCTATAGTAACGTACGTCGTAGTGCACGAGTCAAGGTGTCATCATTATACAGTCTACACACGTCCTAGCCAAGTTTATTAGATGAATGAATGATGCATTTACAGTAGATACCACTTTATTGTGTATTGCTGTACATTAAAATCATGTGGGGGCGGGGGGTTCTCCTCAACCACCACCAGTGTGCAGCATCCACCTGGATGATGCAATGGCAGCCACAGTACAACGGCACCAGTGTGCTCACCAAACACCAGCTACAGGTGGAGAGGAGAGAGAGTCATAGAGACAATCAAGTGGATGGGGATTATTAGGAGGCCATGATTGACAAAGGCCAGTGGCGGCAATTTGGCCAGGACACCAGGGTTACACCCCTACTCTTTAGGAGAAGTGCCATGGGATTTTTAATGACCACAGAGAGTCAGGATCTCAGTTTAACGTCTCAGCCAAAAGACGGTGCTTTTTGACAGTATAGTGTCCCCGTCACTATACTGGGTCATTAGGACCCACACAGACCACAGGGTTAGCACCCCGTGCAGGACTCACTAACACCTCTTCCAACAGCAACCTAATTTTGGAGGTCTCCCATCCAGGTACTGACTGAACAGTGTGTTTGATTAGGGTTCGAGCTAAAATTTACAGGACAGTGGCCCTCGAGGACCAGGGTTGAGAAAGCCTGGTATAGATCCATGTTGCACAGTGTGACATGCAATGATCTTATTGGATTGCTAAAATCGTGCAGTGTGTTCCGGGTCTTTCGAAGCATCTGAGACAATACTGAACTTAAATATAACTCCTGATATGAGTCTTTTGATCTATGAAAGAGCATCCTGTGAGTGATTCAATTTCCCTCTGGATCACTACAGGGAATGCTGGTACTGTTCATAATTACACTACCAATAACAACTAATAAGATTTTGCTAATTAACGAGCTGCATTCATCCATCCATCCATTCATTATCCAAACAGGCTTGTCCAATAGGGCTGCTGGACATAGGCAGGAAAACACCCTGGATGAATGGTAGCTGCATTCAGAATTGGAATATTAATTTGACCTTAAACCCACAAGGGTCATGTGATGATTTATCATGGTAATGTGACTGTCATTGTGTCTCTTCAGCTGTCAACATCTAAACTGGTCCAAATCCACACTGGAAACTTGCATTCACTCAATCTGTCCACATTCCAGCTCTCTTTACTCTCCCTGATCCAACATCTCCCCTCTCTGTTTTCTAATCTTACCCACAATGCTTTGCAAAACACTCTAGTCTCATTCTCACTTATTATTGACACTCTCGCTCCCGCTGTCTATCTTTACTCATCTCCTCTAAATACCTTTCTCACACCACTTTTCTTTTTCGCTTGACAACCTGCCTTCTTATTTTTTGCTTTTTGGTGTTCCCAGATTTATTTATTTTTTTTCTCTCCTTAGCTGTAGAAGTGCTGTTTATCTCTTTTGACCTTTTTCCAAGCTTTCCTCATGCAGGGCTAGGTATTTACATAGTACCCAAAACACAGGATAAAGGTAGAGAGGGACTGAGACACATCATATGTTCGGAGAGAAGGACAAGGTTGTGTCCCATCCCACTGTCATTGTGCCTGTAGGATGAAATATATCTGGTCTGAAGATCAAAGCTCAGTGCAGCGACGGCTGCACACACACACTAAATCCCATGACCGATACAGCAAAAAATGCTGTTTGATCAGCAATGCATGGTTTAGAAATATTGACGTCTCAAAATTTAATGAAAACACTAACAGCTCATTCTTTGTTGTCCTTTTTTGGGATGCCCTCTCCAACGAGTTCATGGCTCTTTTCCAAAGCCTAGTGAGCTATCTGGTGTTTACATGGGTAGCTGGCTTATTGTAACCTCATAAGTGGACAATTCTGAGCACTCTACAGTATCTCCTTATGTCATACAAAAGCTACCTTAACACCGATGACATGGGAGCCTTGACTCCCAATTGATTTCAGTGGAGTTTGGCATTAGCATATTGCTAAGCTAATAGTGATGTTATAATAAGCACACTGGCATATTAACAAATAGAGCAATGATACATTTTAAAGGGCAACTATTATGCAAAATCCAATTTTGCATGGTGTCTGGACATAAATGTGTGTTGGCAGTCTGAAAACACAACCACCCTACAATGGCAAAAAACAACCCATTCCTCATTTTTTAACCCTTTAGGCACCCGTTTTCTTTTTTTTTTTTTTAAATGCTGGATTTTGACATCAAGATTTCAAAAGCTTGGGGCTTGAAAGGGCTTAAAGATAGAGATCTACGGTAAATTAGAAAAATGTTGGGCATGACCTAAAGTTTATGTGGGGTGTAAATATACTCATCTAATTTGCATATTATAACTTCATCAGGGGGCGGCCCTCTTGAATTTCATAATATTCAGGAAATAGTAGATATTGAATTGATGTCTGAACTTATTTGCATTTTTATTTTTTTTGTCTTTTTATCCTCATTCCAAATTATCAGAAAAGAGGAAACCAGCAATAAAACAGGAGAAAGTAAATTAT
Organism: Barbus barbus; assembly: GCF_936440315.1. Taxonomy (NCBI): domain Eukaryota; kingdom Metazoa; phylum Chordata; class Actinopteri; order Cypriniformes; family Cyprinidae; genus Barbus; species Barbus barbus. The sequence goes on from NC_136738.1 coordinate 4,151,087, forward strand.
TACTATATTACTATACTATATAGTAGTAAAATGTAGGGCTGGGTAAAAAATATAGATTCTCCGATTTTAATCGATCTTCAGTTTAACGCAACGATATCGATTCGGGAAATCCCCGAATCGATTCTTAATGCGTGTGCTTCACGTAAGAGGATATGAATATTCACCTCTCGTCCTGAAGGTGTCACCATCTTTCGAATTGCTCCACTAAAAAAAACAACTGTGCGCACCCTATTATTAATGTAGATGTGTATTTCAGTAATAAACTTAAGTAGGAGAGTTTCAGTTACCAGCATTTATATCAAAATATGGATCCCATGTCTGCAAAACTAACATTTTAAATGAAATATTGATAGCTAATCGATATCGAATCGAAATCGAATCGAAACCATAAAAATAAGAATCGAATCGCAGAATTGGTCACAATACCCAGCCCTAGTAAAATGTGTGAAGAGTGGCCTACTTTTTGATCCGTTCATTAGTAATATTCAGGAAATAATAGATATTGAATGGATGTTTGAACTTATTTGCATGTTTGTTTGTTTTTTTTGTTTTTGTTTTTTCCTCATTCCAAATTATCAGGAAAAGAGGAAATCAAAAGTAAAACAGGAGAAAGTAGTAAATTATTACTATATTACTGTGGCATAGTAAAATGCATGTGCATATTTTTTGATCAGTTCACCAGCTATCTGCCCATTCAGGTATCTAAGTGACACAGTTTATAGTTCTTGAGAGTTTGGTAGACCTACCCCACACTGATTGCACCTGTACTGGCGGCCCGTAGAGCGTGCACGCGATCAGAAAAAAAGATGCAATCTAGCCGATCAGCAATGTGGAGCCAGTGGCGCCCAGAGAGCAACAGCTCTCCTATGGACACTACGACCACGTCCACCCCTGCCACCCACATCCCTGTTGGGCAAAGTGACAAATGATCACTTGTTTGTGCTTCATGAACTCTCTCGCCTTGAACGGTGGCACCATTGCGCATGCAAAGATGCAATGGGAGAAGCACGATCATTAGACGGCCGATCGTCATTTCCAAAAGGCAAATATTCCCCAGAAGTCAGAATCGGCGAATAACATTTGCAACACATCCTCACGGTACAACTTTTTATTGGCCATTTGGCGATTTTCTCTCACAAATCTTACAATTTACTCACACGCCATGCACTGAACTGCTTCCGCATCAATGACACAATAGCTCACTTGCTCTGCTATTTCCTCCAACACTTTGAATAGGAACAGGACGTCATTTTGGTCTAGAATCGAAGTATTACATGTCTGCCATATATTGGTAGGGAACACAAATGAGATATTACACCATATTAGGAAGTACAGTCTATTTGATTAAGTATGACTTCTTGTCGCAATTTTGCGACATTGGCACTTAGAGGGTTAATCCCCTTAATAAACCAAGTCAGTCTCACTAGGCCTGGCGTTTTGATTCTCACCGCAGTGTGATGTCATATTGCGGAGGGCCGGGCCACGGGGGTTGATTGACAGCCCTGCACAGCTATAGTTTCTGCCCTCAGCGGCTGTACTCTGTCCTCCATTTTCTCCGTGCTCAAGCAGCTGTAACGTCAACAATGTCTTGCAAGCAATCCCCGTGTTCTGTGTTTGAATGTAAGACTGCATCCACATAAGAGTCTTAATTTTTTCCCAACATCTGAGCTGCTGAGGATCCTGTGGATTACTTAAATTTTTCTAGGTAATGCGCCTCAAAATCTACCTTCCTTTGCCAAGGGCACTGACACAACCCCATACCATGACAGACCCTGGCTTTTGGACTTGTTGCTGCTAACAGTCTGGATGATCCTTTTCTTCTTTGGTCCGGATCACACAGCGTCCATTTCTCCCAAAAAATAACTGAAATACTGATTCATCTGACCACAGTACACGTTTCCACTGTGTGATGGTCCATCCCACATGCCTGCGAGCCCAGAGAAGTCGACGGCGCTTCTGGACACTGTTAACATAGGGCTTCCTTTTGGCACAGTACAGTTTTAATTGGCATTTGTGGATGTAACTACGTATTGTGGTACTTGACAAAGGTTTGCCAAAGTAGTCCTGAGCCCATGTGGTGATATCGCTTATAGATGAATGACAATTCTTGATGCAGTGTCGCCTGAGGGATCAGAGATCACGGTTGTTCAGCTTAGGCTTGCGCCCTTGTCCTTTACGCACTGAAATTCCTCCAGATTCCTTGAATCTTTTAATTATGTTATGCACTGTTGAAGGTGAAAATATCCAAATCTCTTCCTATCTTTCTTTGAGGAACATTGTTTTTAAACATTTCAATAATTTTCTCACGTATTTGTTGGCGAACTGGCGATCCTCGGCCCATCTTTGCTCCTAAAGGACTAGACCTTTCTTGGATGCTGCTTTTGTACCAAATCATAATTACAATCACCTTTTGACATCACCTGTTTCAAATCACATCATAATTTAACCAATTTACCTGATTACTAGCCCTAAATTGCTCCTGTCCCAACCTTTTTTGGAATGTGTTGCAGGTCTGAATGACAGGAAAGGATGTATATTTACAAATGAAATGAAGTTGACCAGACAAAACATGAAATATTTTGTGTTCATATTGTCTGCAATGAAATACAAGTCAAAGTAAATTTAGAAATCACTACTTTCTTTTTTTATTTGCGTTTTTCATATTGTCCCAACTTTTTCTGATTTGGGGTTGTATATACACACACACACACACACACACACACACACACACACACACACACACAGTGCAAGGAATTGTGAGTACTTAGAGGGCCAGCTGAATTTGTTACAGTGAGAATCATGGGCTGTTAGGACTGAAGAGTGTTGGTCACTCTGAAGTCTGTGGAGTGAAGAGATGGCTGGTGCCTTTTCGGACAGGAGGTAATCTGGCCCCCCTCCAGCTGGGACACAGAAACCTTACATGGACTCCCACTCACTTTTCATACTCGTCAATACATTTTAATTGGATGAGGGGAGAATCCAAACACGGTCTGCCATGCCAAGCAGGACTTGACTGCAATCCCAGTTCTTAAAAGGAAGTGTGTGTGCGTGAGTGTGCTTGTTTGTGTGTGTGTTCATATATTTATTTATTTATTTTTGCTTTTCATCAAAATTGGAGGGTTTTGTGACAGTCTCGATTACTCAGAATTATTCATCATCAGTTTTATGTTAAATTTGAGCTAATAATGCTGTACATTCTATGCATATACAACATCATATGGAATCAATTTAACCTGTTAAAGGTTCACTAGTGGCATGGATGAAGCATTTCACAAACAATGATCAATGTCCCTGCAGAATGATTGCTCCATTCTTTGTGACCCATGATGATTTATTAGTTTGTGAAGCGAAAATGCTGGCATTTACAGAGATAAAGCAAGTACCGGTAATATTTAGCTGATCATGTGATCTTAACATGTCTGCCCCCATGAGGACCTGCTCCATTTAAAATAAATCAGCTTTTATCAGGCCACTGAAATCACTGAAATGACTCATGTGAATGTATATGATTTTAACTATACTGGCCAAACATTATTTTAGTTGCATATAAAATATTTTAATGCTGGAAAATTGTTACATGCATTTTTAACATACAGCACACACACATGCACACGTAAATATGGTAACACATTTAATTAAACTTGACATTTTGAAGACGATTTTCTTGTAAAATGTTCTCTAATAATCTTTATTTTATTTACAGATTAGAAAAATATAATTTTTTTTAAAGAAGTCTCTTATGCTCACCAAGGCTGCATTTATTTGAATAAAAACACTGTATACAGCAAAATTGTAAAACATGATTCAGATTTAAAATACATGTTTTCTATTTTAATATATTTTAAATTTTAATTTATTTATGTAATGACAAAGCTGGATTTTCAGTAGCTATTACTCCAATTTTAGTGTCACATAATCATGTAGTATGGTCTTTGTTTAAGGATTTATGGTGCTCTGAACTGATTTGGTTCAGAAAAACAGACACTTAATATATTCACTTACATATAGTTTCAAGCACCATCTCATTAAAACATAATTACAGAATATGAGCCTCCATTGGTTAATCTAACAGTGATGAATTATATTAAAATTAAGAGCTCTTTGAGGTCTATTATGGCATAGCTATTTTATTTAATAGCCTCTATTTCGCACTCTTAAAAAAAAAAAAAAATCATATATTATGCCCAATATCTTCTCCAACCTCTCTAGAAACATGGCAAGTGCAAATGTATTCACTCTTGCACAGTCTGTGATCCTTTCTGGGTGGTACGCATTCGCTATTCCACATCTCCAGTGCAGGAGACAGGGGTGAGCAAGGGATCTGGGCAGGGATCCAGGCCTCTCGATCGGGATTCTGAAACACACTCTCAGCCCCAGAACCCCTGGAGTTCCATCCTTCTGCTGTTTATGCAAGAGCTTCGACTGGCTCCAACAGGGGCCTGCTCCTTCCATCTGGCCAGGAATCAGAGACCTGACCCACCGCTAAGACTCCCCATGGTACCAGAGAGACAGGATGATACAGAGAGGAAATCAGGAGAGAAGGTGTGAGAAATGAGAGAGCAATCATATCATGAGATGTAAGGAGTGGATGGCTCATTAATTCAAGTCAACCTCCACAAACAAGCACAGATATGGTGATCAGGTAAATGAGAAATTCTTCCACAGTTTTATTTGGTGATTAATTTTTGCACAGATTCCCTTCACATCTGGCATGAGTTTGTGTTTTATTTGACTTGACGTATTGGGATAGTTGCTTGGGGATAATGAAAATGCATGCTCATTCACACTTACTCAAAATCAGTCTTGACCACCTCTGTATGTGGTTTCAATGATTCAGTCACAATACTGTATATCTTGGGTGTTATGCCTTGTTTTTAATGTGGTCTTTCTTAAGGGCAACTGTGACTGATCACCAAATTGCCAATGTAAAGGAGGAGGGGTGATTTTTTTTCCACCCTCAGATTCCAGATTTTCAAATAGTTGTATCTCTGCCAAATATTGTCCGATCCTAACAAACCATACATCAATGTAAAGCTTATTTATTCAGCTTTCAGATGATGTATAAATCTCAATTTCCAAAAATGAATCCTTATGACTCTAGACCCTTATGGTTTTGTGGTCCAGGGTCACAAATGAGGATTTTAAAGAATTCTGGTTCAGGTTCTTATTGATTCCAGTTCCTTAACGATTCCATAAATGGTTGAATAAATTAATTATTTATACTTTTGAAAAATACACTTTTTTAAGAGAAATCACATTTTTAAATGATGAGATAATTTTGGGAATAAATAAATTTCAAACAATTCTTCGAAATGTGCATTTAAACACACATTTGTAAGAGGTGGCAGCAATAATTTCGGTTAACTAACAATATTAAACAAACACAAATATGTGTCAAGGAAACACCAGCCAGCATAATCACAGTCACCTGATTATTGATTCTCCGAACCTGTCACCGCCTAATCAAGACTGGTTTAAATACACACTTACCTTTCACTCTTGTTTTCCGATCTTGAAGGCTTACATGACTCATCAGACTCCTTACCCCACCTGCGATCCTCCTCCATCAAATCCCTTGTGGAAAGGGAAGGCGAAAGGAACTGTTATATTCAGCTAAATCTTGAGAAACCTGAACATTGAATTACCTACCTACCTGCCTGTGTTGTTCCCTGCTGTGACCTGTTAATAAATCCTCATCTTACCTGTGAATCCTCTCATGGTCTTTCCTCTGTGGTGTGACAATGGTAACGCTTATCATTTTGAGTTACTAAAAAGACCCAACTCATGAGAGTAATTATTCACCAAAAAGAAAGTAGTTTGTTTGGGAATTCAATTAGCCAGTATGATTTGTGCTGCATGTTTGATTTTGATTCACTGAAAAGAGTTTGTTGTGAAATTGCATTATAGAGTTTACAGCACATATCAAAAAAAAAATAACGAGAGCGAATAATTTAGGAATCAGATTGTGCTGTACGGTTTTGATTCACCAAGAAAGTGTCATTCGTTCGGAAATCTGACTATATATTTCATAGTGGGTTTGATTCACTAATAAGAACTAAATCTGAGTCAATTGTTTGGGAAGCAGACTGATTTACTAAAATGTCAATACGAATACTATGGTCATTGCATGTTTTGCTTCTAAATGGTAATGCAAGATACTGTTTCAGTATGTTACTTTTGCATCTTTAAATGCATCATTTAATCTCTAAACAAAAATAAGACCGTCTTCAGATGTTTCCTAAGCTACAGAACTCTGTTTTTTTATGCTCAATTGCACATCACAGTTGTTGGATGAACTCTTGCCAGAGGGCAGGTTTAGTGTGAGGAGAACAGTATGATAGAATAATAAAATAGTCCATTGACATTGAACCACAGAATATCCTGCAAAATCATTAACAAAACTGACAGCTCTCAGATACTAAGGTTACTGGAGATCAGAAAGCTGTAGATTCTCCACTCAGACCTAGGTAAATAACTATTTCAGACCTCCTCCGGGAACAACGGAGAGCTGTCAGCATCAGCGTGGGCTCCCTGTTTGAAACCAGAGTCAGGGAGAAGACGGTCCTGATTGGATTGTGGGAATCTAGGCCAAATCGTCAAGCTGCATCAGCGAGACAGACACCTGGTGCATTCAAGTGATGAGGAAGGCCACAAGAGGGGAGGAAATGCTTGAGGTTAAGAGTAATCTTTGCTTCTTCAGCCTTCGCTGTCCCCTCTTCTCATCGATCGACCCAAATCAGAGCATGCTAATGCCACACAACAGCCAATGGGAGAGGCTAAAGTTGATTGCATGAGGTCGTAGGTATCCTGGCATGTGTGCATTGTGCTTCAGGAAGGACACGTAATGTATTTGCAGTGAGTGTTAAATATGTATACAAATCTGTCAAACAACACACATGCACCTACGCATACACAAACGTCCCTGGAAAATGTCTACACACTTTAATCACTTTAAATACTGATGAAGCCTGTAATATTATATGATTGACACAAATAGCATCAAATCATCAACACTGAAAAAAATTATACATGGAATTTCCTTTTTTTTTAAGGTAAGTGGTTGCAATCAATTTATTTTAGCTACATTTAAATAAACAAATTTTGCTGAAAGTTAGTCAACTAAATTTGATTTAAATGTAGCTAAAATATATATATAAATAACCTGTCCAAACGTACACATTCACTGAAGTGAATTTGAAATGAAACATTTTAGGCGAGTAACAATAACAGCGTATTTTCTCTTGTGTATGTGGCAGGAGCGGTCAAATTGAAAAGGCTAACAAAACTAGAATTTAACTATTAATCGACTACGCCACCCGGAAAGAACAACCTTAAAAAGGCACATAGGTTCACTGCCAAGGCAGGGTGAGCATGGAGACGTGGACTGGAAGAATAGAGACAATAAGCACTTTATTGGAATACAAAAGTTAATACAATACATTGATTCCACACAAGGTCTCAAGCACAAAAAACACAATTCCGAGTTATACATACAGACAAAATAAAAAGTAAAGGAGGTGGCCAGCAAGAGTCCTCAGCCTTCCACCCAACCCTCGACAAAAAAAAAAAAAAAAAAAAAAACACCCCACAACACACTTGTGAAAACACAAAACTTAAACACTGCACCTGTACATTACAACCACAGCTGGGCTCTCCCACTATGAAATTGACGAAGAAATAGAATACATGATAAACAAATCACAACATACAGAAAACAAGAAACACAATGCAAAATGAATTACACAGTCCAAAGCAATAAAAAAAAAAAAACACAATTATATTATTGTAGCTAAACAAAAACAAACTTAATACCTTTCAAAAAAAGAACAAAACCGATAGTCGAAAAATCTACTCAGAATAAACAAATAACAAAACAAAATCACTTCAATAGTGACTCAAACACAACCATACTACACGCACACACCATAAACAAACCAACAATAACCAAATTAACCAAGATGAGACCCAGGCAAAACAGCAGCGCCGTCACGTCACCCCAAACTAACAAGTCAGAAACCCTTGCACGTGCAGTTACTTGCTGAACATGGAATAATGAGTTACTCACAGTAAACTGAGGATTACGAACAAAACAAACAATTATACTACCGCAAGGGCATTATGGCGCCATACTACACGTCGTGAAATGGTGGCTATTTGGGTGACGATCGACTACAAACAAATCAGCCTGTCTTGTTAATGGGCAAAGTTCCTTTTAGCAATGAAAACAAGCCTACCTGTGAACCATTGTGGGCGTCAAACGCACAGCAGCCGGAAAAGGCAGAAACAAACGATCCTGGCAGTAACAAGTACTCTGATATTACAATCCCATGCATCTATATACAAAGTTGCAGCTTCACAGCTACTATGCCCACCGTCAATTCACAACATGACGATCCACAAAAAGGGGCGGAACCAATGATGGCGCATCCCGAGCCACGAAACAGTCTCGTTTTTATAATCCCCCAATGACACCAGCCAATCACAATACAGGTTATACCACTCTGCTACATGTATAAAGTTACGAGTGCAGCATACTACAAAAACAGCGATGTAGCGATTATCATGGTATTCTTTAGGAATTCCGCATGTTGCTGGAAAAACTGTTTAGAAAATCTGCTTTGAAAACACCCAAGCTACTGTTACGCTAGCGTTGCCAACACCGTTCCATGTTTTTCATGATTGAAGGAACTTGTTCAGAGAAACTGATTCTCAACAACAACCACTGAGGCAGATAACACCTGATAACACTAGATCTGTCTGTTTTATAGCTAGGTATTTATGCAGTAGTTTAGCTGTGTCTGACAGACAAACTATCTAATATTTGCACTTCTGAACAAAATTTTAATTAGAAAGGATCATACTGACCTTCCCAATAATGCTGACATGTAACTGTGTATGTGTGCCTGTATGAGTGCATCTGAGGCCTCTTCAAACATGCCACCACCATCATACTTTATGTCCTTTCATGTTGCATCTCTGCTGCTGTAGATCAAGGTTGAGCTTATCTGGAGGTCGGCTCCATATCAAAGGCTCCGTGATCTGGTTACATCATGCCACGTCTACCACCAATGGGCCCGGGGTGAAAGCCAGTGTGGAGCAGGTGCCTCTCAGTCAAACATAAATCTGAAGTCCCTGTAAATGATTATTTGATAAAGAAATAATGCTAAAAAAGTATTTTTATTTTATTTTATTTTATTTATTTACACTTCTAAAGGTCTAAAAGCTTGTAGTACTACAGTGCAACATTAATATTCAACATAGGCTCATTGGAAACAAAAATACATGCAATTAGTTTCTAGCAGAAATCAACAAATTTTCTTCATTTTCACACAAATTATGATTACATGGGTGGATTATCAATAAATAAAGACTTATTTTTATTTAGTTCCTTGGCATTTGCATGACATAATTGCCTCAATGGCTTTTCTGACATAGTAAACTTGCTCTGTTGCTCACCTTGTACAGCATTACAGTTGCTTGGGCTATGAGTCCTAAGTAGATCATTTTTATACTTTGGCAGTTTTTTTTACATCATTGTCTTTGTAAGTTATAGCCACATAAATACATTTTTTAAAGTTCAACTTTCTCAGTGTAAACTGCTCATTCTAGAACAGTATTTTGTATGACAGGTGTACTGTAAATGCAATGCATGAGCTGATACAAACATTATGGCTCTTCCCCTCCATCAGGCGTCTCAGCATTACTCAGCAGCGTGTTTGCAAATCATTAATTCTCCTGGTGGGTCTGACTCATGTCTGTCGCAAAAGGAGAAAACTCCAGACTGCAGTGAGAAGCTCAGATGGGGGACACGTGAACACGGGCACTTTCCCGCCATCACCTCACTGCCAGAAAGCAGCAGGCGGCTAATTAAAGAGACGCCTCTTTGGCTTTGGCACACCTCACACACATATGTTGTTGATTGGCCACCTTTCAGGTGTCGCGGGGTGTGTGTACGTGTGTGTTGATATTCATATGTAGTATGTTACAGGGCGGGGAATTGGAAGCAAGAAACGGGCACATGGGCTGGATGCATATGTTTAAGTCCACAAAGAGGAGGGAGGGGTTTGTGGGTGTGATTGACAACAACATGACCAAGAGAGTGACAGAACCAATTGACATTAAATGGAGGGGTGACACCTGCTCTAACAAGAGTGACTCGGTATTGAAAAGAAAATGGATTTTGAACACATTCAATTAATGCTGCTTTCTAAGCTTAGCTTGCAGCTATCAGTGTGCATCTGGCATTCACGCCAAGAATAATCATATTTTTTTGTGTGTGTTTATTGAAATCAGGAAACAGGCTGTTTATTTTGAGATAACTTGTTTCTGATTGTTTCATCTTTTTGGTCAGGGCATGCAGTCTCAAATACTCCTAGGCAGGAATGATTTATAGAGCGGGTGAGTGGGGTCATTGCCCCAGGCGTCAGACTGTCAGGGGCCTCCAAAGCCTCAGGCTGTGCAGAGAACATCAGCTCCTCATACAGTATTGACCATGGGTCAGTGACAAATAAGAGTGTCCATCATAATGAAAAGAACAAATCTAGTTAGAAAAAAAAAACAAACAAGTTCTTTGAAATGTAACAACCCAGGCTCATTGGAAAAATGTGCCTGTGGCGAAAAATGAACATGAATCTAGATGCATTTTATTACACTGCTTGTTGCATGCATCACAGCAGTTTGGAAATGAAATGTCTGGTGTTTCGCATTTAAAAATAATGTACCACTTACACTAAATTCTGTCCTAAACCTTACCGATAGTGTTATTAAAAGTGAGATAAAGTACATTAACTTAAGCAACTATGCTATTTTATCTTGCTATGATCTTTTATCATGAGTCACGTTTCATGGGAGTTGTGCCTTAGCACTTCACATCACAAGTGCAATGCTGTACCAGGTGAGCTGCCAGGTGAGCTTTACTACATCAAACAAATCTTAATGTGGAGCTGGGTATGGGATGCAAATGTCCAAATGTTTAAGTTTACAAATCATGCACTATAGTTGCAGTGTTTTGAAGTAAGTATATAGTATTGTGCAAGGAACCGCGTGACTAAGTCTTTATGAATCTGCCCCCATAATGCTTTGTGTGAAAATTAATAAAAGTTGATGTTGTATTGTCACTAGTGTTCATTTTCAGAGTTTTTCAAGAAAAACATTTTTTTTTTGGAGTGAGTGGCACAGATGATAGTGCACTTGTGCATGCACAACACGTGCCCGGGTTCAATGTCCTGGTCTCTTTCCTGACTTCCCTATAACATAAATAAACAAACCTGGCTTTGTACAGTAAAAAAAAGTATCAATGTTTATTATTACTATTATTATCATCATCATTATTATTATTATTATTATTATTATTATTAACAATAATAATAATGTTCATCATCATTTATTTTCCTTACACCTGACTTTATTTTTTAAAAAAGCCTTGCAATATGTTTTTCAAAGTAAAAAATAAATAAAAAGGCTATCTAAATGAGTATTTTCAAGTATTTTTGTTCAAATATTCAATTTTTTTAAAGAAAAAATGAAAGACTATGCCACTTGCCAAGGTTTAATTTCCAAGAATTTCCTTTGTTTAATGATTTTGTTTCTTCATTAAAACATCAGGGCAGTTGTGTCACCCTGACATTTTTGTCTTTATGGAAAATATCATTATACTCCAATATCAGAAATGACTATTAATTGAGGAATCACAAACTTTTTCATAATAGAAAAGTTGCATTCAAGCCATTGAATTATATTGTTGAAACATTTCCCCGGGCGCTGCAGCATAAATGGCTGCCCACTGCTCCGGGTGTGTGTTCACGGTGTGTGTGTGTTCACTGCTGTGTGTGTGCACGTTGGATGGGTTAAATGCAGAACACGAATTCCGAGTATGGGTCACCATACTTGGCTGAATGTCACTTCACTCACTCACTCACTATATATATATATATATATATATACACGCACACACACACACACACACACACACACACACATACATATATATATATATATATATATATATATATATATATGTGTGTGTGTGTATATACTGTATATATATATATATATATATATATATATATATATATATATATATATATATATATTCAATTAAATAAGTGCTCTCATTGATCTGCAATGTAGAGCTGTCTGATATTTAAGGTCCCTGGCTATTACATTTAGTTGTCTAATGTTAGCCTATTTAAATTTTCCCAATATATATATATATATATATATATATATACTGCCCTCCAAAAGTTTGGAAACGCCCAAGAAAAGTGGGGTTTTGGACAATATTTACATTTTGCACTGATATGGGACAGCACAAACTATGAAAACATATTTGATTACATAAACAGTTTATACATAGAAATTTTTTTTTTTTCGATTCATCAAAATATCCACCATTAGCAGCTATTACAGCTCTGCATAATCTGGGCATCCGAGCTGTCAGTTTATTCAAACATTGACTTTGAATTGGCAAGCAATTGTTGAAGCTACAGTATTAAGGTGTGCTGACCCAAAAGTCTTTTAAAAACCTGGACCAAGTTTAAACCAGTAACCAGGCATCACAGCTAGCAAAGGGGTATGTCTGACTTTGACATGTATATATTGCCACTATTATGTTTTATTGCTGGTCTTCAGTGACAATGTCAAGTTACTTTAATGTATTTGCACCAAAAAATGATAAGGATTTATGCAGATATCGTCCAAAACCATGCTTTGCCAGGGGTGTTTCCAAACTTTTGGAGGGCAGTATATATATATATATATATATATATATTTTTTTTTTCACTCTGTGTATGGTTGAAAGGAACTGAGCAGGTACATAGCTTCTCTGTGAGAGCTTTATGAACTGCAGCCCAGGGTCAGGACAGTGTGTTTATGTACTTGTGATTTAGTTATTGAAAACTGTGATGTGAGACACAGGGGAAGTCGTCTGATGATGCTGTGAGGGTGTGTTTGAAAGCTGCGAGGATGGCAGGTCAAAAGTCACACCTCAGATATTTCCCGCAGATCTCGAGAAGTAAATAGCTGAGCTTTGAGCTTTCACAATCTCTGTTTGAATGCTTCCTGTCTCCACCGACAAATTACTGCAGCAAAGTTGGCTGCGAGCTGTGAACAGAACAGACAACTCCAGGAGAGCTGGCTAACGATCAGATGAACATTGTTCTGTTGAAGCGTCATGATTCTGCCGCTACACATTCAAAAGACTGTTGTTACTACTTCATATATGATGTATAATCATGATGTTTCATGTACTGTATGGACAATTCAAACATTAAAAATTATTGCTTTTTTTATCAGGGATTAATTAAATTGATGTAAAGTGACAGTAAAGACATAATAATTTAAATAGTTTGAAACTGTAATATTTCATAATATTTCTGTTACTGTTTTGATTAAATTAATATGCCCTTGGCAATTTCTTTCTCAAAAATCAAACAAACAAACAAGCAAACAAAAATATACATACGTTCACACAAATAAATAAATGAATAACGTGCAGTTTCATGTTTCAACCACGGGTGTCAGAAGAGAGCTCAGAATTCTGTATTTTACCTTTAAAGAGGTCATATGACGGTGCTAAAAAGAACATTATTTTGAGTGTTTGGTGTAATGCAATGTGTTTATGCTGTTTAAGGTTCAAAAACACATTATTTTCCACATACTGTACATTATTGTTGCTCCTCTATGCTCTGCCTTTCTGAAACGTGTTGATTTTTACAAAGCTCATCGTTATGAGAAGCGAGACATGCTCTGATTGGCCGAATATCTCAAGTGTGTGATGGAAATGTTAAGCCTCTTACCGTATTGTGATGCCGTGTCCCAGCGCGACGACATAAAAACAATAAAACCTATAATAAACGAGGCATTTGTTGCATCCAGTGCGGACAGACTTACTGATTATAATGATTTATACTGTCTTTTTATGAGTTACGTTGCATCGCGCCACGTAAACATTACCATGTCTACATTTGTGATCGGTGAAGCGACAAGCAACAAGCACTACTCAACACTGCTCAAAACTCACGTTTGAATAGTCGGTGGCAAATTCTTTAAATAAGAAAACGTACTTACAGAATGTGAATCAGAAGCACCAGACTGCCCATGCAAAGTTGGAATTGCCCCACTTTATAGAAATAGCCTTTGAACACAGCTTGCAGGCTACTCCCTGGTTCAGGAAATACTGTAGTCCTCCATAAAATGCGCTGCACACTCTAATATTTGGGTTGAACTGTTCTGGAACAGTGTTTTATATACAACTTAACCACTGATTTCTAGTTGTGTCCTCTTTTGGAAGCCCAAACAAAGTACTTTCTCTTTCACAATGAAACATAGCGTCTCCACGACATGGCACAGGCGGCAGCAACAATACTACAGCGAGAATAATAGTTCCGCATTCTTTCATTGCGTATACATTTGGGCGGTGTTTTGAAAATCTTTCCACACAGTGATGTAGACATGTGGGGGCGTGTTTAAATGAGCTGGTTTTGGAGGGCGTGGTCGAGTCTTAACAAGAAAAACTTTATATCAAAAAGCTGTGTTTCCTCATGAGACCACAGTGCATGCCCGCATGAGTGAGTGAGTGAGTGAGTGACATTCAGGGGGTGGGGGGTAAAAGAGGTGACTGACACAGGCTGCTCCACACAGCAACAGAGAAGGCTTGGCTGAGAGAAAAATTACTTCACTGCATCACTATTTTTGTTGAATAGATTTTTGTACCTTACCTGGGTTCCGGATGCAGTTTATAACTTTCGGGAAGCGGAGTTTGATCGGGAGATTATTCCATTACGCTGCATTATTGACGTCTGCAGTCGGGTGCTCTCATGTTCGTTCTGTTTACGTAGCTCTGTTAGCTCGGTAATTTAGACAATAGGCTGTTGACAGAGTAACGTTAACTTGTGTCGAATTGTATGCACTTGTGGGAGTTATATGGTACAGACAGCAAGATGTAGGCTATAGGCTAGTTAACCTTAGCATAGCTTTCCGTCACTCATTAACTTAGTTGAAACTCCTCACATGGATTTGGGCAACCAAATAGAAAAGAGTGTGGCTGCTGCTGAGCCATCTCTTGGTCCTCCACCAGCCAAAAAAACTTGCTCAAGTTCTGTGTGGAAGTATTTTACAGTCAGTGCTGCAGATAAAACCAAAGTGATATGTAATGTGTGCAAAAGTCAAATCAGCAGAGGCAGAGATATCAAACATCTGTCAACATCTGCTATGCATAATCACATGCACTTAAAGCATCCTCTCCTGGTACTGTCTGCCAACCCCCCCACAAGCACCAATCCCCCCACCAGCACCAATTCATCATCACAGCCATGTTCTGCCAAACCCTCCACAAGCACCAAACCATCATCACAGCCATGTTCTGCCCATGCAAGTCAGTTTCAATCACCTATATTAGCTGCATTTAATGCAAAACAGGCTTATCCACCCAACCACCCCACTGCAAAGCAAATAACAAACACAGTTGGAGAAATGATTTGCCTTGACCTGATGCCCTACTCAGTAGTGCAGAATAAAGGTTTTCGCAAGCTTCTCAATGTGGTTGCACCTCGATACCAACTACCATCTCGTTGGCATTTCTCTCGCACAGTTATACCACAACTTTACCAAGATGCGAAAACAAAAGTGAAAGAAGCTCTCTCAGAAATTGAAGGGAAATTTGTGCACTGCACATTTGACATCTGGACGAGCAAATTTTCCACAAATGCATATCTTTCTCTCACTGGCCACTGGATAGAATGCAAACAGAGTCCAGAAGGAATAGATTAACATAAACGTGTGACAGCACTTCTCAAGATGGAGGTTCTTAATGAAGATCACACAGCAGCCAACATTCTACATCACCTCCAGGCCGTTGTGAAACAATGGCAAGATGATGTTGGAGCGAAATTTTCTGTTGAGTATTTTGTCACAGATAATGCCACTAACATGGTTAAGGCCATGGCTGATGGTATGTGCACATTAGGTGTATGACTCACACCTTACACCTAGTGGTAACAGCTGCTCTAAAAGAGTGCCGGGGAGTGACCAATGTGATATTGATTGCTCGCAAGATCACTGGGTTTGTACACAGATCAAACAAAGCTGTGAATAAACTTCACAAAATCCAGGAAGAGCTTGGCCTTCCCAAGAACACTTTGGTGCATGATGTGTCAACCAGGTGGAATTCCTCCTTCCACATGCTCCAGCGGCTGTTGGAGCAGTGACGACCACTGACTACCATGAGTGCAGAGATGGATCTGGGAGGTGTAATGTCACACCATCAATGGGAACTAGTGCAGGCCATTGTGAAAATACTACAACCATTTGAGGAGGCAACACGCACTGTGTGTGAGGATGTGGCTTCTCTGTCTTCTGTTATCCCTTGTGTGCAGAATGACTCCTCAGGTCATTACTTTAAAGCCACCCTACTGGATCCCCGATTTAAGAGCTTGCCCATGTCACTACTTAGTACATCAGAGTTTGACAGGCTCGAGGTGGATGCAGAACTCCAAGCAGATGATGTTTCTGGGGTACCTGAAGCTGCCAGTTCATCCTCAGTTGAGAGTGAGACCAGTGGGCAAAAAAGCCTCTTTTGGGGGGCAATGCACAATCTTGCTAAACCAAAAGCCAAATCTACCTCATCTGGTGCTATGACCTCCCTCAAGATAGTTGAGAGCTACTTAGCTGAGGACAGCACTGAATCACTGACCTCAGATCCTGCAGTGACCTTCTGGTCAAAAATTATGCAGCCACAGCCAGCCCTGGCTCATGTGGCAATTAAATATCTCACCTGCCCCCAACAAGTGTCTCCTCTGAGAGGATCTTTTGCACAGCAGGAGATATTGTGTCCCCACATCGCTCCAGACTGCTCCCCTCACATGTGGAGGAGCTTGTGTTCACAAAATACAACATGGAGAAATTTAACTGAGAGTATGTTGGCAGAAGAAATCTTCTTCCAAGTGAAATATGGTTAAGTTATGGTTAACATAAAATAAAAAAACCCATACAATTTTTATAAAAAAACCTTTGTGTCCGTTTTTTGGCAGACAGTTGACAATAGCAGGGCTGTATCTTTTAGTATTATATAGAATACAACTTTTGTTCAGCCAGATCTCCCAGTCAGGGGTTGATGAAGTTTAGTTCTTGGAATTCTGTGCATTAGAAAGAAGTTCTTTCAGAAGAAGAACAGTTTTTTTGAAGTATTATTTGTTTTTATTCTGTCTGTTCAGCATCCTCCAACAAGGACAGGTGGTGGTGGGGTTCATAACGTTCACAATGGTATTTTATTAGTTGTTGGTTTAACCATGGATGAGGTAATGGCTGTTATGTTATTTTCTTTTCAATGACGTTCCTTGTTACGTGTTCAAAAACATCAACCAATATTGCATATCCATAATTATTATAATGGATATAATTAAAGAATACTTACACTATAACGTCAATTAGAAGTGTAACACAAAAACAAATGGATTTTTACGCCTATTTTGAATTTTACTCGAATACAAATACAAATACTTTTCCCCCCTCAACAAATACAAATACAGGCTGCTTTGCACACCCCTAGTGTGTATGTTTTGTTCTTTACCTTAAGCAATTAAAAAACACTGAAGGATGTTATCCACCTGTATTTGTGTTTGTGAGTGTGTGTGTGTGTGTGTGATTGAATGCGTGTGACTGCACACCAATGATCATTATCTAGAAAACTGACAACTGAAACTGATAACTGTTTCTGCCCAAAGGAATTGAGCAGTTGCAGAGATTAATTTGATAGCTCACCTTACACGTGTTTATTAACACATGGCTATGCCTGCATAGGAAAACGTCTGTCTCAAAGCTGTGAAGAGTTCATTAAGTTCCTTTCAAATTGTTGTAGTTCAAGGAGGTTTGCAGTACATTCTGCATCATAGCAGCACAAGCATATTTTTTTGCATGTGGCTTCAGACATTCCCATCAGGTTACTTGTGTCGTCATGTATTCATTACCCTCATGTTGTTTCTGTATGACTTCTTTCTTCTGTAGAACATAAAAGGAGATGGTTAGTAAAATATCCAAATTGCCTTTTTGTCAATACAGTGAATGTGAATGGTGCTTGAACATTCTGTAAACAATCTGTTTTTGTATTCAACTAAGGGGTGAAAAAGGTTTGAAAAGACATGAATGTGAGTACATTATATTTTGGGGTTAACTAAATGAGACATCATGTTTTGAATAAACCCTCAAAAAAAGAAACCAGTATCTGTATTATAAGCAGCAAAAGTCAGCATCCCTGTCCTGTCCCTCTCCATGTTATTTTGCATTAATTTATCAACTCTATGATCTGCTCATTCATTTAACATGGGCCTTGGGGGCGGTGCAAGGACCTTGAGACTCACAATGCATTTAATTACAGAACCCTTATGATATCCGGCTCCTTAATTGATTCAGGCATCCTTTGTGCACTTCCGAACAGTGAGAGACACAAACATAATAAACGGAAGCCATGTGCACAACACAAGATTCAGTCTCGGCTAGATCTGTACACGTTGCTGTGTAATATCCCATTTCTTTTTGCAGTACAGCATGTAACAATACAGTATCACAGTCATTGCTTTCTCCATTAAAGGGACAGTGTACCTGAAAATAAATTATAATTTACTTATGATATGCATCTTTATTTTCAATAATTACAAGGATCACATACCTGTAATATATGCACAGTGCTGAAGAAGGCATTCCAGAATCACATCCAAGTTCTTAAAGGGATAGTTCACCCAAAAATGAAAATTTTGTAAAAATTCTGTTATTCACCCAGTTGGTCCAAACCCGTAAGACCTTTGTTCATCTTTGGAACACAAATTAAGATATTTTTGATGAAATCAAAGAGCTTTCTGACCCTGCATACAGCAATGCAACTGACACGTTCAAGGCCCAGAAAGGTGAGGACATCATTAAAATAGTCCATGTGATATCAGTGGTTCAACCTTACTATGAAAATATTTGTTGTGCACAAAGAAAACAAAAATAACTTTATTCTCTTCTGCAATTTATTTTTTTTCAATTCGCATTCACAACAGTACCACGCTGTATGCATGTGGTGCTGCTGATGCAGGAGCCGATGTTCTGACATAGAACCCAGATGCGCTGTGCCTTGTTTACAAGTAGAGGAATGCAGTTGGTTAAAGTTCTCTTATGAAATGATACTACTCAGAAAATTATTTTGAAGAAATTGTTTCAACGTGTTACTCTCTAAGAAAAACTCCAAGGAAGCTAGAATAGCATTAAACGACCAACCAACTAACTTTTTGTACTTTTTGAAGTGTCAACGTTTGAACTTTCAATGGAGAGACAGAAACCTCCCAGGTTTCATTAAAAATATCTTCATTTATGTGTTGAAGATGAAGAAAAGTCTTGTGGGTTTGGGAATAACTTGAGGGCGAGTAAATTATTACAGAATTTAGATTTTTTTGCACAAACTATGACTTTAAGAGAATTTCATTTTTGGTGAGCTATCCCTTTAAGGAAAACAGATCAATGCCTTTGCTGTGGTCTAGTTGTTACACTCTAAAAAAATGCTGAGTTAAATGCAACCCAGCGCTGGGTGAAATATGGACAAACCCAGCAACTGGGTTGTTTTAACCCAACCTTCTGTGTAGTAACCCAACCACTGGGTCAAAACAACCCAATAGCTGGGTTTGTCCATATTTTACCCAGCGCTGGGTTGTATTTAACCCAGCATTTTTGAGAGTGTAGAAATGCTTGGCCCTATTACATTCTCTTTGGGCAGAAATCAAGCTCTAGGCAGAGATTGCCTGCGGGTGAAGTCATCTCATTCGCTTAATATGTCTGATTACCATTTATTCCACTATTGTCCCAACCACACAGTCCACAGTACTACAGGATCCTTGGTTCTGTTTGACAAATTACACAACTGCTATATATGTACCCTTAGGGTGTTCTGTCAGGTCTTATGGGCTACTCTGTTGCTATGACGATGGAAGGTGAAACTGAGGTCATCTGAAAAAAAAAAATGAATGCAGCAAATGAATAGTTGCTTGAATGAGTGGTGTTTCTTACCATTACATTGATTTCCCATATTAAAGTTTGACAGAGAACGAGCAACTGGTGACAGATGGGTAAGGGGGAACGGCCCTCCCCCTTCCCAGCACGTCACCGTGTGTGGCGTCTGGCAGTGAAATAGCCGGCCCTCTAGAGAATGTTTGTTTGAAGGGAGCTCATTGAGCTGTTATATCATTATATTTTACTGCCCACTGGACACAGGATTAAATTGCCATAACTTATTGATTGGCTGACAGCAAGACCAAACCCTTGTTATGATGATAAGTCCATAAACACCATCAAAATGAAGATGAGCTCTACAGGTGCTACTCATCGTCTTGATTTTAATGCAGACGCTGTGCTCAATTTTCACCCCGGCTCGTCTCACAATTCATAATTTAGATCTCTTGATGAATGTGCTGAACGTTTTGTGCGAGAACACTGAAAATATTCTAGAAGACGAACAGGCAATTTTCCACAGAGTAGATGAGTTTCTAGCCTTAGGGAGACACTATAAATTGGGAAAACAGGGGAACACTAACTTGTGCTGTTATTTTTTGTCACAAGCTATGCATAACTAAAATATATTTACAGAAGGGATGTTCCTTTTAGGAAATGTCAATGTGTTCCTGTATGTTGAGCCTTTTTATGCCTTCTCTGTCCATGAAGTATTGCGATGGGAGGGGGTGAGTTCTGCTCAGATCGGCGACAGATGATCAGTCTTGGCACTGTTAATCCTCATTATTTTCCATGTGAATCTTTGATTTCCTTTTGCTCTGCCAGCTGATTTGCTCTAATGAGTGATAAGCACTTCCTCTAAAATCTTTAACCCGGGAATGGTTCATCAGTAATATAATCTGGCCATTACGAGAGCTGTGCTGACAATAGCAAGTGCAACAACATCCAAACAAATATCTTTTGTGTGTGTGTGCGTGTGTGTTACATTTGCAAATTGCTGTCAATTGTTAAGATGACACAACTCTGAAAATTGTAATGTTATATAGGACCTACTATTGAACATACTGTACATCGATTTACTCACTGACTCATTTTTATTCACAGGAAAGCAAGCATTCACAGGTGTCTACAGGCTAAAGTCTGTAGCCCCTGGGGGCTTTTGCCTCAGGCTTTGGGATATTTTAACCTCATAGCTCCTTTATATTTATTTTTTAAGTCAAACTCCCACTGTAATTTTTTTTTTTTTTTTTTTGGTCTACACAGTTTAGGCTGCTCTACATTTTTATAGGATATTTTGCTGGTCAAATCTGTTGAGGTTCATCTTGTGCAACTCAAAGTATTGTGCTGCCCTTAGTGCAGTTATCCATTATGACTAATAATACTCATCTTATCTAAGTTTAAAACTAAATCTATAATAAAGTGATAAATAATGATAACCTCATAGTAACCATAGAAACAGTACACTGTTTGAACTTTTTTAGGATCATCATTTGACGGAATACTGACAAAACTTTCACACATTATGTATCACTTTATTATAACCGATTTTGAGTATGTATATTTTATTGGAGCATTGAATTTATAAAGGGGGTGTGAGCCCCCATAATTTGAACTCTTGCTTTATACATATTAATTAATATTAAAGGGTTACTCCACCCCAAAATGAAAATTTCATCATTAATCACTTACCCCTATGTCGTTCCAAACCTGTAAAAGCTTTGTTTGTCTGCGGAACACAATTTAAGATATTTTGGATGAAAACCAGGAGGCTTGTGACTGTCCCATTGACTGCCAAAGAATTAACACTGTCAAGGCCCAGAAAAGTATATGAAAGACATCGCCAAAATAGTCCATCTGCCATCAGAGGTTCAACCATAATTTTACGAAGCTATGAGAATACTTTTTGTACGCAAAGAAAACAAAAATAATGACTTTATTCAACCGTTCGTCACCATAGCGCCATTATTGGAGAGTATCCTCTAAACGCAAACTGCGTATGCTGTTCTGTCAGCCGCACCACACGGATATGCTGTTTTCGTTCAAATCAAAGCGGTTACGAATTGTTGAATAAAGTCGCTATTTTTATTTTCTTTGCGTACAAAAAGTATTCTCATAGCTTTGTAAAATTACGGTTGAATCGCTGATGGCAGATGGACTATTTTGACGATGTCTTTCATACTTTTCTATAGGCCTTGACAGTGTTAATTACTTGGCAGTCGCTGGGACAGTCACAAGCCTTTACGGGTTTCATCCAAAATATCTTAAATTGTGTTCCGAAGGCGAATGCATCTTTTACGGGTTTGGAATGACATGGGGGTAAGTGATTAATGACAAAAGTAACCCTTATTAGTATCAGTTAATTCAAATTTTAATGTTAATGCAATAAAATAAACATTTTACTTTGTATCTCGTTTTCTCTAGGAGTTGAAATCAAATTTAAGGAAAGGACTATATACATAGTGTTCCAAACAATAGGCTAGAACCTGACTGTGATTTGGCGACTTAAAGTGTGTAAACGGGGAAAAAGCACTGATTTGCATGCCAGCCTCGCCTCTCTCCTCACATTCAGCACCCAAATACAGGCAGAAAGGCAGAAGCCAAGCACGTGGTGGTTGTGCACTGCACGCACTTTGTTTGCTTTGAAATGCAGGATCAAATAGGGCCATGACGCACAAGGTTAGACTGTTAGAGGACAAATATACAGTATCTGTCTCTATTTCTCTCCCTCTATCTCATTCACACACACACACACACACACACACTCGCCTCACGTTTCCGCGCTCGCTTTCCAACGTGCTGCTTTGACGCCCAGATGTCTCTCCTGTGCCCGGCTCCTTACACACAGTTACACGCTGCATACTAATAAACTTCAACCTGAAATGGATGAACGAGACATACAAATGTCGTTTCATCTCTGTCACACGCTGATTCTCCTTCACGCAACATGTTGTGTCCTTTTCCTCCCGTCTTTGCGCATTTAAAGGACATTACGCACCGCCAAAACGATGCTGTTTAACGCCACCGCGTCTTTAAACGTCCACACTGCGTCGTTTATTTTGCTCGGAGGTTGTAAAACGGATTGCTTTTGACGGGAACGTGACGGGATGCTGAAGATGAGTGGACTGTGAATATGGACAAGAGGAAGGACAAGGGGGTGAACGGCTTTGAAATCTAAACGCGTACGGGGAAATGTGCATTTATTATGGGTGATCTCTCATATTGACACGTCCAGCGAGTGTTTGTGGTGTGAGTGCGAGCGCGCGCGCGTATCCATCGCCTGTAGTCTGTAGATCTGTGTTACTGCGCCAGAATGGAGATGACGCAAATGACCCAGCTCCCCAAAAAGTGTTTCAAGACGAACATGGCGGCAACTTAACACAGGACCCAAGATGATGGTGATGAACAGCGGAGAAGATCGAAGGCAATCCGCCCAGATAGGGAAAGAGCAGCTCGTTCAGCGTCTCGCCTTCCCTTGAGGAGATACGGGAACAGAGGAGGCATGTTGTCACACAGAAAGCGCTTTTTCTCCGCGGAGCCATGCGGAATAACGGAGATATGACCGCGCGCGGCTTCATCTAGCCCAGAGAGTCGGATACAGCTGCCGGGAGCGCTGTTGAACGGGAAGAAAACATTTCAAATCAATGCATTTTGTGGCAGAGGAGCCCTCGCGGTGGAGTCGGCCAGTGCTGCTCTTTCCTGAAATATGACCAGGGGTGCTTGGACGTGTCGGCAGCAAGATGACGGCTTAAAAATCTGCTTCGCACCCCGAGAGGACGAAAAGCCATTATTCACCGATTCGGAAAGGGCCCAGAGATGGCGACTGTCCCTAGCCTCTCTTTTGTTTATCACCGTTTTGCTCTCTGATCATCTGTGGTTCTGCGCCGAGGCGAAACTGACGAGGACGCGAGACAAACGGCAGGAGCACACGAACCATATACTTTCACCCAGCCATCAGAGAGATCAGAGTCTTATTTTTATAGGCAATTCTACCAAACCTCTGTGGAGACTTGAAACTTGTCATCCTGACAGCCTCTCCAAAAACTGCTTGACTTTTGACGAGGCGGAAGCCGTATGCTCGGGCCTCTCCGAGTGGAACCTGAGCGATTTCTATCTTTCTTTTTGTAACTCCTACTCGCTTTTGGATTTGTTTTACGGGTTTACGAGTCCGGACAATTTGACCTGTAGCCTGGACATGGCTGATGCGTCGGGATGCAGCCAGTGCGTTCAGGCTTACCAACGCTACGACCGACGAGCTCAGGAGAAATACCGAGAGTTTGAGCTTTTTGTTCAGAAATATGAAACGGATGTATATTCGGTGCGGACGTGTATGGAAGAGTGCACGGTAGGCGAACGCTGAATTTCCCTATGGTGTTGGTTTTCTTGTTGACGGCTTCTAACAGAAGCTCGCCATGTATGCTGTCATCACATTTCTTTCACGTTAAGCATATGAAAAAAGCTCTTACATGTGTACGGTCCGCTGTTTTGTCATCTGCGCGCGAGAACGCGCGCGGAGACTCGGTGCGCGCGCACTTGTGGATTAACGCGAGGTGGATTTTTTTTTTTTTTGGCACTTTGAATGCACAAGTTTGGGGTAAATGGAAAGGAGCTTATTGGAACGTCGAACAATATGTCTGTGTGGTGTGTTCAGGTGATTCCTAAATATTATGCAAATCCACTAAAGCCTACCAATGGATGGTCCATGACACAAAATAAGAAATGATACACAAAAATGCAGCAACCACTTAGCAATTTCAGCGGTTTTATAAATATACAATATAAAAGAGTCAGATCTAATTTGATTAATTGCATTTTTTATTATATACAACAGAAAACCTAACATTTGAATACTATGTTGCTAGTGTGTTCACGTGACAGCACTAGTTGAAACAGGCAAATGTTGGAATACCTTGGTACAGTATCAGACATGGTACTTCAAATAATAACATGGTACATGTCCATGATATTGTAGTGGACCTTTTTGGTACCTTAAGTGTTTTGTGTGCTGTTCTCTGCTAACTTAGAGTAGAATTGGGGGGCTAGTTTCTGCCACTTTTCAGCTAGCCAGGCAAAAAGACCAGTTTAAACCAGCAAACCATCATAGGTTTGTTTAAGGTGTTTTGATCCACAGGGGTTCCTCTCAAAGATGGTAATTACCTCAGTATGGAAGGATGAAACTGAGAGCATGTCCTCTCATTTGAAACAGTCTGAGATTTATGGTAGGTGTCCTGCGATCTAGGAAGAGATAGAAAAATAAAGATTATGTGTGAGAGAACGAGAGAGAGAGGTGGCGCAGTGCTTTACGGAATTTCAATAACGTTAATAGTGCAGCAGTGATTTTTCTGCGTAATCCCCGGAAGGCTATTCTGTTCCAGTCATTGTTCAGGTGTTTTGTTTTTTTTCCTCTTCCTCTTCAGTCATGGTGATGAATAGCGTTGCTGTTGCACATCCATGAAATAGGGCTGTTGCTTTTAGCCTGTACCTTAATAGATCATTAGAGTACTGAGCAGCTGCAGCTGCCACAGCACAAAACAGCATATGAAACATGCCATTCCCAAACGATTAGCTATATCAGCTAATGCCATTCCCAAATGATTAGCTATATCATTTTTGAGTTCATATTTCCTGTGCTGTGGGATGAGAAAACAAGGGCAAAATGTCCTGCCAAACTGACTGCAGGACACTTTGTAAAGTACATTACCCATTACAGTGTTTCAGTGAGTGTGCAGCAGATTGTTGCATCTATCTCTTTCGTTTCGTTCTCTGTTTATTCTCTCTTGCATACTTTATTTATTTGTTTGGTTTTGTTCAGGTTTACATTTGAGCATGATTTGGTCCCTGTCCATGGTGCTGAAACAAGTACAAAATACATTGCAGTGTTTCCTGAATAAGACACATGATCACACCTGAAAATGCAGAAAAATAGCAATCCTTATTGTTATTTATATTCTCCTTAGTAACAGTTTAAAATATTTAATTAAAAGCTCTATTCACATCTAGGTGTTGCAAAGCTCTATAATATTTTAAACTTATTTTTAATGATTTAGCATTGAAGAATCAGTATTGTTCTAATCAATACATTTTGCTGTTTTGAATGCTACAACAAATAGTCAGTTTCAGTAATTTACTGCATTTTAAGGAAGCTGTGTTATACTGTAAACGTATTCATGGCTAAAGAGTGCTTTTATGCACCCTGAAAAATGTAAATTTGAGGAAACATTACTCATTCTCAGGCCATCCAAGATGTAGAAGAGTTCGTTTTTTCATCGGAACAGGTTTTGAGAAATTTAGCATTACATCACTTGCTCACTAATGGAACCTCCCCAGTGAATGGGTGCCGTCAGAATGAGAGTCCAAACATCTGATAAAAACATAAAAAAATCCACAAGTAATCCACATGACTCCATCAGTTAACATTTTGTGAAGCTGCATGCTTGTAATAAATAATTTCACCATTAATTATTATGGATTATTATATGTTATTATGGATTACAATTTAGTAATTTGGTCATAAGTGATGATTTAAAGGTAAAATGCTGTACTTATGGATGTGTTTATTACAAACACACTGATTTTCACTCCACAAAACATTCAGTTATTGCCTAGAGTCTTGTGAATCCTAAACAAAACGTTTCAGATGAAGGCATAAACTCATCTACATCTTAGATGGCCTGGAGATGAGTAAATTTACAGCTTTTTTGGGGGGGGGGGGAGGGGGGCTATTTTTATTTTTTTTCCTTTAATAAATACTTAAATATATTGTTTTGCATGTTTAGTGTTTTTTTTTATTGTTATAACTGTAAATGTTTAATTTACAAATAAAAACTGAAGCATTAATATGGAATATGCTCTTGTAGTAATTTTAGAACTATTTATTTAATTTTAGTTTCTGGAAATCGATTTCATATTCGTACGATTAATGGATATTAATCAAAACGTCCAACTTATACCTTATTAACAATACCTCATTAACGACTTGTCCAGCAAGCATTAAAACCAGTATGTTTTAACAATTCAGATTATTCCCGTGGCCACAGTAATACCGAATTGATTAGGTAATTTTAGCATAGGTCAATTTTAGCATAGGTAACGCGATCTTTGGCAAATAGTTGAAGACTTGAAAATCACATGGCACCAGACACAAGATTTCTTAATAAATCAGAGTTCACTTGCTACTCTGCTACTCTACAACACTACTAAGCTAAAATAACACCAAACAGAATACGTACACACACAAACACACATACACGCTGCAGGCAATGAATTGTTTTGATTTGAAGAGAGTTTAAGGTTCTAATGCTCGTTTTCAAGAATGCTCTAACTTGAACCTGAGGGAGTCACAAGCAAGGAACTTTACTATCTTTACTCTTAAAGATGAATGCAACCAGTTTCCAGCAGAATTATGGAGAATTATTTGATTACTTGCTCTGAGTTGTTTCGTTCCTTTCCTGGTTGAGGGAACCCCAGGCGTGGATTGGCTTCTGAAGTTGTCGTTGCGTGATGTCACTGGGGATGCCCTCTTGAAATTGGTTGGTTTCTCTGTGACGTGATGACGCTCTTAGGAAGTCTGTTTAGAGTTATTTTGGCCTCAGGTGTTAAAGTTTCTTTGGTCAGAGCTTTGAAGGCATGTGTGGATCCTCGCCAGATGGTGTATGGCTGAAAGCGCTTAACAGCGCGAAGTTGGCTGTCTGTCTTTATTGGGCTGATTTCAGTCTGCCCCTTTTTCTGTTTGATCCAATCGCAAGTGTTTCTGTAGGGCGGAGCCCCGCCCCGCACGGCTCAGTTTGCGTAAATAATCCTTTGCTGAGTTATTTCATAAAATGAAGAACATATCCTAGCAGATTCCTATAAATGTTTTAATCATACATTACGATGAGAAAAGTCAACTTTCATCCACACCAAATTATTGCTGACGCAAATAGCTTTCATTCAAATCAAAAAATCAAATATATCAATTTGATCTATTACGCGCTTAAGGCATAGATTAAAAGATCCTAAATTCTAAATAATTACACCAAGCATGTGAAACTAAACAATAATCGGGAAAAATTAGACATCAAGAGATTACAACAATAACATAGATTCCAATAACACAGCAAGCTTAATTTAATTTCATAAAATACAACCTGAATATATATTCTAAATATATTGCTTTTGAGTATATTGCTTTAATAGCAGCAGCGATTATTATTTGTCCTTTTGGGAACACTTATAAAAGGTCCGATCTTCTTTGTTCTGCCAATAAGAAGAAAAGGCATGTTTCTCTGCTGGGGAGAAATGGGAGGTCATGGGAATGTCACTCCGGATGGAGATCTGGTGATTTTCTTAGCTCAGAGATCTGTTGTAAAACCATCATCTTCATGTTGATACCATCATTGAATTACTGCGTTAAACGATAAGGAGATATCAGGGAGGGTCTGTGCTGGAGCCTTTCCAGATGCCACATGCGTTATACTGTTGATTATGCAACTTTTATTTATGGCAAACCGGTCAGGAACAACATTGAAGGTTCTGTACTAAATCCATTTCAGATGTTCCCTCAAAATTTATCCTGGGTTTTAGAGGTCTCCTGAGATAAGGAGATTTAGGGCAGGAAATCGGCCAGCCAGTCAAATGCAGATGCTGGGAGTGGAAGTCTTAACTCCTGCTAAGGAATGTGCTGTCTT
Source organism: Barbus barbus (assembly GCF_936440315.1). NCBI lineage: Eukaryota > Metazoa > Chordata > Actinopteri > Cypriniformes > Cyprinidae > Barbus > Barbus barbus. The sequence continues at coordinate 4,179,724 of NC_136738.1, forward strand.
GAAATTATTTTGTGTGTGTGTCCTGGTCTACTAGGCACTACACTCTGTACATATCCTGCCATTCATCAACTATTTACACTTCAGATGGTACACAAATCCAATGCATAATCCATATTAATCCATAGATTGTTTAGACACTTCCAAAAATTATGCTTCCATTTCCCAGTTAAAAATCCAAAAGCCTGTAGACAACCTAAGGAAGAAAAATCTGGAAGAAATAAATTCATAATCCTCCATCTGTCTAAATGTGTGCGTATGCATATGTGAGAGGGAGTTAAGGAAAATACATGAAAACGAAGAGAGAGATTTGTTTTGTTACCTCTTCCCTAGTTTTAGCCTCAGGCTGCATGGGCCGCCCACAGTCCGTTCGCTGACCATCTGATGCATACTGCACACAAAACTGGCAAGCTCTAATCTGATCGGCCAGCTTTAAGCTACATCCGTTTGTGTTTTTTTTTTTTTTTTTTTAAATCAGTCCACCTGCAAAAAGTTGTGTTTACAAGGTAACTATATACAAGCAGAACTATATGTTCTACTTTGCTTTTGATTGTGTTCTTAGACATACATTTTGATAACTGAGTTTATACATGTTATAGTTTTAATGTGATCTATTTTAGATAATTCTACCCTTAAACAGCAGGTATAAACAAAACAATCTATGACTGGTCACTTTATGTGTCAATCAGACAGTCTCTTTCTGTCTAAGTGGGCGGTTCTTGGCCAGATACGCTGCAGTGTGAACCAGATCTTATGCCTTTAGTCAAACGTCTTGCTACACAAGACTACTTCTTCCCAGGAGCACTTAGTGGAGACATGCTTGTTCTTACAAGGCTTTTTTTTCAGTCTGATTGACTGATGTTGATTGACAGGTGCTGGTGGATGTGAAGGGGGCCCAGGTGTCTTCCTTTGAACATGACCAGGTTTTTTGTCCAAGGGTCAGTCTCGGAGTCATCTCTAGAAGAGACTTGAATTCATTAACCATATAAAGCCTGGCATATGAAATAATAGTCTTATTTATTTATTTATTTGTCTTGTTCATGTTCTCGTTTATTTACTGGAACAGTCTAAAAAAATGCATATGTGTTTTTGCTGAGTATCATATGTGATACATCAGACTTTCATGGCTAATATGATATGGTATGGTAAGAATATGAAGCTTATACTCAAGGAAGGGGAAAAACACCTCGATTTTATACAGAGACCCAAACTGAGCAAAAACATGCTCAGTTTTGTTGCAGTTGCTGATATTTATTTAATTAGGGGGCCAAAACCTGGCCAGATCTGGAAAATCTGAAAATAATGTATGGATAATCAAGTTTACCTAGTTGCTTCAGTCCGGTAAATGTTCATCTTGAAATATTACTAATAATATTCTTACGTCATCAAAGAGAGAAGGCATGTAGCGGATTGTATACAACAGGTTTTCAGCAAAGTTTTGTTCATTTTTATAAATGAGAGGCCATTGCTTCATAATCATAATCATAATCCATGGCTTTGCTTTTCTCCATGGAAGGGAAACTCGTGTTGAACAAGCCTTTATTGAAAGCCCTTTCACTGTTTAAAAAGGAGACATTTGTAATCAACATACTAAATATTTTAGTGATAATTGGTCCACAGGGAATGACTGGAATTGAAACCTTGTTGTTTTGTTGGTGTTTTGGCATTGTAAGCTGCATGTTAAGCACAACTCCTCTCCTTTTGTCCTCCTCCTTTTCATCATCTAAACAGTGAGTATAATGCAGACTGTACAAAGTGTTGGAAGAATCACATCGTCATAATGAAATAAAAATCTGAATCTGGGGAGTTGGCAGCCTTTTAACACAATCTAAATTGCAAATCTGTTCTTATGTTCGTGTGACCTTTGCACAAGCACTGCTCTTTGTGTTTGAATTGTGGAACGTCAGTTTAATGACCCCTTTGCTTCTTGAAGTGAAATTGTATTTTGAGGGAAAACAATCATATCTCTCTTTGTCTCTTTTCTTCCCTTTTTGAAAATGTCTTTTCCTCTTCTGCTCCCTCTCCCTGTGTGTTTGCTCGCCTCCTCACCTTCGTGGCCTGCACATTGTTGCACACAAGTGGGGAGATAATGACATTTTTGGCGAGAGGCTGCCCTCTTGACAGCACGACAGTGTGACTTTGTAAGGGCGCTTTATTCACTGCTTAAGCCATGGCGACTGCAGAAGGAGCAGAATCCGGCCCTCTGCATCCTCTTCCCCGGGGCATTAAATATGTATGGTACTAAAGAGCCATGGACCTGCCGGATCTCTGTTTGCAATGAAAATTAATGAGATGGAAAGGCAGCGACTTTCGCATCCGGGAACAGGCACTTTTGGTGCTGAATATCAGTGGTGGTTTACATACAGAGGGCAAGTTCGCATATCCATCATACCATGAACATGACGAGATCTTGAAGGTGAAGTGTGTCCTTTCTGTGGGGGTAGCAGCACTGAATGGAATGGTGAAATTGGGATTGTTTTCAAGTCGGTTTTGTGAGGCTGGGTGTGAAGCTGATATAAACTTAGCAAGGTTTTGATTGTGTCACAGCTGTTTACGTTTTTAGGGCAATCGACCTACTTGCAATTAACTCTATTTATTAAAGTGGGATATTAAAAGTCACTGAAAAAAGTTGTAGAATTTACTTTGAAATGGTTTTCACTCAGAAATTGCTAGTAAATTTAACAAATAATAGGAAAGAAACGACAGGTAACACCTGAAATTAAACGTGAAATATTGAAGCAGAATGGTATTTCCTTGTAAAACATACATACATAACATAATCTTAGGTTAATTAACAACTTCAAAAACATTATTTATACAGACCCAGATTATAGACATCTCACAAGCCATCTGTAGCAACATAGGCATATTTATGTTTAAAATGAATTTTTTTATAAACTTGCAAAATTTCATCTTAACATGTCCACCTGCATATGTGAATTTTGCTTATGTGTATGTATGTGAGTATGCACATTAAAACATATTTCATTAACTGATATAATTTTAATGGCAACCACCATAAAACCCTACATAACTGATTACAAAAAACTAAGAAACATAATTATTCACATGAAAAAGCAAAAAATAAAGTCTTACACAGGGAATTATGGGAACTTGGTATTGCTTAGTATAAAATCTTTACGCATTAAGAAGATTACCCAGAGCATGTGATTTTTGCATATGTGTGGTTATACCCTTTGTCCTGTAAGATTCGAGGCACATTTTTGTGTGAAAGTTACTGATGAATCATGATTCGAGGAAATGAAGAATTTTCTCTTTTGGATGAACTGTTCCAAACATGAGCAATTCATCCACAGTCCACATGAGAAATCTCCTCTCCACTGTACAGGCACATTCAAGCATTATTTATTACTATTATGGAAATGTTTCTTAACCTCACCTACCCGTACACCAACTCGCCCACCCACACACACTGAACCCGAAGTAGAGAAAGAAACTGGCAAGTGTGAGTGTTTACTCTCCACAGGTAGAGAATAATCTAGCTGTGGGGATCGTCCACCTGCATCTAGGCACGGAAACCAAACACATGGCCATAAACACACAGTAACCAGACCTTTCATTTAGCCCTGCCACTGCCAGAGCAGTGGGTACCTCCTTAATCCTTTCCAACTAGACGGTCTCCAAATCGTTGAAATCAATGCTTCCTGCTCGAGTCCTCTTTCCTGGAAGGGCAGATGGTGAAAGGAGGGCTGGCGGACGAGGCTTCTTTGGCTTAGAGGCTCATATGCCACTCCGTGTCCCTGGAGTTGGCTTATCGTCCTCAGCCCTGGGGCCTTTTTGACACGGCACAGAGGCTCAGCGGAAAGCCAAAGGACAAAGCCAAGGATCACGATCCTATTCTACTGCCGCCGTACGGGCCAGAGATGCGCTCGTGGCCCGAAGGGCACTCGTGTGATCGTTGTTTTTCCCTGTCTGGAACACTTGTAAAACCACAAGCAATTACTGTCAGCTCTGTGCACACATGGGCGTATTTACCAATGTTTTGTGAATTCCCATTTAGAGACGAGACAGATATGAAATGGAAGATAAATGAAGTTGGATGTGGGTAGTGTCTTTCTCTGTTGCAGCAGTTGGCATTCGCTCGTTTCTTAATAAGGAGCTCAATGCAGAAACAAGTTAAAATGTGTGCGAACTGCGAAGATATTAAACCAGTGGTTCTCAACCTGTTTGACTCCAAGGCCCCTCATTGCCCAAGACAATAACCAAAGGCCAGAATCTAGACTGTGATATTGGTATATTGGCTTCTGGTGTAATGACAAATCTGCTGGTTTAGACAGACAGTCACAAATATAATTATAATATTAGGAGTGGCAATGTTTAAATAATGAAATAATATCATTATAAATAACTAATTAAATTCGAAAATTCTCCTTTTAATGAATAATTAATTTGTGTTTTCCCATCATTTGTGATTACAAGAAGTTTTTCTTTTAAATAGTTTTCACTCACAATTAGCAATTTATGTTCACTATAGAAATTTTCTTGACTTGGTCTAGAGATCACACTTTTAAAATTCCATATCTAGGTTTTGCCAGACAACAAGAAGCCTGGTTCTTAAATCATAATCCAGCAGCCATATCACCCTGTAGCCCAAGACTGGTTGCCCACTGAAGCTAAGCAAGGTTGAGCCTGGTCAGTACCTGGATGGGAGACCTCCTGGGAAAGCTAGGTTGCTGTTGGAAGAGGTGTTAGTGAGGCCAGCAGGGGGTGCTCACCCTACAGTTTGTGTGGGTCCTAATGCCCCAGTGTAGTGATGGGGACACTATACTGTAAAAAACACCGTCCTTTGGATGAGATGTTAAACTGAGGTCCTGACACTCTGTGGTCATTAAAAATTTGGCCAAATTTCCCCATTGCCCTCTGACCATCATGGCCTCCTAATCATCCCCATACACTGATTGGCTTCATCACTCTGTCTCCTCTCCACCAATAAGCTGGTGTGTGGTGGGAGTTCTGGCGCAATATGGCTGCCGTCGCATCATCCAGGTGAATGCTGCAAATTGGTGGTGCTTGAGGAGATTCCCCCCTTCTATGTAAAGTGCTTTGAGTACCCAGAAAAGCGCTATATAAATGTAACAAATTATGATGGTTTTGAGAGAATCAATTAAAAAAAGAAAAATGGCAGTTTACGTCTAGATTTTTTAGCTTATTTACAAGTTGGTTTTGTCTTCTTTAATGATTTTAATCCATCTTGTGGCCACCTTGAGGCCTCCTGATTCAGAACTACTGCTTTAAACACATTCTCACCTTATATTTGGGTTTGCGGAAGAGTAAGCCTGAATTTTTGGAATATATCCACTGTTACTCGGAGCGTTTAGATTTTTGTGTGAATTTAGGAGGTTGGCTCAGTACTGTTACTGTAATGAACTGAATCCATAGTAGATTTCTGCCAACAATTCAGGGCTCAACAGGATCAGTGGACCAGAGTGAGAGCGTTTCAGACTGATTGACAGAACTTGTCCTATTGGGCCAGAACTTACAGTGATTCTGTGCATGAAATGTAATGCCTGGTAAACTTGGCAATGAACTGGAAGTAGCGGCAGATCTTTTCTGCCATATTTTGACGTACATTTGAGTGTAAATGAATAATTGAAAAGAAAACAAAATGTAGGGTGAGATTTTTGTTAATTCCATAAAAAGATCAATGACATGAATTTAGAAAATAGACATACAATTCCATTTCATGCCGACTTAAATCTCAAAAGTTGGTTTTCTGTTATATTTGGAATGTTGTCAAAACTGACTTGTGATAGTCAGTCATTATGTTTTAAGAAAGGTGTTTATGAATTTTATTGCTGTATAATTTTTAGCTACAAATATTCTTTGTAAAGAAAGCTATAAGATATCAGAGACCGAGTCAGACGAATTTAAGATGCATCAGAACATTGAAACCTGAGGAGCTGGAATGCAGAGAGGCCTCAAAGCTGTAACAGGACAATGTCATAAATCGGATTCCTGGCTCCTAACCAGCAAGCCTAACTAGCAAGCCTCTTTCACAAAACAGCTTGCAACATTGAGACAAAAGAACACTTATTGATAATTCCAATTCAAGAAGGAGACTGTCCAATTTGTTGCAAGCAATCAAGACTGATGGTCACATGTAAACCTGTGATAGAAAATCACGAGCTACAAACTCTCTTTGGCAGGGCTCCACACATAGAAGACAGACATAACCAAAATTCCTTTGTCTAAAAGAACATGCCTTCGTTCTCCATAGAACTACATAAAATACCTTCATTTTCAATTTTTAATGAAACTAATCATTTCTATGCATAACTGCATATTATGTATGTAACCCACACGTTTGAATATCCTTGTTTTAATCACTCATTGTATATGTCTTGCTTTTAATAAGTATTGAAAAGCTGAAGGATTAATATTCATGTTTGGTATGTATGAGTTTGAAAATTCATGCTTTAAATGTTTCTTCCAATCAATTCTTTGCCAAATGCATCATAGTCTTGTTATAGAAATCATGTTCAAAGTGTATACTTTGCAAGAGCCTGTAAAGTTCGGACCTCTGACTGAACAGATAACAACGATTTATTAGTGGGGTGGAGAAACAAAGCAATACCCCAAGCAAGGACAGTATCTAATTGGTCAAGACGTCCAGATGGGACGGTCTGAAAACCAAGTTTAAAAACTCAGGACACCATCAAACTCCCTCTTACTCTCTTACGCCCTCTTCTTCTCTTTTGCCACCGCGTGCTGCTCTTTGAGCGTGCTCTGGCCCACGTGCCAGCTGCTGCCATAATGAGAAGAAAGCCACCTAGTCTCATTACCTCCTTTTATTCTTATTCTTTTACTTTAGTTTCTTTTCTTTCCGTGGAGTCCAACTCCAACTGCACTCGCTTCAAACTTCGACCAGACCAACTCTGCATCCTCAGCCAATGCCCAAGACGTCACTTCAAAGACTACTGAACTCACAACCAATCAGACACTTCGGGGAACCCCCTGTCTGCAGCGACGACGACGACACAAAGGAAACCCCTTAACACAGGCAATGCAAGCAAGTAACGCCTCCAAGTTCTAACTGAATTGGTGACATTAATATAAATTTTAGCGTCATTGAGAAACTCAAAGCGAGGGTTAAATAAGTGATTGATGGTTGTTCAGGTCTATGCAATTGAACATATTGCTGTAAACTTGGGATTTCACATTTCCATTCTCTTAAACTCATCCTTTCCTTACTTTCTCTCTCTCTGCAACGTGTGAATGTTTGAATGCTTGCGTTCATGTGTTAGATTAGTTTATGTCTTAGGTTTATATAAATACAATCTTATATTGAAAAGAGAAGTATCTTGTGTCTTAATCTGCCGATTTTGTTACTGTGCTATTTAATAGTGTTTTCACTATATTTTGGATTTTAATATCCAGTGCAGAGTTTGTTATACGGCTCGTTCAGTAAATCGCCGTAACAGTGATTCTGTTCAAACCCCTATAAAATCATAAATTATTCCCTTTGAGCTAAATTAAACTATTTGCTTTAAATGACATATTAATATTACTTTATTACGTTACAAAGCATTTGAATTAAAATGGTATATTAATAAAATATTTTAAATGATTGAAATATAAACATTTAATATGTAATAAAAATGACTCACTTATAATTTCAATTATTTAATTTCACAAAAACAAATTTAGGTTTGAGCCAGTGAAAATGCTAACAGGGCATCTGAAGAAATCTGAACTGCTGGCAAGGAGAGAAAATCTCTCAATATGATTCAATAAATGGGACAGTCATGTTATATTTCAGCAATACTTGTTTTCTAAACCTTTGTTTTTTTCAACACAAGCCACGTGTATGAGCTGTGATTGGCTGGATATGATGTAACACTGCAACAGAACACACAGAGGCACACACATCTTGTCCCACACACATTAAAGTAAACAAGCAGTAATTGTGTATCTCTGGAGTGCTGTTTCCTGCAGGTCCAGGACTGGCCCTTTCTTCCGGTCTAATTCAATTTGTGACCTCCTGATTCTCTCTGCTGTACTTGATGTTAAAGGAGGGGACCATGCTCTCTGTGTGCTTACGTGCCTCATCCACTGCTGGAGCTGAAGTCTTCTGCTACACTCGCTCTAGGAGAGGTGATTTAGTCTCGGAGAGTCACTCTCTGACATGTACCAAAAGAATCTTTCTTTCCCTATCTATCCTTTACTGACCGTCTCACTCCCTCTGTCGCAGATCTGTATGTTGGATTGGCTCTGTATTTCTATTACAGGCTGTGTCCACACAGGCCCAGACAGACTCCCTGCGCTCCCTCAGGACTGCCTCTAGAACATGGCAGTTAAGACAAGCCTTTCTTCCTTCTGTCTTCCCGAGTCTTTCTTCTTCTCCTGAGTGGAGGATGGCCACATGCTCTGCCAGAGCTCCGTTTTACCGAACTAATCCTTCCTGTAGGCTACATTCTGTTAGAGGACGTACAAAACCTTTGAAATCTAGAAATCTGCACTCTTAAAGGCCATACAATTAGGTAATGTTGTGAATTACAACGTTAACGTTATTAATAAGCAGGGCAATCTCGTAAGGGAAACGTCGCTGTAGAGCTGTAGATATTATCACTTGTTTGAATGATGCAGAACATGGTTAATGTCTTTCTGCTCACAAGTTAATGTCTTAATCTGCCGATTTTGTTACTGTGCTATTTAGTAGTGTTTTCACTATATTTTGGATTTTAATATCCAGTGCAGAGTTTGTTATACGGCTCGTTCAGTGAATCAGGTACAGCTGTAATGTGCAGAGATATTTGAGAATAAAAATTCAGAAACCGGTCAAGAATATTATAATTCATGTTAAAATCAAACAAAAGAATAACTACACTACTGTTCAAAAGTTTGAGGTTGGAAAGGTATTTTTGATGTTGTTTAAAGAAGTCTCATGTTCGCAGAGACAGCATTTATTTGGCCAAAATACAGTAAAAAGAATATTGTGAAATATTATTAACATGTAAAATAACTGTATAATTTAACATTTTCTTTTTTAAAATGTAATTTATTTTTGCGATGGCAAACCTGAATTTTCAGCATCATTACTCAATGATGTCAATGATATCATTCTAATATACTGATATGCTGCTCAAGAAGCATTTCTTATTATCATTTTTAATAGGTTCTTTGATTAATAGAAAGTTCAAAAGAACAGAATTTAGTTGAAATAGAACTCTCTGTAACTATGTATTTACTGTCACTTGTCAGTGCATTTGATTAATGCATCCTTGCTATATAAAAATATGAATTTCTTGTACAAAACAAAAAAAACTAAACAAAAAAAAAAAAGTTCTCACCCCAAACATTTGAAATGTAGTGTATATTTTACTTATAGAAAATTAAATATAGTTTTAGGATCATTACTATGTTTTTTTTTTTTTTACATTATTAAATCATTTTGATAAATTCTGCATATATTTAATCAAAAATCTCTTTACTAAACAAAAAAAAAGTCTCATTTTACTTATTGATAAATGGGGCATATGTATAGCTTTAATGTTTGGCTATTTTTAATTAATATTTTATAAATGCATTTTGTTTTACTGTGAGTTAATTGTCATGAAAATCATGCAATGAAGGTCGATGCTTAAAATCAGATTAAAGATCACTGAGCATAAAGTCAATATTAAAAATGCTTAATGGTTCTTAAATAATCTTCATTTTCATTATCAAAAGTTGTTGCTGTTTTTATTTAATTTTATGTTGACACTGTAAAAGTGAAAAATCACAGGAAAAAACAAAAGCACTGCATGTTCAGTATGCATTTATTTCTTCCTTATTTTTTTTTTGTAATGATAATAATTACTGAATTATTGTTGTGTTTTTATTTGTTTTGTATCGTACACGTTTTGTATGTTTGGCTTGTTAGCATGGTCCTGTTAGCCCACTGACAGCCATTAAAAATTAGCCATGTACTCTGACAAATTTCATCATTTATAGGAGATGTTTTACCAGTTCCAAATTGGAATGCTTTTAAAAGCATGAAATGCAAGAATCCAATAATTCTGATCCAGCTTTAAAAGATGTGACAGAGGTGTCTTTCTAGCATTCGGGGAGTCTTCTAATTGTCTCTGATGAATCTATAATCGCAGGCACAAGACTGCAGGATGGTCCATAGGGACTGAGGTGGCTGTTTAGCTGGAGGTGCTGTGCTGTAGGTAATTAAGAGCAGTGTGTGCTGGTTATTATGAATTAGAATAAAACAGAGCAACTCATTAAGGCTCACTCCGGGGGAAACTATGAGCAAAAGGAACAGTATTTATTTACATGACCCTGGGAGGAGGACTTCAGTCGAATCTGACTAACAGATGTCACCGCAGTCCTGTATTGACCTGAGTCAACACACTTGCGGTCAGAGCGACTGATGAGGTCATTGCGCTTTCTCTCCCTCTTCATCGTTTCCTGTTGCATCTCTGAAGCTGATGTCTAATTTAATTAGATCATTGTTGGGTTTTGGTTGTGCAAACAGCAGAACGGAAGGGAAACTCAATGTCATAGGAAATGGCACTGTTTGTCCCACTCGAGAAATCACATGAGAAGACATGATGTCTCTGGTGTTTTCCCTGAGCATGTGGGGGATTACAGCTTCCAGGATGAGCTGTGCTGATTTTATGAGAACCGTATTGATGAAGTCTCTCATTTCTTCCCTTCTATGTGATATGACTTCTTATGATTGCTGAGCTTTGCTTCCTATCCGTTTGATGTACACAGCAATGTCTTGCAACCAAACAATGTTTGTGCCATGCTTCATGAGTTCAAATTTTAGGTAACAAGTAATGAAATGTCCCTTAATCTTTTTATCCCTTGATGAACAGAATAATTGTGATAAATATAAATGGATAAAATAAATAACTGATAGTTCGTACTAATATAGACTTCTTTTTCACTGGGGAAAAATGTAAAAACACCTTGTTTTAGAACTTCTTGACAGCAGACAGATGCCAGATGTTTATTTTTGACAACCTACTGGTGAGGCTGAGTTGCAGCAGGTGCGATTCTTGCAGTTCAAGGATGTGGAAAGTATTATTTAAAAAAAAAAAAAAACATTTTGGAACTGATCTTAATGCTGTTAAATTATTTTTTTTTGATGCAATTAATCACGATTAATCGTTTGACAGCACTAAAATTATATATATACATAAAGCCTCACCTTAAATATACAGGTATGATCAAATCTAGAGGTGCAATTGTGTGATATTGTATTTCCTAATCCTAAACCCTTTCAAGATATCATTAGTCATGGCAGTGCTGAAAGCCTAAGAACTGCTGAAACAAATTCTAACCCCTAACTTTAACCTTATTATACCATGGTTAGCACATGTTGATAAATATAGGATTACTGTTTTTCATATTAAATCTGAACTGATTCCTTGAAGCCTGATATTTTCTTGACAGGTGACTGCCCCTCTAAATAATAGTCTTAAATACTATTTAATGTCTGTTCAAATTCAAAATCAAATGTGTTGCATTTTGCAGAGTATTTGAGATTTATAATCCAATATTTTGTGTGCTATGTATGTTTATGCTTATTAGAGAGTCGCAACATTAGCTTAGCAACATGCTAGCATCAAACTTTGATGAAATTAATTGTGAGTCAAGGCATTGTATGTATTTTTTAGGGACTGTGGGTTGTATAAACAAATATTTTTGCGTACTATTAGCTTAGCAACATGTTACTACCAAACTCAATTGATTTCAATTGGGATTTAAGCCATTGTGAGTATGAAGCGCATCTGTTATAAACCAGTATTTTGTGTGCTATATATTTGTATGTTTATTAGAGTGTCACAACATTAGCTTAGCAACAATGCTAACACCAAACTCTGTTGAAATGAGTTGTGAGTCAAGCCGTTGTGAGTATTTTCATGGAGTGCAGCTCTTATAAACCAATATTTTGTGTGATATGTTATGTCTTTTTATGTTTGGCTTAGCAACACATTAAGACAAAACTCTGTTGAAATCAATTCTATGTCAAGTATTTTCAAAGAGTAAAGCTAATAGACCAATGTTTTCACATTTTTAGAGCACTTCCAGAGTGTTCTAAATCAATCGCTTATGACATTCCATTTCAGTTAGGATGCTTATAAGGCAGCTGCTTACGTAGGCTCTTCACTAGGTTTTGGAACAGAGCCACTTTTCACACAATCATGCCTTTATGCGTCCCCCCACACAACATTGTGTGGATTGAATAGGAGCGCTGACTTCTGATGTACAGCAAATACTGCTGCCATTTTTGCATGCAATTACCCATAATGCAGGTTGCTGACTGGATCATAATCCCACAGCTGCTTCTTTATACCGTCGTTTTCGCATGTAGCATTTACATACATTCGCCTTTCTGCTTACATAAAATGGCCTCGTTACTGTCTGTCTTCAGTGCCAGTTCTGTTCTGCTGTTGCCTCCTGTTGACATTACGAGTAATCATGTCATTTCCTGTTGACTCCTCCTCGCACGTGTCATTGGGTGCCAGTCTTTTCTCTGCAGCCCTCTCCCATCTGGAGAGGCTAGAGACGGTGATTTATCTTCCCACCATACTCTGCTCATTTGCGGCTGAATTCTGCCGCCGGGCCGGCGTGTCAAACGGATTACGGAGCAGAATGAGATTAAGGAAAACAGCGTGAGAGTGTGACCAGCCATTATGACTGTTTCAATGCTAAATGCCTCCTTCTCCGAAGCCAGTGCAGTGAGCTGGAGCGCACAGTTCCTGCCTTTATTGATGCGTATGCTGACGATGTGTAACGTGCACTGAATTTCTCACAGCCAAAAATGTCTCTTTCATTCAATCGCCATTCTCCTCCCTCTCCGGTCGTAATCTGCGGTTTGTTTGCATGGGTGCCTGATTATCTCGGATTATCTTCAATTATTTCTTCTTTGTGTAGAACATCATTTTGTTTTTAAAATGAATATCCACTCTAAAGAAATTCTGTCATGTCCTTCCAAACCTGCGGTTTTGTTTGTATGTGTATTCGAGTGAATGTGTTTGTTTCCACTGTTTTTGGTGTGTGTGTGTGCTCTTGCGGTGCAAATCTATGATCTCAATACCTAAACAATGGCCATGAGGGAGCAGGATCTAAGTGGATTTGCAGTATGTACAGACTGCTGCAGATAGCTGCTGTTGTGCTGTCATTAAAGACACTATCAGCCGCGAGGTGCAGACGGGAATCAGCATATGCTTTATGGAATACTATTCCTAATATAAACACAGCCATTATTATCCCAAAGACACCCACAGATCACTGTCACTGTCAGAGAAAATAGAGTCAGCCACAAAAAAAGGCCGAAGGGAAAGAAGGAAGAAATGGAAAAGCTCATTGATACCAGATACCCAGCTAACGGGGAACGTTCTCACAACGTTTTTTAAAAGTTACATAAACGTCAGGACAAAATATTCTTAAATGAATGTGCATGGAACATTCATATAACATTAATACATTTATAAGAACATTCCATAAATATTACTTAAAGAATGTTTTGTTTGATGTTTCCATAACCTCGAGGCAACGTTCTGAGATCAACATTCTCAGACTGTTCTCCTGATGGAATTTTTATTTGACGAATGTTCTAAGAAATGTTTGTAAACTTTAAATAAACTGGACATTTTGACATTCTTAGAATATTAAAAATAAATGTTCATTAACATTATATTTTGGCTGAAAAACGTTAGTAAAGCACTTTAAGAAACGGTTTTGAAACCTTTAAATAACGCTATAACCATGACATTTCTAAACAATATTCCTACAACAATTTTCTAACCTAAATTTGTTTTTTTTTTACGTCTTTAGCCCTATTCGGACGGTAATTGTTTCTCAGGGGGATGTGTGATTTTCACCATATACATGGGGTAGTTGGTGATTTTAATGTCGTCCGAATCCAGAATGTCAGTGTTTTTCTCTCACCATCCCCGTAAAAATCCCCGGCCGAATTACCTACAATTTTTTGACAAACACCAAGGTCGTGTGGTAATTTAATTGCCGTCCGAATCCACATCTCCGAGTTTACGAGAAGAAATCAATTCAAAATTCAGTGTTTAATCCCTTTTTAAGCACTCCCAAACACATTACGGTAACTGTTGCACTTATTTCTGTTGTATATTTATTTCTGAAATGCTGGAAAGTATTTAAAAGAACAATACTTCATAACTGCTCCACCGCAGCAACTGGGAGCAGAAAGAGAAGAAAAGCACGTAAACATTCAAAATGGGTCTTTATTATGGCAAAAGCAGGTATGCAATACAATTTTAAAATGTGTATTATAAACAGATATATATCGTGTATGATTATTTAAAACTATAGTGCGTCTATTTTCCTGTTTTTAAAGAGCAGATTTAAATAATCAAATAATAAATAGGATTATATATTATAAAATACACTTAGAATAATAAGAATACATTTTACATAAGTATTTTTAAATACATTTTATACAATAATAAGAATCAATTTGTAAATAAAATTAATTTTATTTACAGCAGACAATCTGGCCACGTGAGCAGCGCGCGTTCCTGGGTTCGTAGGATCACAGAACTCCTGTGAATAAGTTGCCATCCGAATCCATGAGTTTTATCACTGAGGTGATATGTAAATTTATTTTTACAGACGTTCATATGAGAAACAATTACCGTCCAAATCTGGCTTTTGTCTGTAAATGTCTTTGTAATCTTTTAGTCAAAATCTTGTATCAAAATATCCTTAAACTGTCAGTCTGCTGCAAGCTAGATATGGCGAGGAGATTCGGTAAAATCAAACCCCTCTTTTTTTTTATTCAGTATCGATTTACTCAGAAATATGTCACAATAGTGAAGTGACATTTGTTACAACTTCCAATTCCTGAAAACTTTAAAAGTGCTTTAAGGTACTCTATTTTGCTGCACAGCCTATAAATCATCTGTCTAAGTGTTATGCTTGCGATGTTTTGTGAGTGACAAATGTTTTGAGGGTTTTTAAAGTGTGAAATTGAGTGATATTTCCCTGTCTGCTGTCTTTCAAGTCACATTTCTGAAGTTGCTAGTGAAGTGCCCATGAGCAAAGACGGCAACATGCAGTATACTGTATAATAGTAAATGTGCTGTTGGTACAGTGATAATGGTACTTTTATATAATGTACAATGAAAATGCTTACTATATTCATTTTATTTTAATTTGCAATGGGAATATGGAAATATGTTTTTTTAATAACTTAAGTTGCAAAAATGGCATTAGAGTTTTATTTCTGTGAATCACTTTAGTGTGCCCATTTCATGGACTTATTTCAAAACTGATTTAACAATTAATTAATGTCATCACTAAGCAATAGCCTATTCAATGAAATGTTCTTATGCAATTTTTCCTCAAATACAGTATATATTTAATACTTACTTAGATCATTTTTACTTTATTTGTATACACTTTTTAAACATCTTCCGGGCACACTTTATATTAGGTGGCCTTAACTACTATGTACTTACATCAGAAAATAAGTACAATGTACTAACTGTGTTCACATTGTATTGCAAAACACTTTTGCTGCTATTGAGGTGGGATATGGGTAAGGTTAGAAACAGGTTTGGTGGTATGGGTAGGTTAAGGTGTAAGGGATAGGTCAACAGTGTAATTATAAATGTAATTACAGAAATTAATTACAGATGTAACTACATATAGGTATTTTAAAAATATAAGTACAATGTAAAAACGTGTATGTACACAGTAAGTGCATTGTATCAAATGATTAATTTAAATGTAAGTAGATAGTAGTTAAGGCCACCTAATATAAAGTGGGACCCATTTTTTTCTATTATAAAGTGGCGTTCAAAGGTTTGAGGTAAGTTAATTTTCAGCCCTACTTCAAGATACACAATGGTATGTCCAAAAAAACAAGGTAAAACTACAGTACCTTTGGTAAGTATTTCTTGCTAGTATATCCTTTCTAGCATTTTTTTTTTGATGCCATTGTGCACAATTGGTCATTACAGTACTCCATCCATCTATGCAAGACATGTCCTGTCACCCTTGCCCAGCTGCCCATGAAGAGCACACAGGCGGACCGTGTGTCCCAGCATACACATGCTGTAAAGTGGTCAACAGTGTGTTTGAGTGCTGGTCTCTCACCCTCATGTCCCAGAGGGAACGCAACACAGTGCTAATGGAAGAGAGCTGTCTCAACAAGCCCCCTACCCTTGTGTTTCTCCATTCCTACCTCTTTTCCTTCCCTCTCTCTTTAAACTAGGGTATGAGAAAGTGTGAAGCATTCAGTGATGATAATTGGCTCAGATTCCCAGCTGGTTTTAGAGGCATTAAATATGAATAGCAGGCTCATGTAGACTTGTTTAGACGAGAGGAGTTACGAGCAGAGAAGTGTTTTTTCATGAAGTATCATCAGTGTGAATAAGAGCAGGCTAATGAAACAGGTCTAAATCAGTGATCACTGGGGTGCTGTTACACACACACACACACATGTGGCTGATTGTAATCAGCCCACATCAACCAGATGACAGAAAAAAATCCTTGTCATGTCACCTGCTTGTGGGCCAAAATGTTGCACTTAAACACACTGCAAAGACTATAGCAATTGGCCAACTAGCACATTCTGCACCCGTGTGAGAGGAAATAACTCGGTCACACTTTATATTAGGTGGCCTTAACTACTATGTACTTACATCAAAAAATACTTACATCTTACGATTTGCAAAACACTTTTACTGCTATTGAGGTGGGATATGGGTAAGGTTAGGGGTAGGTTTAAGGGTGGGTTAAGCTGTAAGGGATAGGTCAACAGAGTAAATTATAAAAGTAATTGCAGAAATTAAATACAGATGTAACTATATAGGTATTTTTAAAATATAAGTACAATGTAAAAACATGTACACAATAAGTGGATTGCATCAAATTATTAATTTAAATGTAAGTACATAGTAGTTAAAGCCACCTAATATAAAGTGGGACCAATAACTCTCCTTGCACTGTAAAAAAAAAAAAAAAGTGTCCCAACTCAAAAAATAAGGCAACTGTCACGAATCTGGTCCATGACTTCCGTCCGACTGCCACAAGTGGTCGCCTCTCCATCATATTGACTAACACCACACTGGACTGCAATTCCCATCATCCATTGCACTGATTGCACATACACAGCTGAATGCACTGATCACACAGCTGTCACTAATTACACGCTCACCTAAGAGCTATTACACACACTACATATAACACTCTCAGATGCTGTTCTAGTTGCCGAGTATTGTCTAGCACTCTCCTAGTGTTAGCTACTTACCAAGACTTTCCGTGTTTGTTTTTTGTGTTCAGTCTCCTGTATTGTTCTGCGTTTATCACTCTCCGAGTGTTAGCTGCCTTACAGAGCCATTCCTACTTTCTGTTTCATATTTTAGTTTAAGTCTAGTCTTTTCGTGTTGCCTTGTTGTCTAGTTCCTGATCTTCTGCCTTGTACCTTGGATTAACCCTTTGCCTTCCATTTGGACTCTGTTTGCCCCTGCCTGGACCACTGCTCGTGTACCTGGATTACCCCTCTTGTCAAGCCCACAGGATATTGTCTGCCGATCGAAGACCACACCCGTTTACTTGAGTACTCATCTGTCTTGCCCTCAATATGTCTATTAATAAAAGCTTGCACATGGATCCGCATGCAAAAAAAGGTTGGGAGAACATTTGGATATGTTGTGAACAAATGCTTGAGTATCTAAGTAAGGTAAACAAAACAACTTTTGCTTGCAACACTTTTCATACTAAAAATTGTTTGTTCAGGCTGGTTAGTAGAACTTTTCAAAAGTTGGATTTTTTGGACCATTCTGTTTTCATCATTCAAAAAGGGAAAACAAAAAAGCTAGGACTGCAAATATACAAACTGCAAACAATGAAATTCAATTTTTCATCCCGTGCAGTAGTTGAACTGCCAATCAGAGTGTTCTTTCTCATCGACAGCCACAAATTCAACATGTTCAATCTGATGGGAAAGCTACTAACAGAGATCAAACCGACAGGCGCCTAATGATGGCTGAGCATTGGTCTACAGCGGACCGTTAGCTTGTTATGTGACAGTTTTACAGTTGAAGTGCCCCTATAATGGATTTTTGAAAATTACCTTTCATGCAGTGTTTAACAGCTCTAAGTGAATGAAAACATCCTGCAAAGTTTTAAATCAAGCCATTTCATGTTGACATCAACATGAAACATTAGCATATTGCTCACCCACTCGTTGGTCTTTTTGCATTGGTCTGAATGAAAATGCAAATTCATTCTTTGCCACTAGGTGCCGCTTTTTTAGGTAAAATAGCGGTTTCCCCGCTGTACAAAAAGCAGCACTGTGTTCACAACCGCTGCTTTATCAGGCATTACAGGCATGATGAAATGAAAATAAGACCAATCAGACCAATCACCGCAGATTAGCGTCACGCAAAGGAGGGGTTTGGAAAAGTTAATCATTGAGCGAATAATTTGGGAGTCATTGAGCAAGTAAGGTAAAAATAAATGCATATTATAAGACAATGAATGTGTTTTTTTGACCTGCATGTCAACCTCTTATTGGGGACTTCCAAAACCAAAATATGAACCTTTCATTACCCATAATAGGGGGACTTTAAAAGAGCCTGCATAGTTTTTAGCATGATTTGTACATAAGAAGCTAAATTTATGTTATCACTGTTTTTAGACTCCATTCCTGATTTGAAATTTGTTGAAACAATTTTACAAACATTAACCCATTTAAATAGGTGGGGGACATTCCTTAAAGGATACTAGTAGCCACCGTATATAATTTGTGTATAGTAGCAAAATGTGCTAAAATAGTGCTGCACAATTTTAATTATTTAAGTATTTTTCATAAAACGTACATAAATTACTAAACCCAGCACTATTTGCCTGTTGCAGTTAATGTTGGATTATTATGGCCAGCAAAATCCAGGGGATTTCAGTTAAAAAGAGTGCTTGTGTACATTTGCTGTTGTTCATGGCAGTAATAATTCATCCAATGAATGGATTGAGTGTTATAATCTAGTCTGGTTTGTGCACAGTGATGGACTGCAGCTGTAGAGTGCCATTAAAGTATGCAAGATTGTAGTAAGCTGCTGTGTCTTCCACAGTATAACACTCAGAACCTGCCAGTAAGATAGGGAACTGTGGATACTTTGCAACAGCATTCGTGCTGTTACCACATTTGAATAATTCCCATAGTAAATCAGGCTCTAAAGTAACACAGACAGCACATATAAATAAACGACACAACAGTGAGAGCAAATCATTCTTAGTGAATCCTCCCAGAGAGGGACCAGCACCTTTCAGACTGGATCCATCTGTTGTATGAGGACTGTGTCTGCTCAAACTAGGGCAAAACACTGCGAGAGCTCTGCTAACATATTTCAGCCTTTTTGAGGAGCACCACTCCAAACCATGACCTGTTTGCATGCAGCGTCTCTGTAATCCTGCCCGTTTCTCTGTGTGTGAGGTTATGAAAAGCCTTACTGTTTGTTCTTTCAGTACAGGTTGAGTAACAGGATGCACAGAGGCTGTTATGGAAACCCATCTCTGCTTGTACATGTGGGGAGTTGCTTGTTTCTTTGTGGAGTCCAAAAAAAATGTGTCTCTGGTACAGTATGAATGCATATGTGTGTCTGAATACAGAGCAAATTCATATATTACATGACTGCACTGGCTTTGTTGTATTAGGCTTATATGGTAAGTTGGCATGCCAAAAGTTCCAAAATGCACCAAAAATACCATGGTGCTATTATATTAGTAGTATGTAAGGATGACCAAAATATTACATCACATTATGATGTGTCTGTCACCTTTTTTTTATTTATTTTTTTCACCTTGTTCAGGAAATTAAATAAAAAAGAAAAGTTTATTTAATATATTAAATTTAATTTAATATACACTATTCTTTGAATTTTGCTTCAAATTATATATATTGTTTTTTTTAAATAAATTAATACTTTTATTAAGCATGGATTCATATTGTTAAAAAGTGACAGTAAAGATATTTATAATGTTACAAGATATTTCTATTTCCATCAAATGCTGTTATTTTGACCTTTCTATTCATCAAGGAATCTTGAAATAAAATCAGTTTCCAAAAAAAACAAAACAAAAACAAAACATTAATTACAGTATATTAAGAATTTTTTCTTGAGCACCAAAATAGCATATTAGAATTAGTTATTTTAAATTGTAATAACATTTAATTCAACTGTTTTTGCTTCATTTGTGATCAAATAAATGCAGCCTTGGTAAACATGGATTTCTTTAAAAACTTTAATCTTTCTGAACCAGAGCTTTTTAACGGTAGTGTATAAAACCATTTGTATATTAAATAATCATACAATTACAAATAAAAGTTAATTTATCAGTTGATTATTATTATTTTTAATGCAAACCAAAATATCAGATAACCAAAATAATTTATAGCAAATTAATGATAAATCTAAAAATCTAAAAAATTTATTCAAAGAAAAAATGTTCTAAAAATGTTATAAAAGGTCAATTCTGATTGGATGAGCCAGACTTCCAGCTGTTGTACAATAGCCAATTTGTTATGTCTTATTTGAAATCTTATTTGAATTCTACATTAATGCACTTAGTTGTGACATCATTCATCACTCATACCTAACAAACAACCCTTAAAAACAAGTTCTTCCTTGCTTTGACTGGTTTTGAACACACCCTGCTCTGAACTTTCTGCATTTTACTTTTTTCATCGATCTCTCTTGTAAATAATGTAAAGCAGTACTCCCTCTGAAAGAGTAACCACAATATATTCACTGCGGTAAAAACGGTATAGCAAAATCTCTTTCGTTTAACACATTCAATCTTCATAGGAGACACATTGATGATGTTAACTATGTTAAAAACTCTACAAGCAAAATATACTTTTAATAATGTGCTTATTGCATCATGTGTACCTGCCAACTCTATTTTGACCACTTACACTGGATTTGAAGGTGTTTTAGATGCTGGAACCAGAAAGTGATACAACGCAACCTAGTCCATAACGCACAACACTGCAGACATAAAATGTGCAAAATAATCTTCTTTTTGGTGCGCTTTAGATTGGTGCGCCCCGTTTTGCTTTTGTACTGCAGCCCCAAATGAATCCACCAGAATAGACTAAACAGCCAATGAGGCACTTGAAACGCTGCAGTCTGCTTTAGAAATAGAGCTTTGGATGGTTCTGGCAGGCAGCTCGTGTCAGTGAAGTGAGGTGGTCGGGCTCAGAGCTAGTAGAAATGTAAGCGGACGCCCACATTCCTTGTGGAGGAGCGAGAGAGAGAGAGAGCTGCTGCTTCTGCTTCTGCTGGAGGCTTTCACTGCGCCACATTCTCACAGAAGAAGTCCTGCCAAACACATGACCTCTCCACTCTGCTTGAAACTGCATATGTGTGTGTTTGCATGTCAAAGAGACACAGAGAGCATCATGTAAAGAAAAAGTGAGTCACAGAGCAGAGAGAAAGGGAATATACCGCCATTGCTTTGCAGACAGGGATGTATTTCACAGAGGAATGGAGGGAAAAATCATTAGAGGGCAAACCCACTCCACCTGCCACGTGATGCTTCCTCAATCCATCACCTCAGGTCACAAGTGGCCCTCCATCACCTCTATCTCTCCATCTCTATCTGCTCATCTCTCTTAGCCACAAATCTGCACCCTCCATTCTATCAGGGACTCTTCCCTTTCTCGGTTTCATTTGCTCTTCCGTAATGTCATTACTGCCCACCTCAATTCAATTCAACGCAATTTAAATGGAAAGCTTTTCAAAAAACACTGAAATTGGCACTGATAGCCATGCGTTTTGCCATAAGTAAGCAATGCTCATTCCTTTGGCATGAAATCACAGCTTGTGTTGTGCAAATGCATTTGTTGTTCTTGTAAAACACTGTCTTCTTGTCATCTGTGCGTTTGGTTGTTCTGCTTCAGTCGAACTCCGTTGGCTCATGTATTATTGACCCGCAATTTAAATTTGATGAGTGCAAACTCCCCGTCCACCTCTCACATTTGGTGCTGCAGCTGATGCACAGACAGATCAATGTACAGAAGATTGTGCTACAAGTCAATGTGTTGTTTGTGAGGTAGTTCGAGCATATGTGTGTGCAGATTTGTTTCTTTTATGGATTTTGCAGCTGCTTCTTGTCAAGAAGCATTTTATGTAGTTGTCACACGGGCTGTATCTTTTACTATATATTTTGGAGTCAGAAACCCAATTACACAAATGACTGTTTACTCTATCAGTAGTTTTGTATCCTCCAAACTAAATTTAAGCATTTTTTTTCACTATAACAAGTGAATATAATACAATTTAAAGGAAGGCGTCAGCTACAGCTTTCAAAAGTTTGCGATTAGTAAGCAGTATTTTTTATTTTTTTGTTAAGAATAAGTCTCTTATGCTCACAAGTTCTACATTTGATTTATCAAAAAAAATAGGGCTGCCCTCGACTAAGGATTGTTCTGGTCGACTAGTAGTCTTTTAAGTATTTTAAGTATTAGTCAACTAATCGCTCATTTATTAATAAACCATTTAAATCAGTATAATGAGCCTTTAATTGCCTACATAGCCTAATAAGTTCAGACACTTGAATAGTGCACATTTCTCTAGGTCTAGGATAACATTAGATTGAGCAGCCATGTAAAGTTGTTACTACTTACATATTTCAGATAATAAGCCGTGAACTGATTTGCAATTTGAACTGAAAGGCTGAACTTAATTGTTAGAGCACATTTTATCAATTAATTTATTAATAACAGTTTTTATAACTGAAAAAAAAAAAACTATTTAATATATTTTACAATAAAGAGTTTTCCATTAACATTAACATTATGTAGATTATTGACTGTTTTCCAATTGTTGACCATTTTTGCTGTTTCATAAATCAATTTGTTTTATAGTTTAAAATGTATTATTTACTGTGTAACGTAGTTTCGTCCTATGTGATGTCTTAGAGAGGCAGAGTCTCTCAGAAGTAAATATGGGCAGAGGCTCTCCAATCTGTGAAAGAGTGCATACAAAGATTGTGGAATACTTTAAAAACAATGTTCCTCAACATCAAATTGCAAAGGCTTTGCAAATCTCATTATCTACAGTGCATAACATCATCAAAAGTTTCAGAGAAACTGGAGAAATCTCTGTGTGTAAGGGACAAGGGCGAAGACCTTTGTTGGATGCTCGTGGACTTCGGGCCCTCAGACGACACTGCATTACTCATCGGTATGATTCTGTCATTGACATTAATAAATGAGCTCAGGAATACTTCCAGAAACCACAGTTGGTAAACACAATCCACCATGCCATCTGCAGATGCCAACTAAAGCTCTATCATGCAATAAGGAAGCCATATGCTGGTCCAGAAGCACCGTCATGTCCTGTGGGCCAAGGCTCATTTAAAATTGACTGTTTCAAAGTGTGTGCAGATGTAATTCTCAGTGGTTTCTGCTGGAGAGTGAAGGTAAGATATGGCAAAGCAGCTGTGACCCCTTGCACTCGTTCCCTCTCTTTCTTCTCCTCTCAGTCTTTAATCCTCCCCCCTTGCCCGTCCTTTTCATTCTCTACCTCTGAAAGGATTTGGAGATTTGCTCCTTTAAATATCCAGCCCTGCTAAACGCTGGGTCTCTGTGGACTCTTGTGCCAGGAGATACGTAGACCTGCTCGCAAAAACCTGACCAACTGTCTTACATGTAAAATAAGCCATTCATAACAGATCCGTCATTCATAATACCAGAGCAGAGAGATGGGTTCAAGAAAGGATACTGGCAGATGAGTGGAGCAGGGAAAAGATGAAGGCAGAATGATAATTTAGGGAGGTAATTTTAAGCTACCTCATCCCGCACTGTCCTCAGGGGAAATGCCCGGGTCTGGGGAAGAATGGGCTGCGGAAGAAGAATGGGCTAGATTTTAATAAAGGGGCAGGAACAGGGCAGTGTTTCAATATCTAAGAGTGTCAGTGAAAAGATATTTAAAACCAAAGATCTTCAGTAATGAGCTGCCTACACAGATTTGGATGTAAGCAGTTACAAATGGTAGAAAGCATAATTATACCTTGTAAGATGCCTTCTTTTTGCCATATTATGAGGCAGCATTGCAAGTATCCTTCACAGAAAAGGCAATCCCAAGATCTATTGCAACAATCTCAGTGATAGAATAAAAGATGCCTTTATTTACACAAGATGGTGAATGAAGCCAGAGATTCATTCATATAATATCAAATAGTATGAATAAAACTATTATTGTATTTGTTTTTTCCTTAAAAATTCTTTTTTTTGTTTGTTTGTTTTTGTTTTTTGTGTATGGGTGTGTGTGTAACCAATAGCATATTTTTTCAATTGTTAAGCTTATTTAAGTGTAATGGTGCATTGATGCCATGTCGCGATTACCGTAATTACTACATGACAACCTGAACATTTTCAGTGTTGGTCACATCCTTGGATTCTGAATTATGCGTTTCTATAGCAACATTATTAACGAAAAAAGGGATTCCATTGCGTAATAAATAGACAAATCACAGTCATTATGCAGATGCCTTAAAAAAAAGTCCACCACATTTCTGTAATCATTTCACCCTCATTTCGTTCTAAATCTATTCGATTTTGGTTAATCTTAAAAGATATATTTAATGAAACCCAAGAGGCCTTTGTCCCACCATTGCAAGCTCAAGTAACCAAAATTCAAAATATCCAAAGAGTTTGTAAAGGCATCATAAAATGAATCCATATAATCCAAGTCTTATGAAGAAATATGATTGCTTGTGTAGAATAGAATTAATTTAGGCTTTTATAAATGCACAAACATAGAGCACATCATATGGTAATCACACAAGTTTGTGTGTGAATTGAACTTGAACAAACCTGGCTCCGTGCATTGTTGATCATTGTTTAGATGTCAATAAAAGCATAAACTAAACCGATCATTATATAGAACAAACGTATTTATTCACAAATAATTGGATTAAAATGCTTGTTTCCAAACCATATCTTTACCTAAGTATTGTTTTATAAACCTGTAATAATTTATTAAGATTTATATTTTAGAGCTGTTGGAACAGATTTAATGGGTAATTGCATACAAATACTGTTCACCTGTGTGTGTCACCTTATATCTGTAAACAGAGAAAAGCAGCTTTTGCTGTGGGTAGTGTGAAGCTGAAAGTCTGTTGATGCAATGAACCAGAAAAATTGATGATGGATCATTCAAACAGCAAACATCAAGGTAAAACAATGGTTGTAAAAACAAAACTCTTCTTCATGTGTCCTATGGAAGTTATTTTTTCTTAACAGTTGATCTGGTACAAGTCAGAGCTTCACAAGTTGAAATGACAAATTCTACAAAGATATGAGTCTTTTTTACAAGTCAGAATCTTATAATAATGGTAATACTGACATGGTGTGAACCCACATTTACCTTAATAGCTTAGCAACATGTTAATGCTAAACACTAATGAAATCAGACTCTCATCACCCTCACATTTCTATTAAATTTTATGACATATGGAGTTGCTGTATTTGTAAAGAGACCCTAACTGTTCACTTATGAGGTTTAATTAACCGGTCTAGATAGTAGATAGCACTATGTTTTGATATCTGTGGATGTGGTCTACATTTGGAGTGTGTTTGCATTAATTATATACTGTATGTCATTATGTTGAATATACCACAATGAACGTTATGTTGTTTATACCACAATGGGCAGTTTTGTATATTGCAAAATTATAAGAACTTAATAACACTGCTTATCCACTGGAGTAAAGAGAAGAAAAAAGAGGTTGATATAGAAGTGTTTGAGTGAAAGGAAGATGGAGTGGGTGTCAGGATCACCTTCTGTGCAGAGGACATCAAGTCCAACAGATTCATCAGCGGATTTTCACCTGCTCTGTCTCTCTCTGTCTTACCAAGAATGCCAAAATGCAGTTTTAATTAAATGCATACTGCATATTGTAAAGCTAGTGAGCTAGTGCCTACTTTTCAGATTTTTATGTGTATTCCCATATACTGTATGTTTCATATATGTTTCAAGGTCGCACAATAATTGGAATAATCTCCCAAGGTACCTCAAAAATGGAAGCAACTCTGTATCCTTCACTGAAAATTCTCTAATCGGTTTTGGGTTTTTCCAATTTGTTGTTTCTAGGCCATGATCCCAACCAATCAGCTCTGATATAATTTACAATATGAATTATAAAAGCAATGGGGTTTTCGATGTGTGATGATTAACAAAGCTGCTGGCTTGAAATCTGAGTCTCAGATCACCTAGGAGTCCACCAACACGTAAGACTTTGCAATTTGATTGTATATTGGTTCTGATGTTGGGTGACCAAAATTCAGTTTCAGGACAATGTCTATTGACAACGTCAATTATATGTAGAATACTGATGACAGCTGATGTCAATATATTGTTGGTTTTATGTTGTAATAAGTAACCAAAAATTCAGAGTCTTATTGATGTAAAACATCAAGATGTGGTAACCAAACCCAATGCCCCACAAAGTTAAGTTATTATTACACATTAATATTTTGTTCATTTAAAGTTGTGCTGTTAAGTAACATAAATTCAACATCTGATTTAGCTGACATCAAGCCAACAATGGATTTTGACGGCAATGAAAAACTTACATTCGTCCAGTGTTGTGGTCCAAAGTCTTTCTAATGTGACACTGATGTCCAGTGCCCACTGGGTAGGTTTTTTTTTTTTAATGGTGTATGTTGCATGTAGACAGGTGCTCAAAAAAGCCAAATAATTTTATGAAGCTATGAGAATACTTTTTGTGCGCAAAGAAAATAAAAATAATGGCTTTATTCAACAATTCTTCTCCCCCGCATGCATTGTGGTACTCTCAATAATGGCAATATATGGTAACTTGTGGGGAGAAGAATTGTTGAATAAGTCATTATTTTCTTTGCACACAAAAAGTATTCTCGTAGCTTCATACAATAACGGTTGAACTACTGATGTCACATTAACTATTTTTATGATGTCCTTACTACCTTTCTGAGCCTTGAACATGTCAGTTGTGTTGCTGTCTATGTAGAGTCAGAAAGCTCTCGGATTTAATAAAAAATATCTTAAATTGTGTTCTGAAAATGGATGTCTTACGGGTTTGGAACGCGTGTGTGTGTGTGTTCTGTTGTGTATGACCTCGTATGAGTAATCAACATATTAATCAGTCTCTTCTGAGGCAGTGGTGCCTGTTATTAAAACAACAGAGGACTGCCAATGTCAGAAATGTTGTGTGTGCGTTTGTGCACTTATGGATTCAAATATGTGGTGCTTTGTGTCATTATGCGTAAATACGTCTATATAAATATGCACATTTGTTCTGTGCATGTGTATTCATGTGAACCTCTTGCCAACAGGTGTGTGTGAGTGTGTATCTGTTGACAGTGGTTGAGTAGGAGTGCAGGGCTGCCCGAGGGTATCAGTCTGTTCTCCGGATGAGGACTGACAGTCAAAGAAAATGAAGAGAGGCAGGCCGTTCACCTAGACATTACCCTTCCGCTGCCCAGGGCTATGAGTCAGTGGGAAGTGAGGGTGTGTGTGGATCGTCGTAAGTGTCAGGTTTATTGTTTATTGTTTGTTGAGGTTCCCATTAGCTGTTGCCTAGCGACCACTATTCGGCTACCCCGTGCATCTGCATGAGGAGTGTCTTTGGGGATCTCTCAATGCATCTGTGTGTGTTTGGCATGTGGTGATATAATGCAATGGTGTGTAAAACGCTGGAGGTGTATGCTAAATTCTGGAAGTTGGTTATAGCAGCAAAAGAATAATCAAGAATGTGTTTTCTACTTGTAGTTTGGTTCTCTTGGTTCTTTTGGTCTGGATGCATTTGTCTTGGTGTTCACACACATATTATGACACTGAATCTAGGATATGGTCACAACTTGACTGTACAGCTTTTTTGACATATTAAGCCTAGCTTTTTAGAGCTTATAAAATGTGTAAAAGAGTCAGTGGCAGGAATTCCTCCGTTGAACACAAAGAGCTGTAAGGAGACGATGGTTCTGACACCTCTAACAAACTGTAATGGGCAACATACTGTAGCTCTTGTGACGAGAAGGACCAGGTATGCTTTAGTGTTTTTTCCTTTTGTGGTCTCATCTTGTGACATCACATCCTGTTTTTGGTTAATTTAGATGTCTTTAATCTGCGTTGCATTCATATATAATTCAAACTGCAACAGAGTTTATTTGGAAGTGGACTAAAACCCCCTGAAAGGTGGTCTTGTTCTGCTCATTTGGTGTGCACCAAGGTTCAGATCTTCCTTGAATTTAATGCTGCATTCTAAAAAAAAAAAAATGCATTTATGGTGCAAGATGTAGCATAGTGGTCTGTGAAGTCTATCTGACATGTACATATTCTAAGTGCTCTAAAGTTATACAGTAGATTTGTGTAAATTACTGAAGGGATAGTTTACCCAAAAATGAAAATTCTCACTTTGAAAATATTCACCTTCGTGTCGTTCCTGTCACAAACTCGGCCTCTGTGGTCCTCCCTGAACACCACTGGAGGGCACCGTCACCGAGTATTAACTGGAACTGCATTTCCCACAATGCCCTGTACCTGAGACTGACTGCGGCACAGGTGTTTCCCATCACTGTTCCCCCATATAAGCTGCAATCTCCAGTTACCCTTCGCAAAGTCTTGTATTGCCCTGGCTTACACCACTGAGCATTTATTCTATGTTTATTGATCTCCCGTTTTCGACCTTGGACTGTTTACCTGACTCTGTGATTCTCTGCTACCTGCCTTTGTGACCCGATCTCTGAACTGTTGTTTACTTCCCCTGTCTGCCGCCTGCATTGACTCAAGCCTGGTTAACGTTTACGGATTCTGATGTATCTCTGACACACCTGTCGCTGTTGACTGATCCCTGCCTGTTTGATCCTGTCTTATTAATAAAGCTACAAATGGATCCCCATGCCTCAGACCCATCATTACAGTTCCAAACCATAAGACCTCCGTTCATCTTTGGAACACAAATTAAGATATGTTTGATGAAATCCGAGGGCTTGACATGCATCAAAGACTTACATGGAAGAGAAGAACTGGTTGAATAAAGTTATTTTTGTTTTCTTTGCGCAAAAAAAGTATTCTCATAGCTTCATAAAATTACGGTTGAACCCCTGATGTTACATGGACTGTTTTATCGATGTACTCGAACATGGTACCTCCGTTGCTGTCTATGCAGGGTAAGAAAACTCTTGGATTTCATCAAAAAATATTTTAATTTGTGTTCTGAAGATGAACGAAGGTCTTACTGGTTTGGAACGACTTGAGTGTGTGTAAATAATGACATAATTTTCATTTTTGGCTGAACTATCCCTTTAAGATAGTTTTTAATCATTCAATGAAAATATTGTTCTTTGCTGTAGCTCTCATTCTTGCTTGTGCATATACACAACTGTTCAAAAGTCTTTGGGTCGGTAAGATGTTCTTAAAATCTAAAATATTTTCTAAAGAAATTTGTTTATTCACTAAGTCTGTATTTATTCAATCAAAAATGCAGTAAAAACTGTAAAAGTGAAACATTATTTCAATTTAAAATGATTTCAATTTCAAATTTAATGTGCCCTTACTGAATAAACATTAATTTGTTGGAAATTAATTGAGAGAGACTGCATATTACATATTTAATGTTAAATTTGTTAATTTAGGCTAGTTCATAACTTGTGTGTTTTTGTATCAAGAAACATTCAGAAAAATAATTGACTAAAAGTATACAGCTTTTTTCAATGAAACACATTGAGACAGTTTAAGTCATTAAAAAACAGCTAAAATAATCAACCACAGTTTTATCGTTGCTTTTGATAATAATGAAATAGTCACTGTTACTGGCAAGTGATAAATCTGTCATTCACATGTAGTGCACCTCAGCTTTTCATCCTGTGTGGTGTAGATGCGTTTTACTATATTGGTTTTCCTTTATTCCTTCAATACAAGCAAAGATGGAAGAAAGAATGAAAGAGAGAGAGAGCGAGAGAAAGAAAGAGAGAAAGAGACAGAGAGAGAGAGAGAGAGAGAGAGAGGGGAAGTATGGTGTTGCTATAGTAACAGACCCCTGGCATATGGCATCGTTTCTGTCCATTGTCCTCTTCTCCTCATCTCTCTCTTTGAGGATCCTCTCATTGTCACCATTATGTGTGTAAGTGAGTGTGTGAGTGTTTGTGGGTTTATGTGATTTTGTAATCCTCAAAGCTGCTCCTCCTGATGGGCCTCCCCGAGGATGCAGTGGTTTGTCTCCTCTGCACGTGCACAAGCGTGGGACGTGCACATACGTGTATGCATGTCTATATGCTGAGCATATGTTTGATCAGGGCACGCGTGCTTTCTCTCTCTCTCGCAGCCGTCTGATTGGCTGCCAGATTCAGAGGAGAGAGGAAGTGCTGCATCACAAGACCAGCAAAGGAGGATGAAAAGTGGCCATGAAAGCATCATAGACCTAACAAATGAGTATGGCGCAATCAAAATGAATGAAAGAGGGTTTTTTTTTTTTACAAATCAGGTGATGCTGAAGATGTTGGTATGGCCTTAAGGTATAGCTCAATATATTCATCTGGAAAATATACATTGCAATCAATGAAATAAAAACTAATTGTATTTGTTTTATTTATGTACTGGCCATTACTAGAACAAGAGCCAGTTTTTGTGGTCAGCACTAGAGATGCACAGATAAATTCTGAATGATACCAGCGGTTATTTTAGTATAATTGAGACTTCTCGTTTGGCTCTCAGCGAAGGCGGTCGCATTCTCTTCCCTCCCTATCCTTACCTCCCCTGCTTGCTCTCTCGTCTTGTCCTTGTCTAACACTGAAGAGACTCTCTCTGCACTATTCTACAAACAGAAATTATGGATCTGATCAACTGGTCTCTTAACGCAATTGACACCATCTTCTCGACTAGAAGTTTGGGATCGGGAGAACTCAAGTGTCCTGCTGGTACTTTCGCATCTGGCTACACGATGGACGCATGGGAGAGGTGGCGGGTCGTGTGTCTGGCAGCTCTTTACGTGGAGGACATTGAAGACATCTACCTATTCGGAACCATGATAACTGGGTTTCTGCTGTTTGGATTAGGCGTTGCCCTGACTTATCGGAGAATTAAGGAGACGGGAACAGCTGTCCAAAACCTCACAAGGCTGCCCGTCATGATTGAAGCAGTTGGCAGAGCGGTCGCCTCTGAGACAGAGACTATTAACCGCAATATGGATTCGATCACAGATAAGCTCTCGGCTTTGGAAAGGAAAATTGATGGACAAGCAGATCAGAATGGACAATGAGAATAGCTGTGAAATTAGGCAGCTGTTCGCCCAAAGACACAACAATCTTATCTCTTTTCGGCTTCCCAAAACAACAGAACAGCTTGGCAAGGTTGCTCTGGAATCTAACTCTCCAGGTGAATGCTGCAGGGAGACGCTCTTTCTTCCCTCCCCCCTCAACAAACACCTTGTGATTGTCGAGCGTTTGGGTTCCGGCCAAGGTCGTTTCCATGGCAATTGCTGTGTCGCACCACAATCTGCGGACTGAGACAACTAGTTTGGAGTGCCAGCGCGACGGATCTCTAGGCACACGAACTTACACATACACACACTCATACGCTCATACATACAGATATTCATTCACCTCCCACTACCCCCATCCAATGCCTTTGCCGCTTCTTCCCGTCAGTCTGATAACGGGTCTGTGTTAGCGCTGTAATGGCTGCAGACCGGATGGCTGTTCGTCTGAACTGGATTACTCTCTGCAAGTTGTGTGTTCTTGTATTGACTCTGCTCTATGCTGAGGTTTTTTTTGTCTGTTCTCACACTGTACTCCCGTTCAGGAGCATAGTGTGAGGATTATATTTTTTTCTCCTTCCTTTCCTCATGTTGTGCTGTATTTTTCTTCTCTATTGCATTTCATTGCCTTGTACCTACATGTGCAATGACAATAAATTGAATCCAATCCAATCCAATAATATTATAGTTTTTAATAATATTTTAAATCTGTTTTTATTTTTCTATTCTCATTTTAATTTTAGTAACATTTGTATATTTTTGTGTTTTTGTTGTTTGACAATTTTCTATTTACATTTTAAAGTTTTAGTCATTTTGTTGTGTTTTTGTCAGTTTTTATGTCTATATAGCCTATATATGTATATATATATATATATATATATATATATATATATATATATATATATATATATATATATATATATATATATATAAAATGTGAGCATTAGATGAGCATTAGGGGAGTAGTAGATGATATTTAAAGTTCTTGCACGAGCTTTGACGCCAACAAGCTGCTGATTATTTCATTATTCTTATTAAGACTTTAATATTTTGATCACTTGATTTTTTTTTTTTTTTTTTTTAAGGTGACTTAAAAATAAAGAATCTCAGAGTTGGAAATTAAATTAGTTCCATTCCCGTTGAAAATAGTAAGGTATGTTTTGAAGCATGGCAGCTGGTTTGGGCTGGTTTAAGCTGGTCCTTAATTGGTCATGAGCTGGTTGAAACTGGTCATTTGCTGCTCTTAAGCTGGTCCTAAGTAACTAGCTCCTGCTCAGGACCAGCTCATAACCAGCATATGCTGTTTTTTTTTTGTTTGTTTGTTTTCACAACAGGGCTTACAGTGACTAAAATGTATTTTTCTAAATGTCTTAATATTAAACTTCATGACTTGTGTACTGTTGCATCAGGTCCTATTTAGAAGTCATTAGTAATAAAGGTGCTGAGATCATTTAGAAAAGAAATTCTGAATTCTTTACTAACAGATGAATATTGTTAATTTTTAGGATTGGTTTGTAGTTGTTCCTCTGTAATGATTGATATTTTGCTGTGAAGGGGTTGAGGGTCAGTGCTTTGATCCTACTTCCATCATGATAGCCTACATCTCCATTTTACATGATTCATTTTTTTTTTTTCAATGACAATGTGTTTTTATATAAAAATTGATTTCTCAACACTGTTAAGTAAAGGTTGGCAGTATGAACAAGATCTTATATCATAGTATGAGTAATTATATTGATACTGTATGTATAGATTGTGATATATAAATATTTTTGGACAGATGAAAGGTACTTCCTCTCATTTGAGTATTTATTTCTTTCTATTTATCATGTGATGATGCAAATCAAATCTGGCACAAGCTTAAAAACAGCTGCAACTCTTGAGTTACAAACAAAAGACTCAAAGTGGTAAAACTAATATCTGAAAATGGATGGATGAAGGAATGGATGCATGTGATCAGAAGCCATGTTGCTCTGCAGTTGTAAACCTCTAAACTTTGCTTCCTGTTACATGCTTTATTAAATTCTTCCTCATCTTGAATTATCTGGGACACATTCTGCTCTGTATTTTCGTACTACTCCATATTTCTTTGTCACCCTCACACTTAGAGACACAAAAAATGTATCTACCGGTTGATAGTTTCAACCATCAGATGCAACTAAGCTGGTTTTATATGCATATGTCCTTTTTTTGGCTAAAGTTTGACGATGCGTTGCTATAAGAGTGAACACAGTCTGTGTGTGTGTGTGTGTGTGTGTGTGTGTGAGAGAGATTGGTACAAGCCAGAAGGGGAAAGACGGGGACAGGATGATGTTAAAAACAGATTTATGAGCCGTGTCACTGGTGCCCTTGCAGAAAGTGATCTTTTGATGGCTGCTCTGCATGAGTCGATGAGACGTCTCTTTGGAGAATGTTTCCCTCGCTCTGTGAGGGCTGCAGCTGAGGTCCTGGGATCAGTGTCAGTGTGTGTCTCAGGACGGGACAGCAAGGCTGCGGTGAAGGCACAGAGCAGGGCCAGAAGGTTACTGACTGCAGAGCAGAGAGAGCAAGGACGGGACCATGACAGCTTTAGCTGTTGAAAGTTCCTGTGAATTTTGCTACTTATTTTCTAGATCTACTGCAGTAGAGGATACAACTTCAAGCGAACTTCCTCTATTGGTCATGGAGAGGCAAATGCCGGATTGATGGATTATAATGTTGATGACAGCAACTACAGTAGTAATGACATTAGCTGCAACAGCTGAACACTACAATTGATCATTATTGGATCAACATTGAATTTCATTATATTTTAGCTAGATTAATCTGCTTTTCAACCTTTGTCAGTTGTGCCACATTATTATAGTAATAAATGTATTACTATTTTTTTTTAAAATCACATTGACTTACACAGATAGCAATAGTTTAAATTATTAAACTGTTTGTATCGTAACCTTAATTTTTCAATCATTTTAAACATATACATTATATGTTGATACAGATTTTAAACTTACAATATATGTATAACACATAGGTTTGATAGAACAGCAGTCATGCAATTATACCAACATTTACTGATACTGATCAATAAAATTGATGATCAGTTATTTCATTATCGATTAGTTGGGCCATTGCATTATGTACCTTCATTGAAATAACTTTTGAGTGAGTGAGTGAGTGAGTGTGATCAAGACATTTCCACTTACAAAATATAATGTAACAAATGTAACAAATTACAAAAATTTCACATGGTGTCCTTTTTGAATCTTCTGTTCAATTATTCTATTAAATAAATAAAAAATAAGGGAAACAACTGTTTTTGACATTGATAATAATACAAAATGTGCATATTACAGTGATTTCCATACAGTAATGTGACTTTGAAAACTAGAGTAATGTCTGCAGAAAATTCAGCTTTGCATCACAGGAATAGGCCTAAATTACATTTTAAAATATAGTCAAATATAATTGTTTAGACTAGAAATATTGCACAATTTTATTGAATTTATATTTTTATCGAATAAATGCAGCCTTGGTGAGCATAAGAAACTTCTTATATCTTATTTTTTTATGTTTGGTAAGAGTATCTGATATTTTCACAACCCATGATTTAAAGTGAAACAGCCAGTGAGTGGCGCTAAAACATGGGTTAAGTACGTGACCCTGACACATTTTTGTTACGTTGATATAGGCACGTATTGCTGTGTTTGTATTACATTGCTTCAGGTACGTATTGTGGTGGTTCATTCAAATATCTGGGGAGTGTTGCTAAAAGTTAATGCTGTATCGTGTTGGAAATATCCCCAACCCTAAACTTACCCCACAGTGTTAACAAATGCAAAAGTGATATAAAAATGCATTGGTTATAGTGATGGGTCGTTCTTGAACGATTTGTTCATTTTGAGTGAATTTTTAATGTGACTCAGGAAGAACGAGTCGTCTCGGGGAGTGATTCGTTCAGTCACGCAAGCGCATTGCCCAACATTCTATGGGTCCTGTACTGGAATTAGTTCACCTCCCGAGTCTTCGGATTTGAGTCGTTCGTTCATCACGTGACAGCCCCATACGCTTAACCAATGCATCGAAATTGAAAATGTGGACCTGCAAATCATACTTTGAGTGAAAAGGAATACAAGTTGTGGGAGTTTTACTGCCTCTAGTGTTCATTTCAACTGGAAACTGCAGTGATTCGTATGTATAAGTTCTTTTTTTGAGTTTTGCAGAAATGTAGGTTTTGAAATGCACGTATTTCCAATGAGCCTATGTTGCATTTTCAGCAACAGCGCAGCATTGTTATCATTATTATAAGCATTTTGGCAATTAATATAATAACTGCAAAATCAGCCCTGTTTACAAATGTTTAAAAATGTTTCTGTTAAAAATGAATCTATTTTATAAGCATAAAATCATACTTAAAGGGGTAGTTCACTGCACAGTTTTCAAAGTCATCGGATCACCATTGTTTTCACTGTGCACGACTACCTGGGCTAGCATTCAGTTGCTGCTGTGCTCACATTGCACAATGAATCGGCGTCAGGAGGTTACACACTGCATGAATTTACAAAAGGAAGAAATGCTGACAACTCTGTCTGATTCTAATTTCACAAAAAATTTCTTAATTTGTGTTCCGAAGATGAACGAAGGTCATACAGGTTTGGAAGGATTTTCATTTTTTGGTGAACTATCCCTTAAAGCTACAGGTCTAGTAAATATAAACTGTTTCTGCCGTGGAGAAAGCAGAAGATGCAACAGTCTAATTGTTGCTGTATCCTTCCTCTGGGGATAGTGGGTAGGCACGTGCTGCAAGTGGCACGGTGCTGTCTCCTCTCGGAACAAATTGCACTGTGCCGACAGTTCTGGTTCACAGTGACTCTCTGGTGGGACGGCAGACACGGATTGCAACCATGACAAGGCACCTGGGTCACGCCAGACTCCATCCGGTTTCAGAGGACGAAGCTTTGTTTTCTAACTTGCATTGCTTCCTGCTGTAATATGTGTAGGGTTTTGTAAATGGTGAAACTAAATTATGCTCTGGTCTGTTTGATGTACTAACCTGATTACTGCATCTACTTTAAGACAGATCATTATAGCTAACTGTGGCGTTGATTCTGGAGCCCCAGAGGGAGGCTCTTGGTGCTTGTGCCATCATGTTAAGCTTCAAAGGCGAGAGAAATGCATACAACTAGCCACATCTAAGAAATCTAGTAGCTAGAAATCTGTTGACTTCATTAGACACTGGGAGAAAAAGAGAGACAGGCTATATGAGGTATAATTGCATGCTATTCTTATTATTTATGCAATATATAATATGCATACTGTGCGTAGTATATAATATGCATACTGTGCACAGTACACATGGAATATCTGAATGACCTACTATATTTTCCAATATGTGTGTGAGCGCATTTCATACAATTATCCTGCAATGCAATGTTCTTGAATTGACCTTCCCTTTCCAGTGCAATGTCTGACCAGGAAGTAATTATAGCCATGGTTTTTATATGTAATTTCTGCACCTCTAGCATCACCAAACCAAAAATAATGACTTTTTAAAATAGGTTTTCCTCTAGCTGCCATTGGTTGGATAAACAAACAGCACCATACTAAAGTAAATTAATATTCTAAATAAATTAGATAAAAAATAGTAAACAGTTATTTTAAAATGTAAAAATAGTTCACAATATTACCATTTTAACTGTATTTTTTATCAAATAAATGCAGTTCTAGTGAGGAGAATACTCAGGATCAGACTGCAAAAAAAAACAAAAAAAAAACATACTGTGCGTGAAAAGGGTTTTGCCCCCTTCCTGTTTTTCCCCTTCCATTTAAGTGTGACAAATATGCAAAAAAAAAAAAACCCTAAATAAAAAACACGGCACTGTATTTTTTTAACAAATTTTGATTATTTGTGTCTTATTTCTGAGGTTATAACTAGGCAGCACATAGTTACATGCAACATGGTTACAGAGATTTCAAATAGTATTATTACTGCATAATGTGTTCTATTCCACAAAGCATTCCATTCCAAACATAGCTATAGAATTACTCCCTTATAAACTGATATTTTTCTGCTCTTTTCTATATTTGATTTTCTTATTTCCCCTTGGGAGTGGAGTAAGACACACAGGAAAGAGGGGCAGGTGGGACAGGAGATGTTTTCTGGGCAATCAACAGCTCGGGACAGATTGTGATGGTGATTCATTCAGCAGGATTCTGAAGACACATTGGAGTAGGGCACGGCTTGATATTCTACCATTTCATGCAATGTGATTTGATTTATATGAAGCGATTATGGTCTGTGTCAGACTAAACTGGTTAACAACATCTGCAACTTTGGCACTGTGAAGTGCCGTTCTGCTGAAAGTCAGGTTGTGTGGAGTTTCTGACAACGTGTGGACTGCAGCAGCATATTTTTCAAGGAGACTGATGTCTTCAAAGATGCGCAGAACCCTTCCCCTCCCAGACCTCACCCCCACTGTGTACACGCACATGCTCAGAAGAAAGCTGAACAAATATGTGGCATGACTGGGGTTTCTGCAGTAAACCGTGCAATGTCGGATTTGTTGGTGTTGATGCTTTTATATCTGATAAGGATGAACAGTTCACACGTGCTGTCCTTCAGAACAGCTGAGGATGTGCACTTAACTCGAGTGTAACATGCGTAGGTGATTCTACAGCTTAATTAGAGGGACTTAAGCCCAAGTCTTTCATCTCGGCCCCCTAGAAATTAGCGATTAACTCTCAGCGATTAGCTGCCAGCACACAAATCTGTGATGGCCTCAGCCCTCTTAAGTCTGTGATAATGTAATCCCTCTTAACTTTTGCTGAAAACAGCAACTGCAGTTCAATATTTTAGGTTATTTCCTGCCTTTACCAGTCATAAATATTATTACATTAAGTATTGTCAATTATTGTCATTATGTTTTTTTACACTATATGGCAAAAAAAAAATTTTACACA
Source organism: Barbus barbus (assembly GCF_936440315.1). Lineage (NCBI taxonomy): Eukaryota > Metazoa > Chordata > Actinopteri > Cypriniformes > Cyprinidae > Barbus > Barbus barbus. The sequence goes on from NC_136738.1 coordinate 4,217,902, forward strand.
ATGCAATATTTTTTTACTTGTGTGTCATGGTGTTACAGTGGGTTGTTTATGGTTGCCAAAAAATGTCTCAACATGTCAGAGGTGCGTATATCAGCTATTTTACAACATCTTCAAATGTGACTCATCCAAAGCATGTTGAGAATTTATTACTGTTGTGAGTCTTTTGTTTTTAACTCAAGTGTTACGTACAGTATGTGAAGATGCTATTAATGCTGAAGCCAGATTCATATTTAATTTGTTGAGGATAATTGAATTTGTAAATTTATCAAGTTGTAGATTAAAAAATGAGGAAGGATACCTTTCATTTGTAAAATATTTTGAATTTGAGTTTACAGCAAAATATATTTTTTTGTGATTATACTGTTAATGTGATAATATAATTATTAAATTACCATCTTATATGATTTTGTTACACACACACACACACACACACACAAAAGATGTTTGGACACTGAAATTAAAGCTACAAAAAATAAACTAAATTATAGCTAAGCTCAATATTTCGACCAGTTCAATACTAATGACGTCCTGATTGTGCCTGATGAAGAACTAACTGCTGCAAACATTTCGCTTGGCTGTAATACTTTTTCTGAAGCTGTGTGTTGTCTTTTGTCCTTCACCCCGGCTCAATTAAGGTTTTAGATGTGCACACCTATGTAAATTTGTTTTGATCAGATTTCATCAAAGAATCCTGCGTTGTGGCCTCTTGACTTCTCCAAAGTTGGCATTTGTGGTCAAAGGGATAAGCGAGACTGGTACTGTTCTCTAAACATCTGTCATTATAAAGAGTTGATTTCGGACAGAGTTCTAAAGCTATCCGACAGAAAACGCTGACTTTCCAAACTTCCAAAGGAATTTTTTCAGACAGCAGCCTATACTTGAACCGCCCGCAGCTACAACAACTCTTTAATTTCTCATTATTAAGTCCTCAACAGTGCAGAGCTAGCAGCAGCCTAACCAAGCTGAACATCTCCCACAAGATCACCAGATTTCTTCTGTGCACACACACACACACACACACACACACACACATGCTAGATGCGCTGATAGGAAGTCACATTGCTGGGATGATGCTAATGAGTGAATTCCTTTCTGCTTGGCAACCATGTTTATGCTCTGAGTGAGGGGTCACCTTCCTAATGAGAACAACAACTGCACGGGTCTTCAGAAATCACTTTCATGCTTACCGTATTTCACGGGAAGTCGCACCTGACTGTAAGATGCAGTGGGTCAAATTTGCATTGTTGCAATCAGAGTACAAGTCTCATTTAATTAATGTAAAATACTGTTAAATAAAACAAAACATTTAAAAACACTATAAATGCTATAAATGTACTTTAGTTCTCATCAATCCACAACAAATCCTTTAAAGGGTTAGTTCACCCAAAAATGAAAATTCTGTCATTAATTACTCACCCTCATGTCATTCCAAACGCGTAAGACCTTCGTTCATCTTCGGAACACAAATTAAGATATTTTTTATGGAATCTGAGAGCTCTCTGACCCTCCATAGACAGCAACGATATTACCACGATCAACACACAGAAACATAGCAAGGACATCGGTAAAACAGCCCATGTGACATCAGGGGTTCAACTGTAATTTTACGAAGCTACGAGAACACTTTTTCGTTCAGCATGAGCGCGCTGTCTACTGAACGTAAACAATGCTGATTATGTTGATTACGTTCTGGGGTACTCTCTAAAATGGCAGGAAAATGGTAACTCGGGGAGAAGGATACTGAATGAATTTTGTTATTGTTTTCTTTGCACACAAGAAGTATTCTCGTAGTTCCGTAAAATTACAGTTGAACCCCTGATGTCACATGGGCCACGTAAACACTGCAGATAAATTCAGTTGACAGTTCAGCTTTTACTCCTTAATCGCATTCTGTAAACACATAATTCACTAAAATACAGGTAGTGACAACCGCTTTTACAGAAATTCTACACAGTGTGTACAGAACTGAACCGAACAACTAGTTGTTAATGACATAGAAATATGATTTAAGACTGTATCATATTGTGTCTCCAAGATGGTGCTGCTGTGTTTGGAAGCCGCCCAGGTCGCGCCGCTTAGATTGTGCTTTTATTTACCTTTTATTTACCTTTTTACTTACTTTTACTTTCTCTCTTTACACATTTAACGTCAGCACTGATCACTTATGACAAAGAAACACTTCTGGACATTGGAAACCGCTACACTAACCTGTTTTAGGACACCTTATCCATGAATCCATCGTGGCTACTGGAGATTCTTCGGAACGCGAAGATGAACAATGGCCACTTGAATAACCCCCGAGGAGACGGATCAAGAAACACAGAGGGAAACGCGCTGGGATTCGTGACAGACTTAGGAAAAGGGCTCATAATCCTCCTCTTCCGAGCATTCTGCTCATAAATGTCCAATCCTTGTGGAATAAGATGGACGATTTTAGAGCCAGGATAAATTTCCAATAGGACATAAGGGACTGTAACATGCTTTGTTTGTCTGAAACATGGCTTACGCCCTCGGTCCCGGACACTGCTGTAATGCCGAGTGATAACTTTTCCGTTTTACGGATGGACAGAACAGCAGAGGCAGGTAAATCCAGGGGCGGGGGAGTGTGTTTCTTGATTAACAAAAAATGGTGTGATCCCAGGAATATCTCCATTATGTCGCGTTCCTGCTCACCTCATCAGGAACATCTTTCCATTATTGGAGTTTTCATCGATCGTTGTTACTGCTGTTTACATTCCACCACAGGCAGACACCGGCTTGGCATTGTCTAAGCTTCATGATGTGCTCAGCGGCTACATTAACAAACATCCTGACGCTGCCTTTATCATCGCGGAAGACTTTAACAAAGCTAGCCTCAGGCAGGTAATGCCGTACTTTTATCAACACATATAGAGGACCAATTAGAGGACCAAACACACTGGATCATTGCTACTCTCAGTTTAAGAATGCCTACAAAGCCCGCTCACTACCGGCTTTTGGCAAATCGGACCATGCCGCCATTTTCCTCACACCGGAATATAAACAAAGGCTCGTTCAGGAACCACCGGTGAAGAGAGTAGTGACGTGCTGGTCCTCCCACTCTAACAAACGCACTGCCACTTACAATGAGGCTCTTTTGACCGGGAATATGAGCGAGTACAAAGCATCGTGCTATGCTCTCCGACGCGCAGTTAGAGCCGCCAAACTCAGATACAGAGAGAGAATTGAGTCTCATTTCCAGCTCAAGGACTCTCAACGCATGTGGCAGGGACTGAGGACCATATGTGCCTTTGGAAACAAATCCTCCGCAGAGGTCAGAGCCGTTACTGGCCGACGAGTTAAACATCTTCTACGGCCGCTTCGATTGCAATGGCGGCAGCGCGACTCTGCCGTCCAGCGCGTCAGGAAGCAGCAGGCAGAGCAGCGATAATCATGTAATCACCGTGTCAGAGGATGAGGTTCGGAGGGCGCTAAAGAAAGTGAACATCAGGAAAGCAGCCTGACCTGATGGGATAACTGGCCGTGTTCTGAGGTCCTGCACTGATCAGCTCGCTGGTTTGTTTACTTCCATCTTTAATAAATCCCTTGCTACCTCCGTGGTTTCCACCTCATTTAAAAAATCTGCCATTATCCCTGTGCCTAAGAACAATAAACCCTCTTGCCTGAATGAATATCGTCCATTTGCCCTCACATCAATAGTCATGAAGGTTTTTGAGAGACTTGTAAAGATCCACATTTGCTCCTCCATACCTGTTACTTTGGACCCTCTTCAGTTTGCCTATCGCCCAAATAGATCTACTGACGATGCCATCTCTCACGTCCTCCACTCTTCCCTCACCCACTTAGACAGCAACAATGGGAATTATGTAAGGCTGCTATTCATTGACTATAGCTCAGCTTTCAATACTATAGTCCCCATCAAGCTAGCTTCTAAACTCACAGACCTCGGCCTAAACTCCTCACTCTGTGACTGGATTCAAGACTTCCACACCGGCAGACCTCAAGTGGTGAAAGTTGGCCAGTCCACCTCCAACTCCATTACTCTGAACGTAGGAGCCCCACAGGGCTGTGTCCTGAGTCCTCTGCTCTACTCTCTCTAAAAGCATGACTGCGTGTCCTCTCACAGCTCCACCCAGTGGAACCCCTGTGGAGAGGCTGAGTAGCTTCAAGTACCTCGGTGTAAACATCTCTGAGATCCTGACTTGGACTGCACACATCCAAACTCAGGTTAAGAAAGCCAGGCAAAGACTGTACCATCTGCGACAGCTGAGGAAATTCAGGGTCTCACCAGCAATCCTGAAAACTTTCTATTCAGGGACCATAGAAAGTGTATTGCATCTCAGTGTGGTTTGGAAACAGCTCCAATCAGGACTGCAAAGGTCTACAGAAAGTTGTGCGCTTAGCTGAGCGCATCTCAGGGTCTGCTCTCCCCTCTATGCAGGACATCTACCTCAAACGCTGCAAAAGTAGAGCTGTCAAAATCATCAAGGACTCAAATCACCCTGGTAACCATCTGTTCACTTTGCTACCATCTGGTAAGCACTTCCGTAGCCTGATGGCAAAAACTGAGAGACTTAGGAGGAGCTTCTTCCCCCAGGCCATCAGACTCCTAAACTCTAACTCGGTCTCATAGCATCACATGACTCCATGTAAATATCACCAATCAATAAGTTATCATAATTTTTTCTACCTCGTATTGCTGCTATGTGAATACCCTGTACAACTTTTTTGCACATTCTTTTGCACATTCCTGCTTATATTATTAAATCAACAACATACTGACCTGCACATTTATATTTATATTTTTTATCTTTTATTTTATTCTTTTTACTTTTTCTACTTTTCTTTTTCTTAATATTTATGTACATTCTGTGTTTTGTATTCTATATAATTGCACTGTCCTTGGAGCGGACCTGACTTACATTTCACTGCTGGTTATACTCTGTATAATTGTGTATGTGACGAATAAAAATCTTGAATTTTGAATCTTGTATTGTTAGCAGTCCACTTCGCGCCGGGCCTAACAACGCCCCTTAGCTGTTATAAATTCACTGCAAACCACGGCTTCTTGGGGCTTATTGCTTTAATAACTTCTTAGCACAATACAGAGTAAGTGCTTTTTGCATACATGTGGTTTCAGTTGTTCCTATATTTTTTCATAAATTCTTGGTTGAAACCCAGACATGCCAACAAATTCCTCCATCTTGTAAAACCGCCATCAATGTTTACCCTTGTTTTCCCCCTTTGACTGTCTCTACGTATTTTGGCAAGTCTTCGAATTTTGGTATGCACTTCTGTAATTGAATTTGAATTTCCTTTTTCATGTAACACGGCTAAATACCCTTTAGTCTCGCGTAGCCAGGCCTTCAGACTGACGGCAGAAGGTCTGGGAACCTTGGCCGCTTTGAATGGGCAAGGCCCACCCAAGAGGCCATATGACTGACAGGTAAAGTAACCAATCATATTTCGTTTTGTGCTGCGTCATGTTTATGGGCGTGGAAATGTTGCCACAATAACAGACCAGTGTGTAAACTATCTGACATTTTTTAAAGTTTCTATGCCACGAACTTTACATTTTTCACATACTTTTGAAAATCCAGCGTTTAGTTGATCCTGATAAGCGCTTGTCATCACAGTTGTAAACATGACAGCTTTCTTCTTTCTGACTGATGGATCTGAGGGGACCACTATTAAAGTTTAATGATGCCAAGGGAAGCTCAATATTTTGAGGGGAGAGAAACCCATTATGGCATACTTACAGTAGTCAGTGAACAACACCTGGGTTAAGAGAATTTATTACAAATTTTCAATCTTTAACAGTTTTCAGCACAGAACAGGAATGAAAAATGTAAGTGTAAACAAATATAAATTATAGTGGCGTACATACATTTATCATAAACGCCAAGCCTGAACTAATTTATTCCAAGCCTAACTGAAACTACCAGCTATAAACTTGGTCTCAAATACCTCTCTCATTCAGCCAATTCCAAATGTTTTTGTGTGCTTCACGTTAATTGCATTATGTAATTTGCTTTGGACTATAAATCACAGCATGTTTAGATGATCGCAATTTATGTTCCAGGAAATATGTTCTCCAGCTTTTTCCATCTTTCTCATTCCCTTGAGAGACATATGGCCATGGTGGGTGTGGATGTGTGGTACATTGATCACAAGGGCTACAGATCACAATGAGTTACTGTCCACTCGCTTTGCACAGACCCCCAGAGGTCAGTGTGTAAAACATTGACCATCACTCTTCATGTGTTGAGGCACAGTAACCTTGAATGTGTGTATGCCGTTCATGCAAGAAACATTGCTTGTGCTGTCGATTTACAGGAAAGCACTGTTTGTGTAAATGTGGGTGTATGTGCCAGTGGGGATGCACACTTTGGAAGAAATACCATTAAAAATCTTCTCGAAAAAGATTTTTAGCTATAACATATACATACTTTTTAAGATAGGCCTACCCTGAGCTGTAGGGTTGATTAAGTTGTGTGTTTTAATATTGAATATTGAAGCTGCAGCCACCTATCAGAAAAAATCATTTTATCCTGTATGCGGGAATTTCAGATTAGTGCAGCCTAGCTAGGTAATGTTACCTAGTAAAGTTTTATGCTGGTGATTCTGTTTGTATTGGAATATGGTAAGGAATTGGAGTATGTTTCTAATTTTTGTTATGCAGACAATGCATGGAATCAATTTATTAAGAGTATTTCCTGCAAAATGCTGAATCTTATAGAATTTGGCAAATTTTGGATGCATAAATGTCTTTAAATAAATGTTTAAAAAAAAATGTTGTAAAGGTATGTATTTTCATTAAAAAGATAGTTGACCGTCAGTTGCTGGTCCCCATTGACTTCCGAAGAATGGAAAAAAAAAAAAAACACCATGCAAGCCAACGGGGACCAGTTGAAGGTGAACTATCCCTTTAGCTTTTATAAATTCATTAATAAATTTAGATTATAAGTTTGTATTAAATCTAAATGCACAGAAAATATAAAAATTAAAACAGAATTTGTGGAATTTGTTTTTTATATATTAATAAATAAAATAATACAATACAAATAAATAATAATAAATGTAAAGAATGAATTAATTGATTAGACATACTTTTAGATTGTTACAACTAATTAAACTATTGAAAATTAATGCAGAAAAAATCAATTGGAAAACCTAGAGGTTTTTCCAAGAGTCTGGGAAAAAATACAACTGATTTCATAGTGCCCTATGGATATTATTCATTATTATTTCTGTGATGCAAAGCTGAATTTTCATCAGCCTTTACTCGTCTTGTATCACATGATCCTTCAGAGATAATTCTAATGTGCTGATTTGATATTTGGTTATTGTCAGTGTTGGAATCAGTTGTGCTGCTTAATATTTTTTTATTTTTTTCTGGAACCTGTGATACTTTATACAGGATTGATTGATCGAATCCTGGCAGGGATTTTCGAAATATAGAAATCTTTCCTAACAGTTTTTTTATGATAAAAACAATTTAACATCCTTGCTGAATAAATGTATTCTTGTTCTTTTTAAAAAAAATACTGACCCCAAACTTTTGAACAGTAGTGCATGTTGTTACAAAACATTTATATTATAAATAAATGCTGTTCTTTTATTCAAAGAATACTAAAATTATCTAAGTTTATAAAGAAATATTAAGCAGGCCAACTTTTTCCAACAGTGATAATAAATCAGCATATTAGACTGATTTCTAAAGGATCACATGACACTGAAGACTGAAATAATTATGTTGAAAATTCAGATTTGATCACAGAAATAAATAATATTTTAAAGCATATTAAAATGGAAAACCATTTTTTTAAATTGTAATATTTCTAAATATTACTGTTTTTGTCTATATTTTTGATCGATTAAATGCAGACTTGATGAGCATAGGAGACTTATTTAAAAAACTTAAACAAAATTGTAATAGTGCCCACACTTTCTACATGTTTTTTACAGTAAATATGCATAAAAAACATACATACCCACAAATATACTGTAGTGTATGTGTATTTATTAATCTGCATGTAGGCTATACTTTTAATCTTTAACAAATAAAAAAAAAAAAACTAATAAAGGTTTATGCAAAACACGGTAGCCAGCATTGAATTGCATTCATCTTGTTTATTTGTGATCACATGATGGCTCAGATAGAGCATTCAAATGCTTTCTAGCACTGTTCCACAGCAACAAACTTGACCAAACTAAGCACACATTATAAAACGAATGAAATCAGTAATAATGGCATGAAGTGATTAGCTTACTAGCATTCATTTAGCGTTGTAATAAACATGCGTGTTCTGTAAAGCTGCAGTGAAACTATATGTATTGTGAAAAGCGCCTTTGTTATTGTTTACGTCCTTGAAATGGCCTATAAAGCACATATTCTACATCCCTAATAACATCCTACCCAATACCTAAATTTAACAATTATCTGACTATTAATAAGCAGCAAATTAGGAGGTCATTATGGTTTGTTAATAGTAAAATTGGACCTTAAAATAAAGTGTGACCAAAAATATTTTTAAAAAATCTTACCGATACCAAATATTTAAAAGGTAATGTATGTATTGTTATTTCCAAGTAGGCTAATTCAGTGGTGGGGGGGAGGGGGGTTGTATAAATAAATAAAACCATAATAATAATCGATCAAGTGAAAAAAATATGACTGACTACAACAGATAATGATTCATAACAAATGAGTGACAAGTCTCGCATATTATACAATATCATTTACATATACCACCTGTTAAAAACAAGACTTGAAACAATAAAGTATAATAAAAAAAGAAGTGTTTAAAAGAGCTGTACTTTTAGTAAAGGTAAATGCTGCAGTAAGTTTGTTCTGTTAGGTCAGGAAGTGCTGAGGTAAGGTTCTGAATCCCAGGTCTTTAATAATTCACTGGTGCGTTGCCTGGTGTTAAGCACTGTTAATGACTCTAATCTTCACCCTGTGGATGCTGTAATTGCCTGTTACAGCCGGGCCAATATGTATCCAGTACGGCGGATAGCCCCTCCATCCACTGCCTCATTTCAAAGAGCACTGATGAGGAAATAATTTCTCTTCTTCTTATGTACCTGTGGATGTCACTGAATTGGCAGGTTATATATGAACGACATTATAGCCTCCATTCATCATTATGCAGCTTATTCAGGCTATTCTATCGCATTGTTAATCTCTGCCTAATAATTATTTTTCTGGCCAGCGGTTGACCAGTATGGGTTTTTCAGTGTCTTATCCCAATATCTAGACAACAGAGTGGAGGATACCTGATGCTAATAATCGCATAATAACTGTTAATAATCGCTGTTCCCAAAAAAATGTTCAAAAACATTACATAAATCCCATCCCATCCCATTTTTTACTTTTTTTTTCATGGCCAACAATAGTGGCTTGCTAATCGCTAATAGTGCTGGAGTGTGTCAATCCAGCAAATTCTATAAATGAGCCTCATTTACAGAGAATGGGGTATGTTTGCCCAAAAATAGTGATACTTATTTAATTTTAATTAACATAGTGTATGCCTGCACATACTGCTGTCATGCTGCGGAGAGATGAGGAAGCGATTTGCAGGTGAAACAGAGATTTATTGTAGTCAGACGGATATAACAGAAAACCAGGATGAATTGATGACAGATGACACAGGGACCGGATGGGCTACACAGCAGGATGGTGGTGACGAGACGGATCCGTGGTGAAGAGTGGGAATCCCCAACACGAACGAAGACACAGCAACACCGACACCGGACGATCACCTTGACATCAGACGGACGAACGGAGGAAACGTGACAGTCACTGAACAACACACAGGGAGACATCCAAAACGATCTGACAAAGGAGAGGAGAAACTGGTGAGTATTTATGGGTGAGTTAAGGAGCTGCAGCTGGTGCTGCTAACGAGGCTCAGCTGAGTGTAGTGAATGGTGATGGCTCGGCCACGCCCACACACGTACTACACACACACACATGACAATACACGGGACAAGGAGGAAACAATGAATGAGTGAACCGTGACAGTACCCCTCCCCTAAGAACGCCTCCTGGCGTTCCCAGGTTCCCCTACCTGTCGATTGTAATCATCGATCAGAGAGTGGTCCAGTATGTCTCTCGCAGGTACCCAACTTCTCTCCTCCGGACCGTAACCCTCCCAGTCCACCAAGTACTGAAATCCGCGTCCCCTCCGCCTTGAGTCCAGTATACGATTTACCGAAAATGTGGGTTCCCCGTCTACGAGTCGCGGCGGGGGGGGAACCCGGGCTGGCGGATTAATGGGAGAATGAAACACGGGTTTAATTTTGGATACATGAAAGACGGGGTGAATCCTCCTGTACACCGGAGGAAGGTTGAGGCGGACTGCCACCGGACTAATGATCTTGGTGACAGTGAACGGGCCAATGAATTTGGGAGCAAGTTTATTAGAAACGGAGCGGAGAGGAATGTTCTTGGTTGAAAGCCACACTTTTTGACCAACGACGTAAACGGGAGGCTTCGACCGGTGGCGATCGGCTTTAGCCTTGGTGCGCGCCCCAACCTGGAGTAGAGTCTCACGGGCTCTAGTCCAAGTGCGGTGACACCTCTGGACAAAGGCGTGGGCGGAGGGGACCGCGACTTCGGATTCCAGACTGGGAAAAATTGGTGGCTGGTAACCTAAACTACATTCAAACGGAGATAGGCCCGTGGACGACACTGGTAATGCATTGTGGGCGTACTCCACCATAGACAGTTGCTGACTCCAAGAGGAAGGATTCTTGGAGACCAAACATCGCAACGCCCTTTCCAAATCTTGGTTGGCTCTCTCGGTTTGGCCATTGCTCTGGGGATGAAACCCTGAGGACAGACTAACAGTCGCTCCCAGTAATTTACAAAACTCTCGCCAAAATTTGGACACAAACTGGGGTCCCCTGTCGGAAACCACGTCCACCGGGAGGCCATGTAAGCGAAAGACGTGGTTTACGACTGTCAACGCTGTCTCCTTGGCTGAGGGTAATTTGGGCAAGGGTATGAAATGGGCCGCCTTCGAGAACCGGTCCACCACGGTCAAAACGACCGTGTTGCCCTGAGAGGGCGGGAGGGCGGTAATAAAATCTAGCGCAATATGGGACCAGGGTCTCGAAGGGACGGGCAGCGGTTGAAGTAACCCATCTGGGGGTCGATTGGAAGTCTTACCAGTGGCACAAACCGAGCAAGCCAAAACAAAACTGTGAATGTCGCGAGCCATACGTGGCCACCAGAATCGTTGCTTAACCATAAAATTAGTGCGATTGACTCCTGGATGACAAGCCACGTTGGAACAATGCCCCCACTGAATAACGTCGGACCGTAATCCCTCCGGCACAAATAACCGATTTGGTGGGCAACCGGGCGGAGGCATTACCCCTTCTAAGGCCGTTTTGACCTTCGACTCGACCTCCCATGTGAGTGTGGAGACAAAAAGAGTCTCGGGTAAAATGCACTCGGGAGTAGACGGGCGTTCGGAATTGTCAAAAACGCGTGATAAAGAGTCGGGTTTGATGTTCTTGGAACCCGGGCGGTACGAGAGGGAGAAATCAAAACGTCCGAAAAAAAGTGCCCACCGAGCCTGCCTGGAGTTCAGTCTTTTAGCCGTTCTAATATATTCTAGATTCCTGTGATCGGTCCAGACGATAAAAGGTACCCCCGACCCTTCCAACCAGTGGCGCCATTCTTCCAACGCTAACTTGACTGCCAACAACTCTCGGTTACCAATGTCGTAATTGCGTTCGGCCGGGGATAAACGATGGGATAAAAACGCGCAGGGATGCATCTTGCCGTCCGCGGAAGAGCGCTGGGATAACACTGCGCCTACCCCCACCTCTGACGCGTCGACCTCCACCACGAACTGACGTGAGGAATCAGGGGCTATGAGGATGGGGGCTGAAACAAAGCGGCCCTTGAGTTTGGTAAACACAACCTCGGCTGTGTTAGACCACCTGAACGTAGTTCTGGGGGAGGTCAAGGCAGTCAGAGGCGCGGCTAGTTGGCTGAAGTTGCGAATAAAACGCCGGTAGAAGTTGGCGAAGCCCAGAAACCTCTGTAGGGCCTTACGGGAATCAGGGCTTGGCCACTCCACCACAGCCTTAACCTTCTCAGGATCCATGCGCATCCCCGTCGTTGACTCGATGACTCTCAGACCCACCAGGGACTCGACTGGCCGGGACGCGTCGCTCCGCTCTGGCGAGCCGTGCGTCCACTCTAAGGGCCAGGTCAATCAACCCATTGAGTGTGGTGGGGAGGTCCAGGACGTAGATCTCTCTCTGGACGCGGTCAGCCAGCCCATGCAGGAACATATCCCACTGCGCCTCCTCGTTCCAGCGACACTCCGCCGCCAGGGTCCGGAACTCGATGGAATAATCCGACACTGATCGTTCACCCTGGCGGAGATCGGCGAGAATTCTGGCCGCCTCTCTTCCGGCGACGGCCCGATCGAAAACTCGCTTCATTTCCTCGGATAGTGCCTGAAACGAGGTGCAGCAAGGATCCCGGTTCTCCCACACCGCTGTTCCCCATAGTGCCGCCCTTCCAGTCAGCAGGGTCATAACAAATGCCACTTTGCTCTGTTCCGTACTGTATGTTCTGGGTTGCAGAGCAAAGTGCATGGAGCATCGTGTCAGGAATGCCCTGCAAAATCTGGGTTCCCCAGCATAAAGCTCGGGAACGGGCAGCCGAGGTTCCGGCTGGAAGGGGACTTCAGATGGATTGGGGACAACTGGCGGTGTGGGTGGCGCAGTGGGAACTCGCAGCTGTTGGAATTGCTGGGTGAGCTCGGACACCTGCGTCACCAGAGCCTGAATAGCACGGCCAGTGTTACTCAGGCTCGCCTCTTGAGAGTTCATTCTGTCGATGCTCTGAGAAATGAATGCCTCTAGTGCTGTGGCTGAGGTACCCGCCGCTTCCATGGGTTGGTCAGATCGTTCTGTCATGCTGCGGAGAGATGAGGAAGCGATTTGCAGGTGAAACAGAGATTTATTGTAGTCAGACGGATATAACAGAAAACCAGGATGAATTGATGACAGATGACACAGGGACCGGATGGGCTACACAGCAGGATGGTGGTGACGAGACGGATCCGTGGTGAAGAGTGGGAATCCCCAACACGAACGAAGACACAGCAACACCGACACCGGACGATCACCTTGACATCAGACGGACGAACGGAGGAAACGTGACAGTCACTGAACAACACACAGGGAGACATCCAAAACGATCTGACAAAGGAGAGGAGAAACTGGTGAGTATTTATGGGTGAGTTAAGGAGCTGCAGCTGGTGCTGCTAACGAGGCTCAGCTGAGTGTAGTGAATGGTGATGGCTCGGCCACGCCCACACACGTACTACACACACACACATGACAATACACGGGACAAGGAGGAAACAATGAATGAGTGAACCGTGACAACTGCACAATAAGGTGCTAATTGTTTAGTGAATTTACTACTGAATATTTGTCAGTTTTACCCCTTTTCTTCAGTTTAATATAATATAATATAATCTTTTTGAAGAGACCGGGCCAGTGGCTGGTTTATTCTGTGGTAATTTTGATTAATTCACGTTACTCTAATCCATAGAATTTGAATCCATTCTCCAAAAAGCTTTGTTCAGTGGTCCTTTCAGCATGTTACATTGTTACTCATGGTTGATACATTTGTGATATTTGGCATTTTTATCATCACACTGGGCAAATATTTTGGCTGATAAGTGATGGAAGCAGGAATTTTTTTATTGACAGTGCTGAGAGACACAGTGCCTGAGCACAGATGAATTGAAGTTTCCATTCTCCGTCTTCATTAATTTACTGTCTTTTGTTTAACAGTTCTGCCTAATAAATTATTTTGCAAGTCTGTTTTAGTTCAGCTAAAATAACTTGAAGCGAAAGATGCCGGAAGCATTGCAAACATTAAAAAAAAAAAAAATTACAAATCGCACCCACTCTTAAGGTTAAAAATTAAGGTGAATATTTTTTATATTCTGTTTACTATCTTTGACATTTCTGTTTAAAATAGTTTGTTTGCACTTTCTCACATTGACTTGAAAGGTTATGGCAGAAATCACAGGCTTGATGAAGTTTACAGATCAGGTCCGCTGGATGAATTCAGATGAGAGAGTGACGCTGGCTGCTGACTTCCACATTTGCTTAGAGGTGATAGCGCGTCAGAAGCTGTCAGCGAGGCCTCTTGCAAGAGAGATATTTATAAAATGCTGATAATGACTGTTATAACAGCTTCAGGTGTGGATGAGCACGAGCATCTCGGTTTATGTTAATGAAAATTACATTTTTACCACCCCTTCTTCTGCATAGAGAGCTTTCTGTTTTGCTCGACAGTTTATTTGTTGTTTGTTTTCTATTCTTCCAAGCTGCTGTCAACTTATTGCTCTAGGTTGTGTAACTTCTGACAGCATGGCTGTCTCTCTCTCCCTTTCAGTCTCCTATGGGACCGAGTGTCCAGCAGTGGTGCGTTGCATTGTTGTGCCGTTGGTGACGGACAGGGCGCCACGGGACTTCCCCTGTTTACCGTCTGACAGCGGGGAGTCCCGCGGTCTGTTTCTGTCTGCCCCTCCTCCCGCCCCCTCCGGCCCAATACAGCACCCCTGTTGGCCGGCCCGGGCACTGGCAGGCCCAAATATAGCAGCAGAAGAGAAGAACGTGGCGTGAGTCCCCCCATCCAGCACCTGCAGCTCAGAGTTATTGACAAGTGCTGCACAGACATATCAATCAGCCTCCAGCACCAGGGGATTGAGTGGCTGAGAAAGACTGTCATTTAGCCAACTGCTGTGGGCATGCACCCTTTCACTATGTGTGCATCCATGCGTGTGTGTACAGGTATATTTCCATAGAACACTAATGAAATGTCAAGATGGTTGACTAGTTTTTCAACAATAGACTTGTTTGTTTTTAGTTGTAATGTTTTGTTTTGTTTTTTTTTTAGTTGCAGTGTTTTAAAAAAGATTATTTAAAACTACTGTTCCTTCAAAATTGAGCATTCTATCATTATTTACTCACCCTCATGTCCAAAATGGTATGACTGCCTTTCTTCTGCTGAACACAAAACAACAACATTGACTTTGTGTATATAAAAAAAAACTTTATCTGAGACATTTCTTAAAATATATTTTTTTGTGTGTGTGTTCCACAGAAGAAACAAAGGACAACACAGGAAAAAAACATACCTATATATACAGTTCACTCTAGCTGAAATAAACACTAGTGGCATTGAAACACGATTTATTCATTTTCACACAAATTATTATTACAGGGGCAGATTGTTTGCACACTTCCTTGCATAATACTATATGGTAAAAGTGTTTTGAGGTAATAGCAATGCATGATTTACAGACTAATAAAGTTTAACCTTTGAATCATATCAACTCTTGCAACCAAAAAATAAAAATAAATAGACAGTTGAAGTAGTTTTGGAGGACCAAAGAGTGATGTTTATTTAGTGCTTTTTGATGTGTGTTCAGAAGTTTAATGACTCTTATGACCTGCGAACACAACACCCTGAACAGCATACCAAGTTATTTATCCAATTACCCAAATTTAATTACCCAAACTTTAATTCTAGTTTTGATGTTTTAGTAAAATTTCTGTTTGCAACTAATATGTGTGGCTTTTCTGGTGTAGTAAATTTATTCGGTAGCTCACCTGGTACAGCATTGCACTTGTGATGGAGCACACTCAGGTATGAGTCCTGTAAAGCATGCGTTACCAGACTCAACAGAAGAGCGCAAAGCCTTGTAGAAGGAAACTAAAATGGCACGCTTTCTACAGCAAATGCTTTTTTATCTTAAGCGTTTCTTTTGCTCACAATATTGGTTAGGTTTATGGTAGGGTTTAGTGAATGTTGTCAGATTCACATTCATTTGTTTCGGCTAAAGGTTGAAGGTTTTATTTTTTTTTGGACACCACTTACTTTACATTTCACATTGAAACTTCAGTGGTACATGCAAGAATCAGCGTAATACCATTTTGCCATTGTTTTTTTTTTATTTCATGAGACTTGGCTGGGTTTGGGACTACATAAGAATGAGTAAATGTTGACAGAATTTAGAGTTTTGAGTGAAATTTAAAAAGAGCTTAATCTTCACAGAGGGTTTTAGCTTGTGCAGAATCCATCAGCCTCTCAAAATGTCTCAGATATGTTAAGTCTTTAAATTCATCTGTTTTAAAGCACCACTGCTGCAGCCATTAAAGCTCTTCTTTCATAACAAATTCACCTCATTCAACAGTAAATTAAAAAACAGAGGAACAAATCATCTGCTGTGAGCAATGTTCTTGTTATTACATAATCTGCAGGTCTCCATTTTTTTTTTTTTTTTTTGTAAGAACTATATAGATTTTCAGTGTGGTTGCATTTGTAGGATAGGGTGTCAAGTCAAGTGTCTAAGTCAAAGTGACCAGCTGTGTTTGAACGTGTTTGAATATGATGTGAATGTGAAAACGGTGTTTGATTGTGACCTTGTGGGCTCTAATTATTCAGAGCTCTCTACATCTCTACTTTTTCTACACAATTGTGAATTTGACTCTAGCGCTCCCCCTCATTCTGATTAGATATTGGACATTGGTCTCATATTTTTGTCACTCCATCGTTGCACTGTGGGGAACTGATTGGATCAGTGTTGATTCAGCATCATTTGCCTGCTGAATTGAACGCTGAGAATCCACCTTGATAATTTGTCAGAAATTGTGGCGTGATGAACTTGGCTGTTTCATTGGGCCACTCATTGTGATGTCACACAATGAACACATGTATAATCAGGTGATAATTAATGATCAGGCTTGGTTAATGTGGCAGGCTGGAAACACTGATGCAGATTCAGATATGTTCCAGGAGCGAGGCTTCGTAAGGGCCAGGGTGGCGCTGGTCCATCCAGAATGATGATTGGCCCTCCCAATCAAAGATATTGGAATACACTAATGGTTTAGAATTTGCACCATTACACTATTTCTCAACACAGATTTTTCAACTTTTAGATTTTTTTGAAGCATTTCATTGATTGAGATTAATTTAAATTACTGTTTTGTGTAAAAAAAAAAAACAGCTTTGTCTCTATATTTATAGCTCCTATCTATCTGTCTATCTGTCTGTCTGTTCATTAATTTATTTGATCTGTTTAAAAAGGTCTGTATCATACAAATTCCATTTGGTGGAATGCAAAATAATCAGAGCTCACATGCATGTCATCATATTTATGGTGTATACTTGTGCAGTTATTGGCATCGTTCAAGTAATTGTTCAAATAATTGAAAACATATTCCCTCACAAAGGCTAAACAAAAGAGACAACCTTATTACAAGAAGATGCACCCATTTAAGGATTTCTGGCCTTGGCACTGTTACATTCACCCATTGTATGTAGTAGACCACAAGGAATGAGCAAGTGGATGTTTTTGTTTTGTTGTTTTTTTTAATAGGAGGTCATATTTATAGCAAATAATTACCATTTTGTTCATTCTTAGTGTATGATGAATATTTATGCTTTAAGGCCGCTGTGTAGCATTTATGCTTTAAGGCCGGTGTGTGTGGGTGTGGGTGTGTGTCGCGTTTACAACAGTGAAATGTCAGAACTGAACCTGCTCATTACTGGGACAGCACTATATTAGTGTGTGTCATGACCTGTGGGATACGCTTATATTAACAACGGAAGAGTGAAGTCATTCGCATTTTGAGGAAAATACGTGAGCAAGAACATATCAGGCAGTCATGGTTATTTTTGCATCAATACTTTCTACATACTCATAAACAAACACATTATGCTTTCTGAGGATATGTGGATGTGTCTGTGGCCATAGACAGGATGTCCGTAGATGTGTAGAGGAAGGATAAGGGGGAGATAAAGGACATAATATATGGGATAAAGGACAGACCAACCTCTGAGGCTTTATAGGAAAGTATAATGGTCAACTTGGATCGTGTGCCTTGAATCACATTATTACATTATTGCTTTCTTAGTTTTATGACAGTCAGTCATTGTTATGATAGAAATGAATGAGAACTCAATCCTACCTTTTTCAAAAATGCCTTGCCGTTTAAAACTGTCAGGGTTTGGTTTCTGTTTAGTTCCTGTTTGTCCTTATTTGGTCGGTTTCCTGTCATTAGTTAATCATAATTTATTCCATTCACCTGTCTTGTATTAATCATCTTGTTTCCTCATTAGTTTGTGTTCTTTATAAGCCTTGAGTTCAGTAGTCGTCTTCGCCGTGTCTTAAAGTTATGTTTACGCTGTTTTTCCTGTTGTTGAATACGTTTACTCCATTAAAGAACCTGATTATTCTGCACCCCTCATCTTCCTGCCTTCTTGATCAGCATCTCATAACAAAAACAGCAAAAAACAGTTTTTGTAAACTCCAAATATGGTTCATTCCAAAATAAATATTTTATACCAAACATAAATGGACAGTTGAGTAATAAGCCGTTTCGTTAAAGTCGTTTTTTTCAGTACACTGAAGCTGCTACTGACATGCATTAAAAAAAAAAAAAAAAACTCTTGTTCTCGTTGCCAGTATAGCACAGCATTATGCGTTTTTTTGTTTTGTTTTTTTGTTAACCTTGGAGGTTTGCCTTAAAGTAGCTCTCCATCTAAGGCTGCATTCATGGGAAGTTCGTACTGTGGAATAAAATATATATGCCGGGCAATTTCATATTCCTTTCTTCTTTTTTTTGTCTTCCCATGAAGACTTTTTTTTAGCACTGGAACAAAATCTCTGTTTTGCATTATATGTAAGGATATTAAGATTTAATCCAATACGATAAACTAGTATTAATTTTCATATTATATCCAGTAACCCGATAAATGCAGATATTAATATTCCATATTATTGTCTATATTAAGCCAACATAAAACACTAATAAAAGAAAATAATTTGTTTTAAATGATACATGTGAAATTTGATATTACAACATTCTATTGTAAGGTATAAAAACAGGTATCCATTTTGAGATTTGATTACATTACGATTGCACTGAAGTACACATCATTAGGACACTTTTATGATGTTTACAACAATGCGAGTGAAAATAACCGCAGGGATCGCAGCAGTTAGCAATGATCCAACGATCCAATTAATTGACCCTTCAGAAAGACCCGCCCCCTTTAGCTACTGTTGTGACATTCGACAAGCCATGCTACTCTCATGTCACACATCTTGTTCTCACACACTAAAGAATACATTACGGAGCAATGAGAAAACTGACAATGCACTGACAGACAAGACACAGCAGGTTACTTTTGGTATGAAACAAAGTCTCAGATTTCACATTTTGTCATTTTTTGAAAAATTCAAACAATACATACCATCTTATGGTTCTTGAATGTGTTGTGACAGATCGTTGTAGCACCTCAGTTCAAGTGGCACGTTAACTGATCATCTTTTTACTAGTTATAGCACAAAATAAACATGAATGAACATTAGAAGGTATTTAATTCAAATGTGGAAAGATGTCAGTATACACTATTTTTCAATTCAATTTCTGCCAACGTAAATCTCCTGTCTGTTTTTTTTTTTTTTTTTGTCAGACAAAAATGCAGATTCGCCATTATGATTGGTCAGATTGCCTGTCAGTCAAACTCATAGCAAAGGCTGAATTCCTGATGTACAAAGTCAAGTACCAACCTACATTTTTTTCTCATCTGTGAAGCTGTTTCACTTGGATATGTGTTGCAATAAGGAAGAAAAGACGATCACAATGTCATACCGACTTTAAACAGTGTTTTTTTAAGATAAATGTTGGTGTTAGAGAGTGTAAATGTAACTTAAATGTAAAAAATTAGGAAATGAGCATGGGCAAATATTTATAATATCGGAAGATACTGATAAACGGGAAAATAATGGGAAAGCATGACCTAATTAATTGCATACCTTAAATGCAATATAAGTCACTTTGGATAAAAGTGTCTGCCAAATGCATAAACATAAATGGATTTGTAAAGGTTTTATCCTTTCCAGCCCGTTCTTGTGAAATCTAATTGGTCCAAAATCCTGTTCCACATCTGTATATTAAACCTCAAATATGTTAAAATTTGCTGCAATTCTGCAGCACCAGCTTGTCGCATCACATCGGGTTAAGACACAGTGCATGAGGTAAACAAGAACATAAGGCACAAAAGAAGGTCTTTGTGGAGGTTCAGGCTTTGATCTGTTCGAAATATTCCCAGCCACATGCAGCCTTTACATAGAACAATGCCAGATGAGCATTTAATATTTCATTAGCTAATTAAAGCTCAGGCTTCAGGGCACTGGAGAACATGTGAGTGTGTGTGCTATCAGAGAGATACGGTCCGGTGTCTCCAAGTGTTCCCTGTTAGATGTCCTCATGGACGTATACCAACGAAATCCAGCCCTCAAGGAATCATGAAAATACCAAAGGATTATTTTAGTCCTTCCCTAGAGAGAGCGTGTGTATACGTAGCCGTGTCAAGGGTTATTCCGGTCTGTCTCCAAAGGCCGTTCAGTGAGGAAAAAGAGAGATAGAGGCAGACAGACAGAGAGGTAGAGCGAGCGAGAGCATATGTCAGGTGGAGTGCAATCACTGCGGTATTATCATATGAAAGACCTCCCGTCTCTGTGCGTGGATTGAGCAGCAGCGGGGTTGTATTAGGTGACTAGGCTTTTATAATCCCCCTGACATATTTTCATGCAGATCTGATGGGTATGAGTACCTGCGGATTGTGCGGCGGTAGTAGCCGCCACGTTTTTCGCTGCGCACTCTCTGAGACCTCACGGGAACCCCTGATTCACGCTGGGGAGATTTTCATAAAGCTGCCTGTCGAAGGAGCGTGTAAATATCATGGTGAATGTAAAGCCCCCCACAGGGAAGAGAGCTATGAACTCAAAGCTGATTGCCAGGTAATCATAGATTTGCACACAATATATTTATATTCACTCGGTTGTAAACAAGGCAGGTCGCGACACAGTGAGTTATTTAACTTGCAGCCGTTTGCCAGTGGGAAGATGTGTAACTACAGAATATTTGCGCTGAGTTGTTTGGGAGTAAAACTTAATGTTGTCCATAAATAATTTGCCTATTTCATCCTTATTTTGGCCCAACTTCCTCTGATCCACAGCAGAAATGATGCACAGGCCTGTGAAACTACTGAAAATCGTTCTATTTATTTTCTAATTTACTATAGGCCTATTTTTTCCCCCTCAATTTGTATTATCTGCCTAACAAATTAATTGAAGTCTTTATTTTTTTTTCCCTTCAAAGGTACTACAATCTATAGTACACGTGCATACCTAACTGCACTGAAACTGTTTAAGAGAGCAATGGATTTTATCCATTGATTTAAGTTATAATATCTAATCCAAATGTGTTTTTGCTTCAAAACACATGAGGAGTTTTGAGGAAATTAATGAAACAATTAAACAATCTTAATTAGCATGACAATATCAGATTTGAACCAGTGAATTTACACTTAATGTATTAAAATCACCCTCAATTAAAGCTGCAGTCTGTAAGTTCTGCCTCTTTGTCGCCATCTCTATTTGAAAACCTGCAATTGCAGCTATTTGCAGAATTATATTCCTTGCACGGGTTGTGCACCGGTGAATTAGATGTGCATTAGATGAATCTAATGTTTTGAGGTGAATGTGTGGCTGCCAGTCACTGCACCGGTGTGGATAATGTACTTCGGAATCACAGATTCTAGCCAACGTCTTAGAATATATGACCAAAATAAGAATTTTTACTAGACACTGTCATCTGAACAAATAAGTAACAGGCCACTTTTGTTCATGTACTTCATGTCATGTACTTGCTCAAATGTTGATTTTGAATAATTTTTTACCAAAAACGTTACGGACTGCAGCTTTAAGCAACAAAGTAACTGAAAGTATAGGACAGGTATTCAAATAAAAATAATATTTTAACCTGTTAATTTGCTTGAATATTCAGAACAAATTGATTATTCATAATAAACCAGACTTTCCTGCACTATGTATGAGAGTGAGGACACTAAAATGAATCAGTATTTATAAGACCACATAAGAGAGAAAGCACCTAGGATGAACTGATTCACCATAATTCAATTCAAGTTCACTTGTAAAGTACTTGTCAATGCATGTATTGTTTCAAATGAATCAGACTTTCCAGTGCTACATGTTAAAGTAAGGACTAATGATGATTAACTGATTCACTAAATGGTATCAGTATTCATAAGTCTACATCATAATTCAATTCAAGATTATTTGTGTAACACTTTTCACAATGCACAAACTTTCAAATGAATAATAATTCTCAGCACTCTGAGAGTGAGGACCATTAATGAATAACTAATTCACTTGAATGAATCAATATTTGTATTGCCACAAAACAGAGAACCATTGAGCTGGTTCACTAAAATCCAAAGTGAATCAGTAATGCCACGCAACAGAGAGAAGCATTTATAATGTAACGATTCACTATCATGAATTAGAATTACCAGCGTTTTTATGAGCGTGAGGACCATTTAGGATGTACTGATTCACTACAAGCTGTCATATAACATCACATATGAGAGAGAGGACCATTTTGGATGTCCCAGTTCACCAAAATGAATCAGACTTTACAATACTACACATGAGATAAATGTCTGTGTGCAACTGTAACGCTTACTGCAGTCTATGTGACACATTGTCTGACGGCTCAAATACACACACTCAGTCAAAAGCACTCTCCATGGTCTTCTTTGTGTTTTATGGTGCAGTTTAATTGTAATAAAGTAATAAAGCTCTTGTGAGGCAAGGAACATGAGGGATCAAAAAAAAAAAAAAAAAGATGCCTGAGATTCCGGAAGGGAGGAAGACTCCAAGAAAGCAAAACACACAAACTATGTCCAGAGGACTGGGTGTGCAAATTAATTAGAAGTCTTGCAGATAAACACAGTCCCAGTGGCTCTTTGGCCTCTATTATTAATTACTTTTTTTGCCAATTCCAGAAGTCTGAATCTCTTTCTCTCTCGCACTGATAAGGAACAAAGAGAGATGAAAGGAGCGGTGAAAGTGCAGAGCAGGTGTTCACCATGTGACTCAAACATGCCTTACGTGCAGTAAACAACATGTTCACAACCCTTACAAAATCAACAAGACCTGCAGGTGTCAACATCCAGCTGATTTAGCAAACAGTGTGCAGTATGGAAGCTAAGGGTGCTGTTGCCTATGGTGTTTATCAGTCTGCTTTGATGAAGGTTCAAACCCTGCAAAGATTGATGTATGGTCTATCTCCATTGTTCCTTGAAAAAGCGTGTTTACTTTAGGGGGATATTCTCATTAGTAGCACTATGTCCTAAGTAGGTGCAATATGTGATAATTTGCCACACATAGACTGATTGATCCTCCATCCAAAACTAGAAAGTCTACTTCAGGATAGGGGTTCTCATTTCTCAACCATTTATTGTCCATGGTTCAAATTTTGTTTTTAAAGGAACAGTTCATCCAGAATTTTTGTCATTATTTACTCACCATCATGTTGTTCCAAACCTGTATAAATTCCTTTATGTTGAACACTGAAAAATATATTTTTAAGAATTGTGAAGATATTTTGACTTCTAGGGAAATAAATACTATGGAAGTCACTGGGGACCATCAACTCTTTGATTACCAGCATTCTTTAAAGCATTTTTTTTTTTTTGTTCAACATAAGAAAGAAACTCTTACAGGTTTGGAACAACGTAAATGATGACAACATTTTCATTTTGGGGTGAACTATTTCTTTAAGGAGCAGTGTTAGGAAAAGTTACTTTTAAAAGTTATGCACTACAGTGACTCACGTTAGGCCTACTTGTAATGTGTTACCCCAACACTGTTAAGTACAAATGAAAATTCAATTATACTGTGAAATATTCACTTAGAAAATTATCATATTGCTTTAGAAGACTTAGTAATGCAGAGTACTTTTATGGTGTTTGTATGGTAGTGTGTTCTTTTGGAAACTTGAAAGTAAGTAATGACACTGTTTTGGGGTGATAAACAGTATATAGGCCTATACCATTCCAAAGCTTGCTTTTTTCTGAAAAGTCACTTATGCTCACCAATCTCAAGTATAAGCTAAAGAAACTAGGGCATGGCTGTAAAGTCCTTCATCAAGGACCTTAGTATAACTACAGACCAGCCGCTCACATACTCGCACACAATCACACACATCATAACAAGAGCCACAGGTGAGTCTGGCGCTCTTGTTTTTGGCTTCTCACCTCCGTGTGTGAGCTGTTATTGTTACCATAGTGTGTCTGCCTCCTCTTGTGTGAGTCGTGTACTGAGCTAATGCTGTTTGGCTTTTCAACAACGCACAGCTTTTATATGTGTGCTTATTCTAGAATAGCTCATAAGTGCTTTGAGATGTTATGGCAATGCAGAAGGTAGGCAGAATATGAAAAGATGAGGCATGTTGCTGGTTCTTTTTCAATTTGTTGGCCATTAGCACATGTCTGTCTATATACTGTACATTATAATGTACTGGGCTCAACGTAAAGTGAATTTTGAAGCACTTCCATGAATGCAGAAAATTTTACACAGTTTACAATATGCATACTAAATACTCCAGCAATGATTCTAGTACTTGAAAGTTAGATTTGGGCATAAACTAATCTACAAACACAGTCTTTATCAGTCACTAGTCTGTGTGCTCTTGCACTGCTGATTAATAATAACTTAACAGAGTTCAGCATTGCACAATGAAAGGCCTGGAAACCGAGGCACAGAGATCTTTGTGAATGTTGTACTTATCTAAAACAGGTTCCTCACACATCATGACTCAAGATCTTTTTATAGTTGGTGGCCATGGCGCTAATTCATCTCTTCCCACCTGAGCTCTCCTCTTTCTTCCCACTCAGTTACTGTAAAACACCTTTCATTAGTGTTTTACTAAACACAACGAGAAATAAATAAAAAAGCTGAGGGAAGGATAAAGATAATAGTATTATGAGATTGTACTAGTGAAGGGTGTTAAGCACAACACATGATTTTATAGAAGTGTTACTATTATGTTAATAATATCTTAAGCATTTGTGAATATTTTTACTCCCTGACCAGTTTTACTTTAATTCAAAATATTAAGTACTATAATAGTATAATAACACTATTGTATTTTTTATTAGTTTTTATTTTAATATTTTCAAGTTTTCATTTACTTTATTTTAATATATTTTTTTGTGCTTTTGTCATGTTTGTTTGTTTTGCTTGATTATTTTAATGAAATTATTAGTAAATATATTAAGCATTTTATTCAAATATTTCTACTCCCTGACCAATGTTATTTTACTATTAATTATACACTGTATTTATTATTTTAAGCTAGTTTTTATCTTTATATTTGATCTTGTCATTTCTATTTTAAGTGTTAGTATTGTTTAATGTTTTGTAATTTATTATTATTATTATTATTATTTACCAGCAGCCATATCACCCTGTAGCCCAAGATTGGTTGCCCACTGAAGCTAAGCAGGGTTGAGCCTGTTCAGTACCTGGATGTGAGACCTCCTGGGAAAACCAGGTGCTGCTGTAAGAGGTGTTAGTGAGGCCAGCATGGGGTGCTCATCCTGTGGTCTTTGTGGGTCCTAACACCCCAGTATAGTGACGGGGACACTATACTGTCAAAAAGCACTGTCCTTTGGATGAGACGTTAAACTGAGATCCTGACACTCTATAGTCATTACAGTTTTTCTCAGTCGCTTTAGTACATTTCTCAGATCAGAATTGAAATTCTCTAAACTACCTGTTCAATCTTCACATCATTGTGTCACTTGTGCACATCAAAAAAGCAGTTTCTCATTTCTTTGAACAAGTTGCAAATGCTTTGGTACATCCATGCAAATGATTATGTACAATTCTCTGCTGTTTCCTATCAATTGCTTATGTCATGTTGCTCAAAATGTATTATATAGATCTCTGTGCTATTGTCTTACCCCTCAAAACATCTAGTCATTAGTTCATCGTATAAGTCATCAAATGCAAAATGGTTGATCTAGTTGTCATAAACTGTCAAGCATATTTTCTACACATCTCTATTAGACTTTTTGTAAATTTGCCATTAATTTTGCAAGTGAATCTCGACTCTCACTAATGAAGAGAATATAGATCAACCAATTATAAACCAATTCTCTGAAATTGCTCAAAGGTGCATTTCATGACCCTTCAATTGGAAAGCATATATAGACAGAGGGCAACACAAAATTTACAAATTCTGACGATGGATGAACATCCAGAAAACGATCAGGGACAACAGCCGAGAGGAAGAAGAGGAGTAAGGATGCATGGAAGTGTACAGAGGCAAAACAGAGGAAGAGGAAGAAGAGGCCAAGGATAGAGGTGCATATCAGATGAAATAATGTTGTCAATCATGGCCTTACAATGGCTGAAGGGTGCAGCTAAAAATTGGGAGATCGACCATATCCTCAATATTTCAAACATTTTGAAACAGTCTCTTTCAATCAATATCCCACATACAGTAATGTGTAAATTTGTACTTTTGAAAGGAAATATGGCATACATAAGACGTGCAGTCTTCTGCATTTCAGTACAGTAACTGTCATCCAAACTGTAGCCCTAGTTTACATCAGAACATCCCTCCAGAGTACACTGTTATATTGACAACATGACTGAGCAATTTGACTGTCTTATCCGTACACAATGACACAAGGACTTGTCATTCTGATGGCACAGATATTTATTTTTGAGAGATGAACTAAGTATTTTGAGCAAGAGACTGCTTTTGCAGGTAATCCATGGTGTTTTGCTATTTGTACGAGTTCTTTTGAGAAATGCACTTACTGTTTTGCAAATGTCAAGGATGATTCGAGAAATGTACCAAAGCGACTGAGAAAAACTATTAAAAAAAAACAGGATGTCCTTCAAAAAAGAGTAGGGGTGTAACCCCAGCATCCTAGCCAAATTCACCCATTGGCCTCTGACCATCATGGCCTCCTAATAATCCCCATATACCGATTGGCTTCTTCACTCTCTCTCCTCTCCACCAATAAGCTGGCGCAATATGGCTGCCGTCACATCATCCAGGTCGATGCTGCACACTGGTGGTGGTTGAGGAGACCCCCACCTTCTATGTAAATACGTTTTTTTAGTACAACTTAAATATGTTGCCTAATTGAAAGTTAATTGCAGCTAATTGAAATAAAGTTAAAGTTTGTCACCTAAGATGTTTTATTTGAACTTAAAAAAAAAATCTTTATTTCAGTTGTGATGTAAATCTCATGTCATTCTGATTGACTTTCTTCTTTGGAACATAAAATATTTTTTGAATAATGTACTTTCCTATTAGTATTTCCATTGGTCTACCCCATTTCTACATAATAATGAAAGAGAAGATGCTCTGGGTCATGTGATTGCATCACGTGTCTCTGTCGAATCCCTTGTCCACTGCAGCAGGGCTACCTGACCTCTGTGAAGGACATTGAGCTCCTCATGTCACTAAAGCTTGGCTTGGGAAATGTAGTTTTTGTGTGGGGGACAGATGATGGACGTTTATTGGGTCAAGCAGACATTTATTGGGTGATTTGCAGCGTGTTGGGGTCTGCAGCAGGCAGCGTGTGAGCTGGGCTCAGCAGGAGAGAGCACGGCAGGGTGCTGAGGTGGAACCGGAGAGAGACTGCTTAGCAACTGCTGGCAGCCCCAATGTGTCACTCACCTAGAAAGCATGAATGAGTTATGATGAAGGTTGTGCACACACAAATCTCTCCCTTTCAATCTTCTGTACATGCACACACACACACACAAGCACTGAAGTGGGTAATCTGCATGTTTATCAGTTCATAAACACATACATACATAGGCAAATAGGTGTGAACTTATGGAAACAGTGAAAATTGCTTATGCTATAGAAACAGCGCTACATGCATAATGTAATGTGTGAAGATGCACAAATACAAACACATATCAATTTTGGAAGCAAAATATCAACCCATATAACATAGATCAGTGATTCTGGTGGGCTGTGAACCACACATAGGTTGCATGTCTGATAGGATCATGGACAGTGAGTTAAAAAATAGATAGATGGATGGATGGATGGATAGATAGATAGATTCTGACTTTTTCAGAATTGCAAGATATAGAAATGATAACTTGCAATTGTGAGAACAAAATGTTGAAATCACCTTTTTATTCTTTGGAGAAAAACAGAATTGTGAGATGAAAAATTAAGTTAAGTTAAATTGCTTGATGCCCCTGGTTTGTCTGCAGTTTTAACTCACACATGCACACAAGCAAACACAAACATTTTGTATTGCAGCATTCTTTGACATCTGCCCAAGAACAATGGAGGCCTTGAGCAAAAGAGTCACATATGAACCTTTGCTGTCATTCTAGTTTTATTCTGTTGCAACAAACATATCAGCAACAACATGGCTCACAGTGATGCCATGTGGCTTGTGATCATCACTTCTTTGATCGTGAACAAACTCATCTGTGTGTGCAAAGCTTGCAGAAAGCTCCACAGGTTTCCACAGAATTGGGATGCGCATCGTCCAGAAAATTCAAACATTTTGGACAATTTCGTTCTATTTAGTTCTTTTGTTACCAACAAGAGTACAGTACAATAATCCAGTTCTGGACCTTTTTTCCTCGTATTGCCCATGTTTTATTTTGGTAGACTCTTAAACACCATAAAAGTCAAAGCCAAATGATTAACATAAAAAAGCTCCTTGGAATAACAAGGTTTTTATTGTTTTAATGTAGTTGCTTGGCAGTCTGTTTGGATGTTCTTGGGTTCTGTCAGCCAAGTTGTAAAAGCCTGACCTTGATTTTCCCAGACTCTGAGACAGAGTTGCGTTGTGGTAGCCAGTGACATCATCAAAAAGGGGACACTAATTGAACAGAGATCCGTCGGGTTTCTGTGATCATAAAACATGATATGCTTAACATTTTTCAGCACATGACCTTTTTCCGCAAAATGTCTGGCATTTAAAAGTCAGAAAGGCCAAGGAAGGAAGAGAGAATACAGCATTACACCAATCTTTCAGCAGCCTTAAAGAATAAAGTGTCAATGATGTAGAATATAAAGGATTACACAGACAATTGAGCCTCTCAATGATCATTAACACGCAACCACACAGTTACTTTCTTAAATAAACACAAACACGTGCAGACATGCATGCCTGCCTACAGAACAGGATTACGCTGTTGATTTAGCTTTGGACGGGGTGCGTTTCAAATGACTCAGGCTCATGCGTGTCTCGCTGTGATGACCTCATCATCAGCTGCTCATGTTTCTTCTGCTTTAAACCTACTAAGCTGCTTACCTAGACGGCTTTTGGGCATGTTTCTAATGCAAAGGCAGTCTCAAATTATTCAGATAGCTTCTAAGGTCTAATTTGCATGTATCCTGCACGATCTGCAAGTTCTGTCCAAGTTGATTAATGCAGCCGAGGTCTATATGAGGATATTATTATTCAGCTCTTAAAATTACTGATAGGAGGTTGTCTTTATCTTTTTTTAGGTAATCTTTTTTGTGCTTAAACTTTTTCATCATTGGTTTAACTACAAGCTAATTTCAGAATGATCTCATAAAATATTTTTGGTCTCACTTTATTTTAAAGTTCAATTCTCGCTATTAACTACACCGTTTGCCTCAATAAACTCCTTATTAATGGTTTGTAAGGTAGTTGTTAAGTTTAGGTATTGATTAGGATTAGGGATGTAGAATATGGTCATGCAGAATATGTGCTTTATAAATACGAATAAACAGCCAATATGTTAATAATAGACATGCTATTGTGTGAACTGGTCCCTATACTAAAGTGCTACTGGATTTTTATTTTTTGCGTTGCTTATGTTATACTTATTATTTTCATTAATATTATTGTGTGTGTGTGTGTGTGTGTGTGTGTTGTGCTTGTTTTGTTTTATTTTATGGCAAGCAGATACATTGTTAGCTAGATAGCTAGTCTAGCTAGCAGACTCTAAACTGGAACGTTTTGTTTTGTTGCAACTAGATACATCGTTAGCTAAATAGCTAGCTAGCAGAAACTGATATATTTTGTTTTGTTTGTTGCAACTAGGTACATTGTTAGCTTAGTCTAGCTAGCAGACTCTAAACTGGAATGTTTTGTTTTGTTGTAACCAGATACATTGTTAGGTTCATAGTTAGTCTAGCTGGAATACTCTTGCCGTATATTTCATTGACAAAATATGTTTTTGGTTCACATCATATTAGCTAGCGAGATTTTTTCCCGATATTTTTATACTGTTTATTTAGAGTCACAGAAGTTCCAGGAACAGTTGATGTTTCACCTTCTAGACACAAACATATGTCAGGGAACCTCAGGATGCATGTGAAGTTATTCTTATGGCAACCAGATATACTGCTAGCTAGATCCACAGAGTCTAACTGGAACATACCGTGGTAGTTTTTTTAGTGAACTGTCAGAACAGTGACTTTTGAAACAGGTTATAACACTATCACTGTTGACAGGTAGTCATCTCACTGGGTTTTGTGACATAGCTTTTGTGATCCCTTAATCCTCATTGACTGACCCTTTAGCTCTATGAGCTACGCCATGCTCTTTTTGATTACTTGTGTGCATTCATTCGTTCCTGTAACCACTCTTACACGCAGAATGATTTATTAATATTGATTATTCTATATTCTCCTTTTTATAGGAGATGGAATATGTAATCCATGACAAACACGCATGGATGTGCAACTATGTCTGAGCAGACTAAACTTGTCAGCGACATCATTAATGTGAAATCAACAATGTAGCATGAAATTCATGTTGATTTGCATTTTGATTTCTCAAATTAACTTCCCTATGGTTGATTTCATATTGAGATTTCACACTGCACTTAAACAGGAAGAGACCTTCTGATTGACATGTAATGTATCCATTTAGGATTTGTTTTGGATTTACTTGCCGTTTTTGGGTTTATATGTGTTTTAAGTCCTGTGTGCCCTTACCAGTTTTGTTTAATCAGATCAGAGCTTACTGAATATGACTGTCTGATGGTCGATAACAGGCTGCGGGCATCTGGTGGGAGGTTTTTGTTTCTGACATTAAAACAAGAGACTGAACCTTGGCTGGAAATGACCTGATAATTATGGCAGTCAAACAGGGTTGCTTGTCCTTTTAATAAACCAGCCGAATCTTCTCTCCCATCATCATGGCCCAACACAATCCTCTCATATGCACCTCTCACAGTTGTCCTCCTCTTCTAACGGCCACTTACCGGCGTTACTCCATAATGACCCCTATCAAAGCCGCGCGTCCACGGTCCATTAATGGTCTGAGTCACTCTCTCATGTACAACTCTGAAAGCCTGAAATGACCCTCTCGCCAGGAACGAACACCAAACATTGCGACGATCCCCCTGTGTTCTTGACAGGTTTCTGTTGTTTCGTTTTTTTTAGTGGGTTTGTGATGGTGGGTGTGAAATGAGCATGCTGGTGCACAGATCAGATGGCGGCTTGTTTTAGACAAGGATCAGTTAGTTTGGTAATGAATAGGTTGAAAGCCGGGATCAGACTTTGTGCTCTGATAACGATAGGTGTGATGTATCATACATCAGAATGCTTTATGGCTCGCCGAATGGCACACATCGCAAATACAAACAGACTACTGCTGTATTCTGCTTGTTCTGAGTAAAAGACGATGAGGAATTTAAATACTGTGAAAGTGTAGGAAGAAAAAAGCTTCAAGAAAGTGTAGGAAGACAAAGAGAGGTAGAAAGTAAAAGAGGGGAAGAAAACAGATTTATTTCACACCCACTCTCCCTCTCTGTACTTCCACACCATCAAATATTTACAGTGCCTGATACAGTCTCAATATCAACTAAAGAGCCAGCAGAAATGGAGCTGCAGCTGGCCTGATGTATAGCTTTGATCAGTGCTGAAGCAGCATATATTTATCCTCTTCATTTCAGTAAAACCAAAATAATGATCAACATGAATAAATGATAAACCCTCTGAGAAATTAACTTGTTACTATAGCCACCATAAAATGTCTGCTCTGGGTGAGATCTTAAGATGACAAAATTCTGTAATTCCATACTTTGTGTTTTTTGTTGAAATTGAATTTGGTGAAAGGTGAATTTGTGGTTAGAAATTACAGGGAGAATGTGATTGGCTGATAGTGAAGGGTTTAATTGATTTAGGAAATAAGAGTTCAAGTTCAAGTTTATTTGTATAGTGCTTTTTACGATACAAATAATTGCAAAGGAGCTCTACAGGAAATTAAGTTTCCACAATATATTTATATATTGCAGAACCTTAATATATTTAACTTATGGCAAAATTTGGCAATTATGTATGTTGTCTGAGCATTGGCATCCTCTGAGGTCCTCTGAGGGGTTGGCATTATCTTTTCTCAGGTGTTCGGTCATCTCAGATCATTTAAGGGTTGGATCCAGACTGAAGCTTCTGTAATTCCTAGTTACCACGGGATGTTAATCCCGTGACAGAAACAGAGAAACAAATAGAGACATAATTAGCGTAGCTGCTGTTCCATCTAAGCAAAAATGATTTGTTCAAACCAATCTAAAGAATAATAATAATGTACATTTGATCAGATATAACTGCAGTACAAGATTATAAGATGCATTATGTGAATGCTTGGCTAAAGAGATGTGTCTTTATTCTAGATTTTCATCTAGATTTAAACAGAGAGAGTGTGTCTGAACACCGAACGTTATCAGGAAGGCTATTCCAGAGTTTGGGAGCCAAATGTGAAAAAGCTCTACCTCCTTTAGTGGACTTTGCTATCCTAGGTATTACCAAAAGTCCAGAGTTTTGTGACCTTAGGGAGCGGGTTGGATTGTAGCGTGGTAGAAGACGAGTTAGGTACGCAGGAGCTAAACCATTTAGGGCCTTATAGGCAAGTAATAATATTTTGTAAATGATACAGAACTTAATAGGTAGCCAGTGCAGCGACTGTAAAATTGGGGTACTATGATCATATTTTCTTGACCTGGTAAGAACTCTAGCCGCTGCATTTTGGACTATCTGTAGCTTGTTTATTGAAGATTCAGGACAACCACCTAGCAGTGTATTACAATAGTCCAGTCTAGAGGTCATGAATGCATGAACTAGCTTTTCTGCATCAGAAACAGGTAGCATGTTTCGAAGCTTGGCAATGTTTCTAAGATGGAAGAATGCTGTTTTTGTAACATGGGAAATATGATTTTCAAAGGACAAGTTGCTGTCTAATATAACACCCATATTTTTTACTTTAGAGGACGTAAGAGTACATCCGTCTAGTTGCAAATTGTAATCCAAGAGATTCTGTGTACTGTTTTTTGGTTCAATAAGTAATATCTCTGTCTTATCTTAATTTAAAAGGAGGAAATTATTGGTCATCAAATCTTTTGCATTTTTTACACAATCTATTAGCTTAGTTGAGAAGTTTCATCTGGTCTTGTTGAGATATATAGTTGAGTATCATCAGCATAACAATGAAAAATAATCCCGTATTTTCTAATAATATTACCAAGGGGCAACATGTATATTGAAAATAGCAGAGGACCTAGGACAGATCCTTGTGGTACTCCATACTTTACTGGTGATAATTGAGATGACTCCCCATTTAAATTAACAAAGTGGTAGTGATCCGACAGGTAGGATCTAAACCATCTTAAAGCCTGCCCTTGAATACCAGTATAGTTTTGTAATCGATCTATGAGTGTGTCATGGTCTATAGTGTCGAACGCAGCACTCAGATCAAGTAATACTAACAATGAGATGCAGCCTAGGTCTGAAGAAAGACGCAAGTAATTTTAACAAGTGCAGTTTCTGTGCTATGGTGAGGCCTGAAACCTAACTGAAATTCTTCATAGAGATAATTTTTTTGCAAGTAGGAACACAATTGAGCAGACACAACTTTTTCTAAAATTTTAGACATAAAGATTTGAAATGGCTCTGTAATTTGCCAGTTCATTACAATCTAGTTGTGGTTTCTTAACAAGAGGCTTAATAACCGCCAACTTGAATGGTTTTGGGACGTGACTTAAAGATAACGATGAGTTAATAATATTGAGAAGCGGTTCTTCTGCTACAGGTAACAACTCTTTCAGTAGTATAGTGGCTACAGGATCTAATGAACACGTTGTTGGTTTAGATGCACTGATAAGTTTATTTAGATTTTCCTGTCCTATAATTGTAAAGCACTGCAGTTTTTCTTTGGATGCGATTAATTAAGCTGAAATACTACACGCAGTAGAATCTACATTTGATATTGTATTTCTGATGTTATCTATTTTATCAGTAAAGAAATTCATAAAGTCATTACTATTAAACTGTGAGGGAATATTTAGATCGGTTGGCGTGTGTTTATTTGTTAATCTAGCCACTGTGCTAAATAAGAACCTTGGATTGTTTTGGTTATTATCTATGAGGTTGCGGATATGCTCTGCCCTGGCAGCTTTTAGAGCCTGTCTATAGCTGGACATACTGTTTTTCCACGCAATTATAAAAACTTCTAAGTTAGTTTTTCTCCATTTGCCTCTAGACTACGAGTTTCTTTCTTGAGAGAATGGGTATAACTGTTGTACCATGGCGCAGTAAGTTTTTCTCTAACCTTTTTCAATTTGAGGGGGGCAACAGCTTCTAATGTATTAGAGAAGATAGTGCCCATGTTGCTAGTCATTTCGTCTAGTTCATGTGTATTTATGGGTACACAGAGCAGTTGAGATAAATCAGGCAGGTTATTTGTGAATCTGTCTTTGGTGGCTGGAACAATAGTCCTGCCCGGACGATAACGCGGAGCCATATAACTAATATCAGTAATACGCAGCATGCACAATACAAGGAAATGATCAGTAACATCATCACTTTGAGGTACGATATCTATATCGGTAAGATCAATTCCATGTGATATAATTAAATCTAGCGTATGATTAAAACGATGAGTGGGCCCAGTGACGTTTTGCTTGACTCCAAGAGAGTTTATTAGGTCAGTAAACGCAAGTCCTAATGCATCATTTGTATTATCAACGTGAATGTTAAAATCTCTGACAATTAGCACTTTATCAACATTGACCAATAGATCTGAGAGGAAATCTGCAAATTCTTTTAGGAAATCTGTATATGGCCCTGGCGGTCTATACACAGTAGCTAGAGCAAGAGACAGGAGAGATTTATTTTGCATATCTAAGAGTATAACATTAAGCAGAAGTATTTCGAAAGAGTTAAACCTCCTGTATTCTGTTTTCTGAGTAACATTGAGAATATCACTATATATTGTTGCAACACCGCCGCCACGACCAGTCTGACGGGGCTCATGTTTATAACAGTTGCTTGGTGGAGTAGACTCATTTAGACCAAAATATTCATTTGGTTTAAGCCAGGTTTCAGTCAGGCAGAGTACATCAAAATTATTATCTGTGTTCATTTCATTTACAATAACTGCTTTGGGTGCAAGTGATCTCTTGTTTTTGTTCATTTATTTTGTGTTTTTCTGGTTTAATCACTTTTTTTCTAGATCCTGCATTAAATTTATATTTTGACCTTGATATTCGGGGAACAGACACAGTCTGTATAGATTGGACAACGCAAGTACTTCTATGTTTTAAATGGGTAGAACAAAAGTCATCATAGTAGTTATTTGACAATTGGCTTACTAGTCATATGGAGCGCAGCGTCCTGGAGATGTTGACCGACAGGAGTTCCGCTCCGACTCTGCTGGGGTGCAGGCCATCAGCATGGAAAAGCTTAGGATGCTCCCAGAAAATATTCAAATTATTAACAAAGAGCAGTTTCTGTTCTTTACACCATGACAATAACCATTAGTTTAAAGCAAAAAGTCTACTGAACCTTTCGTGTCCTCGTCGATACGTGGGAAGCGGTCCTGACACGATGATCGCTGCGGGCGATGTGCTGCGTACCATCTAGATCAGTCTCCTGAAGTCCCTCTTCAGTGTCTCCATCTGCCGCAGCTTGGTGTCGTGAACCCCCGCGTGCAGCACGACAGCACCGATGCTCTCGTCGCCCTTCAGGATCGTGGGTATCTGCACAGAAACATCGAGAACACGAGCACCGGGGAAACAGTGAGTGTGCACTTTACCTTTAGCTAACGTAGCACAGACGTGCCGGACGATGGAGTCTCCGACGATCACAGCGTCACATTCTGTCTCGCGGAGGGGAGCGAAGCGGTTCCGGGTGGAGATCTCGAAGACCGGAGGCGAAGAGGTCGTAGCCCGGGGCCTGGCTCGCGTCTTCCGCTGCTGGTCCGTGGCGTCCCTAAATCAAAATAAATCTAGTGATAACAATGCACTCTGATTGGTTTTGTTTTAGAATGCTATAGGGGATATAGTCACATGTTATAGAAACGAAAATCAACTTGATGGAGCTCAAATTCAAAACACGCAGTCACAAATAAGACTGTTACATAATCTATTTCTTTATAGGAATTGAATACTGTAATCTAATTGATTTAGTTGTGAGCAAGGCTTTTAAATTGGCTCTGTGTGTCTCTGGATGTTTGTGGGAAAGGATTTTACAGAACACTAGTATAACATCAAAAATCTAATTATAATTTTTCAGATGGAAATTTTAGTGATATTTATCTACTTTTATATTATTAATTCATATTTTGAATTTGCTTTTATTTTTATCTTTTCAGTTTTTATTATACATTTAAGTTTTAGCAATTTGGTAATGTGCTTTTGTTTGTTTGTTTAGGTTTTTCATCTAATATTTATATTTTGTTTTATTTCAGCTTAATTTCAATTGCCTTTTTATAGTTTAGTTTAATTGGTTTTCCAACCAAGGCTGTTTTGCCAGCATTAAAGGTGGACCTGGGGTAGCTGTTCGATCAGATAAACAAGTTATACACCTGGGAGACCACCCACAGGGAAGTGTCTCAAATGTAATAAATCTCAAATGTTTAGCTTAGACAATAAGATGTAGAACTAACTGAGAAATTGAGGGGGGGGGGGGGGGGGGGGGGCAGTAATCTTGCATGTTTCTTCTAGAATTTCAGGACAGATAAACCATATCTGATTTGTCTACAGCAAAAGTCAATATGAACTCAACATTTCTCAAAAAATTCTACCCAAACCATATTTATCTATTGTTTAATAGATCTACACTGTTACTGCATATCAACAGTTTTTTTTTTTTTTTCCCAAATAGGATATTTAGGAGAAGAATCATTCACACTGATAATTGAATGAAATAATTGAGATAAGTCTCCTGAGCTGTGAAAGAACAATATCTGCAATAAAATGTTCCTCTGGATAGCTAAATCATCTTAAACTACCTAAGACCAGCAGACCAGATCACAATATAGACATTTCTATCATGACAACTCTCAGAGAGTTTAGCATAGTAATATAGGCTACATTGCAATGTTAATGTGTTTGGTCTTGGTGGTATAGACCTGCTACGCTGCTGGTGCAGCAGAGCAAGTACCGAGACTTGCTACTGCCAATAATCCACAGACATGCTGTTGTGAACATGTAAGAAATACTGCTGCTGCACATATAACGTATATAAAATAATCCAATGTACACATATGAGTTTACCTTGTAGCATATCTATACAGCTGGAGCTGGGGAAGGTGGAGGGTTTCAGAAGCGCACTGCAACTGCTACAGAAAGCACTATCCGAGTATTTGAATGCTGACCAGGAATCTCATTGGCTGCTGATACAAAAAGGAAACAATCAGCTGTGCCGTTTGAATAGTAATGCAATTATATTAGATTGAGTTAGAACCTACTGGCCTACACCATCTAGATTTTCATGACATTACTTTGTATAAAGACACATAGAAATAAACATTGTGACTGTAAAATGGAAAGTGAGAATTTAAAAAAAAAAATAAGAATGTGTGAGTGTGTCCTTGCATACACACATATAAAGATGCACTAGGACACATACACACTGAGTGTATGTGTCCTAGTGCATCTTTATATGTGTGTGTGTCCTTGTGAGTGAGTGTGTGTTGAGAAGGGTCATCTGCAAAAACACTGCAGAGCTCAGTCTCACCTGCAATGCACCAGCCCTGTGTATGCTTACCTGTACATCACTACATCAGCTCTTTCTCACACTCTCTTTCTCTCTCTCTATCTCTCTAATTCTCTTTCTCTCTCATTCTGGCATTCGCACACATGCGGTTTATTTTTTTTATCTCAATAACTTTCTGCCCTCTCCTCCCCTCTAACAGCTGGGAGGTTTGTTCTCAATGGAATTGTCCTCTCGGCCAGCGAGCCCAGAGCTGCAGATACATCGATCATGTTTAGTCTTTACGCCCCCTGGGGGAGAGCGTGGGAGGGAAGGAGGGAGGGGGTCTCTATGAACGTGAGCATTCATGAAAAAGGCCAAAAAGAAATGCATTGACGTCTTTCAGAAACAGGAAGCTTCCTGGCCATTTAAACAGCCCAGCAGGACGCACAGTAAGGAAAGCTTACTTTACTTACTTTACTTACTTTTGTCATTTAGCAGACGCTTTTGTCCAAAGCGACTTACAAATATAACAACATTTCAATAATAAACATATAAATGAAAAAACTAAACCGTGCGACTCCACCGGTGTCCCTGCCCGGTGGAGTCGCACGGTAGAGTTGATGGTCTTTACACTCTTTACTTTTTACTTTTGTCATTTAGCAGACAAAAAAGCTAGTACATAGAGAAGTGTTGAGGTTGAGTAACGCTGTGGGATTTTATATTGGGTGGCCTGCGCTGAATCAGTTTCATCTGGTACATAAATTAATCATAACTGACAGGTAAAGTGGCACTCTTTGTTTGGACACATAGTAGACATGGCATGGTTCCATGGTAAATTTGTCATGCCTGACTTTGCTGTTTCTCCCTCATGAATTTACATTAATAATTTAAAAGGGCTAACTGGCCCAGTTTTGCTTAACCTTCAGTATTCAACTTTAAACTTTCCTTCTATTAAATGGCAGAGGCCTTTTTTAGAATTTGCGTACTACCTTATATGCTATACTATAAAGGACACATATACACCCAAATCATATGTACACATATATGAGTCTGACAAATGTGTGCGGAGAGGACCAGCCTGCCGCACCACACACTTGATGCAAGGAGAGTCATCC
The DNA here is from genome assembly GCF_936440315.1 of Barbus barbus. NCBI lineage: Eukaryota > Metazoa > Chordata > Actinopteri > Cypriniformes > Cyprinidae > Barbus > Barbus barbus. The sequence continues at coordinate 4,256,880 of NC_136738.1, forward strand.
TGCCAGAGCCTTAGCATAAGATGCAACCCAGCTGGTTGAATGGGCCCCAACTCCTAGAGGTGAAGCTTAACCGAGCGCCTCGTAGGCTAGGGCAATAGCATACCTCACCCAATGCCATAGCATATGAAAGACTCCTCTGATTTAACCTGTTAATCTTCGCCCCCCATTTTGGGCCTCACAGGTGAAAATAACCTATCTAAATTAAAACGGTAACAGTTCCTGACAAAGTGTGCTACACAAACAAATTAGGTATCTTTGGAAAGAAGACACTCAAGGCTTTACTGTCCATCATCCAGTGTTGATAATGCTCAAAAAGATAAAAAGTTATAGACACTGACGTGCCTTGAAAAATATTTTTTAATAATAGCTGATCAATGAATCACAATGATAGCCGTCAGTCGGTAATAAACACGCTGATGTGCGTCCATACATATGATAATCATGCAGATACAGCCACATTCCCCACACAATACACACACACACATATAAAAAATGTTGAAGAAAAAAATAAAAACGTTTTTTTATGGAATAAGCAGATCGCTAAGTTACGCCCCGCGTGCGTCACTCAGGAGAGAGCGCCAAATTCAAATAAACTATATTCCGCGTTTCTGAGACTTTTTTTTCCGTGGATGGTCTCATTCTGTTTGTAAAACTGTATGCTACAACACTGTGTTGTTTTTTTACCACCAAGACGCTGTTTTTGAGCGTAATTTATTCCATAACCGATACGAACAATAACTCTCCCGAAGAAATGAAATGTAAACAAAGGAATATTCATCCTTATTACAACTTTATTGTTTCGTTGGACTAAAAGTGCTCGCTGGGATGTTGTTCTGTGGACCCTTACCTCTCTAACTAAACTGGGATTTCAGCAGCGGACGCGTTTGTGGCTCATTATTACAATGAATCTGGTACATACTGCTTTTTTATTCTGCATGTTTTGATGTGTACTACTTACACAAATGTAGCAAATACATTCCTTATAAGCTTTCCATCGAAAAACAGCGATCTGTCGTCGATGCTTGACGCTTAGAACTTCAGAATGATATATAGTTTGTCAAGATTAACTTTGTCCCGGTTCATTTATTCTATTAGAAAACAATGACACAAGCAAACAAAGAGCGTTCAGTGCGCCGTCACTCTGGCAAAGGTTAACAGGTTAAGCCACTGGCTAATGTGGTGGATGTAAATCTGAAGAGCATGTACTGGACACAGTAAATGAAGTCCTTCTTGCTCCGGTGTGCTGAACGGCGGAGGTCAGAAAGCTTCAAGAATGGCCAGAAAATAATAGGGTGAGGATGCAAGATAGTTTGACCAGCCCTGGGGCAGTCAGGGCTGGTCAAACTTAGAAGTCTACGCTGGTCAAACTTAGAAGTCTAAGCAGGATGACGAGACTGACAGAGCCTTCAAATCCCCAAATCTCCTCAGAGAAGTAATAGATATGAGAAAAACCATCCTTAGAATCAGAAACCTGACAGGCGCTGACTCAAGTGGTTCATAATGGGGTCCCAACCAGACCCCTTGGGCACTAAGGCCAAGACCCAAGGGATTGTCGCTCTGGTGGGCGGTCTCAACCGCTGAGCTCCATGAATGAAGTGGGCAACTAGAGGGTGCTTTCCCACAGAAGTACCATCAATCAGAACATTTCAAGCCGAAATGGAGGCCACATAGACTCTAAAAGTACCAGGACATGTGCCTGAGGACAATTTCTCTTGCGGGAACTCCAGCACTGAAACAACCTGGCAGTGAACTGGGTCTGCATGGTGTGGCATACACCAACTTTCGAAAAAGCATCATCTGGGGGCATAACTACTTCAATTGGAAGGAGTCCTAGCAATCATAATAGTCTGTAGTACATATGCCCTTCAGGGGCCAGAGATGAAGGCTCCAGAACTCAGGCCGGGGAGGAAATACTGTCCCCTGTGCCTGAGATAAAAGAACTCTCCCAACTGGAATCGCCCACAGCGAGCCGTCAAGGAGGAATATTAGATCTGAGACCCACACTCTGGTCTTTCAACGGGGCGCTATCAGTAATAGGTGAGACCCTCCGTGACACACCTTGGTCAGGACTCTTGGGAGCATAGCGATCGTGAAGAATGTGAGAGAGAGGGGTGATTTGCACGCCCCTCGTCTCTCAGCCATCTCAATACGTGAGCCCCACAGTCACAACGAGGACGCAGAGGCTTGCCCCTTCCTGAAAGAAAGCGAGCCTCGAGCAGAGAACTTTGATACAAGTAATAACAGTGCTTGCACTCAGCGTCCTCGAGGGCAGCAACAGCATGCTCCAAAATTCGGACAGCGAATCTGCTCCGACATTCATATGCCCCAGAATATAAATCGTCTTGATGGACTAGAACTTGTCCCACATACAAAGCAGAAGCTGCTGTGCTAGCCTGTTCCGGCGGCACAGATGCAGTCTGCCCTGTCAACCTATGTAAGTGACTAACACAGCCTTGTCCCCCCGCACTAGGACATGGTAGCCCCTGCTGGAGGATGTATTTCAGGGCCTAAAATACAGCCATCGTACCGAGGCAATTGATTTGAAGAAGAAGACCTCCCCAGATCCCTTGGGCTGGTCATCCAAGAATGTACCCCAGCCCGTGAGGGAAGCGTCTGTCGTTAGCATCTGTTGACGACAACACTAGAGTGGGACCCAAAGTCAAAAACTGTGGTCTGAACCACATAGAAAGGGTATGAGGCCCTAGCGTGTAACCCTTATATACCTCTGGGGATTGGCCCTTAGATTAAATCCCATAGCTCTGAGCCACAACTGTAATGTCTCATGTGCAAGACGTCCAAAGGTTTCACGTGGATGCAGTCGCCAGGAGACCTAGAACTTTCTGAAAGTAATGTACAGTAACTTTCTGGCCTAGCCTGAAATCCTTCAGGGTTTTCAGAATGGATTCGATACATGTAAGAAACAGCTGTGCCCACATTATGATAGAATCCTGTTAACCCCTAAATACATTGTCCCCTGGGCAAGAGAGAAAACCGCTTTCCTCGGCAATGATTCTCAATCCCAGATAGTTAAGATGAGCGAGGACAACATCCCGATGCTCTTAAGACAGGGCCAAATCAACCAGTCGCCGATGCTAAAGCTGCATCGATGCATTTTGCATATGTGATAAGGCTAGGCCAACTGGAAGAACCCAATACCGGTAAGATTTACCCCCAAAAGCAAACCTCAGGAATTTCCTGCTTTGTTGCAAAATTTCTTAATGAAAGTATGCGTGCGTCCTTGAGATCATTTGTTGATAACCAATCACCTGATTGGATCTCAGAAAACAATCATAGACTGTCAGCATTTTGAACTTGTACGTTCTTTGAACGCGGTTCAGCCCGCAAAGATCTAGACTGGACACAACCCCCTATCATTTCTGGGAACCAGAAATATTGGCTATAGCAGCTCGACTCTCTGTCTAGGAGGGGTGATGTTCTACAACCTCCTTGTCCAGCAGAGCTTGTTTGATGTTAAATGTTTGGCATCCTGAAACATGGCAGGAAACAACCGAACATGTAACATCTCACTGGAGAGCACTGACCCCCGAAACACCCATTGTCCTTGGGCACAGCCTCAGGATTTCCTTCTTGTCGTAAAGACCATTTTTAGGTCCAGCTTCCTCTTGGCTGTTGAGTGCTACAAGCTCTTCCCCAGTCCTTATGAGGGGGCGCATAGCTCGCACACTCTTTTGGGCTTCTCGTCTCAGAAGAGCTGGGCCGTGTCGTGGACTGGGTGGACGACAGCCCAGACACTAGAGCACAGTGGGGGAGAAACTTATTTAAAGCTTCCTCGAGCTTCTTGCATCCCTGCGCTCAGATCTTTATGAACATCAGTCTGATATGCCTGCAGAACCGCTGTGGTGTACAGGGAAACACCAGCCTGACCTGCTACATGAAATGCTCTCCCTACAAGTGTAGATGTTGCTCTGCATAGCTTGGTAGGGAGTGTTGACTTTGAGTGATGATGCACCCCCAGGGGAGAGATAACTCGCTAGTGTCTCTTCCACCTGGGATAACATCATGTAGCCCTGTGCCTTTGAAACTACAATATTCAAAAAATTCAAGGACAAGTAGGGCTTACTCCATGAACAAGTTCTCTCATCATGGAGGTCACCAAGGAAGGGGAGAGACCATCACTGAGGTCCCTCCCCTCACCACATGACAGAAACCTGTCACCTATTTTGGAGCGTCTAGGGGTCTACTGCTCTTTAGCCACTTCCAGCTTTAATCTGATCACACTGCACGAGTCATCACCTAGAGTAACTGCGGCGCTCGGGAGGCGGCACTCTCAAAAGCTGCAACATTCGCTGCCAGATCCGAAGAAATGCCGGGGCACGCTTTGGAAGCGGACACGAAAACCTCCCCATCTGGCGAGAGCACGAGAGAAAGGGGAGGACCCGCCTCTCAAGCCTCAGCCAGATCAAAGTGGGATCTTAACGAGGGCGCAGCGGCTCGTTCCTTTTTTTTTTAAAGAAAGCGAGCTGAACTCAAAGCACACAGAAGTGAATTGCAGTGCCCACAGTTGCCGTTCTCGAAGTCAAGAGCAGCACGCTCTTACCCCAAACACTCAAACAAACTCATGCAAGTCATCTTTAGAGATTAGCCGTAAAGGAGGCACGCATCTCTTGCGGATTAACTTGAGAAAGGGGAGGACTTTCACTTTCACTTTAATACTGCTTTCAGCATGACACACACACACACAATGCGGTCTCTGAAGACAAAGAAATCTGACAATGTGTACGTCTCACATCTATTTATAACCTGCAGGTGCACGTAATCAATTACGTCACTCACCGAGGTTATTTAAGCCAATTCCTGGCGTGTTTGACACACATGTTTGACACACGTGCTTCACAACCGGTTGAACAAAGAATGTTCTCCCATTAGCGTTATTGAAACGCAGCATCGAGAGTATCTTTTGATAGGGAACTGGCTTGTTAACTTCTCTTAATTATAACTTGTAAACTCAGAATTTTCTGACATCCCTGTTTTGTGCCACCTGACCACTGAAACATCATACGGAGAGAATCAAACAGTAAAATGTAATTGATCCATTATTTTGTGTTATTTATATATAATGATTCCTATAATTATTCTAAAAAGAAATGTACACGCTTTAATTAATCTAAAACTGAGTGAAATGCTTAATGGTTGCTAAATAAGCTAAATAAACATTTTCAATAATGACCATTCATTTTTGTATTTAGGTTTTGTCTACTGATTACACAAATTACACAAATTCATTTTGGTGTTAATAGTGTTGGCAAAAAATATAATAATTCTAGGACATGAAAAGCTCTGAAAAGAACGTCCCATGTTGTCATCTAATAATTATGGTAATTACATCATGGTGTGACCATGGCATAAAAATGGTAATGTAATATGTACAGTAATTGATGAAATGAAAATATCTAATGTGTTCCTGCATGCTTTTTGGTCCCATGTGCTGCATAAGTTTGTGATGTTTCCTTTGCAATTTGGAGAAAAAGTTGTAGAAAAAGTGTCATGAGGCTAGTTGCTAAATCTATTTTAGCTAGCTGCAACAATCAAAGATGCTAAGTTATATGCTAGATGTTAAATCACATTCAAAATCAGCTTTAGCTTATGAGCAAACACAAATATCGAAGGGGTCTGTGAAGTCCAGACACAATTGTTTGATGTTTTAGTTTGTCCAATACTCAATGTTCTTTTCCCTATTTAGTAGCTATGGTGATGCAACAAATACTTCAAGTACATTTGCGCAGTTAGGAAAGAGCTTCTGCAGTGATCCTTTTGTTTGAGAAGATTATTCAGGTTTAATGTGATCATGTCTCTCCCATGTACACTGCCCTCCAAAAATTTTGAAAACACCCCAACCTTCCAAAAAGACAATGACCCGAAGCACACTTCCAAGTTGTGCAAATCCTATTTGGAAAAGAAACAGTCAGCTGGCATCAAGTCTGTTGTGGAATGGCCTCCCCAATCACCCAACCTCAACCCAATTGAGCTACTATGGGAGGAACTGGACCGTGATGAAGTGTCCAACCAGTATGAATCATCTTTGGGCAATCCTTCAGGAGGCTTGAAGTAATATACAGTATCAAGTCAATGTTTGAATAAACTGACAACTTGGATGCCCAGATTATGCAGAGCTGTCATAGCTGCTAATGGTGGATATTTTGATGAATCGAAAATTTAGTTTTTTCTATGTATAAACTTTTTATGTAATACAATATGTTTGCGTAGTTTGTGTTGTCCCTTATCAGTGCAAAAGTATTATATTTTAAAAAGGATTCATACCAATATTGTCCAAAACCCCACTTTTCTAGGGCGTTTCCAAACTTTTGGAGGGCAGTGTATCTTTTTGTGTGTTCTAAACATGGAATCAAGATAACTGCCTTGCTAATACCTCCTCAAACACACATAGCCTAGCATACTCCACCTAGCACATTGGGCTAACTACATATCTTCAGTGGGATTTCAGGGGTCGATCCATGCATGTAAGTTTTTAAATTAGGCCGAACTGAACAAGCAAGCAAAAACAAGAACAAATGATGACAAATGACAGGGGACAGCGCTGACAGTGGCTGCTGGGATATAACCTCTGTCTATTGGCTTACCAACACTTTGCTGAATGGAGATGGAAATCCCTTGTCTGTTAAAGTATTGATCGTTTTTACAGGTAGAGCTGTCTGGCAGAGAAATATGACATATTCAGCCTTCTCTCATGTGCCTTCATCTCAAGCCATGCATATTATGATGAATCCTATATAGCAAATCTCAAAGGCTTGATTGGACAAACCGCATACATGCAGTACACTCACATACAAGTAAGACTATTTAGCAAATCATTACTGTTTGATTGCTCATAACTGACTATGAGTAAACCTCAGATCCAATCACACATCTGAGACACTGTTTGTTGTTTCACTTAAGTGTGCAATCATGAGTACATTTGCTGTAAAAGCAATTCCTTCCAAATACTGCCTCCTGTTTTGAAAGGGATAATTGTTCTCTTCTGTCATACTGTTAGCACGCTTTATTAATTATTGCTTGATTTAGGATGTTTTGAATGGTGTAATCATAACGAAACATTCGGTTTGAGTTATTGTAATTAAGCTGTCAGCATCCTCATGCTACATGTCATTCTCAGACAGGAAAACTGTGCGTATTTAAAGTGCAGTAATAGTACAATTACTGACATTGTGGCTCAGGGGTTTATTTATGGGGCATATTTAGCTCTGATGTATGAGTGTGCCTTAGCCCATCTCCCCCAGGGCATGTTAGAGGCAACTGAGTGGAAAAAAAAAAGCGAAGACATTACTTTTCTTGTTTAGTGCTGAAAAGCAGAACGAGAAAAACAGAAGGGCACCAGCATACTGCATGACTGTAATATCAGAGTGATGATGATGCTTGACTGATCTTATTTATGAGGACTGGAGCGTTCATAAAGAAAAAGTGTCTAAGAAAATCAAATGGAAGGGCACAAATGAATACTAAGCAATTGCATTAGTGTTTAGATTGGCTACATTGCTGTATTGTTTAAAGGAGACATGCAATGAAAAAAATAAGTAGAATTCAAAGTAGAGTGAAGCATTATTGTAACTTGTAACAGAATTTCTACCAAGTCCAAAAAGATATTTTAATCCTGTATTACTTTCATTCTTTGGTGTAACACACAAAAACAATATCCTGGCCTCTCTTTTTCATAACTGAATGAAGAAGCTCAAAAAGAAGCACCATAAATTGTTGCACAAGTGGTCAGTATAGTATATGTGCGCTAAGTTCCAAGTCTGAAATCATTCAACCGACTGATATTTATGTTGCTTTTCACTGATAATCTTCTCCTCCAGTGAGCTGTTAACTGTTGAGACCAGATATTGAGTCAGTGAACTAATGAACCAAATCAGCCCAGTTTGTGCACTAATAATTCAGTCGGGTTTTGTGAACTGGAACGATGGATTCATTCCATCAAAGATTTGACTCAAAAGAGTGATTTACTTATGAATCGGACATTGACACGTCTCATGAACTGTCAGGATAGTCAGAGCAGCATGATTTTCAGTTTTCAACTTTCTGATGGCTTCAGAAAACTTGGAATATGTTTTACCATGTGAGTCCTATAGAGCACTTTACTGGCTTTTGGATTATTGCAGAAAATAAGATATGTGAACAACAAAAGATTATGATTCTTACACGTTTTGTTCGCCATGCTAATTTTCAGAAGTAAACACAACTATTTGAAGCCTAAATACTTCCCAGCAGGCACCGGACGTCTGTATAACGTCAGGTTGACACTGGACATCAATTTAACAATGACATTAGATGTTGAATTTACATTGAATTTTGGTCACCTGACATCACAACCAAAATTTAACCAAATATCAAGGTCTTATGACATTGTGTGCCTGCTATGATTTGCCAGAAGTAAAATGCAATATAACATGGGCTATAAATGAATTACATCACAGTCAACATCACCATCACTTAGCTTTCAACAACTGTTTCAGTCTTTTAAAAAAGAGAGAGAGAGAGAGAGAGAGAGATGAGTTTTCGTGTTCGCTGTGATTTTGGCCTACAAAAATATGTCTTCCCTGCAGCACGTACTCCATAGGGAACTAACTTACTGTTAAAAAAGTACAATTTATGTAGTATGAATGAAATGCAAACCTACTCACTGGAATATGCCAGTGAATATCATCTGCCATATTCACTGCCAATCACAAATCCTCTGCCGTGGCCTCATGGGATTGAAAAGTGTCCATCAGATGTGCACTTCAGAATCTCAGCAGCAGTAGTACTGTAGGTCATCTGGGTACTTTTTTTTGCCTGCTGTTTTATAAATACTATGAATCTGGACATACTCATTTCACATGTTTCTCACTTATGTAGTGGGAATATTTGGACAAAAGACTACAGTTGTTCATCATTCTTAGCCCTGTGTTTATATTAAAGATGCTTTATCTGCTAATTTGCACAAATGTCACAGCTACTGCATGTTTTTACCCAAAAAGAAAAGTGATTTGTCTGGTAGATTGCTGTAAAGTGGGAAGCTTTTGATTCACCACTATTATCTCCTAGCTAGATTATCCAGCAAATGGCTCTGGATGGCAATCCAACAAAGCAAGGCTGCCAGTGCTGAATGATCAAACCTGTGAATTTAGCTTGCTCACAGAATCACGTCCTACTTCAACTCCACCTTCAGCTGACATTGCACCCACAACAGGTCTCATCTGCTGCTGGCCCTTTGTTTCTTGAGCAGTCCCATTCACCTGTCTCTAATTTTGCACGCTTGAATTGCTAAATATCTGAACTGAATCAGCGCAGGTTATTTTCAAGTCAACAACTCACGTGACTTTTCATGGTGATCTAGATTAACAGCTCACCAACTCCTTTCAAACATGTCTGATTTGTAAAAAACAAATCAAATCAAATCAAATCAAATCACTTTTATTGTCACATCACCACAGCACGTGTGCCTTCGTGAGTGAAATTCTTGAGAGCGTGCTCCAGACACTGCAGAAACAATTTACATATAGACAATTTACATATAAACAATTTACATATAGACATTACCATACATACGTACAGACTTATACAGATGACAATGTGTAATATACACATACATATACTCAGTACACATAGTGTACTATTAGACAGACATACAGTTACCGATACACATTATACACAGTATGTAGTACACATTCTACGTTATATACACACAGTAATATGCGAAGATGCAGCAGATTATATATAAACCGGGTGTGCAATGTCATGGATGTGCATTGGATGGTATCCAGTGCTGGCAAAAAGATTGTTGTATTTGTGCAGTAGTGTACTGGTAGTCCAGTTTGAACTGTATTGGAATTAAAGTGCAGTGCGTGGTATATTGTAAAGTGGGAGTGTGCTGTAGGGTGTATTAGTTTTTACTGTTCATTAGCCTGATAGCCTGAGGAAAAAAGCTATCCCTCAGTCGGCTAGTGCGGGATCGGATGCTGCGGAGACGTCTTCCTGAGGGCAGCAGAGAGAGCAGTCTGTGGGACGGGTGGCTGGAGTCATTGATGATCCTCCGGGCTTTCTTTATACACCGCCTGGTGTAGATGTCCTGGAGGGAGGGAAGCTCACCTCCAACAATGTGACGGGCAGTTCGCACGACCCTTTGCAGAGCTTTGCGGTTGCCAGCAGTGCTGTTTCCAAACCAGGCGGTGATGCAGCCTGTCAGGATGCTCTCCACAGTGCAGGTGTAGAATGATCTGAGGATGCTGGGGCTCATTCCAAACTTCCTCAGCCGTCTCAGGAAGAAGAGGCGTTGGTGTGTCTTCTTCAGCACTGCATCTGTGTGAGCGGACCATGTGAGATCCTCAGTGATGTGAACACCGAGGAATTTGAAGCTGTTTACTCGCTCCACAGGTGTCATGTCGATGGTGATGGGTGTGTGTTCTCTGCTCTGTCTCCTGAAATCCACCACCAGCTCCTTGGTCTTGTCGATGTTGAGTGAGAGGTGGTTCTCTTGACACCATTTAGTCAGGGTTCTCACCTCCTCTCTGTAGGCCGTCTCATCGTTGTCAGTGATCAGGCCTATCACCGTTGTGTCGTCAGCAAACTTGACGATGACGTTGGAGCTGTGTGTTGCTGTACAGTCATGTGTGTACAGGGAGTACAGGAGTGGGCTGAGGACGCAGCCCTGAGGAGCACCAGTGTTGAGGGTCAGCGGGGATGAAGTGTTGTTGCCCATTCTGACCACCTGACATCTGCCTGTCAGGAAGTCCAGGATCCAGCTGCACAGAGATCCGTTTAGTCCCAGAGTCTGGAGCTTCTCAACCAGTGTGGCAGGCACTATGGTATTGAATGCTGAGCTGTAGTCCACAAACAGCATTCTCACATAGGTGTTCTTATTTTCCAGGTGGGAGAGAGCAGTGTGCAGGGTGAAGGCAATAGCGTCGTCTGTGGAACGGTTTCTGCGATATGCGAATTGTAGGGGATCCAGTGAGTCAGGCAGCACAGAGCAGATGTAGTCTCTGATGAGTTTCTCAAAGCACTTGCTGAAGATGGGTGTCAGAGCAATGGGCCTCCAGTCATTCAAGCATGGCTGGTTATGTTATCAGTTGTTAAACAGATTAACAACTGATAACATTGTATTCGTTAGAGTCGAGAATTGACGAATGAGCCAAGACCACTTGACATGAACCAAGGATTTGACAATTGTGGTGAATCGAAGCTTACTTTAATGGCCAAATAGTGGAAGTGTATTGGAAATATTTACACATTTTATTTATTTATTTTTTAAATGACTTTATCAATGCACACAAAGCACAGTTTTGTGAATTAATTAAGGACCATGCTATTAAAATATTTTTTTTTCAGCCAGATGATGTAAGTAGTCATTTTAAATAAATAATATAGAATATATAGGTTATTTATATTAAATTTCGAATATATTTATATATAATTTACATTACAGGATTTTGAATTTCAGTTCAGACTGGACTAATGGCTCCTGAAAATTCATCTTTTCCATGACAGCAATAGATTCAATTTTAAAATATATTAAAACAAAAAACTGTAAAAAAAAATATATATATATATATATATATATATATATATATATATATATTTCACAGTATTACTGTATTTTGATTTGAATAAAAGCAAATAAAAGACTTTCAAAACATCCAACCTCAAACTTGTGAACGGAAAAACTGTAACTTTTTAAAAGAACTGGTTTGCATAAAATTATTCAGATTTCTCATTACTATTGTACTCAACTGCAAACATGCAGCTCTATCACTCATTTTAAATTTGAAGAGTGTGTTTACACAGGAGTCCTAAAGCCACTGCAGGAAATGGTGTGTTTTATTTAAAGGATCAAGAGAAAGTGGAACCAACGTGTATGATTGTATTTAATGTAAGGTCAAGTGTGTACAGACAGTTATTGGTTTAGTTAAGTGAAATAGAGTGCTGTGGTTTCACTGTGACCATTTGTTATCTGCTGCATTCACAGTTTTGCTGTATGGAGGGTGTTTTATGAGAGTACTACATGACCCACATCTTCATCTGCTTCAGAAGCAGCTCCTCTTCATAAATGGTAATGTATGTAGAAAATGATGAAGTGCGCTCTTAATGAATGCAGATAGCGAAATGTAAACTCTTCACAGCTCTCATCAGACGGCTTCACCGCATGTGAACTCCATTGTGATGGGTGTGTTTGTTTGAAGCACAGTGAATTGTGGGGGACACCTGCAGGAGAATGTAATCAGTTAAACCCAATACAGTAGAAGCAGATGCTAGTGAATGAGGTCTGAAATTGCAGCTATACAGCAGCATTTACATGATCCGTAGTGTATCTGCACTGATAAACTCCCGTCAATCATAATAGATCTACATCAGTCAAAGCGAGCCTGCTGCCATCATCCACGTCTTCGCCTTGACATCCTGAGCTGTAAAACATGTGCTGGCTCACACTTTCTGTCTTATTATACACACACTCACACGTATACACACAGAATCCCTCCAGCTCACTGCCTGACCTGTTTAATCATGCTGTTCAGCGCTCCAAAGAGCTGTTGACATTCCCACCTCACCCTCTGCTCCATTGTGCATTCAGAGAGAGAGGAACTCTCTTCCTCACCCTCCATGTCTTATCCCTGACCACGATTAGGATGGAGAAGACACTGCTGGGTACAATACAGTAACACAGATGGACCAAAGCACATTTATGACCTTTCTCAGCACTCTTAATATTTTTTTTGGACGCTAATCTAAAACGTGGCAAAATACAATAAAATAAATAAATAAATACATTCTGAGTCAAAAGCTAAAGCATAAGTGCATTTAGAAATGTGATGTAAAATCATCAAGACTGGGATATTTCACCTAAAAATTTAAATGTACTCACCCTCAGGCCCTCTTTATCAGCACTGAGTTGGAGAAAAATGGAAATTGAAATTACTTAGCAATGGATCTTCAGCTGTGAATGGGTGCTGTCATAATGAGAGACTAAACTGCTGTTAAAAACATCACAATAATCCACAAGTAATCCACACGATTTACATCCATCAATTAACATCTTGTGAAATTCTTTGTCTGTAACAATCAAATCCACCATTAAGAATATATATTTTTTTTTAATTGCACACAAGTCCTCTATCCCTAATATTGTGAAAAAAAGCCATCTAGTCTGAATCACAAGAACAATACGCACAGATCAAACATCATCCAGTCTGAAAACAGTCCAGAATGGCCAGATCTAATTAAATATATTGGTGGATTTTGATGTGAGAGGACAAGAAATGATGCCCTTTTTTATTTGGAGGAAGTGTTTTTTATGGATTATGCAATTTGGCTAGAAATGCTAGTTTGAAGGTAAAACGCCTTGCAGCAATTATGAGAAACAAATCCATCTTTTCACCTCACATTGCACACAAGATGTTAATTGGTGAATTAACCAAAGACTTTCATTCTGATGGCACCCATTCACTGCAGAGGATGTAATGCAAATTTTCTTCAAATCTCTTTGCATGAAGAAACAAACTCATCTAGCCTAAATCTTGGATGGCCTGAGGGCAAATAAATTTCCTGTAAATTACATTTTTTTTGTGTTAACTATTCCTTAAAATGTCACTGTCTTTTTGCTAATGTATAAAATGTGATGCCAAATTTGACTTTTTTGCAGATAAAACTAATAGGCTAAGTAAACACTACCCTTTAATGCAGTGGTTCACTGGCCATGACCAAAATCCCTTTAGAACAAGTCATGTCACCGGGTGGCCATCTTTGAAACACCTCTCGGGCATGCAAGTGCAACTCCTATGTCTTTGAATGGGGAAACATGAAATTCTCCAAAACTGTTCACTAAACTTATGATTAAATTTCATATTTGAAATCACCAGATAAATCCGACAACAACAGTGTAGGGTAGTGACCAGTAGGGGGAGCTAGGGGAAAGAGAGAGCAAAGAATAGGTGTATGGGAAGACTACTAAAGGAAGTGTGTTCACCTAGTGTGCGTCTGCAAAATTTGTGTATCTGATAAGATAAACATTACATCTGGCGATGAGGATTCAAGTTCTTGGATGAAGGCACTTTAATGTGGATTGTACTTCAAACTTTGAGATTTTGAAACATACAAAAAGGAAAATATCTGCAACGATATTGCAATGATGGCGATGGCGCTAAATCTACCTCCTCTCGGCCCGTTTGATGTGCACACCGACCCCGCCGGCATTGGAGTGCGATGGGGAAAATGGGTGAGCAGTTTCAAACTTTATTTGATGGCCTCGGGGATTAAAGATGATGCTCAGAAATGCACGTTACTGCTTCACTTTGGTGGCTCGGATGTGCAAGACATATTTGCGACAATGGAAGACACTGGTGAGGATAAAGATTATGACGTAGCATTGACAAAGTTGAACGATTATTTCACGCCAAAGAAAAACGTTCCATATGAAAGGCATATTTTTCAGCAAGCTGTACAAGAGCAAGGTGAATCAGTGGTCTCGTTTGTAAGCAGATTGAAGCAGTTGGCTGTGACATGCGATTTCGGCGATCACAAAGATGATTTAATTCGTGATCAAGTCATTGACAAATTTACCTCTACTACTCTTAGGAGAAGACTGTTGTGTGAGAAGGATCTCACATTGTCTATTTTGGAAGATATTGCCAGAACTATGGAAGCTGCAGACCAACAAGCTGCAAAAATGGAAAAACTCACCATTAATGCTGTTGGAAAAGGCAAAATGTTGCATGTGAACACAGTCTGCTGAGGGCAAGCCACGATCAAACTACAAATCGTTTGCATTTTCACAACAAAGCACAAAACATGCACACCAGTTAACATGCCGTTATTGTGGCCGTGTAGGACATTACGGGAAAATGTGTACTGTTTCAAAAGGGAAACAGTGTCACTCCTGTGGCAAAGAGGGCCACTTTGCAGCGGTTTGCCATACCAAAACAGGACTAAAAGTAAATCAAGTGACGAGTAAGGCACCACACAACAAAGTGTCAGTGGACATCACAGGAGAAGATGAGGATCCTGAATGGGTGTTTGTTCTGCAAGGGGACACAAATGATGCCGAAATGTCAATACCGCTGGACGGGATACCAGTGACCATGCTAATAGACTCGGGTGCAAGTTGTAACATTATCAGATCAAATGTGTTCAAAGAACTGCATAACAATGGTCGTACATAGCTAAAGAGCACATCCAAACAGCTATATGCTTATGGATCAGACAGACCACTGGCTGTGGAAGGATATTTCACTGTCGACATTAGTCCTGTTGCAGGGAATAAGAGCATCAAAGCGGACATTTTGGTTGTGAATGGTGCACAGACATCTGTGTTGGGACGCAAGACTGCAAGTGCCCTTGGAATCTTATACATTGGTGCTCTGTCAAATGTCCAGTGGGGCTCGGATGAATCTTGACCCAAGCACAAGCATACAAGCCAGTCTACTATGCCAGCCGTGCTCTGACGGATGTGGAAAGGCGGTCTCAAACCGAAAGAAAAGCGCTGGCCATAGTATGGGCCTGTGAGAAGTTCCATGTGTTCTTGTGCGGTAGAGAATTTTCAATGATAACTGACCACAAACCGTTGGAGGTGATTTATTCACCAAAATCAAAACAGCCTGCCAGGATTGAACGTTGGGCTTTAAGGCTGCAGCCTTACAAATTCAAAGTGATTTACAAACCTGGCCCACAGAATGCGGCCGACTCACTTTCTCGTCTCACTGTGAACCCACCACCAAGTGACGACAAGCACATTTACTTTGTTGCAAAGCATGCTGTCCCGAAAGCTTTTACACCTCGTGAATTAGAGGAAATAGCAGCAGCGGATGAAACTCAATGTGGTTTGAGGAAGTGTATCCAGCAGAGTTGTTGGAGCGTGTGTTCCCCTGATTACACTCGCATCAAAGATGAACTGTCATGCATTGGCCACTTGATTCTGAGGGGCAGCCGCCTTGTTATTCCTCAAGCAGCCAGGTACCGTACTCTGCTGTTGGCCCACGAGGGGCATCAGGGTATTGTCAAAACCAAACAGCGCCTCCGTACAAAAGTATGGTGGCTAGGAATTGATAAAGATGCAGAGAAAAGGTCAGATCCTGCGCTGCGTGTCAAATAAATGGGGCATCTTCCAGACCTGTTCCAGTCACACGTACTGAACTGCCACAGAAACCATGGCAAATTGTTGCCATTGATGCATGTGGGCCATTCGCTTCAGGCGAGCATTTGCTGGTCATAACAGACTATTACTCAAGATGGGTGGAGGTGAGTGTGCTTCACCGCATCACTGCTAGCAACATTGTCAAGTGTTTTGACTCGAATATTTGCCACTCATGGATTGCCAGAGACAATTGTTTCCGACAATGCCATACAGTTTACAGGGACTGAATTCAAAGAATTCTTGGCGCTCTATACAATTCAGCACAGACGCATCACACCATACTGTCCTCAAGCAAATGGCGAGGTCGAGAGACAGAACTGGACACTGTGCCAAGCCATACGAGCAGCTCATTCTGAAGGTAAAGACTGGCGTAAGGAAATGTACACATTCTTACTGGCCTATCGCTCCACTCCACACTCTGTTATTGGTTGCAGCCCTGCTGAGTTATTGTTCAGTCGGCAACTCCATACTAAGTTGCCAGAGGTGAGCAGTGTCGGTTCCTCTGCAGTGGGAGATGCTGCAGTGAGACAGAGAGATTTTTTTCAAAAGGAAAAGGGTAGACAGGTTGCTAACAAAAGAAGAGCAGCAGTGGACAGCATGATCCAAGCAGGTGATTGTGTTCTGCTCAAACAACCAAAACAGAACAAGTTGACTACACCACTCGAGCCTGAGCCGTACCATGTTGTGGAGAGGAAACGACCATCTGTCATTCTGGAAAGAAATGGTGTGAAGTGCATGAGACATGTCTCTTCGGTCAAGAGATGGGTTTTACCACAAATTCCGAGTGCTGACATGGATGATGCCTGGAAGGGACCAGACCATGTGTCTAAAGAACCGTCGGGCCACGTGTCTGATAGAGAACAATCTGTACATAGGCCTCGGAGGATCAGGAGGGAACCTCTTGCACTGAAGGATTATGTTAAATAGGCAGTTGCCATTAAAGGGCAGAATAATCCCTGGCACTGTCTGGGTGGCAGGGTAGTCTACCCCTAGCCATCAAGGAAATTGATTGTGTTTGTGTTATTGGACTGAGTTTTTGGAGAAGTTCTTTCAAAGACATTTTAAGATGGGGAAAAAGAAGAGGAAAAGAAACATAAAAGGGAAAACCGAGTTTTCAATTGTTTTAAAGAGTTATTAATGTTTCTAATTTCTATGTTGATTTAAGGTGTTACAAGTCTAATATCGGTTGGGCAAAGATATTTATTAAGTGATGTTCATGCTAAGTCAATAATAATAATTGGAATGATGGTATGCTGTATTGGAAAGTATGCATACTTATATATTTATTGCTTGGTTTTGTGTTGAGAGTTTTGAGATGTGGTTAATTTTGATGAATAAGCATATATTTCTAAGAAAAGGAGGGATGTAGGGTAATGACCAGTAGGGGAGCTAGAGGAAAGAGAGAGAAAATAATAGGTGTATGGGAAGACTAATAAAGGAAGTGTGTTCACCTAGTGTGCGTCTGCAAAATTTGTATATCTGATAAGATAAACATTACAAACAGTATCATAAATGTTGTTTCTTTTATTTTTTGGGTTAGACCAGGTCTTAGAACGCTGATTGTTTCTATAGCAGCCGGGACTTCTAACAGCAGCGGCAGTGACGTGCTGACTTTACCAATTAGCGATTGGCTCTTTCATTCAGAAGGCGGGGCTTCCAGCGATTGAGCGGCCATATTGAGTGTTCCATTTTGTCTCCATTTAAAACTATACGAGTGACACGTCTTGGGGATTCTATAGTCTTTGTTGGGACCCCTAGGGCAGTGTTTTCCAACCCTGATCCTGGAGACACACCAACACAACACATTTTCAAACTGTTCCTAATTAAACACAGCTGATTCAACTCATCAGCTTGTTAGTAGAGACTCCTAGACCTAAAATGAATGGGTCAGAAATTAATGTTGGTGTGTCTCCAGAAACAGGGCTGGGAAACACTGCACTAGGGTGCCTCGGCAAACTTCAAAGGGGTCTACATAAAATTATTTAAATTAATATATTTCAACAAATTTGTAGACAACTTGTTCATATTTGGCACGTGTGAATGGAGTGTATATGCTGAGATCATCACCAGTGTCTCATAGAAAAGAGCTGTAATCATCTTCATTGTGGAAACGCTGCCCCAAAGATAGATGAAGTGTGATCAGCTGCATGATTACTGACAAAGATGTAAATCTTGGCATGAATCTTAATGAAAACAAGCTACTTTAGCTCTCTGTCAGTGGCAGCTAATAATGGCTTAATTAACACTGGGCAGAGGCTGCAGTGGTTAGTCTCTGTCTGAAGGGAAGGTTACTTCCTTCTCAACACTTCCAGTGTCTAATGAAACCTGACAACATTTCCTCAGATTAACGAGAGAAGTATTCACCTCGCTGTGTGTTTTCAGAGCTCATTGTTTCATTTGTCACATGCTCGTTTTGAATTGCAGTAAAATATTTATTTTACTACATGCCAAAAGAGGATAAAATATTTATTGGTTTTCTGAAGTACACGTAAATGGTGCTTGCCTGTGCAAAACTTGTCATCTGTTTAGGTCTCATTGGTGGTTGCCTGGACATTGCAGTGCGGTTGCTAGTGTCACGGTCCTACTCGCCTCCCAAACCGGAGACCGCGGTTTGAATCCCGCTCGGAGCGGGGCGAGTAGGACCGTAGGACCGTGACACTAGGTGGTAGCCTTCCAGTCAACAGAGCCTGCAAGTTTCTGTGATGTTGTGGTCCCCAAACAAGTCTCAGGTCCCTCATTAACATTCTTGTCATGCAAACATGCCTTCTTTTGTGCGAATTAGACTTGTTATAGAATGTTAATTGCCATGAACTTATACTGTTATATTACTTTCCTCAAAAATATTAAGCACTACAACTGTTTTCAAAATCGATAATACTCAGAAATGATTTCTGAGCAGCAAATCAGAATATTAGAATGATTTCTGAAGGATCATGTGACACATGACACATGTGAAGACTGGAGTAATGATTCTAAAGATTCAGCTTTGCATCAGAAGAATAAATTAAGGATATTTCACAGAATTACTGTTTTTACTGTATTTTTGATCAAATAAATACAGAAACATCAAAAAACATTACCAACCCAAAATATTTGATCGGTAATGTACCTTATAAATAAAACCCTATAAATGTATCTGTCCATAGCAACTTTCAGTGTATTCAAGGTATTAAATATTTATCAGTTTATTTATTTATTTTTTCTTGGAATCTGAATGACCTTGGCTTTACTTTTTTTTTTCTATTGGTAATGCCAACAGTAATTCATCAAATCATGGAAAAGAATGCCATTACCAGGCAAATATCCAGATGTATGATGTAGTAAAGCACACTCTTTGCTTTTAAAAAGTCTAAAAGGTGTCTGGTTGTATGCTGCTGTACAGTCCCAGTAAAGTATGTCAGATTATGGTAGTCTGCTGAATCCTGCACAAACTAATGCTCAAAACTGACCCGCAAAATGGGGAATTGGTATGTTTCTGGCCTTACTTGATTTACATCATCCAATGCATGAATTGTGTGAAAATACACAAAGCCAACCGCAGTTTATTCTTAGTGAATTTCCATAAACTTCACAAAACATTGTATTTTTGACAAGCACATAGTACATAAACGTCATTGTGAGCAGATTCTAAGGTGTATTTACTGTATGAAGACAAACAGTGTCAAATTTAACAGTATAGGACACACTCTAGAGTGCTGTTTGTTGTGTGTGATATAAATTTGAGTTTTATAACCATGTTTTTTCCTGGAAAATAATCAGACAGCCATGACGTGCATTAATTATCTCGCTCTGTTGCTCACATACTCAGAAAACACTCCCATGAACTCTCCCTTTCTGTCTCTAACTGAATATGTATGGGCACTATTCGGTGCAAAAGGCTATTTACACAGAGCACTGCAGCGGTAGGGCAGGATGCAAGGATGCCTTTCATCACTGGGCATCTCTCTGGCTAATGGATCACTTTATGTGGAGATTTCACAGTATTTCATGTTTCTGTTTGATCAGTGGGCAGCAATGGACTCGTGAGACACATGAAAGTCTGGGGATTATCTTAAAAAGGGACTACCTCTTTTATTTTATCTCATTTTTAGATTTACTTTACTGATGCTCATTTAATACGGGTCAAGCTTGTTAAGATGCTAATCAAATGTTTTTACTCGCTAGACAGAAAATAAGCATCACAGTTTTAAATGTTTGATCACAGTGCTGTGATGTCTGAAGTAAATGTCCAGTGCAGGTTATTAGAAGAATTCTGGGTTGTTGTTTTTTTAATCCAGTATTTGTGTACTGCATCTGTGGCCTTGATTAACAAAGATCTGTCCTTCACTGTATAAAAACAATTCATGTTTACAGTCTTACTGTGGAAGTACAGTCCTTGACTCAAAAATAAAACTTATTTGCTCACCCGTCTGTCATTCCAAACTTGACCTATGTCCTACATTTTTTATTGAAAATATTTATTTTAATATATAGAAAAAAGATGTTTTAAATACATCCACCTCAAACATTAAGTAAAAACTAATGAAGGTTATTGTTAACTGAAACTAAACTATTTAAAAGCATTTTGAAAAAGCTGGAATAAAATATTAATATTAGGGATGCACGATATTATCGGACTGATATCGAAATCGGCCGATAATGACTTTAAATGTAAATATCGGCATCGGCCTGACATGCAAAATTATGCCGATATGTCTTGCCGATAAGGGGAATGGGTTAACTCGCATGTGCTCAGGGTGTGCTAGCGATTAGATCACGTCAGCAATGTGGCTCATTCTTGAAGCAAAGTTTTGTCTGAATGATGAATAGATTGACTGTTTTGGATCGCTGCATTTAATGTGTGAAGGCATGTACAGAATGACGCGTTCGGTGTGGGATAGAGTAAACAGTTATAGCACAAGCAGGGGCAGCAGTGACAGCCTCCCCCAGGTCCTAATGCCCGTTCGGTAAGTAGTTTTAACAGTAGGGGCGCAGTTGGCCTACTTCTAATTAAATTAAAAGTAAAATAGCCTACACAAATAACATTTAGACTGTGTTTCTGATTAAATAAAGCAGTAATTGATGTAATAAAATAAGTATGTTTTGATTTCATGGTCAGAAGCTATAGCTTACATGAAAAACAAAAATCACAAACATGACACTTGTAAATTAAATAATTTTATATATACTGATTTATTCATTAATGTGTAACGTTTTATTTTTTAAACAAATCATGAGCTCTGAAAAGATTTTCAGAATTTTTACAACTCTTTTGTTTTAGACCATCTACACGTTAAATCTTAAAATAAAATATTAGGGTTAACACTGCATCTTTCTGGGGGAAAAAATGCAGCGATTGATATAGTTGATTTATATTTATTTTCAAATAAGTTCTTGTTAAAAACTAACCAAAATTAATAATATTTTGCTTATAATTTCTGCACAGGAGAGATTTGGTGTTGTTTCCAAACAAAAGGAAATATATCGGTATCGGCATCGATATCGGCCAAAAGGAGTTGAAAAATATCGGCACATCGAATAGCGGCAGAATTCCAATATCGTGCATCCCTAATTAATATTATATTAAAATCTTAAAATTATTTTAGTTAGTATCCAAGGCAAGTCCCATCTGAAATGTTCTTCTAAAATTAGTATTTTTCTCAGGCTCCTATGTTTATGTTCAGTTATTTCACTTTAATGATATTGAAAAGAACCTATTGATTGCAACTGAAGTAAAATTTCTGAACCTACACATGGGATCCTCATCAAAATGCTCCTTTTAGAGGAAAATTTTAAATGCCACTTAGGGGCTTTTGCATCTGAACTCTTAATTTCTAATTTTCATTTAAGTTGAAGTACTAATATTGCTAAAACTAAAGTATTTTTTATTAAATTACATCTGAATAAATGAATATTAAAAGACAAAAGCATGTACCAAAAGTATTAAACTGTTACATGCTGATCTGCTTTAGTTTAGTTTTTATGGCTTCCTTTGACCTAGTTTTCCTTAGTTGCCCTGATTAGTTAATTAGTTCCACACCTGATTACGTTTAGTATGTAAAGCCTGTGTTCTCCCCTGGTCCTTTGTCTGCTATTTGTTTTACCTATGTGTTTGGCTACCCCTTGCTCCGGTTTCTTTTTTGGATTTTTATTAAAAGACTATTTTGATTATACTCCTTCGTTGTGCGCTTTACTAGCAAGACACTCAGAACATAAATAAACAAAAATTTAAATAAGATCGAAATACATGTAAAAATCTAATTCAAAATAAATGGCTATACTTTCAAAACAGTGTGATAGTTGCATATTGTAATACATTTGAGTTATTTGTTATTGGTATTGCTTGCCTTTTAGACTGTTGTTGTTTATTCTATTGTTTTACTGGAAACACATATTCCGAGATTCAAAATTATTGTCTGTTGTTATCGATAACAAGCCACATATGTTCTCCATAAACATTACACTGAAAATAACCAGTAGTGATGTTTCTGTGGACAAACCCTTTGATAGCTGAATTGTGGCCTTGTGTGCTTCTGTGTAATAACATCATGACTGTCCATTCTATAATATAGATATCTCACAAAACATCTGTTTTGGAGAAAGGTAAGAGCTATAAAGAGGACTGCATTGAACTCAGGTTGAGCGAACCCCAGCACACTCCATGGGTCTGTGGTGTGTTTCTGAGATGATACTCTCAGCTTCTCTGAACTATTGTTGGAGCTGTGCTCTGAAATCGATTAAATGTCATTGACAGTGAGAGTGAGATGCACCCTGTACTCGCCAGGTCTGACCCGGGGATGAAGGATGTGGACTGCAGGCGGTCCGCATGCAGCTCACTGCTTTTCTCAGAAAGCACTGGAGGGGAAACATGAATTCTGTGCTTCTACTATCCTCAATTAAAGCTACATGCTGCGGGAGAGGAGAATCTATTTTAGAGTTTAGAGGAAACCAAATACCAAACAACTATAATGTGTTATTACTGACTAATTACTGTATATACACAGTATGCATATTAGTCATTTACAAATATTATTTAATTCACAGAATTATAACAGAATAGTAGTTTAGGAGCTATTAAGTTGTTTTCTCTTTTTTAATAAGGATACTTGTGACTTTTAGAAAATTAAATTTAAAACATTTCACATTCTCACTACTTTAGAAACAAAACATAAAGGTTACATTTTTATGAATGTATGAAACCAAGTTTCATGACATGATTCATTATTTTATTAATGAAAAGTAATGTAAAGTTTTTAAACGTATTGATTTTATCAGCATAAAGGCAAAAACACCAAAAATAAATGTTGTAAAAAAGCTTTGCTAATTATATGAAAAGCAGATTGGCGGAATTGGTTATGTATTTGTTACGGCTGGAAACGGGGCGTTTCAAACCACAACTGTCTTATACCCTGCATTGCTTAAAAGTTTGCTAACGATCTCTTTACATAAAATTTTAGTGAATTTTGTATGTACTATCACTAAGTTCTATTTGGATTTTCATGACAAATACAGAATTGTATTACGTAAGTAAAACTCTATTGTCACCATCAAACTGTTTCCACTTTTCACTGTTGAGTTAGTTGTCATGATTTCTGATTTGATTTCTTCAGTAGGTTGAGGTGTATCTTGTTAATTATCCTTGTTTGGTCTGTGTAGTTGTAGGTGTGTTCATGCCGTATCGTAATTACCGTTATTACGAAATATCAACTTCAACCTCGTAAGAATAGTTATTACAACTTATGAACTGGGAGTTTTTTTTTTTTGTTTGTTTGTTTTTTGAGAGCTACTATTTGTGCTACCTGACCACCTCAGATTCGTTAGGTGCTATGTTTAGGCATCGATAGTGCGATAGTTCCATGTCCGAGTCCAAGGGTACAAACGGCTCCAAGTAGAACGTCACATGTTGTCATCTCAAAATAACAGTAATTACAACATGACGTGAATGCAGCATAAGTCTGTTCACTTTGAGTTTGTCAGGTCTTCTCTATGTTATGTGTGTTACAAGCCTCTGTCTGGATTTACCTTCTGTGGATTTATGAAAAACTGTTTATCTTCATCTTTGTTTGTGTTTAACAACCGTGACACCTATAGGTTAGTATATAGTCTTCTATAAATGCACATGATTGGATTGTTCATTCATATTTGTTTGGATGTGTATAAAAATTCACAGTTTAACAGTAAGTATACTTTTAGCATAAAGTACTTGAAGTGCTATATTTTAATGTAGAAGAAAGTACTAATAATGACATACTGTACTTGATTGGACTATTTGAAAACCCCATAAACATGTAGTTAAGTATACAGTATCATATAAAGGGAACGTTAGCATATTTACAATACATTTGAAATGAATTATTGAATCTATAAAAATATGTGGGCAGTACACATTTTGCATATATTCATTATCTATAATAAGTGTATTTTTTACATATGATGAGTATATTTAAAAGTGTATGAAAGATGGTTTCATTTGTACTACAAGTGGTAACAATTTTTTTTTTTTTTTTTTTGCAGAGAGAGTATGTTAAAAGCACATTTTTGTTCATTGCCATGGTGTCTTAAAATAGCACAGTAGATGTAGCACAGTAAACACTTTAGATGTTTTTAAGATTATCTTAAAAAGTACTAAATCATAATTTTTTTATTTATTAAGTACAAAATTAGTTTGTGAAAATAGAGCACTTTAAGTACATTATGGAAGTGTACTGAAATAAACTGTATTTTACTGCACTTTTCAACAGAGGCCTGAAGAATTTGTGCATGGTTTGTCTTTATTATTAAGACCAGACAGACATTTGTGACCCTGGACCACAAAACCAGTCTTAAGTCGCTGGGGTATATTTGTAGCAATAGCCAAAAATACATTGTGTGGGTCAAAATTATACATTTTTATTTTATGCCAAAAATCATTATGATATTAAGTAAAGATGTTCCATGAAGATGTTTAAATAAATGTATTACTGTAAATATATCAAAACTTCATTTTTGATTAGTAATATGCATTGCTAAGACCTTAATTTGGATCAATTTAATGGTGATTTTCTCAATATTTGTTCTCAATATTTTTTGCACCCTCAGATTCCAGGTATTCAAATAGTTGTAACTCGGCCAAATATTGTCCGATCCTAACAAACCATACATCAATGGAAAGCTTATTTATTCATCTTTCAGATTATGTATAAACTCAATTTTGAAAAATTGACACTGGTTTTGTGGTCCAGGGTCACATTTAAACAATGTGGTTATCACCTTGTACATACCACTATATATTTTTCCTCGCAGCAAAAAATTGCAGTAGTCTGTGGGGGGAAAAAAATAATAATAAATGTAATTGCTCCACCTATGATAGACAAGAGAGGGCATTCACTTTAATTAAAGTTAAGTATAACACATTGTGCTTCTGAGCCAACATGTATTTAAGGGCATTGGCAGCCTCGAAAGACATAATGTTTATGGAAGAACCAACATTGCTAATGAAAATCTCCCCTGTGGAGACCATAGATCCTCTGAGTGCACTCCAGCTTTCTGTTTTACTCCACGTGCTGATTTACAGCCATGACAGTGTGAAGAAAGCCAGCGAGCAGTGAGGGTGATTGAGAGGGAGAAAATAAAGCAGCGCTTCACCGGGCCGCTCACCCCGTGTGCCACGCCCAACCCCTCTCTTGCTCTTTTTCTCTTGCCGTCTCCCCCGTGCATGTGGCCGTTTAACCATTCCACATTGATCCCAACCCTCAGAGACCTGGGCTCTCAGTGCCAGCATTACTAAGAAATGAATGCTTGAAGAGCTTTAATTCGGCATATTAAGAGGGGAGCTATCTTAAAGGCCCAGAGTTCACAGAGGCGGGCTACGTGGACAGTGTGCTGTTTCCAGCAGATAAAACACTGCTGAGATTTTTCAACAGGGAGGAGAAGTTGACATGTCTAGGATGTCATACACATATAAAAGGTAGTGAACTGTAAATATATATTGACAATGAAATGGTGCATTACCAGAGAACATTGTATAAGTAGTGCTCACCCTTATGTACTGTGTGTAGCACCTACACCTCTGCATAACCTCTCAGTGAATACCAGAAAACAAAGTCCTTGATCATTTCAGTTGTATCATTTTTGTTTGTTTTTTTGTGCAGTTTTTCTCTATAGAAAATTTACTTCAAACGTATACAGAAAATACGTTTATTGAAGGATGGAGCAGTTAATTCCACAGTATATTAGTCTCGACAACAAACCCACAGCCTATATCAGTGCAGCAACATGCTGTTACTCATTTTACATGTGAAGATGGCATTTATGAGGGAGTAGTTTGCCCCAAAATTAAAGTTTGCTGTTAATTTACTCTGGCCACCCATGATGTAGGTGACTTTATTTCTTTAGTAGAATCAGAATAAGAATTAGCTTTATTGCCAGGTATGTTTACACATACGAGGAATTTGATTTGGTGACAGAAGCTCCACAGTGTGACAGAATGACTGTGACAAGACAAGACACAGATAATAAAAGTAATAATATACAAATATACAAAATAGACAATGTGCAAAATATCACAAACACAATATACAAAATAGGCCATTTAGTATGTACAGGTATGTTAGGTGCAAATTTGAAATGTAATAAGTATGTGTTAAACAAATAAATGTAATAAGTATGATAGTATTGTGTGTTTCATGTTTATTGTTAAGTTTTCAAGTGTTCATGAGATGGATTGCCTGAGGGAAGAAACTGTTTCTGTGTCTGGTCGTTCTGGTTCTCAGAGCTCTGTAGCGTCGACCAGATGGTAACAGCTCAAAGAGGGAGTGTGCTGGGTGTGAGGGGTCCAAAGTGATTTTGCCAGCCCTTTTTGTCACTCTGGATAAGTATTTTCCTTGGAGACTGGGGAGGGTTGTACCAATGATTCACTCAGCCGTCCGGACTACCCTCTGTAGTCTTCTGTGGTCAGATTTGGTAGCTGGGCTGAACCAGACAATTATTGAAGTGCAGAGGACGGATTCAAAGATAGCAGAGTAGAACTGTTCCAGCAGCTCCTGTGGCAGGTTGAGTTTCCTCAGCTGGCGAGGGAAGTACAACCTCTGCTGGGCCTTTTTGACAATAGAGGCTATGTGAATGTTTCACTTCAGGTCCTGAGAGATGGTGCTGCCCAGGAATCTGAATTACTCCACTGTTGTTACAGTGCTGTCCATGATGGTGAGTGGGGGGAGTGCAGGGGGGTTTCTCCTGAAGTCCACTCTTTTGAGTGTGTTGAGCTCCAAGTTGTTAAGACTGCACCAGACAGCCAGCTCTTTAACCTCCTGTCTGTAAGCAGACTCGTCATAGCCCTGATCATACGGGTGCTGGATGAGAATTTTCCTTGCCTCACTAGAATGAACATGAGAATGAATGAGCAAAACTCCCACGACGAGTAGAAAGGCTTACAGTTAATGAAGACCGCTTCCAGAACAGGACAGCACATGTTCTTTAACACAGTTACATCTGTACACCACCATTCATTGATGTAAAAACACGTCCCGCCGCAGTGCGATTTCCCCGTTGATTCTGCGTCGCAGTCCGCTCTGATCAGCTGAAAGCTCGGCAGATGGAGCGTGCTGTCCCGAATGGCGTCATTCAGCCAGGTTTCTGTGAAACAAAGAGCAGCAGAGTTTGAAAAGTCCTTGTTTAATCGGGAAAGCAGAAGGAAGTTTGTCCATTTTGTTGGGTAGAGAGCTGAGATTCGCCAGATGGATACTGGTTAGCAACGTTCGAAATCTGCGCTGTCTAAGCTTCACGAGCACGCTGGCTTGCTTCCCCCGTCTGCGTGTCCTGAAGCGTCTGAACAGCACCGCTGCTCCACTGACTACTATGCTCAGCAAAACATCAGAATAATCGAAAACTGGGAGGAGATTTTGTGGTGTGTTCTGCCGAATGTTCCGTAATTCATCCATGGTGAAACTGATCGTGTTTGACAAACAAAAAACACAAAAAACTAACAAAAACACTAAAACAACTGGAGAGCCATGCACCGTGGCTGCCATGTGCCATCTTGATATCTAGAACAGTAAAGAAGCGGAAACCATGGTGCTTTGTGTTTCATAAAATGCAACTCAGCAGCTACTGGCACTTGAGAGTAAAAAAAAAAACCTTCCAGGCAAGATAAAATTAATACTCACGGCTCCTGATGATATATTGTGGTCTTATGAAGAAAAACAATCAGTACGCGCAAGAAAATCAACATTATAACTTGTAATCCATAGCCGGAGGCAAACGGTCTGGAGTGATGTCCGGTTCGCAAATGAATCATGCTTTTGAACCAGTTCAAAAGATTATCAAATCTGAACCATCTGAAACAGTTCACAGCTCCCACAGATCTCCAAGTCACTGCCAACTCATTCAGCGGTTCAGTTACTTCAGCAATACACTGAACTGAGAAAACAGCTGACTTGGATCAAAGCGCTGATAAGCTGTTGATACGAACTAGCATAAACCAAGCAGTTTAATGAAGGGATTTCATGGTTTCTCGTGGTTTATGTAAAAAGGTGAGTTGATTAAGACTAGTTTATACACTTTATATGATTTAGATATTTAAAACATCCACATTTCATAGTAATTTGGCAGGGCAGTACAGTGGCATTTTGTTCTCTTTTTTTCTCTTTCACCCCTAAAATATAATTAGCTTAACACTGAGCGTGAACAAAAATATATTCCTGTGCTTGTATTGAATGATCTCTGCTAATGGTGTGGAATGACAGATGGATTAATTGAGAAAGGACAGCTATTGATTCCAGTCAGCTATGTCTTTCTATGCTCTGCATTGATTTTGTCATATGATGGGTAACTATGCATCATAATCTGGTTAACTGTCCCTCTATTGTAAGACTGTTTTGTATTTGGGTGAGGGGAAATGGCTATGTTGGTTGATGTGAAATAGCCCACCGCTTTATAGTAATCCATATTTGCCTCCGGCGGCCTTTTTGAGCAACCAAAGCGCTTTCTTCAAATGCTTGAGTTTGATTTTCAGTTGCGTTTACCTTCATCCTGCTCTCTGTAGTTACAGGACAAAAGAAAGAGGATGGGGAACTGGATCAACCATCTGCATATGATGGTTAATTCATTTGGACTCAGGGTTTTACTTCTAGTTGTTCTAAAATAAGAAACTATTAATTAGCTAAGCGTCAATGAGACGTCCAGTCTCTTTCTTTTTGAACAACCGTATGGTGATGGTCTTATTTAAAATACTTTGTTTTTAGGGTCAAAAACTCCCTAAAGAGGCTTTTACTCATAACCAGAAATTCAGAAATTATTCTAGGGATTCACAATAGTCTCTGTATTTGTTATCTGCTGATATTACAGAATTTATTTTTTAATTTATCAGCTAATGGGCCGTGCTCATTCCCCCTACCTCAACTTTGTCATCTTACACTCACGTTAACGCAAGTTAATTGTTAAAAACACTAATAATTTACTAGCACTGTTAATATTATCTTTAGCAAACCTCAATATTAATATGTATTATTCATGCTTTAAATTATAATGTGAAGCATAAAGTCACTTGTAGCATTTGAATTTAGTTTTAAAGTGAATATGTTATATATTTAGACATTTTAATATTGGCTATAACATGAAAATAAGCATTGCCTAAAGCGTATTAGACAAAATTTTCATAAAAAATTTAATTTATCCCTTACATATTTAATCAAAAGATTTCTAGTATTATTTTATTTTATACAGAACATATGGAAACATATGGTCGTAATGGAGATATCATACTAAAATTTTGTTAAAATCTTTTTCACCCAGTCAGCTGAATTTATTACTATTACAATATATAATCTAGATGAAGTATGTTCATGCATTTTTTAAAAACACAAACTATTTTCTTGATGAACTTGCCATGCACTGTGGTATTAACATAACATCAATCCTCCACCGTGAGAGGTCTCAGGTGGACAGGACACACTGTAAAAGGCAGCACCCGTGATTATGTCCTCATCTCAAACTCAACGACCTTTGCATTGACGCAAGCATTGCGTCATGTGTAGACATACATGTGTCATTACAGCATCATTAAGCACATATCATCAATATTCATATCTGTCATTGCCAACAGTTATGGACGTGCCAATACTAGGTCGATAAGAGCTAGCAGAGAGTGAAGTCGTGTGGAACAGTGTGTGTTTGCCTGTCAGTATGTCTTAAGGTTTTGCTTTCTTCTTATAATCCTAAACAATGACACATGTGCCCAGACTTCAGTGCATTTGCATAATGAAATCGAATGTAATCATTTGCAATTTGTGACTCTGCAGATCTGCGCTCCAGTTTTTCAGTTTTATACACCACATTGTTATGGCTGGATGAAAGGAAGCTGGGAATGCAGATATTTCTGCTAGTGCAACAACCTCATTTAATTTGGGCTTTGTTATTTTATTAATAACTTTGTTGTTGTTAAAGTTGTTTTTATATGAACAAGTGTAGAAACTGGTCCTGAGGTTAAACTGGGTTTCATAGGTGGCTAAAGTGATTAATAATATTAATGTTATTAGAATTAAATTACATAAATGATTATTAATTTACTATCTAAGCTTGGGGTATTTTGAATGTAGTTTCTTAGGCTGCATTTATGTGATTAAAATATAGTATAAAACTGTGATTACAATATTGTTAAATATCATAATTTAAAACTACAGTTTTCTATTTGAATATATTTTAAAATGTAATTTATTCCTGTGATTAAAAAGCTGAATTTTAAGCATCATTACTCCAGTCTTCAGTGTCACATGATCCTTCAGAAATCAATGTAATATGCTGATTTAATGTTCAGCAAACATTTCTTATCATCATCGTTGTTAAAATATTTGTAGCGCTTTCTATTTTATTTTTGTGTTTCCTAAGAATATTTTTTGTGTGTGTTTATATTCATACCTTATATGCCGTACCCTGAACATTTACATTTACATTTATTCATTTAGCTGACGCTTTTATCCAAAGCGACTTACAATTGCTATAGGTCAGAGGTCGCACGCCTCTGGAGCAACTAGGGGGTTAAGTGTCTTGCTCATGTCTCACAGTGGATTCGAACCCGGGTCTCTCACACCAAAGGCATGTGTCTTATCCACTGCGCCAACACCACCAACATGGCACTCTAGAATATAGCACCTCTACCAGGGTCCATCATCAAGTGTTTGTAAATCGTGTATGTAACACAGTTCGTAGAACGGGAAGAAGGAGGCGGGAACTGGCCAACATTTAAAGAATTTAATAATAAAAATAAACAAACACAAAAGTAAAGAGGCAGCCCCTCACGGACGACTGCCGCACACAAAACACAAAATAATGTCCAGGCCGTGTCCTCTGTCGTCACTTTTATCCTTCCGGAGCTTCTCCTTGGGACTCGAGACCGGTGAGTGGTGCAGGTGTCGCTCATTATCATTAACTCCACCGGCCTCGCTTCGCTCCCATGGCTCTCGGCCCCACCCCACTCACTACAGTGTAAATCAAACTAAACTGGAGCAGACAAGAAACGTAATGGGTTGTCAAACAAACTGACAATTATTGTTGTCTTTTTTTAAATCAAAGCTGAGAGAGAGTCCATTTAACCCTTAAATGGGATGTCATTCACTACCCTCCCTTCCATTCATTTTTTAAAGTTAGGCATCAACCTTCTTAGTTTTCCTTAATCTATTCATTATAAACAATATGACAAGAAAAAAAAATGAATGAATGTTTTCTAATTTTTTTTTTTGTAAAAAGTGACCTGCTAGCAACCCAACGCTATCTCATGGCAATTTGTACGTATTTTACGAGGTGGCTAATTCATACAAATTTGTACGACATCACTCGTACCATTTTGTACGATTTGTCTAAACCCCAGTGATGGGTAGGTTGGGTTAGGTGTAGGTCATTCGTACAAATTTGTATGAATTGGCAATGAATTTAGCAAAAATCGTATGAATTTGCCACCTCGTAAAATGTACGAATTGCCGTAAGATCGGGCGGAGCAACCTGAGGTATGAACTATATTTTTCCTGCGCAATAATAATTAAATATCTGAAATTCACCATTATTCCACTGTTTTATACACAATCATGATGTGCTGTTTGACTCAAAATTACCACAGGCATACAACAAAAGAATATCGTTAGGAAACACTGAACTGGCTTTAATGGCTTTACTGCAGAGCAATTACTGTCCGCAATGAAATATGTGTCACTGTTATTTGATGGTGAATAAGCTGCCAGTGATCAAAATATTGATTTTGAAGATGTTGAAAATGATAGTTTAAAGAATATGGTTGAGATCGTGAGTATTAGCCAGATGCTGAATGCCCTAAGGAAGTGTGCTCCGACGATGACAGTAATGATAAAATCTTATGCTCAAATTGAAGTCTCCAAATGTCAAAATGGTTATTCTTTTGAAGGTGTTATTAAAATATCAGGAGAGTTGTATGCTATTGAAGCAGTTAGAGATCCATCCATTTTAAATATATAGATCTGGGTTCCTAATGATTGGTGAAACATCCATGCATTTAAGGGTTAACCCCAGGGTTCTTTATGGAATATTGAAGGAGTCATAATGTATGTTAACTGCTGGAAGTAAAGTTTTCCAATGGCCTTTTTTTGCTCCCGACTGCTGGCAGGGAGAAAGTTTTGATCATTTGTGATCAATCGAGAGTAATATTTTACAAGGTTACATCGCCTCATAAGTTTAATCTTAGATAATTGGAAGGAAATTTTTCTCCGTTGGCCTCATGGGTCTACACTAATGCAGAAGGGCTCTTATACTCTCTTTCACCCTTTGCTAAAATACTGGTCTATCCATTCCAAAACCTCTTACTGTACTGATTCTCAGTGCCATTATCTCAGAAGCAGATTTCTCTGGAAGTCCCTGAGGCTGAAAAATATAAAAGCACTCTCTTCATGCAGAGATCGCGAAGAACGTTAAAGTTCACCAGCCATCAGTTATGGAAAAATATCAATTTTTAAAAGTAGTTCTGGTTGCCCTCAATCTGTACATATATGGGCATTTTAAATTAAATCCTTAAATTACTCGCTTACCCTAACATGTCGTTCCATGTTTGTCAGTGACTTTCTTCTGTGGAACTTAGCATTTTTAAAGAATATACTGAAAGTTAATGAGGACTGGGCTTTCCAAATTCGATATGTTATTAAAAAATGTACCATTTGTGTTCCATGGGAGAACATCTTTCTGTCAATTACAGTGTTATTAGTGTTACAGGGTCTGATTGTGTATGTATGTGTACAGTATAAAGGCTGTTTTTGATTTCCACATTACTCTAATTATACGTTCAGTGAGATTTGAGGTCATTTAGCCTATTTAGCCTTAATTCATTAATATTATAATTATATGAATACAAGGCATTTAATCTTCTGCTAGAAAACATACCAACATACAAATGAATGTGATATATTATTTCAAGGACTGTAAGAAGCATGGAAAACTTGATTAGTATTTTCTGAAGGAAATACTTGTGCTTTCAAGGCAGAAAATTGTATGTCTTATGGAAATATAGACTTTATTCTTATTTCTCTGTAAATTAAATGCTTAAATTGCCCCTATTATGGGTTATGAAAGGTTCATATTTTGATTTTGGGAATCCCCAATAACAGGTTGACATGCATGCAAGGTGAAAAAACACTTTCATTTTATTATAATATGCATTTATTTTTACTTCATTTGCTCAACAACTCCCAGACAATTCACTCAACGATTAATTTTTGCAAACTCCTCCTTTGTGTGATGCTAATCTGCGGGGATTGGTCGATTTCATTTAAAGCAGTGTTTGTGAACTTTTAATGCTCCAAAAGCAGCATCTAATAGCAAAGAATGAATTTGCTTTTTCATTCAGACCAACGCGAAAATCAAGTTTTCCCAGGTCTGCGCACGCAACAAGTGAGCGGGCAATATGCTAATGTTTCATGTTGACGTCAACATCAAACAGCTTGGTATTCATTTTAAAAGCAACTCGTTTCAATGATTCAGAGTCTACACTTTCTTTTGAGAGACAATAACTTTATACGGTGCACTTTCAGATTTAAAACTTTGCAGGATGTTTTCATTCACTTAGAGCTGTGTTACACACTGCATGAAAGGTCATTTTTAAAAATCCATAATAGGGCACTTTAAAAGCATGGAAGTCTATTGTGTCTGTTTTCAGCTGCTGCACACAATAATCAACACATGAGGCTATAAATGGTTAAATATATATATTAAATATATATATATATATACATATTGCTAGGAATTCTGGTTAGATTTTCTATGTATGTGCGTATATTCTCACGGTGCACACACAAGGAGGATACAGGAACACCGAGACGAGGATGTAAACTCAAATAACAGTCTTTACTTCAAACAAGGCAGGGCAAGACAAGACAAGGCAGCCACAGACAGGAACACCGGGGAGTAACGAGTAGACCAGACAAAATCATAGATAATGAGACAAACGCAGCTGGACAGAATTAACTAATAATCACATTAAACTAGGACAGGAAACAAACCAAATATGGACACAAGAAGCGGAAACACATGACACACACGACAGAGGACTGACATATATACAGTATTTGCTGTTTTAAACCTTGATAATAATACATGTTTCTTGAGCACCAGCATGTTAAAATGATTTCTGAAGGATCATGTGACACTGAAGACTGGGGTAGTGATGCTGAAAATTCAGCTTTGTCATATCAGGAATAAATCACATTTTAAAATGCATTAAAATAGAAAAATAATAATTCTAATACTATTTCACAATATTACGGTTTATAAATGCAGCCTTGGTGAGCACAAGAGACTTCTTTACTTCTTGACTTCTCAAAAGCATTACTTTATCTTACCAAATCCAAACTTTCGAATGATAGTGTACAGTATACATGCATGAATATTGATGGCTGGATGGATTGTGAAGAATAAAGCATTTGCCATTTCTGGGCAGGTGTACATGATCATCAGTCATTTGGCATGGAGCCAGTAACTGTGTCCGCTGCTTCATTGTGGATAACGACTTGCACACGGATGTATTTATTAAGATGATGAACTGCAAAACAGAGAGTGAGAAACTTGGTGGGGCTCTTCAGTGGGAGAAACTGCATGCTCTCCACATGGAACAAATGAATGCAAGAAATGAATATGGAAGTCACTCCTCTGTGAGTGTGAAATTCAGATGATGTGTCCAGAGGAGCTATATTCATACTGTGAGAGTGTGTGAGAGCGCCTGCTCCACCCTCAAACTGCTTTGTGAAACACATGAGTGTCACTGGGGGGCTCTGCTCACCACGGGCAGTATAATAAAATGAATATACCTATGCTAATTCACCACTTCAATTTTGTCACCAAACCTCAGGATGCAGAGAAACCAAATTAAGGACAGTTCATCTGGGGTCTTACCTCATACCTAAGGGGTGCGTTTCCCAAAATAAACTATGGGCGCAAGGTCCGTCAAAGTTCTATGGAATTAATGACCATATTTAGCTAACAATGCTTTTAGGATTTTTTTTTTTTTGGGGGGGGGGGGGGGGTGTTGCAGGGACTTGGTGTGGGTTGTTCCCATGGGCCTTGTTTGAAATTGTGTAAATAGCACAAATAGATAAATAGAACAAAGATACAATTTAAGCAATGTTTAAGTTTTTTTCATGTTTGCAGGTGCTAAGGTACAGAAACGGAATAATCAAATGTATGGCACTGCATAATCTTCACTGTATAAATTAAATATAGATTAATTCTTGTTAAAACTACAAAGTAATTCAGTCAAAAGCAGTGAGTGATTTTCTCTCTTTTATTTTCTTAGATATCAGCTAGTAAATTAGGCAAGGCTACTTTAAGAGGTAATGCATGGATCCAACAGAATAATCCATATCCAATTTCTTTCTCAACTGTTTACGCTCAAGACATAACTGACAGTTTTTCGGGGCTACTCGCCAAAAACGTGTATTTCGACATAATTTTGTATGTATTTGTTCAAGAGGCAAAACTAAATTTAGCGTTCAAGAGCTGTGAGATGCATGTGTGCACAGAACACAGTGTGCGGGTGCAGAATTAAGCTCTTTCATGTCTTTTTGTGCTTGCATGTTTAAATCGGCAAGGAAATGTATTTGTTCATTCAAATGCAAGATGACACGAAAGATCATTTAATTCTGTGTTTATGACAAGTCTGAGATGCGGCTCTCTGTGTGCACACCGAACACAGCATGCGAGTACTCGGTTGAGTTCTTTTGCATCTTGCGCTTGAATGCTTTAAAATCTTTTGAATCTTTAAATTGGCAAGGATTAAAAACACATGCAAATTATAAGCTTTTGTGACGATGTGCAGCAGTGAGCCATAAACTGTTCTGAGCATCTTTCATGCTGGTCTAAGGCAGTCGGTTGAAATCACCAAGGAGCCCCCCAGGCCCCCACAGCCATGGGCCCCTATAATCATCACCACCTTTCCCCCCTTTCACCTTTTCACCTTTCACGGCCCTAACCTCAACTGCAGGGTTTATGCATCTGTGTTTGCCATTGTCATCTCATCATGCTCACTGGAAGAGAAAGTGTTCAAGATTGTCCATGAACTGCAAACATTTTATCTTCAGAATGTCATTTTTAGGTTTGTGCTCAGAAAGTTTAGAATGATCAACTACTTATGGTGCATTATGTGAATAGCAGATAAGTGGTGATGTGATGGACTGGTTGAAGTTGTTTGCTGAAGGCTGTAGGTTCAAAACCAGGTTAATGCAAGAGCCATCAAAACTGGGGCCACCAGCGAGAGCAATAGTTCACCCAGAATACCCACCCTCGGCCTTGTTCCAAATTCGTTCCAGAAGCAATCAGTTGTAGTATTAAAACAACTAGTAAAAGCTAAAACTTTATAATTACTATACATACACACATTAAAAAAATTAAGAAATTAAATAAAAATGACAAATGCATACAGCAAAATTTCAAAACTTAACATTTAAATGAAAAGAAAAAATAAAGCTAAAAAATTTATAAAATAAAATTAATAAAATTTTATATTTGGAATAAAATTTCAAATATTAAAGAACAAAAGGTATAAGAGTATAACAATGACTCTAACATAACACTAAGCCAAACACCAAAAAATGTACAACCACACAAGCATACATACATATATATATATATATATATATATATATATATATATATAATAAAATGCCTCTGAAATGCCAGTTGTATTTGTGATAATAAGATTCAAAAATGGCACATAATTGATGCCATCAACAATTGCAAATACCAGTGATTCTCACATAACTGAATGTGAATTGTATGAGGGTGAGAGAATTTTCATTTTTGTACTATCCCTTTAACCCTTGGTTTCTCTATGCGAATCGTCCCTGTTATAATTGTATTGCAAATGTCTTCAGATAAAATAATTTTCTAAATGCCTGTGCACTCTGAGTGTGCACTAATACTAGAAAAGAGAAAATTCTGCTCATGCCTGTTCCACTATATCAGAGCGTTTGAGAAGGGAGGGGCCGAGAGTCTTAGAGGATGCCTGTCTCCATAAGCAATGACACTTCCGCACCCTATTAAAAAGATGCATTAGCCCCAGCACACTAGGCGCTAATGGCTCCAGAGTTTGGATGACTTTTTCTATTATTAATATGCCTGCACGGTTACAGAGTTATTCGTCCGGTAATTAAAGACAGAGTGTGCATTGATTTCCACAGTGTCCGCGAGCATGTGTGGAGCCACGCATCCCCCGTGTTGTGTGTTCACCGACAGAAGCTATCCGTCTTTTCCCAGATAGGTTCACAGGGGAGCTGGCAGATTGAAAGCATACTTTCTGTCATAACTCTGCATGGTCACAATTAAGCTGTTAAATTCTGTTTCACCGCCATATTAGCACTGACAAACCCAATGTGGAAGCTCTACTCAACGCATCAAAGAGCATTAGCTTAAAATAACACCGGAAACAACACCATAGTAAAATCTCTCTGTCTGACAGATATCAGATGTTTTGTTCACAAGCTTCAGGTGTTGATCTTAATAGAGATCATCCTCACTGGTAAATGATAAGATGTATTTCAGGCTCATTTTCAGTGGATTTTAGTTAAATATTGCACTGTTTTACATTTGCATGAACCAAATGATTTAAACTGAATTGCAACCCGATTTTCCAAACTAGTTTGATTGATTCATTGAATAGAACAGATGAGTGAATTATTCATCATTTCAGCTTTACAGTTCACAGATTTTAAACAAGCAACAGAAGATCATGAGATACAGAAATATTGAATGTTGAGTAAAACAAAAAAAATAAAACAAATAGGCATGATTTTAAAAGTAATTCAAGCAGCTACTTGAATGGGGAAGAACTAAAGTCTCTAGAATTGTTATTGACAAAGAATACTATCATAAATTTCAGTGCCTGTAAAGCATAATACAGTGGTTTTAGTCATGTGTTTTGCAGATCCGTGTGATCGGTCATCTGTGCTTTTTATTTTTTTAGAGTAAATTAGATTTTTTTCCAGACTGCTTAAATTCTCCTACTCCTTAAATTGGTTCTAGTCAGGCCAGGTCAGCTGGTCAAAAAAATAATAATAATACCAGAGCACCTCTGTTTATAAGAATGCTATATGCTATAAGAATAAACATTTCAAAATGCAAAATGTGCTGTCAGTCATTGAAAAACAACATGCCATCAAATGGCTTGATTGATAAAAAGATTGATAATAGTGCAGCTACTGTAATATTTTACTGTTTGTGATTCTAGTATTTTATTGGTGGAAGTTGCATTGAGTGTGATTAGTCAAGTACA
Source organism: Barbus barbus (assembly GCF_936440315.1). NCBI lineage: Eukaryota > Metazoa > Chordata > Actinopteri > Cypriniformes > Cyprinidae > Barbus > Barbus barbus. The sequence goes on from NC_136738.1 coordinate 4,295,744, forward strand.
GTGTGGGTAGAATAACAAACCTGCTTTACACAAATTACCTTCCCTCTCTCGCTCTCTCTCTGTATTTATTTGGCCATCGTGTTCCTGTCTCATTGAATATGCATGAGTCCACACCAAAGCGAGTCCCGCACCCTGGCTCAAGTTCCTCATGAATGCTGTACTTCTGTACACCATGCATGGCATTAGCATCACGATAAACACAAATTGGAATGGAGTATGATTGCTTCCTGGTCTGCCTGTTTGAGCCAAAGCTGTGCGTGTGGGATAAAGAGGCCGTGATCTTCTTCCTAAATTACGTTTTAATTAAACAGCGTGCCTGCCACATATTAAACGGCTTTGAAGAGATTTACCTTCCACCCGTGGCGTTAATTCTGCTCTGCCGTGGTGTGTTACAGGCAGATTCACACCTATCTATCATTCTGTTGTTCTATCGTTCTTTTTATCCATACATCCATCTATCTATCTATCTATCTATCTATCTATCTATCTATCTATCTATCTATCTATCTATCTATCTATCTATCTATCTATCTATCATTCTGTCAAGCTATCATTCATTTGTTCTGCCATGCATACTATCATTGTCTATCTTTATTTGTTCTATCGTTCCTTCTACTGTTCATTTGTTCTATACATTTTATTTTTCTGTGCCGTGATCTGTGCTTAAATTAATTAATCTCACTGGCCATATTTTCTAAGTCTGTTTCTCTTACTCGTGTGATATTCAGATATTCTTTTCAATATACAGTAGTGCATCTGATGTAAAAACAGCACCTGTTGAGACACTTCATAAGCAGATGATAGCTCTATGTTCCCAATGTTTCTCTGTTTGGTTAATCGTCCAGATTCCAGGAATATTTAGGCTTACTTTATAGCACTGGCTATTCTGCCAAAGTCACCAATGCCAAGCTACGCTTCATCTCTTCTCCGGTCTGGGTCTGGCCGTAATACTTCGTCCATAACACAAGATACATTTTATCTTGCCAAACATCGAGGGAAGTATCTCCTAGCATGGTGTATCCAACCTTAAACAGAGGCAACCTCTATGTCCCCACATGCGTCCTCCATTGCCTGGAGAAGCGCCATGCGGGCATAGGTTGACGATCATACACTTTCCAGCGCCAGGCTGAGAAGAATTCCTCTATGGGATTTAGAAAAGGTGAATATGGGGTAGGTACAAAACTACAAATTGTGGATCGGTGGGAAACCAGTTTCGGTCCAGAACAGCCCAGTGAAAACTAATATTCTCCCATGTAACCACAAATCTAGCAGGCTCCTGGTCTGGATCAGGGACAAGCATTGTATAAATTGCATCCAGAAAAGTGAGCATATGGCCGGTGTTGTACGGATCCAGTGTGGCATTGTGATGGAGGACCCCGTTTTGAGTGATGGCAGCACACATAGTTATATTACCCCCACGCTGTCCAGGGACATTGGTAATTGCCCTCTGTCCTATTACATTTCTTCCCCGGGGCCTGGTTTTGGTCAGGTTGAAGCCAACATCATCCACATAAATAAATTCATGACGAATTACATGGGCATACATCTTCAATACTCTCTGTAACAGACAAAAGGATATACAGATGAGTAAATATGGTAGGTCTGAAGTACTGGAAGTAGTGTTGCATACATACCTCTACAAAGTCATGTCGCAGTCATGTCTCTGTCAGAGTTTCTCTCAAATGGCACCTGGTAAAGTTGTTTCATTGTCACTTGGTGCTGTTGAATGTGTTGTATGGTCGACAGGCTTACAGCATTGATGTTGTTAAATATGGTGTCATTTTTCAAGATATGCTCTCTTATCTCTCGAATCCTAATTGCATTGTTGGCCAAAACCATATTTATAATTGCAGTCTCTTGTACATCTGTAAGCAAGTGTCCTCGTCCTCCATGATGTCTTTGCCTTTCCATTCTGTACAGAATTGAAACACAGTATTTGTTCAGCATAGGAACGGTAAACAATTTACAAAAAAATATAGTACAGCATGATAACCAACCTCATTCATTCAATGCAGTGCAGTGAATGGATGGCTTAGGGTTACAAATGTTTATGCAATACTATGCAGTCATACGTATTTTACTGTACATTACTGTAATGCTAAAATAGTCATTAGAAAGTTGCATACCTGTTCTCATTTCTGAAGGTTCGAATTATGGACGCCACTGTAAATCGACTCAAGTTGGGCTGGACTCAGTCCAGCCACTCTCATGGTCAAACCATGGTTGATCACATGATCAACAAGTGTTGCCCTAATCTCATCAGAGATGGCTCTCCTTCCTTCTCTTCTTTGCCCTCGTCCTCTTCTTCCTCTTCCCCGTCCTCTTCCTCTTCCTCCTACTTCTCTTGCTCTATGTCCATTGTTGGCATCCATTGTTCAAAACAGGTATTCTGACCTTTGACCTATTTATAGGCCTATACTACAGAAAGCAGTGATTGGTTAGTGATAAGTTAAGCAATTAGTGTTTGCACATGTGAGGAGTGTGTGTGTGTGTGACCTGGGGCACGTTCAGGTTCACACCGGTGCCCAACCTTTTGCTATGGTTTCCGGGTTGAACGACATGTTTCTTGGAAACGGTGTGCAACGGTGCGCAACAGGGTTTGAGATAGGTTTTCTCCTATTTAGTGGGTGTGTCAAAAATGTCAGCCCTATCAGCAGCAACGTGTATATAAACCACGTGGTATTACAGTTTTTTCCAATTGCTAACTCACAATTTTTCAAACTAGTGGTTTTATCAAAATATTTAACACAATTCACAAAACCACACACCCAAACTGCAAAATACCTCATATATCCTGCAAAATGAAGCACTGCAACCGAAACTACACATAGCATTATCAAAATCAAACTTTTGCATGAAATGGCACACACTTCATTCATGTTACCAGATTTTTGCCTAACCAACTACACACTGTTGGGCATAATGAAAAGCACCCCCATCTTTAGTATGCTTTGCCATAATACTAAAATATGTATCAGATTGTTCACATGCACAGAAATATTTGCAGATACACACACATGCTGTTGCAACATTTCTTTATTTTATTTTTCACTACAGTAAACAAGTCAGTGCAACATATGCACAGCAGATATATTTACATGGGACTGAACAAAAATATTCTTACAAAAAAAACAGTAAACTGAAAAAGAAAATTTCAGAAAAAATATATTTCAGTAAAAAAAAGAGGCAAGAAAAATAATTAGGCAGCATCTTGCCGCACAGCCGGGTCTGGCCACAACGCTTCGTCAACATCACAGGCAATATCTTCCCTTGCCAGACATCGAGGGAAGAAGCGCCTTGAGTGCCTTATCCATCCCTGAATTGCACCCACATCAATCTCATCACATGCCTCTTCCATGGCCTGCACAAGAGGCATGCGCACAAAGGGCTGCCGGTCGTATACCTTCCACCGCCATGCCGAAAATAACTCTTCTATGGGGTTCAGAAATGGTGAGTATGGTGGGAGGTATTGCACGAGAAATGTTGGGTGGTCAGCAAACCAGTTTTGGACTGGGGCTGCACAATGAAAGCTCACGTTGTCCCATACTACAACGTACCGGTTTCTTTGATGGTCTGCATCATTCATACGCTCTGGTGGTATGAGAGTGTTGTGATGTCTGTCCAGAAATGTGAGAATATGGGCTGTGTTGTATGGTCCAAGGTTGGCATGATGGTGGAGGACACCATGCATACTGGAGATGGCAGCGCACATTGTGATGTTCCCACCACGTTGGCCAGGAACATCTATAATGGCTCTGTGGCCAATGAAGTTTCTCCCCCTTCTTCTGGTCTTTGCTAGGTTGAACCCAGCCTCATCTATAAAGATGAACTCATGTGGGATTGCATGAGCATCCATTTCCAGTACTCCCTGAAAACAAAGAACAAAAATCAGTCAATATGGTGTTATCCAGTACACTGGGAAACAATGTGGCATGTGGTGCACTGCAGTCAATATAGTACTTACATCCACATATGCTCGTCTGAACTCTTTGTTTCTTTGAGAGTTTCTCTCAAACGGCACCTTATAAAGTTGTTTCATTCTGATTTGGTTTCGCTTGAGAATGCGAGCCAATGTGGACAGACTGACTCGTTGAATGTTGTTGAATAAGGTGTTGTCTTGGATGATGTGGCTTTGAATTTCTCTTAATCTGATTTCATTATTTTCCAAAACCAAGTTTACAATGCCAGCTTCCTGTACCCCGGTGAACATTTGGCCCCTTCCTCCACCATGGTGTCGTCTCTCAGTCCTTTAGAAAAAATAAAAATATATATAGGGCTTGGACAATGCAGCCTAAATATTTTCCCCCACAGTAGAGTACATTGTACAGGAAACTTGTACAGTTCATGAATGGCTGATGTCATACACTAAGTAAACAGGTGTCACCCAACTGATACACTATGACATGGGGTATACTACATGTGTACTACATGAAATTTTGGTTACATACCTGTTCTCCAGTCTAAAGATCAGGATGACAGAGGCGACAGTAAAACGACTCAAGTTTGGCTGCACTCTCTGTCCAGCCTCACGCATTGTCAGCCCATGGTCATGATGACATGATCTACTAAGGTTGCTCTGATTTCATTTGAAAGTGTTTGTCTTCTTTGGCCATGAACTCCTCTACCTGCTCTACCCCTACCTCTCACTCTTCCTCTTCCTCTTCCTCTCTCTGCAATGTCTTCCATTGTTCTCACAAAAAGGTTCTCACCTGTGGTCTTTTCATAGTGCTTACATCCTGATTGAAGTGTTAACAATTAACCATTGAGGTGTTTGGCCAGGTGGCACATGTAATTGCCCAATTAGCTCATGTAGTGTCATTTTGAATGGCAGTGTTTTGAAATGGCAAACATGTGACTTTATTTCAGATTGTTGTGTTTAAAAAGTGCCATTTTGAAATGCAAAATGTGTGTAAAGCAGAAAATGTGTTTAGACTTTTGAAGACTTGAGAAGAAGTTTTGCTCTCTGTGTGTCAGTTTAAATAATTGTGCTGTGCATGTCATTTTAGTGTGTTAGCAATTGGAAAAAACTGTAAAGAGACAGCTTGCACAATGGGTCCAAGTGAAGTCATTTAATATGTGTCTGCTGCAGCTCGGTATACGCAACAAATGAAGATATTAGAAGACATGTTTGTCATGTTTTATAGTAACATAGCATATCAACATGATCATGATGAATTTGTAAGTAAAAATAATTAACATCAAAATAAATTCACAAGAGCAAGTATGTTAGGAACCACAGTTTCCACAAATCCCTTCACTCGATTGGGATGTTATCTTTTATTCTGGACAGCAAGGGCAGTGACTGTAACATAGAGTGTATTTTGCAGTATTAAACTATTTATATTGATTTCATCAGGCTCCGAAAATTATTCAAAAAGAACACAAAGAATGGCCTTCTCAGCTGCCGTAGTTGCAAATCTTGCGTCATCAGAACAGGGTGTTCAACGCATCACCGTTTCTGTTTAATAAAGGTTTTGCACCGTTTTTTCGGGGCTGAACGCAAACCTGGTGAATAAGTGTAGCATTTTGATTGGTTGTGTTTGGAAAAGGAAAGCAAGTCACTTCCTGTTAGATATTTGTGTTTTAGGTAGAGAATTGTGTGTAGTGTTTTGAAAAAAGTGTTTTATGCAATTGAAAACTGAGTCAAAGGCTGAGAAATAGCTTATGGTTTTGGAGATTTGGTGTGTAGTTTTGCACTTTGAGTGAAAGGTTTCAAAAATCGTGTGATATGAAAAGATTTTGTGTGTAAGCATTTGGAAAAAAACTGTAAACTAGCTCAATAACAGCAAGTAAATATGTGCAAACACCTAACAAAGACAAGTAACCATATTTCAAACAAATTTAATAAATTGACATGTTCATGGGCAACAAACTCATCTGATTACAGACCGTTCAATGTTTATGAATGGGAGTGTCTTAGTCTATTCATTGTCTTGTGTGTGTGTGTGTGTGTGTGTGTCTATGTGTTTGTTGTAACCTTGCACCAGAGGCTGTGGTACAGTTCTTGGCTCTTAGACCATTTGTCATGTGTTTGCTGCGGCACACACTGCAGAGAGTGAGAGAGAGAGAGAGAGAGAGAGAGAGAGAGAGAGAGAGAGGGGCGGTAGCAGAAAAGCAAATCATAGCTCTGCAGCACTAAATCTAATAAACACATTTCTGTCTTTTTCTTTCAGTCTTCCAATCCCTGAGCTCTCCCTCAACTGTGACCCAGTCCTTTATTATCTAAAGATGTCGGAAATTGTCTATTAAAATATTTTCAACATTACAAAATGGCAGTTTATGAGTCATATGGATACACATATAGTATATCAATCGTATATCATTCTATATTTCTAACTATAGTTTTACCATTCTATCTGTCCATTGTTTTATCTGGCTATCTAACACTTGCACGGTTTTGTCAGTAGTGGCCATGTTGCTTGTGATTGCAAAGGCACCTTGAATATAATCAATACTTTATATTTAGAATTGCTTAAAGCAAAGTTACCTCCTTCTCGGCCTGATTTATTTTTGGCAGTTTATTGGAAGACTGTATAAACATTGTGGAAAAGTGGGTTTGAAATATCGTCTGTAAATGCCAGAAAATGAGAATACAGCAAATTATATTGGTACTGGACATTGACTCAACCAATGATGTGAATATCGAAGTTTGTATATTTGACCTAAAGCTGTCTTTTCACAATCTTGCCACACAACAGAGCGGAAGTCATTCGCTTTGAATCGAGAGTAGTACGGGACTTTTCAGATCTGATTTGAACTTTCAGGCATTGAAATATTTGAACCTTTTTAGCTAGACTGTGTGACCAGCAAAACGGATGTGAAGTATTTTAATGAAAACTGTGAGTGTGAGGTGAGAATTGCCGGTATTTTTGCGCTAAAATGCTAACCTTTGTACACCATTTCCATAAAATATGCAGTTATGATTATTATAATTATTGAATAGTTGTTACATAATTATGTCTCTTAGCTCTAGAAAAGGTATTGTTGGTCATTTGTTTTTGGATGTATTCATACATTAATTATTAATTCATGTTACCATGCCTTATTCATTTCATTTCCATGCTTATATGGTGAACAGGCGATGTGTAATGACGAAAAGCAAAACTGTATGCAGATAGTGTGAAGTTGGCTTAACAATGGAAAACAGTGTTTTGTAAACATTTTGTAAACAACATTTATATTGTATTATTGTGAACAATCAGTGGATGCAATTTCAGGAGATGTTTTATATTATAATTTTGCATTGATATTTGCCTCAAAATTACACATTACAGAAGTAAAACAGATTGCGAATACTATTTCATGTGGACTGATTTTTTTCATGTCTCATTGTTTTCATGTATTCAAGAGAGATGCTGCAGTAGAAAAAGCTCATTTTTGTTCTCTGTGCGTGAATGTGCTTTTCATAAGCCTTGCTTATGCTGAACTGAATGCCATGTTTAATATTTGATCGTGACGGTTCTTCTGGCTTCTCATGTGAAGTGCTACTGCCTTAATAATGGAACAGGAACTTCTTGTCAGAAACACAATCACAGCAAAAGTTCAGTTTATCGCCTCATATCATCCCTTGATATTTATTCTCCTCTCTCAGTAGTGCGGGAAACTTCATCTGACTTGATTTCTTTTGATTTGCATGACACTCCTTGTATTGTAGTTAATCCTTACTAGGCCACGAATCCACCAACCCCGCAAAAACAGAGATTGTGTCACTCCTTGTTTTTTGCAAGTGCTCGATTTGCCAGCTAATGGGCTCCTGTCCAAAGTTCATGCCCCTGTCCTACATTCTGCCCCTGTAGCATGCTTCAATGGGTAGTTTTATAAAATGCTGTTGTCTTTCTCTCTCTGCCATTGTCTTTCTCACCCTCTCTGTCTTCTTAGTAGGCAGTATTCACTCTGGTCCAGGCCATCTCTCTGTGTTTTTCTCTTATCTTGTCACTCTAAAGGTTCTCCAGCTATTGATTCTCATTGTAAGGCAAGCCAAGGGGCTGACTGTAATCTTGGCACATTATAGCTTTATTGAGTGGGTTTGGGCCGAGGTGACACCCATCTGTGTTCAGCACAGCCAGTCCTGCCTCTTAATAAAGATGGCAGCAGCATGTCAAGGCAGGGTTAAGGACAAAAAGAACAGTGCTGGTTTATTTGTCAAATACAAATCAGATACATAAAACAATTAAACACAATTATCTAAAGCACTGTGCAATTAAATAAAGCAATGTACTATTTTGTTCCACTTCAGCTGTTCCCAAAGAGTTCACCCAAATAATGATTTACTCACTCTCATGTCGTTCCAAACCTGTAGGACTTTCTTTTACAGAACTTTTGTTGACTTTCTTTGTATGGACTAAAGAAGTAAAAACATTCTCCAAAATATCTTCATGTTCCCCAGAAGACCATCATACATGTTTGGAACAGCATGAAGGTGGATAAATTATGACAGAATGTTCATTTTTGAGTGAACTGTCACTTTAAAGCAAATACAAATTGAGCATCTCTGCAAATTGAATAAATTAATAAAAGATACATTTTAAATACATTTAAAGAGTGTGCTGTTCTATTTCCAACCCAACCTCAATGGATAAATGTGTAATGACATTTCTGAAGATGACATTATGTTGCTTATTGCACGTTTTGTAACACTTTCAAGTGCAATGTACTGTAAAAAGTGGCTGTAAAAACACATGGAATTTTTTTTCAGAAACAGATGAACATGAATGTGGCAACATTTATTGCATTAGTTGTATGCAGTTCAGAAATGAAATGTCCAATGAGTGCCTCTAATGCTTGTTAAAGGTTAAATCACTTTTGAAAATAACATACAACCTACAAAAATAACCTAACTGCTAAATTAATCATCCCATTTTAGCTTGCTTTTACAAGCATGTGAGCTCTTTTATTGTGACTTGTGTTTTTCAGGACTTGTACCCAATTCATAAAAAGTGCAATGCTATACCAGGTGAGCTACAGAGCAAGTTTACTATGCTAGAAAAGCCATATGCAAACATCAAAATGTAACCAAACTATGGTAAAATTGTTTTGAGGTCGTAACATGGTAAAAAGTCTTTATCGATAATCTGCCCCTGTAATCATAATTTGTGTGAAAAGGAATAAAAGTTGTGGGTGTTTTACTGACATTTTACTGTTATTTTATTTTGGAAACTGCAGTTTTTGCAAAAATGCAAGTAGGGGTGCGTTTTTCAGTGAGCTTGTGTTTCTATTCCTTTGCACTCAGTCTATGTACTGTGTGACAGCTCCTAACCCTCTCTGTGCACTAGCGTGGAAGAAATCCACTCAAGCCACAGCCATCTCACCCTGTAGCCCAAGACTGGTTGCCCACTGAAGCTAAGCAGGGTTGAGCCTGGTCAGTACCTGGATGTGAGACCTCCTGGGAAAACTAGGCTGCTGTTGGAAGAGGTGTTAGTGAGGCCAGCAGTGGGTGCTCACCCTGCAGTCTGTGTGGGTCCTAATGCCCCAGTATAGTGACGGGGACACTATACTGTCAAAAAAGCACCGTCTTTCGGATGAGACGTTAAACCGAGGTCCTGACTCTCTGTGGTCATTAAAAATCCTGGGATGTCTTTCGAAAAGAGTAGAGGTGTTACCTCGGCATCCTGGCCAAATTTCCCATTGGTCTCTGACCATCATAGCCTCCTAATCATCCCCTTGCACTGATTGGCTTCATCACTCTGTCTCCTCTCCACCAGTAAGCTGGTGTGTGGTGGGCGTTCTGGCGCACTATGGCTGCCGTCGCATCATCCAGGTGGATGCTGCACACTGGTAGTGGACGAGGAGACACCTCACAATGTAGAGCGCTTTGAGTGCTTAGAAAAAGCAGAAAAGCACTATATAAATGTAATGAATTATTAATTAATTAATACAGCCAAAAACACCAAAGGTCTACTACTTTAGGGATGTACCATAAAATATACAGCACTGTGATTATCTTTAGTACGGTCTATGATTGCTAGTAAAGCCATCATACATACACACAAATGGAAAGAAAATGCACTCTTCACTGGTACACTGTTGTCGATTTTACATTACACTCACATTTAAATCATTTAGCAGATGCTTTTACCCAGAGTAACTTAAAAAAGTGCTTTAGCCATGCATATGAGACCAGCAGAGATCAACAGATGGCGAGCATGTAATCTGGAACGAAGTGCTTCCTGTATGAATACAAACAAGTGCTACTAGTACAATAAACCTAATACAGATAACCTAGCACAATATAACCTAGAGCAAACAAGCCAAGCAACCAGGAATGAATTGCAATTTAATATACTTTTGTTAACCCAGTCACAGCCTAGCCACAATGAAAATGTGCACACTCCATTTAAATTATTGAGTGCGGTAATATGTAATAATATGATTTAAGTACTGAATCTAGTATAAACCACAGCAATATGAGCATATTTTGAATCACTTGTTATACAAACAATTGGCTTTTTCGTGGAGTTTTTTTTCCCCCTATCCTCTCATTCCTATAAAGTTTTAAAGCATTTTTCAAATTTTTCACTTGCTCTGACCTCTTGCTCTGCTTTCAGTTCCACAATATATGGTGTTAAAAGCAATTCATTTAAGCAATTCATAACATAACAGTGTTGCCGTATCCTCCATTATTGGCATAATATAAAAATTTGTTTTTTCTTTTTTGCCTAAAACACGAGAAGCCATAGGTTGCATTTTATTTATGTAAATCAGATAAAGAATAAAAAATAAAATATAATCAAATCAAATATAGAAAATGTTAAAATAACTGAGTCACTTTTTCTTAAAGGGATAGCTCACCCAAAAATGTACAATTTACTTTTAAGAAACTGTGACTATCCCTGTAAGCGATTGATCGTCTCTGTAAATTTAATAAATTGACAGAATAAATAACATTTCAGCATCTTAAAAATGCAACTTTTGTTGTAATCGTGAGTGTACACAAAAAAAGTAGACACTTAACAGTTTCGATTGATGTATAACACTTATTTGTGTGACCAAAATCAAAAGAGTATTTTTAGTGTCTTTTGCACTGATAAGAAAAAAAATTAGCTTGTCTCACCGGTGAGACAGCCAACCCCAGAGGGTTAAAAATGTATTGCTAGTTTGAATGCAGTTTAAGTCGCTTTCATTTAAGCCGTGTGCTGTTCTATTCTAAATCAGATCAAGGAAATAAAAAAATTTAAATAAAAACAATTAATGGAGTCACTTTTTAGGCTTTCTATTAGTAATTTATGAAGGCAATTTTGGTTGCTGGTTGTTCTTGTGAGATCTGGCAGCGCAAGGATGCATGAATTAGTGTGGGAAATAAATGCATATTTTCTCGCCTGATTCGACTTTAAAGTGAATCTATCTCTCTTTAATTTGCTCCATCTCTCTTTCTCCCTTTTGGCAGAGTTAGCATACAGAGAGGTGCCACTTCACTTAGCTCTGGCTGAATATGATTTGGTCGTGTTTTTAATATTTAATAAGCTATGCAGCGTGTAATAAGGCCTGGCTGTTGATAATGATATTTACAAGGCATGGGCATGCCATATCAAAAGGCTTTATTTATTATTAGCCAGACTGCGGGAAGCAGAAAGGGCTCGGTCATCTGATTTCCTCAGCGTGTCGTGTACTGCAGGTGAAGCGCCGGCTTTGTGTGACTTCAGTCACTCGACAAATCTCCACAACCCCCTCCCAGTTCCCAGCTGACTATTATTGCACTGCGAGGGCAACACAAAGCTAATCTTTCTCCTTGCACCTACTACAGTGTGCAGTTTGTTTAGGGCAGGGTGTTATCTGGGGCCGTAATGAGGAACGAGGGTTGCCTAGCCAACCCCTGCGTCCACCCGCTTTGTTTAGTCTAAAATTACTGTTGCTTAGCACACCGGTTCTGCTGGCTGAATATCAACCATTATTAGCCTGTACATCTGTATATGTTATCACTCAACACACGTAGTGTACAGTTTGTGTGTAGTTGCGTTATGCTAATTTTTAAGACTACTAGAACTACGTTTGTTTTGTTAGGATTGTTTGTTCAAAAAAATTGCTCTTGTGTTTTATTGCGGATATTCGGTTTGACGTTTCGGAAATGTACTTTGTGCTGCGAGCCCCAGTCGGATCCTAATTAGCTTGTGTGGTTTTGTGCATCTCCAGTGAAACTAGGCTTTGTTTATTTAGGCTGAATATGGTGATTTGTAATCTTATAGCAGAACTGTAATAACTGCAGTAGCTTAATTGCTACATGCTTCATATTCCACTAATCATAGGGATTCAGTCTACACAAGTTATAGTTCCGATGTTGCACGAGTGTCATTTACTCACACTCATATCTTTTCAAACCTGTATGACTTACTTTCTTCTGTGGAACACACAGAAAAAGGATGTTGCAAAGACTTTCTTTTTCTGTGTTTGTTGACTTTGTTTGGAATAAGCGGTTGAACAGAAGCAAAAAAGTCATACAGATTTGGAAAGAAATGAGAGTAAATGATAACAGAACATACATTTTTGGGAACATTAACTATCCCTTCAGAGCAATTACAGATTGTGTTGAAAAGCTTATGTTAAAGGCATAATCATGACTTTTTTTATCTCACAATTAAGTCAGAATTGTGAGATGTAAACTCAGAATGTTGAGTTATAAACTCAAAAAAAAAGAAAAAAAAGAATCAGAATTGTGAGATAAAAGGTTGCAGTTACTTTAAGTTTAGCTTTTTATGCTATGCTGGAAACAAAAAAAAATGATAAAAAAATATTTAGAATTCTTAGAAAAATTGTCAATTCTGAGTTAATATTTCACAATTCTAAGAAAATTTAATTTTTATAAACTTAACAATATACAATATGAAATATTAACACTCAAAAAATAATATAACAAATAGGAAAAATGCTGTTTATTTATTTATTTTTTATTCAATGTTGGAAAAAAGCTTCTAAAGTTTAAAATTGTCTTGTGCCACGAGCTTCACATTTTTTTTCCTGTCGCTTAATAGAGAGCAAACAATAGAGAGCTAGCCATGCAAGGTCATGGGTTCGATTCCCAGGGAATTGATAAACTGCTAAAAAATGTATACTGTAGATCAAATGCAATGTAAGTCATTTCAAAAGCACAAATTGCACAAATGATAGTTCTGCTGTTGCACAAGTACAAATTTTAAAAAAGCTTTAGAAATGGATATTGATTTCTGAGTCTTGCTTCATTTGAAGCAAATTTCTCCCATGCTGGCTTGGTTTTCATATGCTGAAATGGTGTATTTGCACCACTCCCCCTCAGATTTGTCTCCTACTGATTAAACTGGCTCTGGTTTTGTGTGTGGTTGAATGCTGGGCTGAAGATTGCGGTGTGACCCATGACCTGGGCCGTGTTGTAATTCACTCCTGCTGCGGTAAATGTGTGGACTGCTCTTTGACCTGCCTTGAATTTGTTTACCCCCTCAGTCACTGGGGAAGATATCAGCCTCTGACCTCTGACCTCCTCATATCCTCTGGAGGGTTCAATCACTGTAGTCTCAGGATAGCTTTTCACAAATGGTGTTAAATAGACCAGTGATTCCCAACTAGCAATACTTTAGCAGCTTTCAGGGAGGTAATTGGATAGATTTCAGTTTTGCTTTGTTAAAGTGGTAGGTCACCCAAGAATGGATATTTTCCACTGCATAATCATGTGTAGTGATGTATGATTGTGGATCTTTCATATGAGGCAGAAATTTTCTGGTTCATTTGGTTAAAAAAGCAGCCTGAATGAATCATTCAGTAAATCACCGAGGTATAACCAGATTCGTGTTGGAAAAGCCAATTATTTTTTGACATAACATTGTGACTACTTCTACCTCTGCTCCGGTCTGAGCTTTGCTTTAACTGCAAGCGTTTTTAACGGAGGGCTTGATAGTTGTCAGAAGAAGAAGAAGTGAGTGAGGTGAAGAGAGTTTAACTCGATGTTTGCGCAGTGTCTTCTGGTCAGGGCTTCAGAGGAAGAGGCAAATAAAACATCAAAGGCAAGGCACTGACAGGGCAATGGAGGCTTTTAAAAACCAATACTGAGACTGCAGAAAGGCCTTTCATCAATTACAATGTTATTAGCCTACTCATAATGGAATAATGCAGTCCTCCAGGACAGCTTGGCTAATGCCCGAGAATGGAAAGTTAAACACACACTGTCAGATTAAAAGTGACGAGTGAAAAGGAAGAGTGATTATGGGGAAGCAAAAAAATAAAGAGAAAGAAAGAGAGGGGGGGAAAGAAAGAAATGAACATTTTCAAATCATGCTAGAGGTTTTACACCAGTATTATTCATTATATGCTATTTTAATTTGTATTATGCTTTTGATTATGCAATTATATAATTATGTATTTTGAATTATATTTAATTTTTTATAATTTCATGTTTTTAATTTTGGTTTGATTTAGTCATTTTTTATGTGCTTTTGTCATTTTATTATTTGTTTGTAATATTTATAGCTTTAATTTAATTTAACGTAAACTTAAATTCAGTTAGTTGTCATGACATTTCTTATTTTTAAGTTTTTTTAGATTTTCAATTTAATATGTCATTTTAGTTTTAGTAATTTTATTATGTGCTTTTGACAATTTTTTTTATTTTTTATTTTTGATAATATTTCTGTATAGCTTTAATTTACTTTGATTGTTTTTTTTATAATATTTCTATTTAGCTTAATTTACTTCAATTTCAACTTATTTTAATTGTCATGTTAGTTGTCATGTTTTTTATATTATTTAAATTAAGATATAATTTTATTTTTAATTTTTGTATTTTCTTGTTTTTGACATTTATTTGTTTGTAATATTTCAATTAAGCTTACATCAACTTAAACATTTCTTATTTTTAAGTGCCAATGCAACAATTCTTATTTTTTTATTTTTTTATTTTTTTATCGATCAATCTATCTTAGGTTTTTTTAATTTAACATTTATATTTAATGTTTCATTTTAAGCTTTTAATAGTTTTAATAGTTTAATAATTGTAAATAATTTACAATAACAGCACTGTTTTACTTCTGCAGCTAGAGTGCTGCTGTTGTACTGCAAATGACATTGCAACATTTTTATTAAATTGTCATGTAATTTATGTTCAGTTTTAAAAATGTGAACACAGAAGCATTTTCACTAGCTGTCTCAGACTTTTGGAGCCTTCTGTAGTGCCAGATAAATATACTGTAGGGAAAGGAAGGGCAAAGCCTACTTATGTAAGATGGGAATATTCCTCTCTCGAGCTTCCTCGCATGCTGTTCCGTCTAAGGCATTTTGGTCATTTATCATGTGAGCAGAAGCAGTGTTAGATGTAGCAGGTTCGGGCAGGTCCCTGTGCAGGCAGCTGAGGGTTTAGGTAAGTAGGGCAGAGACAGTATAGCAGCCGGCTGATTCTCAGAGCTCCTCTGCCAACACTCCCTCCGCTCTTCATACTAATGAGATCACACCATCCTCTGTCTGCTGCAGCCTCAGAGCGAAAAAGTGACAAAGCCTGCATCAGAAACTGCCCTTGATTCCATCGGCGCTCCTGCCCTGTTTTCCCCCCTTCACGCCTAGATTTAGAAGTGTGGTTTGCGCTTGCATTTTTAGTCGTGGTACTGAACGAATCCTTCTCAGTTACTTTGATACACTGACTATTTTTTTCCTTCACAAAGCGAATGATTGCATAACATGAGTTGAATCAACTGAATGAAGAATAAACCCCAGTGTTTTGAGAGAGACGCCCCATTTGTTTGTGAACTATTATATCAATTATAATGACGCATACACTGTCATAACGACAAAAGGACGTTATCTTAATAGCTTGATAAATGTCGAGCTTAGCAGCTGACAAAACTGAGGAAAAATAATATGTATTTACTTCATTGTCAATAATTTAATAAATGTTTTTGGTGATTAAGGCAAGACGCTCAAAGCAAAATTATTGTTTTTTTTTTTTCATACACTTGTCAATTTTGAGATTCTGGGTTATTTTGCTTTCATAACATGTCATAGTTTTTCTGACTAGTGGAATGAAAACATACAAAATAGACATTTAAGTGTTTATTTCAGTTTATCTCTTTGTGTCTGTATATTTCAATTACAGCACAAATCTTTAAAGACCATTTTCTCAAAATGAGATTTTTTTTTTTCACGCACAAAGCCAGAAATCTTCCTTACATTAGTACTTTCACCAAACTTTCTAGTTTGTTCATATCTATATTTTTTTTTTTTTGAGTGGTTTGGTCGTGTCATTCACCTGATTTATACATATATTTTGTTTTCTTTGGCCTGATTTATGGAGTGATAAAAAGAGATATCCAAACTCCATCTGTAAAAACCCTTAATATGTCAACAAAAATAAAACATTTTTGAATGTAGCTTTATGCAGTGTTCATATTTCTGTTCTGGAAATGTATGCAAATTAGTGCATATTTAATTAGATAATTAAATTAGCATATTCACATATATAATATTTCAGGAAGCGTGTCTTGTCTCGTCTTAATGCACTGATTAATCAGCAAGGGGAAGTACAGTATGGTGATATGTATTAGTTATTTTTTTACCCTGTTCACCTGTTGTATTTTAAACAGTATTTCTCAAGATCTGTAGACGTTTTATAAAAAAAAGAAGCTAAGGCATGATCGATGTTATTGAATGAATAAGTTGACTAAATGATTCAATAACTATTTCATAACACACAAAAAGACACTTGCTGTTCTCCACCTACTGTTATTATGATGTAACCTGCAGAAAGAGTCAACAATTGAATAAGTTAACAAATCTGAATCCTTTTGGAGATCAGAATCAAAAGGTTTGAGTCATTGGGATGACTCAGAATCACCATTTTCAGCGCATGTGATACAAAGCACCTGGAAAGCGGCCCGAAATAATGGGCTTTTGCAGCTCAAGGCTACGGTTTATATTAATAAATGTTTTGGCTGCTGTACTACATCATTTTATCAATATTAGATCTCATTTAGGCTTTGGTGATTTGCTCAAAACAACCTGGCTGAAGACCTGAGTGTCAAAAGATGGCGTATTACAAATGCCCTACTTGCGGGTGGTTCTGAGACTTTGTGACACTGAAATGAGTGGGATTGCTAACAGATATTCTAGCTCTCTCCAAGTATTTTGCATCTTAAAGTGAATGAGATATACCGCTGAGTGAGGGAATCAGCAATGGTTCACCTAGCATGCTAGCTCCATCTTCTGGCTACTGCCTGCCACATCTGCAGTAAATACGAATGGAGAAAAAAAAATGATTACATATTATGCTGTCCGATAAATGAGTTCTGTGACATCAGATTAATTAACTGATTAAATTTTTAAAATACAGAACATTTTTTATTATATTAGCCATTCGGATGGCAGTGAATTGAGACAAGTATTCAGGTCACACCTGTTCAAGTTTAAAGAAGGCCGGCAGTGCAGATTTAACCAGCTATTAGAAACATAAATGGCCCTTTTAATGCAATATCCTTCAGCGGCATTCAGCAGAGACTGTGCATCCGCGGTGCAGCTCACCCCGCCGCTCAGGTTGTGTTTAGCAGCGATAATGCATTTATACTCATCAGAGAGGACTCACCCCTCATCACATCTCTAATGGAGCGCTGGGCAGCAGAGATTCAGGGGGTCATGCCAAATTCACGCTGCAATAAAAAATATTCACCATCCGTGAGAGGTTTGGCCAGTGTTCTACACAACAGTGGTTAGGATTTGAAAGGTGTTGTCCCGTGAAATGTTACACAGGAAAAGTTGTTTTTTATGAGATTTATTAGGAGCATTTGTTCGGTCTCCCCCCAAAAAAGGGGGAAAAAATCACTAATATAACAACAAAAAAAGCAAATTGAGATTTTGAGATCATCACGTTTCTCTTTATCACAAATTGTACTAATATATTTCTAAAATACCAACAATCAAAGTCTTTTGATGGGAACCTCAACATCATCTAATTTGAAAGAATCCATCCAATATGGGGCAAAATGAGAGAAATGAATGAATGAATGAATGATGCATTTATATAGCGCTTTATTGTGTATTGCTGTACACCCAAAGCGCTTTACAATCATGAGGGGGGTCTCTCCTCAACCACCACCACCACCAAATGTCTGATGATAAATATATTTATTTCAGTAATGGATAGTATAGATAAAAGTAGTATGAGTGTTATGACTATTTATGCTAAATAGAGTATTGCATTAGCTTAGCAACATGCTAACTCTAAACTCTATTGAAATCAAATATACAGGCAGTCATGTTATTGAAAAATGTAAATGTAAACTGTAAATTTATTTATTGTAACTAATACTTTTATTCACCAAGGATGCATTACATTGAAAAGTATCAGGAAAAGAAAAAATAAAAAAAGTTTTTTTTTTTTCTTTATAATGTTGCAAAGGATTTATATTTTAAATAAATGCTGTTTTTATTGATCAAAGAACCCTGAAAAAAAACATTACCGTTTCCACAAAAATATTAAGTAGGACGACTGTTTTCAACAGCAATATGAAATGTTTCTTAAGCAGCAAATCAGCATATTACAATGATTTCTGAAGGATCATGTGACGCTATATCATAATGACTTCTGAAAATTTAGTTTTGCACCACAGGAATAAATTACATTTTAAAATCTATTAAAATAAAAATGATTATTTTGATTTGTAATAATATTTCACAAGTTTTACATTTTGTTGGCCATAGTTTGTGTCTGAACCTTTGCCATATCTGTGTTGTGGTTAGTTGTTTTGGGTGTATTGATCAGATACGGCCAATGCCAACATGTAAGGACCTCAACAGGAATTAGTGCTGATTGGACAAATTAAGAGTCCAGATGAAGGATGTGACATTCACATGTTGAAGGCTCCATGTGTGTAAAACGCCCAGAAATTTGCTCCTCTCTCTCTCTGTCAGTCTGAGTAGGCCTGCCACACTGTAGCACTGCAAATGAGCTCGGGATTAATGTTATCATGTGCCAAGTCCAAATGCCACCAGCATGTCGCCACGCTCGCAGTCTCCAGGGCCCTGCTCATGTGTGCCATGTGCAAGGGGGAATGTGTGTGTGCCCATCTTAAGCGAGTGTGACTGGGTGAGGTGTAGGCTATGTGTGAAGCTATCATCATACTGCAATGCTCCACTTTTTTCTAAAACTGTCTGTCACTGTCACAACACTTCACCCATCATTCAGCACTAAGGTTGTCAGGATTGTCACCAATTACGATACCACAGCAAAAACTAATGTACTGAATAAATTAAATGAAAACAATGGCGTTCCTCAAATAAGTCAACAGCTTTTTCCCAATAATTATTCAAATATACGGTATACAGTAATAAAAAACAAAGAAATGCAGTGAATTAAGAATGGATTGTATTTATCTGCTACATTATAACAAGGCACTATGCATACTAATACAGATTGGAGTAGACATTGTGCAGGTTGTGAATTGAGTAGGAATTTGTCCTCAATACTGTAGAAAGACTAGTGTCGGTGTGGCATACTTATGACTAGTGACTAGTGTCATTGTGGCAAACATTTTCATTTCATGTGAGTTCGCAAATAACTTAAAAAGAATAAACCCTTGGTACCCTTGGTAAAAAAGCGTTGTTTAAAATGACAGCATTTTATGGTGAAATTGGGATTATAAAAATGACCAAATGACCAGAAATGGTGATTATAAAACTAGGATAATTCAATAACAAAGAGTATAGGGTACAACAGGTCTAAAAATGTATAAATACTCAAAACATATCAAACGATCTGTAAAAACAGACAAAGCAATAGTGACCATGTAAAAAAAAAAACAGTTAGCTTAATCACACTTGTGTTTTGCGACATGACTGTCTGATTAATATAGTCGGCACAGCATCGTCTTTTAGCTTCAATCTTTCTGAAAATCCCATGTCGAATCATGCCTTGTTTGTAAACGAATCCATGGTAAAATTAAGTGAACAAAGGACCAAGGTCTTACTGACGCGGTTTGGATCTTCAGTAGAAATAAATTCCATCCACTCTTTCCCTAATGTTGGGATCAGAAGGAAGGCAATGCAAAGACTGTTTTTCCACAGCTTGGCACTGCACAGCATCTTGTTGTCTTCGGAGCATGTTTATCATTTGATTTCTGTGTAGAACTGCATTAGCCTTTCTCATTATTTCTCGTTAATTACATGTGTAAATCGGTGGGTGGGGCTAAACAGGCAGTGATGTAGAAGCAGGCATTGATCTTCTTCTGCGGAGGTGGTGTTTACCCACACTATTACATCATAAAGTGACACATTCCACAAGCTGTTGTTTTTGAAAAATTTTATAGTACAATGACCTCTTATATGTCAAAAAATCAAGGGAATTTTGATTTCTCAGTTCAGGAGTACTGTATGTACATGGAAATTTAGCTGATCTCGTTTTTTGGATTTGGCTGGCCCTTACAGCAATGCAAAGTGGTTTCTGTGTTAATTTGATTTAATATTTTATGTTGTTGTTGTTGTTTTATAATTGTGTACATTTATGTTGCAAATGAGAATCACGAAACATATTGACTATTTTGTGACAAACATCTTGATAATGTTCTTCAGGTTTGTTCAAGGAAATTAATTGGAACATTTTTTCAGTAACGGAAGACTAAGATGGTATTTGCGGTAAAAACCTTTACGCTAAAAATCAAACATGCTGTATGGTTCTGCAAAAGTAATATTGATGCAGCATGGACATCTTTGATGTGTAATACAGTCGTCCACTGCTTTTTTTCTGCCTCTGTAGACCTTAGCCAGGGTAGCGCCATATTTAATTTTTGACAGGAATGAAAACAAGGCTATGAGGGACAGAAGTTCAGTGCGTTTAATGGATTGTACATACAGAATGTTCAGCTAGTGAAATGTTTTTTCGGGCATTCTAATGACTGCAAGTCTATCTCTCACAGCCTTGTTTCCATCCGCATTAAAATTAAAAATGGCGTCTAACCTGACTGAGGTTTACTATTGGTCAAATCTAATGCTGACTCGAGATCATCACAGTGTCCTCAGATAACTCCTACAAAAGCTTATTTCACCTCAGAAAAGCTGTTTGCCTTGCATGTCAATAAGGCCTGCCTGAAATGGCCCGGGGAGGAAACAGGAGGCTGCAGTTGTACCCCTCTCTGTGATCTGTCATCCTCCACAAATGTCTGCTTTACCTCTGTCTCAGGAGGGATTCATTATATGAACAGGCATTAGCAAACGCCTGCTGAGAGGTTGCTCTCTGCAAATCTAATAAGCACTTACAGGCGAACCAAAGCGGTAGAAGATCAAGGCTGAGGAAGGAAATGTGCTTTTTAAAGAGTTTACACGAGTGACGCCACATAAATATTTAATTGGGGATGGCGGCGTGACATGATGTACAGCTGTGTGCGGGCAAGGCGCTGTGCTTAAGGCAAAGACAGTGATTCATTGCACTCATAATTGCCTGAGCTGTTGTTGTAGATGAAGTCGAGGACCTGCCTGCGCTCTTCTCTCTGCTTACAGCGACGTATTGCAGCTACAAGTCCATTGCGTGTTAGGAGAACAGTTTTAATATGCGATGCAGGAGAGAAGGTGTTTATATTTGTTTGAACTTGTTTCACTGTGTTTTTGTCATTCTCTCTCTGAATAAAATGAATACAGAATCCTTCCATTAGGCTTCTGATGGGAGAGAGGATATGATGTCATGTGCTGGCTCAGCTGTAACTAATGGCTGATGGAAAACTTGCCAGAGATTCTCCTCAGTCTTTTATAGAAGCACATTAATGCATTACGGTCCATTCATTCAGTATTTTAACAGAGGGTAGGATATTATGTTGTACATTAAGGAAACTGTCAAAGCAAATGGTATTGGTTTGATTTCTTTCTTCCTCTTGTTTAACTTGGCACATTTATGTTAGTTTGTGGGGGGGGGAAAGTGGAGGTTTTAGTGTTAAACAAAACAAAACTGCTTGTTTACATGGTTATTTTTCCAATTTAATGC
The DNA here is from genome assembly GCF_936440315.1 of Barbus barbus. Taxonomy (NCBI): domain Eukaryota; kingdom Metazoa; phylum Chordata; class Actinopteri; order Cypriniformes; family Cyprinidae; genus Barbus; species Barbus barbus. Next base: position 4,317,651 of record NC_136738.1, read on the forward strand.
CTGCTGTGCTGTTACAAAAGTATAATGGGCCACAAACGGAGCCCTATTGCACACCGTCTACAAAAGAGCTCTACATCATCCCAGAGGAATATTTTATTTATGTTTACTTCTCAGTAATGTGAAGCTGAAATTTCTGTGCTAATGCCAATGAACAAATTCATAAAAACACATTTTCAAACATTCAAGTCTTCCAATGGTCAATAAGCAAATAATCCTACCCCAAACTCACAATATTGGTTGAGCCAGTGTTGCTTGTGTCAGGAATTTCCCAAAAGCATTGTTAGCCAACTATGGAACACAGGTTTCATTGTTAGCAATATAGTTCAACAATTCTGGTTTTCCTGTGAAACTTTTTTTACATTAACATTCACAAACAGAATTGCAAATTATGTGTAATTACTAACCACAAACTATGCTTCTAACCACATGTGAACTTAAATGGATCATGTTCTTGTGCAAAACAAGCAAGCTAAGATGCAATAAAACATATATATTTCTTTCAACACACACACATACATATATATATATATATATAAATTATTATATGTATTTTAGTTTGTCATAAGAATAAAAGCACTCTTTTTGAAGAGTACGCATGTGCAAATTGTACCCAGGGTGTGACCTCAGAGGGAACCTTTGATTTAACCAAATATCTGGAAATTAAACAAACCCTATAGAACAATATTCTGACAATAATTTGATCTTGACCTAATAAATTAGCAAGCTTTATTCCACAACCTGTGTTAATTAATTTAAAACAGTTCTACTGTTAAACTAAAGTGGTTTGAACAATGGAAGTGTGACAAAGTTACTAGGGTTTCACTATGTTTGTCTATCTATCTATCTATCTATCTATCTATCTATCTATCTATCTATCTATCTATCTATCTATCTATCTATCTATCTATCTATCTATCTATCTATCTATCTATCTATCTATCTATGTCTGAAAAATCAAGTGAGCATATAGTAAGAGTTTAGAGTTCAAAAAGCATTGTGGATGGCATGGTGTTTGTAAATTTGTTCGACCTATTATTACTGATGGACAGTGGTGTTGAACTGTTTATGTGTATAAAATCTGTGTACAAGAAAAATATACATAATGCAACATAAAACAACACAAACGTTTGACTGTGAGTGACAGAAAAAAAAATGATGAAGAGGAAGAATGCTGCAAGGTTGCCAAGACATATAGGTGGGAGAGCTTAAGCGATGACTGTTACCGTGGTACTGATGATGTAATCAATTGCAATGGACACCCAGACTGAAGAACTAACAGATCTCCTTCTGTACTTTTCTCTCTGCACAGACTGTCTACAAACACTGGCTCTGTGCCCAGTTCTTCCATACCACACAGATGCACTGCAGCAACAGGATCCCCTGCAGGAAGTATTGCCTGGAGGTCCAGCAGAGGTGTCCCTTCATATTGCCTGACAATGATGAGCTCATCTATGGAGGAAGCCCCAGTTTTATATGCACAGGTGGGCACTTTGACCTTTTCTGATACAAACAAATCACCAGTGGTTTCCTCCTCTTTAAAGGACCGAATCATTAGCTGTGACTGAAACCAATGGCAACTGCTCCACTGCCTAGTCAGTTAATAAATTAAACAGAATGTATTTTTAATGTTATAATGTATTTATAAAAGGTTTTACCTGGCTTTATAGTGTATTTTCAAAAACTAGTCCTTATAAAATCTACTAAAAGTATACAGAATAAAATAAAATCTAAAATAAAACAAAAAATTAGAGAAAAAATAAGAAATACGTTTTTTTGTATACATATATATATTCAATCACTGCATACCAGTATTGTTGCATATCACTGATATATAATTATAATATTTGTTAGTTTCCGTTTAGTTGTTTGAATACTTCAACTTAAACTTAACAAAAATGAGAAATGTTGCCATGGCAAGTGACTGCTTTTTTATGGTTTATTTGTCCATATAGACATTCATTAAATACTATTAAATTAAATACTAACAATTAGAAAAATAAAAAAAGATGTTTATATACTCATGTATGTTATATATACACACATCTAAGCACAGGTATACATTTATGTACATTATGTACATGCACATAAACACACATTCTACAATATACAAAACGATATGAGCAACACACATTTTCATTATCATTGAGGTAGACAGTGTTTTGGTATGAGTTCACCTTTTAAGAAAACTGACCAGCTTACACGGCACCAAAATGTCACGTCTGATGGAATAGAACAAATTAAAATGAACTTTAGAGACATATAATGACTACAATGCTTACTGTAATAAATTCAAGAAAAAAGAGACAACATTACATTTTTATCCTCTTACTAACCACCCAAACATACATACTGAATTGTGGGCTGTCATAGACAACGAAGGATACAACCAAATGAAGGCATCACAGTAGACAGGATGTTATGCAAACATTGGATTTGGACCATTTATTTCCTGAGTAGGCAGCATTTTCCATTGGTATTGCTGATTTTTTTTAAACACTCAGTCTCTGTTGCCTCCTAATGGCTAAAATTAGAAGTACAATTCTTCCCTCTCCTTTCTGCTTTTACACTTTCATTTGATGAATGACATTGATCAAATCATATTTGCACAAAATTTGAGTTGACTCATTGGATTCATAAATACTTTGTCTTTAAATTATGCCGATCCTGAGTATGAATACAAACAAAGGGCATGAAATAGGCTTTCTCTGATCTGAATGTTAAGAATAAGGCTGGTGTACTCAATTGCCCGAACAGTGTCTGATGGGATATGCTCCTCTCCTAATCTCAGAGGGTTCATGCTGAGTGGTGCATGTGAATGAGAGCTTTGGCCTCCCAATGGCCTGCAGGCTTGTGCTATAATGAGACAGACTGATGATAAATGGGGAATTGAGAGCAGAAGAGCACAGGCCGGCTGAGTGGTCACACTGTAATTACCTGCCCTTTAATTGCTTTAAGTATCCCCACTTAACACAGACTGGTCTAACAGTGCTAAACTTTACACCACCATAAGCCTCTATCATCATCACAACATGACCATAAACACCTGTCATCAATGATGTATGTGTGGCAAGGTCAAGTGGAAAAGTGAATGATATATTGGCCCATATTTAAGGAACAGTTCACGCCAAAAAAAAAAAAAAACATGTTAAAAATCCCGCATGAGTTTCTTTCTACAGTTGACCATAAAAATATTAAGCAGAATGTTGGTAATCAAACAGTTGTGGTTCCCATTGAATTGGAAATCAATGGAAACTGAAACTGTTTGGTTACCAACATTCTTCAGAATCTTTCTTAATGTAACAAAAGAATGAAAGTGGATTTGGAATGACATGGGTGCGCAAATGATGACTGAATTTTAATTGTGAGTTGTACTATCCCTTTAATATCGATCAACAAATTTGGGTGATCACAGCAGCATGCAGAAGTATGAGAGAGTAAACAAAAAACATAAACAATAATATCATAGAGGGGACCCCTGCATGATTGTGTCAAGGTAAACAAGTCTCTTAAAATATCAGATAATTTGACCTTTCTATGACAAACCAATTTATGTTCAGGCTGTAAAATGTCATGTGGTGCAACCAACATGATATTATATTAAAGAGAAGCACTGCAGACCCTCACAACTGTGTGTCAAGTTCAATAAGTCTCATAAAATATCAGATAATTTGACCTTTTTATGACAAGATAAGGTTAGTTCAGGGTGTAAAATGTCATGTCGTGAGACCTCTCAAACACTTAATGATATTGGTACATTAATAATTCATTTTTACCTTGAAAATTATATTTAAAACCTTATTTTTCAAAAGCACATAATATGTGTATACTCACAATTATTAATCCATGATTTGTGAAAAATTGTGTATAAAAAAAAATTCTACATTTCTTGTTCTAAACTAATCCAATTGTGTATATTTAAAAATTAGCGATTTGTAAAGAATAAGATACTTGACAAATAATTTAAAACCTTTTTTTTCTAAATTAAATATTTGTAAACTCACAATTAACAATTCATGATCTGTGAAAAGAAAAAAGTTTCACATTGAAAAATATATTTACATTTTTTAAATGAAAATAATCATTAAGATGTGTACACTCACAATTGATAATTCATGATTTGTAAAGAAAAAATACAGTGAAAAATATATATTTATTTTTTTCTAAAAAATAATCCTTAAGATGTGTACACTCACAATTACTACAACACAACAATTCATGATACTTGAAAAAAAAGAAGGAAAACTAGATTTAAAACTTTGATGGTCACACCACTTCACATTATTTATCAATCAGACAAACAAATAAATAGTCCAAACCATACAAAATCAACATGGACAAAAAGTACATTCTATAAGAATTAGATTTTGAAAAGGTTTTTTTTTTTTTTTTAGTTAATGGTGAATATATATCATTGCCCTTAACTTGTGTCTTTTGCTGGCCCAGGGCTCCAAGAGGACAACCCCTCAGACGCAGAGACAGAGTGCTGCGATGTCCGATGGGACAGCAGGGCGGACAACAGCTCCAAAGGCACTCTCAAAAGAACTCACCCGTCGTGTCAGCACGGGACATCCCTGACCTCGTCAGCAGCCTCTAGACTGTGCAACAGCAGACTCAAACTCTGCCTCCTGGTCCTCGTTCTCCTTCATACTGTTGCCACTCTCACAGCATCCCACAATCCCACCGGGTTCAACCTCACCTCCAGCTCCTCCAACGAGGAATGACGGAATAGCCACTCGGTTACAGTGCCGATTCCAGCGACGTGACGGACCATGGGTAACTTGCTGGGACCTCTGGTACAGAGACTGGGGACATGCAATCAAAACAAACCAAGCAAACTGACGAAGCTAAACAAACACTGGACGAATCCAATCAAGCAAAAGAACAAGGGACAACACCGTAGCCTTTGTTGAAAGAAGCTTCTAGGGGGCGGAGTTCTCTCGCACCATGTTTTTTACACTGTGTCTATGGTTTAGATTTCTGTTGCACTAGATGACTACAGGATCTAATTCACGTTTGTTTTCTTTTCATTTGGGTCTTTGTGCAGGAAGGATTGGAAGAGTTAAATGTACAGTATCCAAATGAATATTCAAGACTGAGCGTGTGTCTATGTGAGCGAATGGACGAGAGCGTGTGCATGTGTGCCTGTGCTTGCATCCCTGTGTCCACTTAGATGTTCTTCTCGTTACTCTTCGTAATCACAAACTCTCTGAATGCTGCTCTATTCATTACGAGGGTTTCTATTGCAGTTTATCCATTGACAAATCTGCCTAGACAAATACCAAGACACCCAATAAAACCCCAGGTTCAAACTCAGATTCTCCTGTTAAGATGCTGTAACCTTATTAAGATAGCCTGATATTTCTGTTGTTGGTATGATGTCATTTCCTGTGAGGTCAGGTCAGTAGCTTTGGGGGTCTGAGTACATTAATGCCACTTATTTGCTTAAGCGCTTGACTGAAAGGTCTAGGTATCCAGACTTCTGTTTGTTCCCTCAATCTGCAAAAAGACGTCCACAAATCTGTTTTAGCACCATTCGTGTTTTATATATTATAGTAAGGTATTATATTCTCTACCCTATATTCTGTTATTGCATGTTAGAACCAGAGTTTAGACTATGCTGCTAAAGTTTTAAAGAAATAAACCCTAACGATCTGAAAACAAGAGGAGCTCTTACTCCGAGTACCATCCAAATTGCTATTTGGCAGCATGAACCCAGCCGATCAGAGCTTACGAGACAAATTACCCCCAGTCGCACAGAGAGGATCCATCGTTCTTTATTACAGTAAAGGGCTTACCCATCATCCACACGCATTCAAACACTCCTGCATGTAGAGATTCACGTGGCATGAATAACTCAGTGAAAACTTTGTTAATTTGTTGCGAACCTTGAGATAGTCACGTCAACTGGAAGTTGAGGAGCTCAATCACGAGGCTCCAGATAGAAGAACGAAGGCCCGTCTCAGGTGGCTGGGCTGAGGAATCCGGTTATTTGTGTGGAGGAGAGGCTAAGTTAAGGGCTGATATATTATGTTATGCTTTTTATTTCTACAGGTATGCTCTAATGAGGATGTGTCACTGTGACACAAACATAAAACAAAGCCTTGAGTTTAAGTTCCCTAGACAGCCTCAGTGTGAACCTGCTGAAATAGCAGGCCTCACACCTGTGTTTCCATCTCATACGACATAAGTAATAGTTGTCAATGTTAGATACACATACATATGTCATATATCAATCACAGCTAGCTTTAAGACTAAGTATGCTAACTAAAAAAACAAAAGAAAAGAAAAGTGTTTTGTAGCAGGCTAACATAATGCATGCCATAGGAATAAAATGGCGCACATTCATTTAATGTAATTTTATTCCCTCCCTGTACATATCTGTAGATTGTCTGCATTAAGGCGCGGTCACATTTACTTTGTATGGTGAAATTCTGTGTAGTCAATTACCCCAATCTGGAATTTTGCATGAAGGGAAACTTTTTCCCATGCAAAATGTGCATCGGATTCAGGTTTGATCAAATTTGAGTGTAAAACTGTAGTGAATTCTGCATCGTGTTCAGATTTCTTAAACTTTGAACGCGCAAATTCATTGCAAATTTCACATCGGATTCAGATTTATTCAACTTTGAACATGCAAATTCATCGCATTTACCAATATTAAACTGCTTAGTTTGGAAATTCGCTTAAGTTTTGCCAATGTGACTGCGCCTTTAGACTCATTTAAAAAAGCTGATTTTCTCTTAATATGTATTACCATCACATGCAATACCATTAAACTCTGAAAACGGACTCTGAGGCAAATTTAATAACTTGGATTTTAAGAGAACAAATCAATCCATTTGCCCTTTTGCTGTTTAAACTACCATTAGCGGTGACCTTTTGAGGTGTCAGAAGCACAAAGTGATTTTTTTTGTTTTCTGAAATTGACTGCTAATGCAGTTCAGTTCTACTGATAAAAAAAGCATTTGACTTGAACGGTCAAATGCTGGGAGAAAAGCTCCTTTTATTCCACTGTTTTTGAATTTCAGAATTTTCAACTAAATATACTCAAACCACTAATTCTTGGCTGTTCAGGGTTTGTGAAATTGGGCAAGCTGAGTTTTATCAAACATATCTGATAATGGTGACTTTTAATATCCTTATCCATACAACTCTGACTTATTGCCTTTAGGCCCATCTTGTCATTTTTTCTATCAAGAAAAAAAAAAAAAATATATATATACATTGGTCATTTTTTGTTGTTGTTTTATTATTATTATTATTATTAAATCATTAATCTATTTCATATTAAACCAATATGTTACCAGAAACACCATAACTCGAGCTATATGTACACAGTGCCATGTCATGCTTATGATGATAGCCTGACCAGGAAATTTTGACCATATGACAAGGCACAACAGCCCCATTTGAGATGTATAAGGGCAGTCCGGCTTGCTGTGCCGAGGACTTTGCTAATGAATAATTAGAGGAAAGCACTGAGAGATACAGTATACCCTCTCGAGAGCTTATTAGTTGGTTTATAACCCTGGACATTCTGCTCGGACCACCTGCTCTGGAACAGCAGACGGATCAGAAATGACTCCCTCTGTTCATCTCCAAACAAAACTAATTCAGCCTCTCCAGCTGAGCCTGACGGTGAAGGAAGAGATGAGTTAGAGAGAGGTGGGCTAATGACAGTGGCGTAGCACTATTATTCATTTGCTTGAAGTTCTGGATGTTTGTTACAGCAAGACAAGCGTGCACACAAACACTGTAATACATGCACATACATGCTTGTTCATTCAGGAATGCTTTGTATGTATATATATATATATATATATATATATACTCGGCGACGCTCTAAAAGCCAGGAAGGATTCGAGTTCCGTTTCAACACTCATTTGGTTGGCCTCGCAAATATTTGGTCTAATGCAACATGTTGAATCGGTCACCAAACGTACTTCAGACGACACCATTCACAACAAAGTGTTGACTAAAACATATTCCTAAACTGAGAGCGACGTCATGTTCGCTCAGATATGTCACGTTTGTAACATGTTTCTCTGTGTTTGTTGGGATTCAATCACCATACAGTTTGTCTCAGCGACCAACGAGATTGAATGTAACAGATGCCTGCTAATATCGCTAAACACCACCAAACCTACTATAAGATGTATTTTATGCTTGCACATGTTTTATGGTCATATCCAAGTATTGATCCAGTTGTGTAAGTAGTATTCCACATTGCGTAATCATTTAGCAAGCAGAAATACTTTCTTTTCTGAATCCTGTGGACCTATGCAGCCCTCGACCTCAGTTATTTTTCTGTTGTAAATACGTTACGAGAATGCTAAACAATGTGTGTCTCTGTTTGATTTGGAGGTTTCCTTGTGTTCTGAGTTGGTGTCCTTTTTAAATCCTCTTTTGTAAGTGTCAGAGATCATTGGTTGGTTTGTGCTGAGCTGAATACTGAGAGCGGAGTGGTTTCATCACAAGAACTGTCCTCTTGGTCACAACCTCGGCACCTGCAGGCTGTGCAAAACAATGACTTTAAGAAAAAAGATAAAGGTTTAAAGGCATATAGAGATAACATTATGACTATGACTACTGAAAAAAATAATATTATATACTACCGGTATATTGTAATATTATAGATGATTTAGTTCAGTAACCTATTTAATTTTTTTACAAGCAACTTTGATTAAATAATTTATAAAACAATCTCACAAGTTATGATCTTTTCGAAGGTATGATTATACTGCTAAAATGATTAAAGTTGTGTTCTGATGAAATAACAAATATCGTCTGTTTATTTGTGTCTGGATGCTGCTTCATTTGGAGTGTGTCAATCAGATAAACTGCTAAGGTCAAAAGAGGTTACAAACCGTAGTTTTATGGGAAATGTAAAATAACTGTATAAAACAACTATGTTTTGGCACAATATAATGGTAGATTGTACACATAACACAGCGTTCAAAATATCAAAAACTTTCCACCACATACTTTTTTCTTTCATCCACAAAATGAGAATGAATATTTGTTTAAATTACATTTTGGTTTTAATGACAAAAATAAGAATTCAAAATGTAAAATTTAGCCTACAATCTGCAACGAAGTGGGAAAAGTGGAAATAAAGATTAGGCATAAACATTGTCTTCAGAATCATTAATACATGTGAAAATTGTCTGCGAAATTGTCTGACTCAGACGAAGATAGGAATCATGTGTTCATGGCAGTTTTCTGGTGATTAAGGGATAATGCAAGACTTCTTTGGTGAAGTATGCATGTTTATCTGGCTCATTTTTTTTCATAGAACACACTTTAAATTTAATATTTTCTAAATTTCTGATCTTAAAATATTTTCTATATTTGCTGATTTAAAATATTTATTCTGAAAATCAATGTACTAACAGACAAATCTGTCAACTCTGTTGTAGACAAATTGGGTCATACACATACAGTTTTACAGAAGTAGGACTCAGACTGGGTGACGTAATGTGAACGGGTTTTATTGACAGACTTGAGGTGGTGGAATGGGTGGAATCAGGTAAGTGATGATACAAGGATTCTTCGGTGTTCAGGAGGGATGGTAACTTGAATATCTTTTTCCAAACAGGAGACACGGAACAGGAGTAACTGCACACCTCACCAACACAGTGGATCAGGACGAGACTCGGGAGCTGACAGACTTGGGATCGCTGGAAGACACACTTTGGATGGAACACAGCAGGTAAATAAACAAGACGGTCAGTATCAAGCATAGAGATATGATAGCTATAGTAGTCTTCTTCGTAGGAACGAGACCGGACACTGGAGTGTTGTGAGGTGTGAGTATTTGAGGAGTGCGGGATGATTGCCATTCATGACGTGCAGGTGCAGGTGATTAGAATTCAGGTGAGGGAGTGCACTGTGATTAACTGGTGATTGAGCCTGGCCGATCTGTGACATTGCCCCCCTCTCCACGGCCCGCTGCTGAGGGCCGATGATCCCGACGTCGTGGTGGTCTACCTCTTCCTCTGGGTGCAGGACGATCAGGATGACTGGCATGGAACTCCTCGAGTAAGGCTGGATCTAATACATCGTCTCTGGGGACCCAAGATCTCTCCTCAGGGCTGTATCCCTCCCAGTCCACAAGGTACTCCAGACGACCACCACAGCGTCGGGAGTCCAAGGTCTCCTTGACCTGATAGATGGCGCCGTCCTCCAGGATTAATGGGAGAGGGGGCTCCTCCATCGGGCCAGGCTCTGTGGAGGGAGAAACAGGAGAGTGGTAAGGTTTAAGGAGAGATACGTGGAACGTGGGATGGATTCTGTACTGGGTTGGAAGCTGGAGCTGGTAGGTGACTGGGTTGATTTGTTTGATTATTTTTTCCCTCAGGTACTCAATTTTCTGCAGGGTAGGCGCATCCTGATGTCTCTGGTGGACAGCCAGACCTTCTGTCCAGGTTGGTACTGGGGAGTTTCGGAACGTCGAAGGTCGGCTGTCATTCTGCGCCTACGCACTGCTCGCTGCAGATGATAGTGAGCGGCGTCCCAGACCCTCTCGCTCTCTCAGAACCAGTAGTCCACTGATGGAACATCCGACGGTTCCCCGGACCATGGGAACATGGGTGGCTGGTAACCGAGTACACACTGGAACGGAGTCAAACCGGTGGCAGGTTGGCGCAGTAGTTTTGGGTGTACTCAGCCCAGCCAATGAACTGGTTCCAAGAGTCCTGGTGGCCATGGCAGAAGGTTCGAAGGATTCTCCGCAACGTGGCGACGATGTTCGGCCATGCTCCGGGAGTAGATGAGAATATCATCAATGTAGACCAGCACAAACTTGTGGAGAAACTCTCGGAGCACCACATGCATAAAGTCTTGGAATACGGAGGGGGCGTTGACAAGACCATAGGGCATGACTAAGTACTCATAGTGGCCAGTAGGGGTCACGAAAGCCGTTTTCCACTCGTCCCGCTCACGTATTCTGATGAGGTTGTAGGCACTGCGGAGGTCCAGCTTGGAGAATACGGTGGCTCCCCGAAGATGTTCAAGCGCTGCTGGGACGAGAGGAAGGGGATAACGGAATTTAACCGTTATGTTGTTTAGGGCTCAGTAATCTATGCAAGGTCGTAATCCACCATCCTTCTTGGCCACGAAGAAGAAGCTCGAAGCAGCAGGGGATGTGGAGGGGCGAATGTAACCTTGCTTGAGTGGAAGGGGGATTCGGGAGATTCTCTGCAGGGTCTCTCGGTTTTATTGTTTCTGATAATAAAATCTAAATTCTGGCATCAAAACCCCAAGACTTCAAGAATGATTCTTTAGAGAAAAGGCGGAAGGCACAACAATAATAGGTGTACTGGCAGTCATTCAGTTATTATTTTCAAGACAAAATGTCCCTTAATATACATAAAAGCATTGTTTGGCTGATAGCGTAATATAATTTGTGTTATTATTCAAAACTGATTCAGTGAAGATATTGTTTTTGAAAAATAACAGAAGGTTTACCTGGGAGACGCGACATGTAACCCCAATTCTAGAAATACCCATCTGTCTGAAGTGACCTATTAGTTATACAAGTTTACAGGTTAAACCTGATCAACCGGACTGACACACCTAACAGAAGTAACAAAGAGCAGTCATGATGAAAGGACAAACATAAAGCCAACAGTCCTATAAGCTGACACAGACGTTGACCTCACAGGTTATACCTGTTTGAATGTAGATTTGCCCTAAAATTATTATAGCAAAAGTCCAAGACCCCAGTTTTGAAAAAACTTAAGACAAGATTTTCTTCAATGCAGTACCAGTGATGACAATTAAGTCAGCCAATGTCTCAGTCTCTCTTTAAATCAACTGAGCATTCATGCAAAGCTTACGTGAAACCTTCCCGCTATATCAGATGTCATGTACTTGTGTTAGTGTATTCAAATGATCACTTTGACTACTATCCCATTGTGATTGTGCATGAGGAAAAATAAACATGCAAACTATGAAAGCTCAAAGGAAAAATCATTGCAAATGCATTTAATAAAATATAGCTACTGTATATTTTATAGGCTATCTGTTATTATAGTTTACAAAACATTTTTAATAACAGTGCGTTACCACAGCTGAATTATCAGGAAGTGTATTTTATTTACCTTTTTTAGCACGCACATAAATAGAATACATCTATTATATTTATGGGGTGGGGAGACTAGGGAAGTTGTGACAAGGGCAATAGCGCAGTAATAGATTTCAGGTAAGATTCCAGTTACTTTAAGTACTAATATCACAGATGTAGGCTAGACGTTGCACTGCCATCTATCGCCATGGATCAGCATGAAGAGTCTCTTAGACACATACTGCACTGTGGCTGGTGCCAGAGCCCAATTGGGAACTGGGCTGAGCTTTTCACTCAAATAAATAAATAAAATCCTGGGCCAGTGCCCAGATCTTGGTTCTGAACCGTCACAAAACCTTGCTGGTCTTGATCAACGGAACATCAGCTGGCGGAGCGTCTACTACAGGCCACAGTTTAAAAGGCACCATTTTTAAAAGCCATCAGAGTTCAGGTAAATTAACAACATCAACAACACAATTAAATATGTCAGTTCAGCAGAAGAGACTAATGCTTTCAGCAAGAGATAACAAGCGAATCTGGTCATCTGTTGCTGACATAGAGGGTTCTCCAGCACCAGCTCCAGTAGAAAAACAATATGATGCCCAAACCAGGGCCTGTGGATGACCTTTAATTGCCATATTACAAGAGGATGTTAAAATTGAAAAAAGAAAAAAAGCTTAATTATATAAATAATAATAAATCTTAATTTATAATTTATATTTGTTTTTACTTTTTTTAGTTTCAGTTTTACAGTGAAATGTTCAAAAAAGTTTAAAAATGTTTATAAAATTGTTATTTAAATTTTTGTTTAATTTTTCATTTACTTTTTTAAGATAATATGTGACCCTGGACCACAGAAGTATAAATCATAAATAGCATGAGCATATTTGTAGCAATAGCCAACAATACATTGTATGGGTCCAAATTATTGATTTTTCTTTTATGCCAAAAATCATTAGAAGGCTATACTAAGTTAAGATTGTGGTCCATGAAGATATTTTGTACATTTCCTACTGTAAGTATATCAACACTTAATTTTTTATTAGTAATATGCATTGCTAAGGACTTAATTTGGACAACTTTAAAGGTGAATTTCTCAATATTTTGATTATTTTTTATTTATTTTTTGCACCCTCAGATTCCAGATTTTCAAATAGTTAATTTTCAAATAGTATTTCAGCCAAATATTGTCCTATCATAGCAAACCATAAATCAATGGACCGCTTATTCATTCAAATTCCAGGTGATATCTCAATTTAAAAAAAAAAAATACCCTTATGTTTTGTGGTCCATGGTCACATATGGTTATATATAAATCATCACCTCATTCACTGTTAAATTACGTTTTTTGTTTTTTTGTTCCCCAAAATAAAAGCTCATCTAATATCACCATGCTTTTTGCTTATTAATAAACAATAGACTAATCCTACACAGAAGGATTGCCTACTGAAAGGTGTTTTTCATAAATATGGGGGCAAGTTGCCAGATTTTAATTTCCGCAAGTTGTCGCATGTCTTTTAAATGTATAAATATAAACGATTTATAAATAGCAATGTTATTGGATACATATTTGTAATAATTACAAGAATAAACACTTATAAACACGGACAGTACGTGTTGACCGTTTGCAGAAGGTTCCGCTGCTTCCGCCCGGAACTTCCTAGAAGCGACACCAGTGTACAGCAGCAGTCTGGCTAGATGTGCTGCTAGCCACAGTGGATCAGCTGATATTTCAGGAGATGTTCGTATAGATGACCGCTTCACCTGCCTGTGAGCTCAGCTCTCTGTAGATGTGCCGCTGAAGAATGCGATAGATGTGAGTAGTTTTGTATCAGACAGTGAGCAGATGTGTTGTAGACACGGCTAGCAGCTGTATTAGCTGCACTACATGCAGTCCAGAGGGAAGAAGTGCTGTCAACATCAATCTGTCATCGCTGCGTTTATGATTCGTGTCAGCTGGGTTTTGGACTTCAGGGTGTTTTCTCTCTCACTATGTCAACAGCGGGGTTTAGTGCGGATCTGCTGACAGTGATTTGATATCGGGGTCAGATCGTGGTAACAGTTACAGCTTCTGTTTTATTGCATTAACGTTACATGGCGAAAGTAATGGTGATCTGGGCTCGATTTGTGAACTCTGAATGTTTCTGTGTGCAGTATAGATGAATGAGTGAATACTGATCCTCATCTGCATTCCAGTGTAATTGATTGGTCAAGACTGGACTTGGTCCCTAAACACCTTGAGGGCCCAAGACATCATCATCATCAGATAATACCTTAAAGAATTGATCTCTCTGTGTTTAGATGACTCATAATGTATGTGTGACCTACTCTCTGCTTCTGTAAAAGGTCCAGTGGTGAGACCATATCAGAGGGTAATACCATGGTATTTCAGTAAAGGTCATGGTAGATGTAGGAGGTGTGACCAAAATCCTATACCAGAAGTAATTTGATATTATGGCAACTGTGTATAATGCAATATAGTTAACAAAAAATTTTCATATATTACATAACCTGTGTTAAAGCCTGTTTTTGGATAATCCAGTGAATGAAGTACTTTACAGATGAGAAGCACTTCATCTGATTTGAATATTGTCTCTTTCTGTTTCATTGGCAAAGCACCTCCTGACATCAGTAAAACAACGTAAGACAGAGAGTGGCAGGAAAAAATGCACACAAACAACACATCTTTGCATCACATAGGAACGTAACAACAAGAAAAGTCATTTTAGAAGAAGATCGAGTTCTTAGTCTCAGTCTGGCTCCATTATGGTAATGCCCACTTTTCATAATCCATAAATTCAACTCTACATTTCGTCTTGCTGATTATGGAAGTGAAATACATTGTGAGTTGTAATTCACATTCTCACACAGTCTGTTTGAAGCGCCACCACTAGTTTAGTAAATTCTGAAATTTAATGCAGACTGTCAAGACGAGCCTTAATGCAAAATAAGAAACACTTGCATGAATATACATTTACAAATAAGGATATAACAGTAAAATGAAAGTTTTGCGCTGAGGAATCATATCACACATTAAACACATGTATCTGTCACAGCACGAGTTATGTTACGCTAATGAATTAGCTTGAAATTTAAAATAAAGCATTCGCATGTTTAGCTTGGATCACGCACCTTTCCTGAATCAACTCGCTCTGTTTCATCCAGGATTAGATTCATTTCGTCCATTGAAATGCATAATTCAGTGGTATAATTTGAAGCGACTGGTGGACAATTTCCTTGCAAAGTGGGCAGATGCGACTAATCGATAATGACATTCGCTGTCGATGAGTTTTATTATTAACGATTTTATCGATTGTCACAGCCCTGTTATAGTCAAATAAAATAATACCGCCCAACCCTACCAACCTACCTTCTGTGTTTCCCCAGATTACGCCTGCATTGAGTTTTGGAGACTCTTGTCATCCCAGTTGTCATGGAGAAGCCATGGAGGTTATGGGGGGCACTGGAGGCGTGTTTGCTGACTTTGTGCGCCTGGTCCTGGGGAGTCTGCCGTGTCTCCCTGCTGGCCCTCATTCTGACCTTCCACCTGTACGGAGGCTTCATCCTGCTGGGACTCATCCTGGTCTCTGTGGCCGGCATCCTGTACAAGTTCCAGGACGTGCTGCTCTACTTTCCCGACCAGCCCTCATCCTCGCGTCTTTACGTTCCAATGCCAACGGGAATCCCCCACGAGAACGTATACATCCGCACTAAAGACGGCGTGCGGCTCAACCTCATTCTGCTCCGTTACACTGGCGAAAACCCAGCCTCTGCTCCCACCATTTTATATTTCCACGGCAATGCAGGGAACATCGGCCACCGCGTCCCGAATGCTCTGCTTATGCTGGTCAATCTGAAGGCCAACGTGGTGCTGGTGGATTACAGAGGATACGGAAAGAGCGAAGGAGAACCTAGCGAGGAGGGACTGTACCAGGACGCCGAGGCCACCTTGGATTACATCATGACCCGGCCGGACATCGACAAGACCAAGGTGGTGCTATTTGGTCGCTCATTGGGTGGAGCTGTGGCTATCCGTCTGGCATCGTGCAACCCGCATCGAGTGGCCGCCATCATGATGGAGAACACTTTCCTGAGCATCCCGCACATGGCGGCCACGCTGTTCTCTTTCTTCCCCATGCGTTACCTACCGCTCTGGTGCTACAAGAACAAGTTTCTGTCATATAGACATGTTGCACTGTGCCGTATGCCATCTCTCTTCATTTCGGGCTTATCAGACCAACTCATCCCTCCGGTGATGATGAAACAGCTGTACGAGCTGTCGCCGTCTCGGACTAAACGCATCGCCATCTTTCCCGAGGGCACGCACAATGACACCTGGCAGTGCCAAGGTTATTTTGCTGCCCTAGAGCAGTTTATGAAGGAGCTTCTTAAAAGCCATGCCCAAGAAGAGACGGCCCAGGGGACGGCCAACGTCACCATAATCTAGAACAGTAACTTCTATTGACTGCTCTAAATCTGGACCCTCTCAGAATGTACAAGTTATTCTTTCTTTTTTATTATTTCTCTTCTCCCCAACTTCATAAGCTCTTTCTTTCCATTGATCACACACTTAGAATTCATTAGTTACAATTTCATTTATTTAATAGAGAAGGCTGAATTTCTTAAGACTTCAGAATATTTTTTGTCAGTTTTTATATCAAATATGAATGCATCTGACTCAAGAATTGAATGCCCTCTCAGTCCATTTCTTTATTTGCTGACAATTTCTCAAAAGTATACTTAAATCCCTACCACCTGCAAACGCAATTGGAAAGTTATTTGCCTAATCACAAAGGTCAGAACTACTTTCTGAGCTACTACTGAACTAAACAATTCTAACAAACTACTAAATAAACATTTACATGTGTTTTTTTTTTAATAGAACAGCGGGCTCATTGAAATAATTTGTTTGCCTTTTAAATTCCAGTGAATACATTTAAATGGACCAGGGGCAACTGATCCTAGTTCAATCATCTTTGTCTATGGCATTTCATGCATTCAATCTTCTGTACCAGGCTGTAATGTGTTAGGGATTTATGTTATCACACTGCCTTCTTTTTTACGGAAGGTTTAAAATCCACTCAGGAAATCGGCTCATTGTGGTTTGATCCCATGTTTTGGATTTGCATATGGAGCTGTGTGTGAGAAGTATAGATTTCTATACTGATTTTCATGTGTGCTACAGTTCACTGTGAGCACTGAATGAAAATACCAACACAACAAGCCTAAAGTATGTTTACTCTCTCTCAGGCTTAGTGATCTTCTGAAAGTTAGAGTGAAATCGCACATAGCAGCTGCTTGACAGTGTTCCAAGCACAGTCCATTTGCACAACTTGTAAATAAGATTTTTCCCTTCTTTTAATAAGGTCAAGTGCTTAACATCAGATCTTTACCAATGACCTGTTTTGTTTGGATCATGTTGAAAAACCTGCCCATTGGTGACTGTTGCACTGTGTCACACATCCATTTTCTTGCATTTTCCTTTAAAAATGAGAAACATTCACAACAATGTAAGGATTAATTAACACAAAAATGAAAATTGCCATCATTTACTCACCGTTTATGTCTTTCCATACCTATGACTCTTTCTTCAGTGGAACAAAAAGGAGAAATTTTGAAGAGTATGTTAGTCACTCTTTTCCATGCAGTTGCAGAAGCCTCAAGCTTCTTCAAAAGGACTCATTGATAAAAGTCTTAAAATTTGGCCATATGACTTCTATGTTGAAGTCACACAATGAAAGATAGCTGAGAAGTTTTGCCGTTCACTAAAAACTATTTTCCAGTGAGTTGAATCTGTCAGAATTATGAGATCTTTGCTGCAAAACATTCATTCAGAAGGAATTCTCATGATAATTCAATGAAGAACAAATACAATTTTAGTCTATTTGAAATTATAGAAAGCTATTATATATATAAGACTTGGAATATAGACCGCAAGTCATCTTGAAAGATTCTGTCCTCGTTCATTGTAGTTGAAGAGCAACCAGCACCTTTGAAATGTCTCCTTTTGTGTTCCACAGAAGAACGAAGTCGTACAGGTGTGGAAGAGTAAATGCTGGCAAAGTATACTTTTTCTCAACTATTTAATGTATCGAATCAGGGGTAAAGACATGGAGGTTTGTGTTTCTGTAGTCTCACGTTGGTGGTTGACTGTCAAGCACCCATTAAAAGTGAACGGTGGACTTTGCAAACCTGGCCCATTATGTAGTGTTGGATCAATGCACATCCGAGTCTGTAATTATTGCATGCTTTAGATGCTCAGCACATTTCGTTTAGCTCTGATGCACTTTTACGCTCACGTCTGTTGTAATGCGTGCAAACTGCCTGTGAATTTTAAGATGACAGATTTCAAGGCAGAGTGATCCTATGTCAGTTTGCATGCAAATATTGCTATCGTTATGTCAGGCAGAGGTTATATCAGGCTTCCAAAGTCCACCTTTTGGGATTTTACAGGCTCTTTTGGGCCCCGTCGTTCTTAAGGGTGCTTACGAGATTGTATAGTAGCACAGCTGAGCTCTAGATGTCTTCAGTTATGTCTGGTATTGTTTATGGTTATTAGTTATGTAGTAACAGGACAGTTGAGTAAGAAGTGGAACCAGCCAATGCAAGAGAAAAAGTTCCCAAGACTTTAGCTTTTGGATGGTTTCAATACATAAGATACTTTTGTACATCACTTTATTGACCTTTTGATTTTAAAAGAAACATTCGTAATGGTCATTATTGATTGTATAGGCCTAATTCATAAGAACTGCCTCTAAACCTTATAGGAAATAATAATTTCAAATGAAAATGATTTGCAATGTGACATTTAGTTGAACTCAAAGTGACGTGCCATGATACCTTATTGAATGTCTGTGTGGTTGAGTGTAAACCTTGAAGCAAAGATGCTGAAATATGATAAAATTATGAAAATACTACTTGTTTACTAGATTTGACTAACACACCATTGGCATGTTCTGGCCATTCTCTGGGGCTAGTTTGTATGTTGAAAACTCTCATTTCATCTTGTTCATAAACTGAATATATGAAATAATATAAAGTGCTGCTCATGTTTTATATTTGCTTTTTGCAGTAAATAGCAGAGCGGAAAGATTCAGTTCTGAATGTGCAAGGAGGGTTTTCTTATTCTTTTGACATTTGTGTTTTGAGCTATGGATTTTCTATTCGGATCATTTGTTCATGTACATACAATTGAATCACACTTTCTATTTTCTGTGTGGTGACATGCAATAAAGAAATCAAACCCTTCTGATAACTTGGCTGCGTGAGTCTGTTTGTACTTTGAAGTCACTGGTTCCTTTTTCTGGATTTCACTGTGGAAACTCCACTTTAAAAAGAACGAAACTGATGGGTTTTTTTTTTTATGTTTGACTTTTACTTTTACTGTCATGTATATACTTTCCTATGTGCTATTAATTTATGGTTAACAAGTCTAAGTCTGACATTTTCATTTATCTGCTGTTATTTTTGCACATTCGACGCAGTTTGTCGGAACAGCCACAAAGCAAGTGGTGACAAAGCAACTTTCGGTTGCAATGCAGTGTTAAATACAGTGGGTGTGGACAGCTCGGCAGGAAAGGGACACAAAAACCAGATTGTTAGCTGGAGAACTGTAGCAGACAGGACATTTTTGGTGAGTACAGTTGCTTTTGAACTAAATTTGACTTCAATTGGAGATCCCAGGAGATTTCCCCTATTCCACATCAACAAATAGTTTGAAGAGGAAGTGTAGTTATGTGTACGAGTCTGATCCAGGAATTTTCTGCAAGAAATGTATGCTAAGAGCTTCAGAGGAATATTCATGCCATATGAAGGTGAATTGGAATCAGCAGGTATAACAAAAAAACTCCAGACAAGCTTCTTTCTGAGTAGAAACCTTTCACTGTAAGGATGCCGTTTTGAGGTGGGTTGAGATCTTTAAAGAAATAGAGCTTCTTCAGAACCTGTCTATATGCCATCCAGGCTACATTTATTCACTAATAACCATATTTTCTAAAAGTTTGTTTCCACCATGCCTGCTGAAGATGTTGGTCCAGGTCGGGGTGAAAGGAGAAGGTTGCCCTGGCTGTTTCTAGTGCTGGTCATTGCTGCCATCACCTCCTCTTCCCTGTCTGTGATCTCCTTGTACCACGTGCTGGCCCTGCAGGCTGAGGTGGAGGGTTTGAGAGCTGAGGTGGTCCGCAAGAGAGAAGAGCAAAGTGGGACACTAGAAGAACCCATGAGGGGGGCAGAAAAACAAACCCATGAGCAGGAAGAAGAAGAGACCAAAGAGAGAATTGAGGTTTGGACCACAATACATGTGCATCAAATGTCTTTCTAAAATGTTGCTGTTGTTGTTTTGCATTTGATGGAATTTGAAGGAAGTGCATAAATAGCAGTTAATTTGTCTGAAGGATCATATCCCAGTTACTGTAATGCTTGGAGTCAAGAGTCCAATTGGTTGTTGAAAAACACATGGCTTGTCTACAGGAAATTAACAGTGTTAATGTTGCAGTTCCTCAGTTGCGAAACTAATAATGTCGATGTTCAACTCTAGTCAGTTTGGTGTTGGTTCAGTTCAATAACAGGCTCAATATTGTAAAATTCATCGCCAGCAGAGCTGGGTAGTAACTGAGTACATGTAACCTATGTAATCAAATTCCAAAAATTAGTCTTACATCTTATAATGCTCATTAATGCAGATTACAGTTACTTTATATGGATTACATATCATTCACACAGTGGCAGTACACCTTTCATAATTTATTGATTCTCCCTAATTCTTCTTTAAATGGATTCCCAAATGTTTTGTCTTAATTTACTTTTTACTTTTTTACTTTTGTCATTTAGCAGACGCTTTTGTCCAAAGCGACTTACAAATAAGAAAAAGTAACTAAAACTAAAAAGTTACAACTCTATAAATACTATCTACCCACATATTTAAGAAAATAAAGAAATTAAATAAAATTAACACATGCATATAACAACAACATTTCAATAATAAACATATCAATGAAAAAAATTAAATAAAAAGCTACTACTATCCCTTGCCGGTGTCCCTGCCCGGTGGAGTCGCACGGTAGAGTCGATGGTCTTTACACTCTTTACTTTTTTACTTTTGTCATTTAGCAGACGCTTTTGTCCAAAGCGACTTACAAATAAGAAAAAGTAACTAAAACTAAAAAGTTACAACTCTATAAATACTATCTACCCACATATTTAAGAAAATAAAGAAATTAAATAAAATTAACACATGCATATAACAACAACATTTCAATAATAAACATATCAATGAAAAAATTAAATAAAAAGCTACTACTATCCCTTGCCGGTGTCCCTGCCCGGTGGAGTCGCACGGTAGAGTCGATGGTCTTTACACTCTTAAATCTTATATTGTCTGTTTGAAATATCTCTGAGGAAGTTAATATTTCTGTAATTTTACAACACATTCGCATGTTTAGAGTTTGATGTTCCTTAATGTTCGCATTGACATGCGGGTAAACAAATTAAATATTTGTATTTTTAGTGTTTAATTAATAATTAGCTTTTTTTTATCAACTCGCAAACCGACTGCAGTTCTTATATTAAGCCCGTTTGGGAAACCCTGGTTTAATATAACGTTAAACACATTTCATGTTGAAAAAAGTGTAATATATTTTCTTTCTCTTTGCTTTTTTATATCAGTATGGTATTTCCGATGGTATGTTTAAAACAAGTTAGATTAAAAAAAGTAGTCAGAATAAATTACCTACAATGAGTAACCTAGATTAGTTACTAACTACAGTTTTCAATTCAAAATACTTTAAGGTAAGTCCCTATATAGAAATGGACTTTTCAGAAATATTCCTGACATAAGAAAAATTCACTAGAGTAAAAAGTCCAACAGCTAGCCCCAGTCCCATCTATTTGGGGAAAAAATAGCTAAACTGGTTTAACTAATGACCAACCTAAATGCAGATATGTGTTGAGCACTTTCTACAGTTTTCATCATGTTTCATAATGTGTAATCAGTAATAGGTTGCAATTTGCAAGTAATCTACTCAACTCTGAACAGAAGTAAACAAGTTCAATTCTACTATAAGCAGCTCCACAGAAGGCAATAGTGTCATTATCCAGCTCAGTTAAGTTCAAATTTTTGTTGTTTAATGAATTATTTGGTGCGTCATTCTTGTTTTTCAGTTACAGTTACTGTTTAAGTTTTGCTGAATAGTTGTTAAATCGTCTATAATAGGCTGTTTAATAGCAGGTTTCCATTTTGATGTTAACCGGTATTTTCTTGCAGTCAAAACACTTTAAGGTAAGTCCCTATATAGAAATGGACTTTTCAGAAATATTCCTGACATAAGAAAAATTCACTAGAGTAAAAAGTCCAACAGCTAGCCCCAGTCCCATCTATTTGGGGGAAAAATAGCTAAACTGGTTTAACTAATGACCAACCTAAATGCAGATATATGTTGAGCACTTTCATGCTGGTCAAATTGGCCATTATAATCTACCACATACAATGACCATCTTTATGCCAATAACAGACCATCTTGAAACTTAATCTTGTAGAAAATGTCTGAGCTGTTTATATTTAGCAGGATTTCTGGTTGTCTGTGTACAGTATCTGCAGCAGACTGAGATGGATGATTCCGTAACAGATCATACTCTCCTGTCAAAAAGGAGTCTTGGTCATACGTCAAACAAAGCAGGCAAGCGCACACTTCTGCTTATTCCGCGATTCTCGTCTCGGCTTTTCTTTTTTGAGTGTTAACTGAGAAGAGCTGTGGTTTTTTTTGTGTGTATACTGACAGGAATGGTGCGGAGCACAGATGGTGTTAGATTAAAACCACTAAATAAATAAAAAAAATAAAAAAAACTGCACATGGTGCAAAAGTGCACCGTTAGACATTTGCATATCCTGTTGCTTTATGAGTCACTGAATGCAAAGCCCTTATATTATTATTAAAATTGCACCGCCATAATCATTCTCCCCTTACAGACAATACTTTAAAAAATGTTTAACAATAATACATTTACATTGTCATTTTTTTTTCCCCTATGAAAACAATTTTTCACAGAATCCCAGCCCTGTTTACAAATGATGGCAGATAACAGGAGAAAAACCTTCCAGAAAGGTACTGAAGGAGTTGTAATATAATATATTTTTATAACATGAAATTTGGCACAGACATAAGTTAGATTACATTCAAGTGATCCATTTTATCAATTATGACCTTGTTTTTTGCTAGAGCCATGAAAGAGTTTAAAAACACACTAACTTTCAGAACTCAAAACTTCATTTCCAGTCCAAAAAGAGCATTTGTTATAACTGGCCTTCAATTACATGTTCTGAACTTCTGCAGTGGTAAGTGATGTCTGTCCAGAAACGTGCAGTGGTGAGGTAATAAGAGGAAAGCTGCAGAGATGTAGCACCTACTACTCTGCATATCCATCTGAGAAATCCCAGTGTTAGAATAAGGCAGAGCATTTAATTTGAACAAAGTCCGTGATTATTTTGGTCTGATTTTACAGCCCAATCTCATGGGAAAAATGTAAAATAGTAATGAACTGCCATGATATCATGTTGGATCTTACATATTACTTATATAAATATTTATTTATTTTGTCAGAGTTTGCTTTGGAAATATGCACAGGCATCCCATGGCAAGTCGGACTGAAGCGTGGCTCAGCTCTGGAGGAAGAGCAGGGCACCATTTTAGTCAAAGAGGAAGGATTCTTCTTTATCTATAGTCAGGTATATACATTCTCCATGTATGACACATTCTTGAGTTTTTTTTGGCCTCTTTGAAACATCCCAACACCGTGCTCAGTGTTTTTTCCTCATTATTTCAAGCTCTCCTTTTCCCAGGTTTACTACACAGACTCTACGTTCGCTATGGGCCACATCGTGATTCGTATAAAGAAGAACGTCGTAGGAGACGAGAGTCAGCACGTTGTTCTGTTCCGCTGTATTCAGAGCATGAATCGAGTCAATCACTTCAACACCTGCTACACCGGAGGTGAGCGTCGTCTTTACCAGTGTTACAAAAGAGTTACAATGTGCAAATTCTCATTACTCTAATGTATCTGGACATTTTACTTCCCGGGTTTTTGTAAATCTCATTATTTACGAAGTATTTTTTATATATATGATAATATATTATAAATTCAAAATTGCTTTATTGGCATGACTGTAAACAATGCAATATTGCCAAAGCTTGAAATATATCTACAAAAATTATACATATACATAATGTATTTTAAATATAATGTACTGCTGTGAATAATAGTACCATTCAAGTAATGTAAATGTCTGACAGAGAAGTGCTATGCATATATGATAAATATATAATGTACCTATTATTACAAATGAATGTAACTGATCATGTGATGTGCAGGCGTGGTGAAGTTGGACTCTGGGGACAGACTGGAGCTCCTGATACCTCGGACCCATGCAAATATCTCTCTGGATGGGGATTCCACCTTCTTAGGAGCAATAAAACTGGCCTGACAATGGATAAAGACTTTGGATCAGACATTAAATGAGATTGGATATGCTATTATAATTATTCATAAGGATAATTATTGACATTCACTGGTCTTCAGGAATACAAGAGCTGCGTTATGCTGTGGAGTATTCTTGAAAATGTCTTCATTGAACTATTTTGTATCCAGGCTCTTTACACTTCAGTGGCATTTCATCAGACATGCACAAAATTGGCTTTATTCACCATCTTGAAGTTCCTCTATTTCGCAATTCATGATTCATCTAATCAAAATATAGTAACATCTCAGAAATGACTTCCCTCTGTAAAGCCTTCTTTGTTTTTCACATCCTGCCTGACTCATTCAGGTGGGTAACAACCAATTTTCACAATCCAGTTATTAAACGGTATTTTTTAACACATTTTATTCTCAAATGTGTTATAAAGAACATGTATTGATGGTTTGTGAACATGCACCCTGTATTTCATGTTTTATTATTCAGAACATCTGTTGCAGAATACCACCTCAGCATGAGCTTTGGTTTAGTACTTTGACCTTTGTAACATGAAAGTGTGCTTTCATACATCAGTATGTTTAAGTTTGCACTGAACATGAAGTCTCCATGATTCTACCAGCAGATGGAGACAGTATCACACTGTGGAAGAGCACTGGAAAGCACTTGCTTTGTGTTGAGTGCTTCACACAGCTTTCATAAAGACAGTTCTTTCTGTTCATTGACAGAGGTTGTTTATGCTTCTGGTGTGTGAATTTGTCAGCCGCATCTCATATAGACACAATCATCATAGTGTCACAGGCCTTGAGATGCTTAAATTCTGCATGTACTGTAAACACAGTGTCTCTTAACAATAAATCATCAGCTCCGCTGCTTTGCCTTGCTTCACACGTTCAAGGAGAGTGGTCTTGCATCTTGGCAGGAACATGTCCCGCCATTAGTGGGCACTTGTTTCTGGGACAGATTTTATGGGATGCATTCTTTCATGAGCACTAGGGTAAATAAATTAATAATGAAAGAATCCTGTGTACAGCATGCAAACAGTGTTTTGGCTTATCATGTGCCTATTTAACAGAGCACAACTAAAAACTGAACTAAAGAAAAAGCTCAATTTGGCTTATCATATGCCCATTTACCAGAGAAAAACTAAAAATGTACTTTAAAAAAAAAAAGCTGAATTTGCCTTATGTACCCTTTTACCAGAGAACAACTAAAAATTTAACTAAAAAACTGAATTTACTTTACTTAAAAAATACTCGGTCCCACTTTATATTAGGTGGCCTTAACTACTATGTACTTACATTTCAATTAATCATTTGGTACAATGCACTTATTGTGTACATGCGTGTTTTTACATTGTACTTATATTTTTTAAAATACCTATATGTAATTACATCTGTAATTAGTTTCTGTAATTACATTTATATTTACACTGTTGACCCATCCCTTACACCGTAACCCACCTTTAAACCTACCCATACCACCAAACCTGTCCCTAACCTTACCCGTATCCCACCTCAATAGCAGCAAATGTGTTTTGCAATACAATATGACCACAATAAGTACATTGTACTTATTTTTTGATGTAAGTACATAGTAGTTAAGGCCACCTAATATAAAGTGGGACCAAATACTCTAAATGTTATAGGAAGCCTTTAATATAGGAAAAGTAGTGACGGACGGACCACTACTGCTGGCTTAGCTTTTATTTTCGAGAAATACAGTTCCTATGTGTCTTTCAAAAAATGATGTATATAGAATCACCTGCTGAATCTCTGAGGAAATTTTATCACACTTAAACCTTTAAAGGCCTTCACACAATTGTGCTTGCTTTGCTATTTTCAGGGCTGATCCTTTTCTTTGATTTAGACCACTCTGATGTAAAATGCTCTGTTGAGCGTCATGCAGTCGGAAGCATTGCAGTGAAGTCTTGGTGTAATATAACCAAATCCTTGAATAGTTCACCCACAGAGAGACTACACCTCTAAGCCTATCGCTTGGGGAGCCTGAGGAAGTGATGGGTACTTTAAGATGGTCTCTCAAGCTGAGGTATTGACTCCTCGGCAGGGAAGGAACGACTCGAGATTCAGAGATAGGATCAGTCAAACACACTTGGACTCCATTGGGAGGCTGAATGAAGATCAATGAGCAGCGTTCACCGATGCTCCTTGCTCCTTTTCTTTTGATTATTTTTCAAAAAGGAGATTGCTCAGCTTAGACTCTGGGTTTTTAAAAGAGCACTGTTGATTTTGCTCTCATAATGATGACTTTTCTTTTTAAAACAGACTGTCATTGTGGTAAACCTCACAGGCTGTCGTGCTGATCATTTTGATGTTCATTTCTCCTGCTATTCAGCTGATCCCTGTGCATTGTAAGACTCCAAAAAGCTTTACTCCCTCTATTACAGTGTTTCCCAACCAGTGTGTTTTTCACCCACAGCCCCATTACACACACATTTTGAAAGAATTAATTTATGCTCACCAATGCTGCATTATTTGACCCAAAATGCTGTTAAGAACAGGGATATTGTGAAATATTGTTACAATTTTAAATACGGAGTGTCTATTTACACTGTGCAAATAGCCCGTCTTGTTGGCAAAGGCTATTTACAGTACCTCCGCCCACTAAGGTGTGACTTAGTCAACATTAAAAAAGGATGCTAGATCAGCATCAGTTTCAGTGGTGCAGATAGTAACGCACATGCTTTTAGACGCGATTCGAGTCTGCCTTTTGCTGAACTTCAATTCTCCCTTTTCAAATCTCATATCGCATCAGAAAGGCATTTTCAATAAAAAATGAAGGAAATAATCAAAAAGTTGAAAATAAAAGTATCGGGTAGGGTTAGGGTAGGTGTAGGGAGGGCTGGTATCCATTTAATAATTTGAATTAAAACTATAATTTACACTCAATACGTTATTATTGCATACTTTTTTTATAATGTACTACAATACTGAGGTGCAGATAATTGCCACTATTTGCAATAAGTAGTATAAATAGCAGAAAATCTTGCTATTTTAACAGTGCAAATAGTATTTATAGCTGTTTGCACTGTGTAAATAGCATATTGTTAACAAATACTGCTATTTTCACTTGGTGTAAATAGAATCCATTGCTATAAAATATGATATTTGCACTTAGTGTAAATAGCATCTATCGTTATAAAATATGATATTTGCACTTAGTGTAAATAGCATCCATCGCTATAAAATATGATATTTGCACTTAGTGTAAATAGCATCTATCGCTATAGTGCAAATAGCTGCTTCCGTTTAAATAACCTTTTCTATTTTAATATATATATGGCACATAATCCTTCAGAAATCCTTCTAATATGCTGATTTAGTGCTCAAAAAAACATTTCATACATCAATGTTGAAAACAATTGTGATTTTTTTTTTTTTTTTTTTGTGAGCACCATTATTTTCAGGATTCTTTAATGAAAAAAGAAAACCATTTATTTAAAATAGCAATTTAGAGCAATTTAAATAATTATCGCTGATAACTGTTTTAACCCCAAACTTTTGAACAGTAGTGTGTTTTGGACCTTCTCAGTTTGTGTAAATCCATATGGGGTTCAGAGTGTACTTTTTTTATCCACATTAATTCCACACTTGTCTTGCAGAAATATGTTGCTTTGTTTCATAATTACAGTGTATACGTTTTTTGTTTGTTTGTTTGTTTTTTTTACCCCAAAAGAATGGAAGTGAAATGTCTGAACATGCTCCGTAGGTGGGGTACATTGTAACATCTGAGGGGCACATTGGAAGACAAACTAAAATACAAGGCAAACTAACATATTTTGTCAATAAAATAAAATTGTGAACTTTTTCAAATAAAATGATGGCTTTTTTTTTAAGAATTAAAAATAATCAAATTTTGGAGTTCACATTGCAACCATACACTCCACACACAGCCCTCACAGAACACGAGACACATAAGCGAGCCGAAATACTTTACATTTCTTGAAATAATAATATGTTGATATGGCAGCTAGTAAATACCATAAATTTGGTTATGCTAGCATGTGTGGAAATATTTAAACTAAGTGTGTTACAACTAACCCCGCGATAGTTTGTGTCCCGTGCTCCCCTACACAATATATATTTAAATAAAAAAAAAAAACAATTAAGAAATTGTGCTTACATCCTCGCTCTTCAAAGTTGGATTTATTGACAGTCATTGTGAATTATGTGAGAAATAATTGACCATGAGCTGTTAAATTATTATGTTTGGCAGCAGCGTTTCTACTAATAGCTAAACTGTAAGTATAACTGCTTCAAGAAGAGCAGTATTACTACCTTGCTACTGCAAACCTTCCTATAGCTTTTTTTTCTGCTGTGAAACTGTTTTATTGATAAAGTCACAGGTCAGCGCTGACAACAAGTTTGTATGCGCATCTATGTGTCTGTATGTGCATTTGTATTGGAGATCATTTGGCAAAGTGTAATGCGGTCAAGACCTGCCTGGAACTAGTTTAGCCATGTGTTCCCTGAAAAATAATTGGACACTGTAGAATATTCTTCGCTGACCACTACCAGCAGTACTCAAATGTCCTTTCCAGCTGTTCAAATGGCAATCTAGATCAGATAATTTGCTCTGCTGACAGCCCTGTTTTCCTTTTTCTTTTTCTTTTTTATAGGAGTGTGCTGTAGGACAATATGTGGTATATGTATCCATAGGGAATCACTGTCAATGTGAAGTTCAGCAGAGTTAAATGAAGACTGTGAGTTGACTGCATATGATGATGATGAAAGATGCATGTTTATTCAGTCCTCTAAGTAAAGTTCGGATGAAAGCGGCACTCTTTTCTTTTTTTTGTACCATATTTCATTAGTTTTTCCTACTGTGATAAACAGAAAGCGAGATAAGCAGAAGGGACGTGTGAAGAGTGTTTTGAGCGTGGAGAAATCATGAGGAGAGGAAGGAAAAAGGTGCAGCCTGCAAGGAAAACTCCCCGTGACCGGCATATCTCCCACTTTCATACCCTTCACACATTCGCTGTTACTGTTCTTTTATCCTAGTTTTATCTTTCCCAGCACCATCCCAGAAAATTCTAGGTAGGAATAGACAGACAGGGGGAGGGAAGGAGAGGGTGACAGTGAAAGAATTGAGAAACTAGTATTTTCAAACCTGCATTATTCACATTTTATCAACCTAACACATAGTTTACTTGAGGCAGTTTTGCGGTTAGTTTTTTTTTTTTTTTTTTTTAATGCATATGGAGTCAAAGTATTTTATACAAGTCTGCTTATGAATTAATCATAAGACGTGTGTTATGACAGGTCCTCTGCAAGTTTAATCCTCATAGAGTTTAAATATTTAAATTTGTTTAAACATTCAGTATCAACATTATATATGAACTTTATGAGAGGTTGTGGAGAGTTTTAAGGATAAACTATTTTATGTTACTCAATATTACTCAAAATGTATCACTATCTCCAGAGTTTCTAAGGCACAAGCAGCCTACATCTTAAAAAATTATCCACATCCTGTGTTGTAAAGGACACAGGTATATAGATGCAAATGCTTAACAATTATATTAATGACTATATATTAGCATTATTGTATTAAAACTTATATTAATTATTAGTAGTATCTTAGTAGTAATTAATTAATAATTTAATTAGTAATTCAGTGTGTATTATATTATATTACAGTATATGTAATATTATATATATATATATATATATATATATATATATATATATATATATATGCAATGTAAATTATTCTGTATTAAAGCGTCTGCCAAATGCATAAATGTATGAATATACGAGCTTCCACTTTGTAGCAGAATGAGCTGATATAATGTAGATATTGTGATAATGACTTTGTAATATATTCAGATAAATTAATATTATTAAATATAATATATTTAAATATTTTAAGAAATATTTTGGAATCTAAAACTGCTAAAAATTTAAGCCATGTATCTAACATATATACATAAGTTATGTTCCGGTGAGGTTTTGTTGAAAATGGCCACCAGCTGACACCTAAACTTCATTTAATTCGTCACAAATGTATAAATTTCTTTAACAATGTTACTACTATTATATAAACAATATATGTTTAGCAAAGTTTTAATTAAAATTGTAAAATTGTAGATCAATTTGTAATATGATATTTGACACCGCCCACAACGGAGTTCATTAAATGTTTAATCATGTACCAATTCCTTGCATACTGTTTTTTTTTTTTCTTTCTCCATACTATGGAAGTCAACAGGGATCAGCAACTGAAGGTGAGCTATCCCTTTAAGAATGAATGCATCAGAGTCTTAGATACACAAAGCTCTAGAATTAGAAATAAGACATGTAAAAATGTAAATAATTGTCACTGCACAGTTTGAGAAGCACAGTGAGAAAAACAATAGAAAGGGCCACTGGGGATGGCTGCGGTTCAGACTATAATGGACAGTAGAGAAAAGGCCGGGCCAAGTGAAAGGCCAAACATGCAATCAGCCAATGTCTTTAAAGGCTTTACAATCAGAGCATCTGGTGGTGCAAATGTCTATTGAGCAGGGTGAGGGGATTGGTCGGCCTCATGTCTGAATGTGTCAGCCAGGCAACGCCCCCCCTCCCAAAAATATCTTTGTGTGCTGCCATGGCAACTGCTGGTGTGTTGGCGGAAGCTGATGTCATTGTGAATGTGCTTCTGAGGAGAAGGGAGGCGAATGGGGTGATGGAGAGAAAGCAGGAACGGCTGAGACATTTTTGTCCCACAGGAAATGAAACAAGCTGTGCACACACTGCGGCTGGCCAAACACTGATGAACTCATTCACACACTCATTTACATCACACACACTCTCACAAAACTCCGGTCTGCTTTCCGTTTGTTTCCCCAAATCAGCATCCAAGTTTCTTCCTTTATCTGCCCTCACATCTATGTTCTGCTATTGATTTGTGTCTTTATTCTGTATCTTCCTCTATAATAACTGGAACAATAGGGGATTATTTTACAAAGGGGATTTTGGATATCTCTTTTTATCACCCCATAACTTTTCAAGTGCAAATACTAAATGTTTTTTTAGGGGAAAATGTAATATAAAACAGACAAATTATTTATGAACAAACCCCTAAAAATGTAAAAAATAAAATAAATAAATAAATTTGAATATAGATAGGAATAAAACAGTAAAGTTTTATATAAGAGCTTCTGAAGTTGATATTCTATCTATCTATCTATCTATCTATATATTTAATGTTGATAGATTGCTATCTAGCTAGTTATCTAGATGTCTTCCCCATTTTATTTTATCAAATTATTCTATACTTCTTGTTCTCATCCCCATGAGTCTCTCTTTACACCCTTTCTGTTGTTTAGTTCTTGTATCCTCTTGACTATGAGGCGGTTCAGAATCTGGATTATCCTTCATCTACATCACAGTCTCCTCCCACCAAAGTCCCCTGGCTCCAACCCTAATTTCTGTTCTAGGTCCACATTCTGTGCTGCATGCATTTATGCCAACATAACTGATTATGCCACCTCAAACCTGACACCTGCCTCAGGTGTTCATATGATATTTCATAATTATAATGTCATTGTTATATTGTTGTAGACATCCAGATTCGGTCTTGGCAGCCGAACACATTTTGGCTAGATGTGAACCCCAGAGTCCTTTACTCAATCTCTTATGAGTCTTTGCCTGCCAAGAGTGTGTATCTCAAACGGCCAAGGGGGTCAGTGTTACACACAGTAGTCTGGTACAACTCATCCATTGATAATCCATAAAAATCATTTAGACCAGAATATCCTTAAAATCATGTGAAACATGAAGCGTTTCAGTGAAGCGTGTTCAAACTTATGACTGCAGCTGTTCTGAAATGTATGGTTGTAATGACTGGATAATAACATGCTTTCATGAAGCTTTCATGTATGGCCCGTGTCTTTAAACTATACGATTTTGTTTGTATCTCTGCTGGTTGTTTATTCATGTGCTGTTTGTGGTTTTACATTTTCACAGTCGCAGCCAGAGCGGCTGAAATTGGCTTTAATAATTCATGTGTCTGCGAGGAGGGGAAGTTAAAGGCTATTTATCAAACCTTCTGTCACAGGACAGAGCAATGAAAAATCACTCTCTCACCACACTTCCATTCAAGGCCTTTAGCTTGAAGGAAAGGATAGAAAGGACTAGCACTGGGAATTAATATAAAACAACAAAAACGGCTGCTTTGACAACTTTCTTCAGTTTCTCTTTCATATCGTAGATACTCTAGTCCAGGTCTGGCAGAAGGATGTTTCATTTTTTTATTTCAAACAAGCAAACAAACTAATTATTTAATTAATTAATAAATTAGTAAGCAAGCAGTTAAGCACCTTCTCACATGACTATTTAAATGTGCATGTTTTTACTGTGTAATATCTCACTCCATAAATTTTTTTTTATTAGTATTATTGTTTTAGCAGCATAATGAAATGCAATCAAATTCTCATAATTTGATGTCTTTCTGCCTCAGAGAGATTGTAGCTGCACACTTGAGAAACTTCCCTTACACCACTAAGGGAATGAAAGTCGTAAAAATAGATTTGTGTGAAGTGTTGGGGGACAGGGGAACAACATAGATCAAAGGATTTTTTCAGAAACTGAAATAATAAGCTTTTAATATTTGGTTTTTTATTGATCTTCTTATATTCTCTTGTGCCATGTATGTTGAATATGCCCAACAAATCTGTTAAAGGGATTAATAATATATGAAAATAAATAATTTAATAAAATAATTTATTTTCATTAGTCAGAAAAGTAAAAGCAAACTTACTTGTCACGCTTGTCCAGGGAACCTACAGTGACATAATGAGAATGAGTGGGTGATGAAAGGGAGGAAAGGTTATTTCACATAATGAATGCTCTAATAGGGTGGGTGTAGATGTACACAGCAAAAAAGTAACACTGAAGCAGTGTTAAGGTTAATGAGCTAATTAAGAGATTAATTGAGTAATGATTGATCATTATTGACCACACCTGATGTTAACAAGTAGAACCACCAAAGACGAAAAAACAAAATTTTAAGTCACCATTATAGTAGTCATTGTTTACTTTAGTTGGGCTCTTGACCCTTGAATTTTAATATTATATTTGATTTGGCTGATATAACTGAATTATAACAGCCGGACAAGCAAAGAACAAAAGTCATCAGGTGGTGATGGTTATGGTCATAAAATAATCATTATTTGACCTGAATCATTGAACTCATTTAAAGCCTAATCTCAGTGTTAAATTTCCTTTGTTGATTATAACAACCTTGTGTTTCTACAGCGAAAGACTCTGTGTTTTCTAAAAACTTTGAAAGGAATTCTTACAAGGTGTTCTGAAAAAATAACAAAAATCTGAAAAGTCTTTCTTTTAGGCACTCACAGACATCTAGAACCAGTGTATGAACCTCAACAACGATGACAAACAGAATATTCTGATAAACAGATCAACTCTGAACATCACAAAACAAGTTACTAAAAAGTCACAAAACAGCAAAAATAAAAGAAAATAGTAAGAATAAAAGAAATCACAAAGATTATTCTGCTCATAATTTATTTATGCCACAATGCATGATGGGAGCCATGGATGAGTTTTAATTGGCTACAACATGCATTTTTGATGGTCACCGTTGTTGTGATTCTCACGTTGATTCTTGATGTCTGTGTGTCTAAATTAAAGGTTCTTTTTAAGTTACCAGATCTTATGTTGTTCACAGTGTTGATGTCACCAACAAAGAAAACCTAACTTAGTTTTTCAAGTTAATACATGTTGATTATATCAAAACATAATCATCACCATCTGCTGACTTTTGCTCTTTGCTTGTCTGGCTGTTATAAGTCAGTTATAGCAGCCAAATAAAATCTGATATTAAAAAGTCAAGGGTCAAGAGGCCAACTAAAATAAACACTGATTACTATAATGGTGACTTAAAAATCGTGATGCTCTTCTTTGGTGACTCTGCTTGTTAACATCAGGTGTGTTCAATAATGGTCAGTCATCACTCAATGAATCTCTTAATTACCTCATTAATTTTTACACTGCTTCGGTGTTACTTTCACCCGTCTTTAGGATGGACCCATATAGACACCCAACAGTGTTAATTTAACACCGGGGATTTTGCTGTGTACTCTTAGCTAAAAGCACAGAGTGTAGTTACTCAGGTCATTACTGACCATGACCTGCTGAAATAATGAACACAGAACACAATTGAGCATTTTGGAAATTAAGTTTATTATACATACATATATATGTTCTCAGTAAAGATATTTCTAGAGGTGCTGTTGACTTGAAATGTTCACCAGATGTAATCCATACATGCAAATAAAACAAATAAGTTAAGAAATTAAGTGATGTGCAATAAAATGGAATGACACAGGAAAAGTATTGAACTACTGAAATTTATTTAATGCTTTGTACAAAAGCCTTTGTGGGAAATGGCAGCTTCAAAACGCCTCCTGTATGGAGAAACTAGTCGCATTCATTGCTCAGGTGTGATTTTGGCCCATTCTTCCACAGAGTCTTCAAATCTTGAAAGTTCTGTGGGCCTCTTCTATGAACTCTGAACTTTAGTTCTTAATACTGTGTGTGGTTACCTGGATGATCTACGACTATTTTTTTTTTTTGTGATGGTTGTTCATGAGTCCCTTGTTTGTTCTGAACAGTTAAACTGAGCACTGTTCTTCAGAAAAATCCTCCAAGTCCTGCAGATTCTTCAGTTTTCGAGCATCTTTTGCACATTTTAACCCTTTCCAGCAGTGACTGTATGATTTTGAGATTCATCTTTTCACACTGAGGACAATTGAGGGACTCAAACACAACTATTAAAAAAGGTTCAAACATGCTCCAGAAAGAAACACGATGCATTAAGACTCGGGGCGTGAAAACTTTTGAACAGCTAGCGTTCTATTCTCCATACCTGCACATCAGCCTTTTTAATTCTAAGGGTCAAATAAAGGTGGAAAATGGCTATATAATATTTATTCTGTCTGGTTTTAGTGCAACAACTTTTCTAACTGAGAATTAATATTAAACTATTCAAATGGATGCACCCTTAAAATACTAAATGAATGCTGTGAAATAACGTCAAAAGGATTTTGTGTGATAAATGAATGCTGTATTTCCTGCCCATATAGATTTTTTTTTTTAATAATGGTTTCAGAAGCACTTTTAAAATTGATGAAATTATTCTAATTATTGGAGGAATAACACAGGGATGTTTAATGTCAGTGATGCTATGTATATTGACTGATGTCTGTCAGTACCACCATTTATTTTGAGGCTTATTATCTACACAGATGACGTTATTATTTTAGTTGCGTGCCAAAAAGATCGACAAATCTTATAGTCAATCATTTAGGAATTTAGTGTCATATCTTCAGCCAAGTTGAACGATGCAAAATGCAAAGCTGTAGCAGCTGGAGAAAAGGAGTGAGATCTCTGGGAATGAGAAGGTAGCATCTGTGCTGCTCAAGCTCATCTTGGAGTTTATTCAGAAAGAATTTTAAAAAAGTGCAGTTGGCTAGAGAAGTGGAAATGGTACAAATGTATTTCTTTTTATTCTGTATTCCTTTTTATAATGGTTTATGAGCATATGCTGTCAGCAGCCAATTATTCTCCACACAACAATATTTTGTCACAAATTTGCTTGTTGCAAGTGATTACACATTTGATATACTCTTTTTATTTGTTTGTTTGTGTGGTTGTTTGTAATTAATTGTATGTATTTATTTGTTTGTTTTGTTTATTGTTCATTTTTGTGAACTCATTTATTTATGTATTGCGTATGTATGTGATGTACTTTTTGTTTGCTTGTTTATTTGGTTGGTTGTTCGTTCATAGTTTTCTTTTTGTAAATATATATTTTATTGCTCATAGTTTTCTTTCTGTAAATTACATTTTCTGTTTGTTCATCATTTTATTTTTGTGAACTTTTTCATTCTTTGTAATTTAAGATATTTATTCATTTATTTGTTTGTTTATTGTTCGTAGTTTTATTTTTGTAATTCTATTTATTTATAGCCTGATTGAACTCTTATTTAACTGGGAGAGTTCAGAGGGTAGAAATTGGTGTGGTTCTTTCTGAGGAAACAAGTTTTAAACAATACCCTTCCTTAATAGACATCTTAGAAACCTTATTCAAATTCTTTTTAGAGCTAAATAATGTGGATTCTGTTTTAACAAAATGCACAACGTGATCTCATAATAATTTGTATGTATTTTACATAAAACGTATATTTACTTACGTTTTTACAGGCACTAAAATGTACAAATAATTATGTATTTTCAGCATTTATGAATCCTTTTGATAATTGAAAAAATCGCAGCATTAATTTTATTATTGTTGTTTTTAGTTGTCATATTAATGGCCTCATGTTTTTAGCTGCATTATTATATTGTTTACTTGTTTACTTAATATGAAATGAAAACATTTAGTTCTGTTCTGTGTGATTTCTGCTACCAGCTCATTTCCAAGAATAGGCCTACATAATGTTAATATCAAACAGAACTACAGTTAATTATCTCATATGTGTCCTTGGCAATGATTTAAGTGGTGTAACAATGGCTATGAAAGTTCTGGGTAAGGTCAATGCAAGAACAAAATTTCTTGCCAAACATGTTTTCTCGGTAAACAGAATATAGAATTACTTGCCCCATGTTTAGTGTCATTTTGAATATGCATGCATTTTTTTAATATCTGTTTTGTCTCGTGATTGGTTAGATAAGTTACAAAAATCTCACAGTAAATTCATGCACTGAAATGCTGGGTTAAATACAACCCAGCACTGGGTAAAATATGGACAAACCCAGAGATTGGGTTGTTTTTGACACAGCGGTTGGGTTACTGCCTAGAAGGTTGGGTTAAACATTTAACCCTATTGTTGGTTGAAAACAAGCCAATCACTGGGTTTGTCCATATTTATAGATAGATAGATAGATAGATAGATAGATAGATAGATAGATAGATAGATAGATAGATAGATAGATAGATAGATAGATAGATAGATAGATAGATAGATAGATAGATAAAATGTATTCTGGATATTGTTGGGTTTAGTTTAAAAGTTAAAGGTTGGCTCTTTTTATTTTATTGGCAGATAGATATACAGATTGAGAATAAGAGCATCCTAACTACTGTATGGACAACTTATGTAGTAACCTGCGACCCAACTACTGTCATTTATGTATGTATGTATGCATTTATGTATTTATTCATTCATTGATGATTTTTCATTCCTTTATTCCATTGCTTTATTTTGTGAATTTATAGTTTTTATTTTTATTTCTTGTTCAGAATTGTATTTTTCTTTGTTTCTTCCTTTCTTTCTTAGTTCATTGTTTGGTTGACGGAAGTTTTGTGGGAATTCAAAACTTTCTTGCTCACTCTCATCGCTTCTCCATCTTTTTGTCAGTGTAGAAGGGTGAAGTGTCTTTGTTATGCAGATGGTGACCGGCAACAGTGAACGTTAAAGAGAGACTGCTGTACCAGTCTACAGTTAATCTCTCCTGTCCTGCTCTATTTCTATGCTAACTGAAGTACATATTGTGTGTATACTGTATGTTTGTACGTTCAGCACCCCTCCACCCTCGCTCCCCCTCCCCCGCTACAGTTCCATGGCCAGCAGAAGTCCTGTGTCACTGTTTCAGAGCAGCTGCTCTTTACTAAGCAGATGTAATCAGAGATTTAGGGTGTCTGTCATTCTCAGTTCGTCTGTAGTCTAGCACACAGCTCTATTACGATCAATGTGCCCTTCTTTTTTAATGCAGGATCATTCTCATCAAATTGGATTCCGTTGTGACTCCTCCCTTCCTCTCTCCTTCTCTCTCTCTTTTGCTGATACGGCTCGCTCAATCGGATGAGTTGCTTGTGGAAGACACCAGCCCATGGGAGCTGTGTGGAGTGGAAGCAGCTTAGTTCTCTGTGCATGTGACATACAAAGAGAGCGAGGAACTGTATCAGTTGAGGTGTCTAAAGCAATTCAGAAGATCTCTGGATTATCCAAACTGCACGAGAAGAAGAGATCAAGACTATGAGGTGAGTGTGCGTTTCACTGTGTTTATGTGGCTATACTTTGGGGACAAAACTATCCACACTCACAAAGTCATGCATGTGATTCATAATTAAAATGGTTTATAGTTATTCACCTTTAAGACTAGGGTTAGGGTTAGAGCTAAGGTTAGTCTATTTCTCAGGGGATAATTATGACTTATTCTTAAACTTTTAACATTTTGATGTTAGTTAATCCTTGACAGTTATTGTAAAAAAAATTAAAAGTTTGGGGTTGGTAAGATTCTTTTTTTTTATGTTTAATAGAAAGTAGTGAAAGTAGCCTATTATGTTCACCAAGGCTGCATTTATTTGATCAAAAATACAGAAAAATATTACAATTTAAAAGAACTGTTTTCTATTTATGATGTTTTAAAATGCAATTTATTCTTGTGATGAAAACACTGTTTTTATCAGGAATTCCTCCATTCTTCAGTGTCAATTTTTCTTAGTATTATCAATGTTTAAAATGTTTGTGCTGCTTAATATTTTTGTGGAAACCATAAGTTGTTTGTTTGTTTGTTTTCAATATTTTTTGAAATAGAAATCTTTTTTTAATATTAACAAGGTCTTTACTCGAAGTTTACACAAAGTTTGCTCAATTTCCTTGCTGAATAAAAGTATTCATTAAAAAACATTAAGAAAAAAGTAATTAAAAATTAATTATAAAACTCTCCTATATATATATATATATATATATATATATATATATATATATATATATATATATATATATATATATATATATATATATATATATATATATATATATATATATATATATATATATATATATATATATATATATATATATTTATATAAGTATATTGCATTTGTTATTATTATTATTGAAAAAAATGTTTTCTGTTAGGGTAATATTTAGGTTATAGTGTTTATAAGCTATAGTTTTAGTTTAGATTGTCCTCATTTAGATATAGATATATTTAGATATATCCACCCCCAAAATGAAAATTTTGTCATCATTTACTCACCCTCATGTCCTTCTAAACCTGTATGAGTTTCTTTCGTATGTTGAGCATAAAAGAAGATATTTTGAAGAATGCTGGTAATCAAACCATTGATGTTCCCAATTGTTCTGGCGCAGTATTTCTTTCCCTACTATGGAAGTCAGTGCATGAGGACCAACAGCAGTTTAGTTGTGATCAACATAAGAAAGAAACTCATACAGGTTTGGAATGAGAGTGGGTGAATGATGACAAAATGTTCATTTTTGGGTGAACTGTTCCTTAAGTAAACGCATATACGATAACTTTTCTTGGAGGCTGAACTCAGTCCATACGTAAACTTACAGTAGCTCACACACATCCATAAAGGCATAAAATATTTTATTAGTTATACAAACATTATGATTTGTCATTATGAAATATGCATATTGTTATGTCATCCAGTTATCCCTAAAGTAAACTTCCCTTAAGTTTCCTATCAAGATATTCGTAAGTAAACCACTATTGACTTCATTTTAACTTACTGAGGCACAGGACATTTTTGCCTGTATTTGGGAGGAATTCACTCGATCTGCACCACTATCTTTCCCCTCTTGTTGGATTATAAGTTAATTTGCTTGTTTAAATGATATATTTTATAGAAGCAGAGGGATGTTTGTCCTGTCTGCTGGGTCCTCAGGCCACCCGCCATATACTGATGATGTGCACAAAGACAACAAGTGAATACTGGCAGAGCTTATCTTTGTTAGGCATGGTTAAGTATGAATTAAAATTCTTTCTGTGTATTCTCAGTTGAATCCATATAGCTGTTGACCTTCTCTTATGAACATTATTAAGATTGTTGTCCAGTCTTGACTGCTGCAGCAGACAGAAAGTGCTGACATGGTACCTGTTACTTTTCTCAGCACTCAGCACTGGCAGTTGATATTAAATTGGTGTTGACAGAGGCGGTGTGTTTTGTTTATGCTCATTAAGCTGCTGCGTTTTAACAGCATTCTCTCTCTGGAGCGTAATGTTGCAGCGCTGATGGGTGACACTATATGGTGGAGAGACACAGTATCAAAATTTGCAAACGAGTCAAGACACGTTCTTCTGTTTTTATGACTTTCTAGCACCTTAGATGAACAGTCAGTGTATAATTGAAACTGCTGTCACTGTATTAACA
Source organism: Barbus barbus (assembly GCF_936440315.1). NCBI lineage: Eukaryota > Metazoa > Chordata > Actinopteri > Cypriniformes > Cyprinidae > Barbus > Barbus barbus. Next base: position 4,358,330 of record NC_136738.1, read on the forward strand.
TTCAATTTATGTCTGTAGCCTATACACAATTTTTTGGGAGCAAATTGCAACATAATTTCTGAAAATAATATACAGAATGGTTTGAGGAGCAGGAGTGTGTACCTGGTTTAAGAGTGTATCACTAAATATTCAGCTTTCCCACAGAGGAAATGTTCTCAGAATGCAGCAGTCTGGTGTACTAAAGTAGGTCAGGAGTAATTGAGCGTGTGCTATCACGGGTGGTGGTGGTGGTGGAAAGGCAATATCAGTGAGTGATGGTTTCTACAGATGCCTTCAAACTCAAAATCTGGAGGGCTTGGAACAAATCCACCACATTAACCTGATTTAGAGGGTCGCTTGTAACTAAAGCTACCCCTTTTTAAAGGTTTCACACTCTCTCACTCGCTTTCCACATCATCACATAAAGAGTGTGTTTGTGGCTGTCAAACAGTTCATCATCATGATCCTATAACACTTTTGAAATATCTCAATAGGGTCAGTGGATATTCACTATTGCATACTACAACCAAAAGTGTACTACATTTTTTAAATTATTACTTAATTCAAATAACCACATTTCCATCCACTGTTTAATTGACAAAGTAAAAAACTGGCTGCCTTCAGTTGGTTTTTATCTTATTGGACTTTTACTGATTAAAAGGTGTGCGATAAAGTAAAAGGTTAAAAATTAAATTAAATTAAATTAAATTAAATTAAATTAAATTAAATTAAATTAAATTAATATTCTAAATTACATAATATAAAGATATATAAAAATAAAATAAATCAGTTAATCAACATTAAATTACACAATATAAAAATATAAAGTAATAAAGAAAAAAAAAATGACCCCAACATGTGTATATTTAAAGCAATGGATAATCAAATGTGAACAATATTTATCTGTTGGGGTTGACAAGAAAGTACAATTCATAAAAACATGACAATTGAAGTTTTAATCCCTTTGGATACACAGTCCATATAATAAATCCACTTAGCTTCACATTGTAACAGTCTTTTATTAGAATCAACACCTCTTCTTGAACTAGTCAATCTCTGAATTCCTGAAAATCTCATATCACTAAGCTTATGGTCAGCATCTGCAAAATGTCTAGACACCTGAGAATGAATGTACATCCTTCCGATAGAGCTCTTTTTTTGTATTTATTTATTTAATATTTATATTTGATCAGCGCTTGTTCTGATTGATCATGTGATTCCTTAAATCAAGATGGCTCCTAGTTCTAAAATTGTTAGCTTGGCATTGAAAATGGTCAACATGTGACTGAAACGTCTGCCTTCTTGCCTGGTCTTTTTCTATAAATCGCTTACACTGCTTTCATCTCGCTTGTGACTTTTGTCACTTTGAAACAAAGCTTGTGATTTTTGAGAGAATGCAGAATTTTTTGTAGCGTTTTACATCTCAGTGTGCAAACAATATCTTTTGGACAGATACAATCATCTTATTAATATTTTCCCCCTCTTGCACACTACTTTTTGTCCTCCGTCTCATTTTGTATCAGCTGAGACGCTATGACAGTCTAATCGAATTCTCTCCTTCCTCCCTGCGATTGCCTGTGGAGGAATATATTTCTCTGAAGTTACCAGAAGACTGATATCTTCCTTTCTTTCTTCAAGCCATTTTCTTTCACATCTTTCCTCAGTAATCCATAAACAGCGGCTGTTTGGAGACCTGTTGTTAGTTTAGACTTTAACTCATGTTTAAAGTCTATGCTGGTTTTATCCGGTCAGCTGTTGACATGTTGTTCGATAATGGTATTATTTGGTTAAAATTGTCTGCACAATGAATAAATGTGACTTGTAATCGTAATGACATAATTCAAGCAGAGAGCTCAGAATAGACTGGGGGTCTCAGCTTCTCTATTTCTTTCTGAAACGGACAGAAAGCAGAGAGTGGGTGATGGATGGCTACTTGAGAGAAATATGAGTATTTTCTGACGGATTATGCTAGTGCTGAAGGAGGGAAATTTGCTGCTTAATTGCTCTGAATTAGAGTTTTGTAGCTGAGAACTCGGTTTAAACTGATAGTGTGATCAGAAACATGTTTGCAATCCTGAGAATGCTTCAGGAGTTTGGCCATTTGTAACATTCCTGACATGGCACACACAGACACTCACAGAGGCACACTAATAGGGCCCTGCTTGGGCTGCTTTCTATTATTGGGCTCCTGGGTTGAGTAGATCGGCTTACTGTGTTTCCTGTTGGGCTCCTGGTGCATTTCCAAGCTTACAGATCCATTTCTACTTCTTACGTCCTTTCAGTCAGCAGCTGATTGGACAGTTGGTGAGCAGTGTAAATGCAAGAACCACATCATTTTAAGCATTATAGTAGTAACATTTCATCAGTACCATGTAAACTCTGTTAATATAGTTAAAAATGAATATCCTTGCATATGGAGGTGTTTCTAAAAGGAAATTAGCAGACCTACATAAATACTGTATGATTTGGTCAAGATCAGACACTATCAGATAGCATGATTATTTACACTTGAACAGGATAGAAATGCAGAGCTAATAAGCCATTGACAGTTTTACATTGCTGTTGTTGTTGTTGTTGTAATTTTTTGTTTTTTAATTATGCCATCAACTTTTTTCCTCATACAATGGAATTCAATGTCATGTTTGGTTGCCAATATTCTTCAAAATATCTTCTTTTGTGTTCCACAGAGAAAAAAAAGCCATTTATTTAAGTTTGGAATGACATTAGGATGAGTAAATCAAGACAGAATTTTCATTTTTGGGTGAAATATCTCTTGAAGGAATATTATTATTATTATTATTCTGTTAGTTAAAAAAACTGACAGGATGTAATGTGAAAATGAGAAACATTAATTCAAACAATATATGATATTTGAAAAACTTTTTTAATACATTTCAAAATAAGTTGCAACCTGAAACCAAGTTAGTAATATGATTTCAAATTCACCATGTGTGCATATAATTTTGGTATTGTGATAAAAAAAATTATCATAATAATTTGGTTTCTGTCATTACAAACGATAAGTTTATTAAAATATTTCCTTAAGTTTAAGATATATATATATATGAAGACATGAAAAAGTACTGCATAACAGGAATGACCCTAATATTGATATTACAAACTATATGCCTTTAGGCATTCATCTTCCATTATCTATTCAATGAAGGCCAACTTTTATTTTTACAGAGATACTCCACCCAAATATGGTGACTTTTATATGTGTTTCATGAAGATTGAAAATGTTTTGCCCATACAGTGGCAATAAATGGGCTATAATGTTGTTTGGTTCTCGACATTCTTCAAAATATCTTAATATCTAAAGTCCTATGTGTCTGGAATAACATGAGTGTGAGTAGATAATGACAGAATTTTATTTTATTTCATTTTGGTGAAGAATTTCGTCAAATTAAGAAGATTCAGACTTAGTTAAATAAGGGAGGCAGAGATATGGGTAAAAAGGAATGATATGAGAGGATGGTCTCATGGTTCACCTGTTCCTGGGAGGCGATAGGTGGCCTTGCTAACTCTGTTTCCCATTCCAGGCTATAATTGGTGACTGTCTTGGCTGGGTAACAGTGTCAGGGCTGACATCTGGGCCCGTCTGGACATGCAGAGAGACCAAGAGAGGGTCATGTTTGTGTCAGGAGTGAAATTAGTTACTGAGTGTTGCATTAGGAGATACTTTTATCCACAGTGACGTACAGTACACATTACAAAGACAGTCTAATTTAACTCAAAATATGACACTTATTTCAGAGACAGGCCTTATGGAGTAACCTAGGGTTGCATAGACAGATTTTGACTGTTGACATAACATCCAGGCATTGGTATGGTAAATCACATTTATTGGGCACTTTATAGAGGACATACTGAAACCTTATTTTAAGTCTTTTTTGTGGATTTGACTAAATTAGTGGTGATTTGGAGTGGGGTGTGTGTGTGTGTGTGTGTAGAGGAACTCTGGGAGCAGCTGCAGCCTCTCGGGGCTTTGGAATGGTATGTATCTATGGGCAGGTGTACGGAGCAGATTGGCAGAAGTATCCTGCATCAGTGATTGTACACAGACTGTCCACAGAGCAGACGGCCCACACACACCCACATACAAGTACACAGTTAAAGCAACTTCATTTGTTTACACTTCTAGCACAGACAATGCAGTAAAACAATACCTCTAATATACACTACTGTTCAAAAGTTTGGGGTCGGTAAGTTTAGGATGACCATACGTTTTCCTTTTCCTGGACATGCCCTGGCTGGGATTTATGATCACACTTCACACTGTATTTTAAGGTTCAGTTCTCACTGTTAAAGGTGGAGTAAGCGATTTTTGGCAGCCAATGTTGATATTTTAAATCACCAAAACAAACACGCCACTACCCCAAAATGGTTTTGCCCCTATTTTGATAGCTCTGCCCCACACATGCGTAGCCTACAAAACACAGGCAATTGATTAGTTCTGTGAAACAAAGCAAAACCAATGTTACACCCTGTCTACACTGGACGCGAGCGGCGCGCCAAAATACTAAGTCATTATAGTCATTATAAGTCATTATAATCACAACAAATCCCCAACAGGAAACTTCTGCCGCGTTCTATTTATGACGTGTTGACACAAATTTCAAATGATTTTCAATGGTCGCTTTATCATCCAGTGTAGGCAAACTTTAGCTGTTGCGGCGCAGCGCGTCTGGTGTAGACATGGTGTTTCTCACCTATCATGAAGAAACAAAGCAACCTCAGCGTCCGATCGCAGGCCTTCCGCTCCTTGAGTTCTCTCCAGCGCTAGAAAGCTGATGCGATATTTACAGTGGTCCTACTTCTTGCCTTATCGTTCCGCAGACGTTTTCCTCTTTTGTTTTTTATCCGCCATCTCTATCTTTCTGTAGCTCGACTCGGCTAATGTCCGTCCTGTGCACGCAATGCTCTCTCCTCCACATCATGAGTAGACACGCCCTTTACTGCTGATTGGCTACAAGATTGTTTTGGTACTCGGCCCCGACTCTAAAGCGTTTTTGAAAAAACACATACCCCACCTTTAACTATTAAGTTTGTTGTATTTGACTTCTAATTACTGCTTATTAATAGTTAGTATGGTAGTTGTAAGGTTTAGGTATTGGGTAGGATTAAGGATGTAGAATATGTGCTTTTGTAAGTACTAATAAGCAGCCAAAATTCTATGCATGCTAATAAACAACTAGTTGATAGTGAGAATTGGTCCCTATACTAAAGTGTTATCGGATTTATAAATTGCCTAAAATTGTCAGGTTTTGGCTTTGTTTTTCTTATCGACATGCTCCTCTATATCCTATATCCTCATTATATATAGAGTATGCTTATATATTTCTCTGTAGATCCTATCCTACTTGCATGCAATGATTGGTAGATAGGTAAAATGCCTGCTTGCTTTTGATCACACCACTTGAAAACAATTGAAAACAATACCAAAACCTTTTTGGGCAATTTTGAAATCCTGGCCAGAACATGTCCAGGAAAATGAGGACGTATGGTGACCCTAGGTAAGATTTTTAAATGTTTTCGAAAAAGTCTCGAAAGAAGGCATTATCTCAAACTACAAAACTACTAGTTTCAGACAGGTATCACTAACACTCACCCATCGGCCACTGAGCAGTCAAACATAGCCCTGCCCCCAAATGTAAGCCATTGGTTAAATGAATGTGTGTGTGTTAGTCTGATTGAGATGCTCACGGACATAGTTTTTATGATTTTTAAGAATGGCTTAATTATAGAGTTATATAAGAAAGTATATTAACCTAAAAAAAATGCATGCTTGAGCTTTAAATTAATCATAACAGAGTACACTATTAAGTCTCATGAGTGATGCAAGAGTAACCTCTGAGCATTACATCTTTTCTCTGTGTACTTGTTTCAGGCTTGAATCGGTTTCATTTTTGAAGATAACAAGGTATATATTCCAGCTCTCAGCGGCATCTCTATTGAGTTTAGTGATGGTTGGACGAATGATGGGGATGGACAGAAAAAAGAGAGAATGCCAGATGATGGTGGAATGAGAGGATAGCAGAGCTCTGGAAATGAGCTGAAGATGGAATATGAAATGAGAAGAACTAAGTGAAAGAAGATGAAAAGAAAGGCTCGCGTCAGCTCTCAGAACTCACAGCAATGTGGGTGAAAGAGAAATATGAGGAACAAAGACATGAGGAATATGTTTGTGTGTGTGTGTGCATGAAACAGATGGGTAGAGAGCAGAAGAGCCATATCTGACTGGATAAAGGGGGATCAGGAGATTTGGGATGCGTCTGTCTTCTATACATGTTCATTGCATTTTGTGATCTGGCCAGATCTGTGCTGCTCGACTGGAGAAGACCACTCAAGCCCAGCACACATGCAGAGCAATGAACATTCACCGCTATTGAAGAACAGATGGTTAGTGAGAAAAAAAAGTCACATAAAAGGCACAATCAAGTTCATGTTGTTACGGAACACTGAGAGAGCGCCGTGGAAAAGACAAAGTCTGGGTCCAAGTGCACGTAAGGCTCTATTTTAATAAACAAAAAGGCAAACAAGGCAAAAAACAAAGCAGTAAAAGGAATGGGATACAATTCAGCAACACAGTGCATGTATCCCCAGAGATGAACAAACACTGCAAACAATTAATTTACAACTAATACAACCAGGCAGAGTGGTGAGAGAGAGTAGAATATATAGTCTGTGGCAATGGGGAACAGCTGAAGGTGTAATAATGAGTGTCAGGTGAATGGAATCTGGAGAATTGAGTCCGGGAAGATTGGAGATGGTGACCTCTTGTGGTGAGAGGGAGAATCGCAGGACCCAGACTCATGACAGGACCCCTCCTCTAAGGAACAGCTTTCAGATGTTCCCAAGTGCCCATCCAGGGGGACGGCAGAGCGAGGGCAGAACGGTGGCATGGGGGGGGACCAGGTCCGTGTGCTGGAGGGGGACCTGGGGCCTGAGGCAGCGCCGGCAGGATGGGGACCCAGGGCAGAACCAGTGGCGTGTGTGGAGCTGCCACTTCGGGAGATCTGTGAGCAGGAACCACCGCCTCGGGAGGCTCGTGAGCAGGCACCGCCGCTTCGGGTAAACCTAAAGCGAGCTCCGCTGCCTCAGAGGCAACATCAGCAGACTCCGCCGCTTTGAAAAGGCCTGAAGTGAGCTCCGCTGCTTCGGGAGGTTCGTGAGCGTGCACCACCACTTCAGGAAGGCCTAAAGTGAGCTCCGCTGCCTCGGGAGGTTCGTGAGCGGGCACCGCCGCTTCGGGAAGGCCTGAAGCGAGCTCCGCCGCCTCGGAAGGAACATCAGCGGGCTCCGCCACTTCGGGAAGGCCTGAAGTGAGCTCCGCTGCCTCGGGAGGTTCGTGTGCGGGCACCGCCGCATCGGGAAGACCGCGAGCAGACCACGCCACCCGCACAGACCTCAGAGGGGGATCCCGCAAGCTGTACATCAGCCTCATGCTCCGAAAATGGATGCAAAGTACTGGGTGTGGCAGACGAGGCCTCGGATCCTCCTTGGATCGCGACTTCAGGAGAACTGTGAGCGGACCCCGCAGCTAACTCCACCCCAAAGGCCGAGCCGCTCAAATGCAAAGCCAGGTTGATGTAGTCCTCCAGCGACTCCTCAGGGGTCCAGTATGGCATCAGGGATTTGAAGGGCTCGGCCAGGCCTCCGTAGAAAAAAACCATGAGGCAGGTCTTCTCAATAGCTGACCGACGAGCCACTCCAACGAAGTCCCTGGCATACTCCTCAATTCTCCGGTCTCCCTGGCGGATGTTGAGCAACCTCCCTGCTGGACCCATGTTTGCTGGTTGTATTCTGTCACGAAACACTGAGAGAGCGCCGTGGAAAAGACAAAGTCTGGGACCAAGTGCAGGTAGGGCTCTATTTTAATAAACAAAAAGGCCAACAAGGCAAAAAACAAAGCAGTAAAAGGAATGGGATACAATTCGCCAACACAGTGCATGTATCCCCAGAGATGAACAAACACTACAAACAATTAATTTACAACTAGGCCCCGTCCACACGAAGACGGATTTCTCTGTATACGCATACATTTTTTACCGTATAGGCGTTTCGTCCACACGAAACCGGCGTTTTCGAAGAGTGAAACCGATCATTTTTGAAACCGGGTCCCAGGGTGGATAAATTTGAAAACGCCGGTTTCATGTTTTCGTGTGGACGGCGAATCCGTATATTTTCTGAAACGATGACGTCATCAGACCACGTCTCGCCCCTAATCAGACACCGCTACGTCACATAACAGCGACAACAACAACAACAATGTCAGACTACGTGCCTGTGTTCGTGCTGCAGAACCTACTGAGCTCATTAGTTTTATTAAAGCAAAATCTTCTGCTTTGTGTGTTAGTTTATATTCAGCGCGCAAGGTTGGTTTACGCACATGGTCCAAGTCTTCTTCTCTGTTTTTTTGTGTATCTCTGTGGCAGAATTACAGCGCCACATATTGGTCTGGCAAGTGTACTACATCGTTTTCAGTCGGTTTCAGTGATTCCGTGTGGACGCAGATATTTCCTGAGACGACTCCGTGTTTACGGAATTTGAGGCAAAAAAAAGATTGGATACAGAGAAACCCGTCTTCGTGTGGACGTAGCCTAATACAACCAGGCAGAGTGGTGAGAGAGAGTAGAATATATAGTCTGTGGCAATGGGGAACAGCTGAGGGTGTAATAATGAGTGTCAGGTGAATGGAATCTGGAGAATTGAGTCTGGGAAGATGGGAGATGGTGACCTCTTGTGGTGAGAGGGAGAAGCGCAGGACCCGGACTCATGACACATGTATTGTTTCTAGAGTCTTGTTCTCTCGGTCTCTTCATCTGTTTCTCCTTCTCTCTTACGCTCTCCAGGTGAGTGACATGTTGTCAGGGTATGAGTAATAGAGGACTCAGATGCAGATTAATTCAACTTTATTTCTCGCCAAAATAACAAAATAACATAAACAATATTTAACAGCTGCTTAAGGAAGCAGAGATTCCAGAGCTGGCCGGCAGCGTCTACGGACCATACAAGCTGCTGGATCTCCGTGCTACCAGTCCTGCAGCACAAGGGAACAGAGGGTCAGATAAAGATGCGTACATCTCACACAGAACGCTGGCAAGGACAAAACAATCTACTCACAATGAGGAACAGGAAAGTATGGACATATAAGGGAGTGGGGGAAATGAGCGACAGGTGGGGGAGGGTCAGATCGTGATCCGTGCACTCCCGGCCCACCATCAGCACTGATTGCCCAGACCACGAGCTGCCGAACCGGACAGGACAACACAGACAGCAAGAAAAGCTAGGAAGGCACCCTGAACCATGACACATGTTAGATGTTACTCAGACAATAAAACATTAAAGGAGTCGCTCACTCACAAATGAAACGAAAGTCATTATTTATTCACCCTCGGGTCATTGTAAACATGTATGCTGTTGAAATCAGATATTGATTTCAATGGCAGCCTGTTCTCACTCCCAATGCATCAAATAATGCATTTTATGTGTTTACCTGATGTGTGTTTCAATGCTTTCAGTGAGAAACCTTCGGCATCTAGACTGAATTGAAGAGCATAAATATTCTTAATATCACAAACCCAGTTTATCAACATATCTAGATCATTTTGATGGCTAAAATGTACCCATTCTTGTGTAAATTAAAAAGAAATAAATAAGAAGTATTAGACATGTTTTGCATTAGCTTTTCTTGTATCTGGAAATTAAATTATATACAATTATATGATATTATAAAATAGAGTTATTTTTTTAGAACCTAAATGACCCCGCTAAACCTAACCACTTTACCTCAACAACATAAAAACACATAATAAACAATACAATTAATATGTAATTGATTGAAAAATTATATATATATATATATATATATATATATATAATGAAGGAATTAATGAATGCACTGTAAAAAAAAAATCTTGGTAAAAACACTGGCTGGCTTTAACAGAAATTCACATTAAAATAATGCTGTAATATTTCTGTTATGACGGGATGCCTGCATATTTTATACCTTATGTGTTATATATAAGTAAATATACTATTTGAACAACAAAAAGCTTATTACTTTAAAAAGTACTGATAACAGCCAGGTGGTACATTTGACTATATTTTAATATTAAATTTAATTAAAAATGTAATGTGAAGTAATGTGATGTTGCATTTTTTTTCATATTTGGTGTGATTTTTTTTCACAATTACCCGTTTAACATTTTACTGTAGCATTTTTGCAGCTTTTTTATAAAAAATATTATTTTTAATGTGTACAGTGCTTATTTTTCATTTTTCATTTCATTTTAAAAAATATATTGTGACTTTATTTTTATCTTCATGTTATGTGTTTTATATTGCTGAGAGGTTTTTAGGTTTAGGGCTAAGGGTCAGGTTAGTTGTTTAAAAATATCTAAATAATAGGGTAATGTGACTGAAATTATTGTGGCTGTTCAAACTGATTCATACAACATATCTAGTCATAAAGTTACACCTCAGCGTATAATTTCATGATAATAATATAATATTCCTGTGTCCTTCATGTTGTAATGCCAAAGGTTTTCCAATGAATAACTATTTATTATTCAGTTTGTTCTTTACATAATGCCTTCAGAACACATATATAGAGCATAAGTTGAACTGACTACATTTATACTTTTATGGTGCTTTTTTTGTATTTGTGTTAAAGAAAGAGATGCATGACTCACAGAAATAAAATATTCCTGTAGAACAGCTTTATCCTCAGAAAATGAGTTTCAGTGTGACATATCTATCACTCTTCTCTTGTCATCTTACTCAGAGGAGGGATTTTAAAGAAATTGTAAGAATTTGTCCATGATCGCTCTCTCAGTCTTGCCGTTTTCCTCCAAAGTGCTCTAGCTCAGTTTCTAATCTTCACGATGTGAAATGAAGTCCTCTCAGCCTGTAGTGACATTTAATCTCATTGGTCAGTGAACTATCTGGTGGTATAAAATGCATTAGCACGCTTGGAGAAGGTCTGTCATAATATGATGGAATATCCATTTAGATCTGAAACAATAACAGAGATCTACGCTCACCTTTCCCAGCACCGTCCCATGCGCAGCCGTAACAAAAACAGAAGAGAAATCAATCCTGTCACATAACAGCAGGGCAAGAGATCAATGCATTTGCATGGGAGGGAGCGTGTCACTGCAACAAATCAAAACACAAACCCTTATCACACATCAGACACTGACAAGGAACATGAGACGCTTGGAATTATGGGATAAATGTGCTGATTAGATTTTACTGAGCAGCATTTCACATACACTTACTTTTCATGTATGTGGCATTCACACATATTTTATGATATCAGGGCAGCTGTATCATCTTGACACATGACTCATGCCACTGAAATTCACAAATTATTTTTGAAATGATCGACTTTTGGTTGCTTTGTCATTGTATTAGAGCTGACACCAACCTGAACTGACAGAGTCAGAATTATTTGTGTTCATTACAAACCTAGAGCTTGTCCAATCATAGTGCCTTAAAGGCTTCATCTTCTCATTAAATCACTGACAGCAAGCCAATGTTCCCCCAGTCATATATCAGCGTTCTGGTGTTTAATGACATAAATGGGTTTTTGATAGGTGATGCGGTGCGTTTTGCAGATTACTGATGCGGCAAAACTGCTTGCTGCAGAATTTCTAATGAATGAATGAACTGGGAGTTTTCATTTGGCCATTAACCTGCTTCAATACCCATCTTTGCTTCAATAAAGCTTTTTTGTTTGAGGTTTATTTGAGATTATCTAACTAGTGACAGTGCTGAGGAGTAGGCTAACTAACTAGCTCAGCAGCTACTTTTAGACAACAGAAGCTTTTCTAGTAAGAAGCTACTTATTGTAACAAATTGATGGTTTCACATCACATAGTACATTTAAATGATTAATTTAATTGAAACTGCCCTTTAAATAGTTAGATATGTTTAGCTAACTCCTTTTAAGGAGAGCTCGACTATGGGTTACAGTAGGCTATATACCAATTATGAGCTTGTAGTTTGGGTAACTGCTAGGCTAATGAGTTAGGATTAGCCTGCTTAGACAGCAGTCTAATCGGCTAACAGCATGTTAAGCTAGTATGCTAACATGTTGCTCTTGCAAGCTAAGTGAAATAAACAGGGGAAAGCTAAATTTGACCATTTATAGCCCTGGTTGTATAATATGGCATCTGAGATTTGTGTGTGTCTGTGGTAACACTTTAGCATAGGGAACACTTATTCACTATGACTTTTCCCTCAATACATTTCTAATTTGCTGCTTATTAATAGTTAGTAAGGTAGTTGTTAAGTTTAGGTATTGGGTATGATTAGGGATGTAGAATAGGGTCATGTAGAATAAGGCATTAATATGTGCTTACTTAGTACTAATAAATGGCTAATATTCTAGTAATATGCATGCTAATAAGCAACTAGTTAAGAAACCCTAAAATAAAGTGTTACCGTGTCTGTGTGCGTGTTCCTGTTTTTATATCCCAGTGGGGATTTAAACCTGAATAGGCTACACACCAACCTAAATCGAGGTCCCCATGGGTAAACAAACTTATAATTCACACAGAATTAGTTTATTTTTGTAAAAAAATGTGGAATGTTTTCTGTAAGGGGTAGGTTTAGGTGTAGGGTTGGTGGGCGATATAAATTATGGTTTGTACAGTAGAAAAACCATTATGCTAATTGAGAGTCCCCACAATTATAGCAAACCAGACAAGTGTGTGTGTGTGTGTGTGTGTGTCACTGGAAAATGTGGCCCTGGACCACAAAACCATAAAATTGTCATAAGGATCATTTTTTTTTAATTGGGATTGATATATCTTCTGAAAGGTGTATAAATAAGCTTTCCATTGATGTATGGTTTGTTAGGATAGAACAATATTTGGCCGATATACAACTATTTGAAAATTTGGATTTAAGGGGTGAAAAAACATCTAAATATTGGAAAAATTGCCTTTCAAGTTGTCCAAATTAAGTTCTTAGCCATGCATTTTATTCATCAAAATTTACGTTTTGATATATCTACGATAGGAAATTTACAAATAGGAAATTCCTATTACAGCTTCACCAGTTACCCTGTTGTCGTGTAAATGAACGGTCAAAACCCATAAAAAGTTTTCAGGTTTTAGTTGAAAACAGCGTTGTGTAAGCACCCCCTTAATGAACACTCTGAACCCAGATGAACCCAACAGCGTTTCATTTTCTTTAACTCAACAAGTGCTTATGAACAAGAGTACCAGGAATGTGAACCCTTGAGAATTTAGGACCCGTTTTGTTTCGCTGGGAGAATGTGAAGCTCAAAGCTACTGATCAGCATCAATTCATAAATCATTCACATCTCTGAGCTTCAGCTCCTTCTCTCCTACAATCCGTTGTTATTTGATGTCTTTTTGCTCTGCTGTGGGTTGGTGGAGATGTGTATCTGACCTACTTTTGTTCTGTTATATCTCTTCTCACCATTTTGTAGTGTTTTCCCCCCAAGATGTGCTTTGACTGTAGCTTTCATAAAACACATTGTTCCATTCCCATTGAGGTTCAGATTTATGGACATCAATTTCATAAACACTGTCCTGGGAGGACATTATCTCACTATGAAGAACACAATCTAATTTAGCCGGCCAAATTAGTATATAACTATTCATTCATGCTCTACTGAGAGAGAGAATCTGTTGTTTTATTGCTTTCAGAGGCGCAGCACTTGTACGATAGATGAGAATTGATGGACAAATGAGCTTTGTTTACATGTCATGTAAAAGGTCTGAACGACCCATCGGGCTTTGCCACTGCTTGCTGTGATCGTCTTGCAGTTTCCTTGCAAAACTGTCAAGTAACTTCACAGTTTCACAGTTTGCTCGCTCTGCGGGAGGAGAAAACATGAGGGAATCCTTGCTGAAGGTAATTTGTACACTGGCTTGTTTGTGACAGAAATACTTCTGACAAGAACACATGCATTACTGGCATTCAAGGTCATGAATAAATCTCTTGTCTTGAATATAAATAGCATTGTAGTGAGTGCTCATAGCAAAGACTGTATACCTAGATGGTTTCCTATTACTATGAATATGAGATTCATAGTGAATATAAGTGCAAAGCACAATATGTTGGAATAAGTCCCGCCCTCTAAATAAAAGAGCCAATTGTCAGTTGGTGAAGGCATGAGATGCCAGATCCCAGAGAAACAATCCATGTGCTGAACACACTCTTGGGACTGCATTGTGTGTGCCAACTTGAAAATACATGCTTTGTAATGCTATTTTGGCATAAGACACATAATTTATGGATCAGTTTATGAGATTTCAGTATTTCCTCATTCAGTAGACAGGAGCTGGACTTGTCTGAAATAGCTGATCAGTGTCATTTCAAATAGAGCTTAAAACTTGCTTTACTTGAGAGGGACTTAGATTATAGAGTGTTTTACCTTGTAAAAAAAGCATTCATTAATTTATTATTTGGCAAAGTAAAACCCAAAAATACACCAGAGAGCTTTTTACCCTTATCACACGTCTAAGAAAGGCAAAGTTTGAGTTCTACATTACTTGTCTCTAAAATAGAGCATGTTCATTCATTTGATGTAGACTTCTTTTTCTTCACGCCAAGTTCAAACTAAAAGACTAAAGCTTGTCACCCTGTGCAGAGACACTCAATTTTTGGTTTTATGTCATGTCAATGCACACTTTACACAACTTATCACAGGCTCAGCATGTCAGTTACAAGATCATTTTCATCCTGAATATAGTTATGGTCATGTAATATATTCTTACATAAACTCCTGCACAAGTCAAACATGAGAATTGATTCTTGACAAAATATATGATCAATCATAGGCTACTAAACACACGTAAACCATTTCTTGACAGACTGATTATAACATAAGAAAACCAGTAGAGGGACAGTGGAGTCAGAATGACCTCAATGTTGGATAATTTATGAAAAATAATAAGGAAACATAATGCTTCTTAGTTTTAAATCCTTTTGTCTGTCTGCCTCACACCATTTGTTACTGCATACTCTGTCATCCAGGCATTGCTATTAATGTTTGGTGACAGCAGGACAAAGAGCTGTGATTGATTTCCTGTCTGCAAGTGTAATAAAGCAGACTGTAAGTGCTGATGATACAATAAGAAATCATTCATTTCTAAAACTTTGATACAATGGAGACTTTCTCTTACAAAACAAAAATGTATTGGAATTTACTGGAAAATACATTAAATTATGCATGACTATATTCTAATATATACTTATACTATACTTACTATTTGTGACCCTGGACCACAAAACCAGTCTTAAGTCGCTGGGGTATATTTGTAGCAATAGCCAAAAATACATTGCATGGGTCAAAATGATAGATTTTTCTTTTATGCCAAAAATCATTAGGACATTAAGTAAAGATCATGTTCCATGTAAATATATCAAAATTAAATTTTTGACTAGCAATATGCATTGCTAAGAACGTCATTTGGACAACTTTAAAGGTGATTTTCTCAATATTTAGATTTTTTTGCACCCTCAGATTCCAGATTTTCAAATAGTTGTATCTCGGCCAAATATTGTCCCATACAAACAATACATCAATGGAAAGCTTATTTATTCAGTTTTCAGATGATGTATAAATCTCATTTTCAGAAAATTGACGCTTATGACTGGTTTTGTGGTCCAGGGTCACATATATTAATACAATATGTTGTTAATACATAAGGAAAAATGGTATTCTTTGCAAAAGAGTTCCTCTGTCAGACAGCTGAGGTCAGAGGTGGTTTTTGGCCAGCTTCACAAAGATGGCATAACAGAGGTTGCTAGGTAGCAAAAAAGCAGAAGGTATAAATAATTTCACAGTGAAAACGTCATATTTTTAAGTTTTAAAGAGAAAGAAGTCTTGGCGAGTGCTTTGATTCTTCAAAGAAAGACA
The DNA here is from genome assembly GCF_936440315.1 of Barbus barbus. Classification (NCBI taxonomy): domain Eukaryota; kingdom Metazoa; phylum Chordata; class Actinopteri; order Cypriniformes; family Cyprinidae; genus Barbus; species Barbus barbus. The sequence continues at coordinate 4,374,216 of NC_136738.1, forward strand.
AAAAGGAGTGGTTAAAAGATCAGATGACAGCTCCAGAAACGTAGCAAGGACATCGGTAAAATAGTCCATGTGACATCAGGGGTTCAACCGTAATTTTACGAAGCTACTTTTTGTGCGCAAAGAAAACAAAATGACTTTATTCAACAATTATTTTCCTTCTCATCCCGTCTGCAGTGACGTGCCACCATTACAGAGACAGTATCACGATACATGCACACGCTTCCGCATCATGTAAACAACGCATGAACTGGAAGCGCACGCATGCATCTTGATACTGTGTCTGTAATGGACTATTTTACCTATGTCCTTGCTACGTTTCTGTGCCTTGACCATGGTAGTTCCCTTGCTGTCTATGGAGGGTAACAGAGGTCTTGAATTTCATCAAAAATATCTTAATTTGTGTTCAGAAGATGAACGAAGGCCTTACGGGTTTAGAACGACATGAGGGTGAATAATTAATGACAGACTTTTCTTTTTAGATTGAACTAACCCTTTAAGTTGCTTATTATTAGCATGTCTATTAGCAACATACTGGCTGTTTGTTAGTACCGGTATTTATAAAGCACATATTCTGCATGACCATATTCTACATCCCTAATCCTACCCAATACCTAAACTTAACAACTACCTACTAACTGTGTTTATTGAGGCAAAAGCCATAGTTAATGGTTTGTTAATGGCTAGTATGAGTACATTCGCCATTGTCATGTGACCCTAAGCATCAGCTGCCTCGCTACACAGCCATTCACCAATCCTCTCCCATGGCCTCATGGGATAGTAAAGTGTCTCATTGGAAGTAGTAGGACATCCAGATACTTGTTGTTTTATGAATATCTGTGAATCTGGTCATACTATTTTTCACCTACTATATAGTAGGGAAGTAAGCATATTTAGATGCAGCCATTTGCTGTGGTTAAAAGGTCAGGTTCAAATAAGAGTGAAAGATTAATACTTCATTAATACTTAAAATGAACGTCACAATGCTCGACTACCCTGAAATGTGTATAAGCCTTCAATGTTCACAATCAGGTCTGTTTAGATAACGAATAGACAAATGACATCCAGTTCGTTTTTGAACAAGGTCAATGCTATCCACATTATATTAACCTAATGTAGGACCAGTGAGGGAATATGGCCTTACGGTTACAGAATTAATTTCCTTTATTCCACAAGAACATGTAATTTACTCTTCTGCTTGGAATTAATCAGACTGATGATATTCCAGTTGAAAGCGATAGCGACTATTCTGGTCCAGACAGTAATAAGTGGGTGGGAGGTGGTTCCTGGTGAGTCTCTTATCTTTTTTACAGACTATGATTAATATGAGGAAGTACAGGGTCTGTATGAAGATGTAGATCCCCCAAGGTCAGACTCAAGACTATCAGAGAGCGCACCATAATGAAGGGGGGCAGTCCCATTAACTATTCATTACTGGAGACTTGGTGGAGAATGTAGGAGCTTAACCTGAGCACCCAGACATGTCTGCAGGGGGGCTTCGTGGTCTATTTTTTGGGTGACTGAAAAGACCGGACTAATCAATAAGGTGGGGTCAGAGAATGAGGAGTCTATTTGTGTGTGTATGGGTTTTTGAAGTAAGGGATGATGAGACTTGACCCTGCATGAGGAATGTAGGGAGTCTTGATTAATGCTTGGATAAAACACCCCGTCTTTGAGTGCCTCAGGGGTTTTACCCCTGAAAGAGTCCAGCTTTTGAACAAGGATACCCCCTACATGCCTCCCACAACATACACAATCCACATGCTGACAGAGGATTGGGGGGTGACTACACTACACCTTACGGATAGGGAGGGTCGGGTACATTCAAGGATATGAACGAAACAAACAGTGTCACAGAACGGCCAAACCAAAACCACGCCAGCCAGGGTTTCCATGGCAACGCCAAACTGATGAATGAATGACATCATGGCGACTGGGAGGTGAGAGAGTGTGAAATTGATTTGGTGGAGCAGAGCGGGGGCGTACACAGGCAGGCACGTTTTTCTCAGTCTCCCTACCTTTTCTCTTCCGCTCACCCTTTCCTCTAACACTGGACGGGATTGCCGGTAGGAAGCGTTCTTTGCTGTTTACTTCAGTGTTTGGTGTGCTTGTTTGTAAAACTCTAATGCATTTTTTTTCTTCCTGGGAACATGAAGGTAGAAGAGTAAACGGGTGCATGGGGAAAGAGGGGTGAGTGAGTGCAAGAGAATCTGAGTTAGAGGACTGATTTGAAGTGCAGTTGGTTCGGCTCTAAATATATCAAGTGTAACGTGAGGGGCGGTGTGTGTGTGTGTGTGTGTGTGTGTGGGGGGGGTGAGATCACTGTGGGGACTTTAGACCCCAAAAATGCCATTGGACTGTGCTGATGTCATATTGCCATCTAATTGCTCCAAGGTCATGGATATTAGTGGACATTTATTGGTGTATGTACTTGGATTTCTGGTACTCCAGGATAGTGGTTGTATTATATGCGTCTCTGGATGTGTGTACCGTAAGCGTGTAAACACCATGTGCACACTGTGCAAGCCACCATTTTCCCACACGTTCTTCTTTGCCAGCATATAAAAGGTCTGTCAATGTCATGTGGGGCTGTGGGAGGTGTGTGTGATGTATGTTTACGATGTCTGCTTTCTCTGTTTTTATGCCTCTCCGTAACGCATTAGTGCGTCGCGGGAAAAGGTGCTTGTTCCCAGACATTATAATGTGCTACAAGCTACTCGCTCGTGATTGATGACAAGCATCGATCTCCGTGTCCATAGCAGGAGCGCCAATCAGCAGGGGTTAAAGGTCATGGCTAATCCAATCAAGATGTTTGATCTAGTCACTGTCTTGCTCAATTGTTTTGCACAACACAAAAGTGTGATGTTTGTTTAGGTGCACTTTGGTTACTTGTGTATGTATTTTAGGTCTCACTGACACAAGCAGAACGAATTCCTGCGTAACCTGTTCATGCATCCATTCATGTGTAAATTGTTGCATTGAATTGAGTGTTTTACAAGCATTTTACACAAATTTGTTCCGCTTGTGTTTCGTGAGCAAGGCCCTGTTTGTTCAAATGTACGTGCATTATTACTGAGTGTCAGGGTTTGGCAAATGTTCTGCTACATTTGCTCATCGGAGCTACGGTATGATCAGCGTTTTTCACTTCATCTTTTCAATTATTCATGCTGCTCATTATGCATGTGGGTTCATTTAGCAGCTTGAATCTTTTCAACTACTCTCTGAAGACAGTGTAGCAAGGAAATATTCAGCTCTAGGAGAGCCTTTGTTAGAGACTTTATTTGTCGTTTTTAAACCAAATGTTAATTCTTTTTTTTTTTTACCTTGTTTTTGAAAGTGCACGAGGTTTGCTAAACTAGTGCAGTATCCATGTGCATGTAGTTTTTTTTTTTTTGTGGCCTTTTTACATCAGATTATATATTTGTTAACAATGGGTTCGTTGTATATGGCAAAAGTGTGTGTAAGCAGTGACAGGGTCCAGTAAGTGATTTCCTTACATTCCTCAGTCTGGATACATATAGCCCAAACTGTAGCAATGTGGGTCTATGGATGATGTATTACCACTGCCACCCTCAGGCTGTGAGTGGAAGTGCAATGTTGCTCTGTCAGGATCTATATATTAAAGCTATCTGTTAGTATTTGCATTCATCTCTAGAGCACTTGCTTACATAAATGTAGGATTCCCAGAAGCATTTGATTTTAATCTGTCATCTTTGTTCATAATGGTTCATGTAGAGAGTAGTTCTTCATATGAGCACGGGACGTCCTAGTCTAGTAGTTTTGGTTTTGTTTAGTATATAAGGGAGGGAACTCCTGAACAGACTGCAAAATTGCAACAGAACTTTACAGATAATAATTTATTTTGTGTTCCACAGACAACAGTTCTCAACTTCAGAGTGGTAGATGATGACAGAATTTTCAGTTTAAAGCAAACAACACAGCACTTGAGTTGCTGTGCTAAAACTTGAGCTGCATCTCAATTAAATAACGGTCTATAGACAATGTGATTAACCATATAATTGAATCTTTATTTGTTTTTTTGTTGTTTTTTTAACTACACACGTATTTGGTATAAGTTTTGGTCATTAAGTGTTTGAGGAATGTTAACTCAAGTCCATCTTTAACATGAGTGCCCATGGCTTTTTGCATACAGCATACAGCCCATTTTTGCAAAGCATTTTTGTAAAGTCTTCTCCAGTACACTTTTCATAGCCAGTACTTCACACTTTGTAACCAAATCATATAGAATACTATAGAAGTGAAACAGGAGATATAATTTACTGCATCCCAATTAGCATACTGAAAGTGAAGAGGTTACGATAAAGGAGTTTGAGTAAATAATAATCAATATCTGACCTGAAAAATACTTATTTTATGCGCAACAACATTGTGAATTTTATAAAGATAAATTTGAGCATTACATTTTAAATGCATCATTATTCAAAACTCGAAAGAGAGCATTTAGCATGAAAGACCAAAGGCAGTATCTCTCCAGTATAGTTGGAAGAACTGTAGTGTAAATTAAATGATCTGAAATGTGGTGTGTGTGTGTGTGTATATGAGTATGTTACCTGTGATTAGATGATTGACAGATTAGGAAGTTTATTATGTTTATTGACAGTTTATGGTGACAGGATGTGTTTAACTATGCAATTATGGCATGGTAGTGTGTCCTAAATTTTACAGACTCTTCTGCTACACACTCAACATGTACTTTTTCTTCACAAAATGAGCACATATTTTTAGAACATAGAAAACGTGGTGAATTGGGATAGAACAATTGTCTGTTACTATGGTTACAGGCATTACTTGTGGGTTATAAAAAATGAACTGACTTTGCTCACATGGTCACATATAGACATTTGAGCACCCCTAATAGTAAATAAAGCTGTCAATCCCAAATGAACATAGCCTACGCGCTTGTCCCAGTGTTTGCTTTCACAGTTGTACTCTAGTATACTGCTATAGTTGCTTAGCAACATGACCATTTTGTTTACACCACCACAGAGGAGCGGGCAAGCGAGTGAATGTGTGTGGATCATCTGCTGTGCATGGCTGTGGTCAGATCCCACTTGCCTTGCTCTGCTCCTGTCTCTGGGGAGATATTCCCTGCCACCACATGTCTCCTCAGAGCTGTCTTCTGAGAGATTCCTGTGTTCCCGTCTGTTTTTCCCTGAGCAGGAAAATGCAAAGTGTGTGTGGTAAGGAAAACACTGCACATGTTTGGGTGCTCCTCCAGCTTTAAGCTCTAATGTAGGTCTGGAGAGCAAATCAGACATCCTGGCATGAGTCCTGGCATTAGGCATTTAGAATCTCATCCAGTCAGGGTCAGACTCCTCCCTTCATCCCTCTCACGCTCTCTTTTTTAGGTCTAGTTTTCCATTAGGCTCTGTTGTCAAACAGCTGTGGCTTGAGGGACAGGTGGAAGTTTGAGAATGTTGAATGACTTCAGAGGGAGCAGCTGTCAAACTGGCTTCATAGCATAACAGGAGGTGTCTCAATGGAGTAGAAGAGACCCTGAGCGAGGAAAAAGAGAAGAAAGAAGAAAAGAAAAACGTGAGCGTAGCAAGGTCAACCAGTGTGATGCTCACAGTACGACTGACAGATGATGGGGAGGGTAAGATGAGGACGTGGGACGTACCTTTGACCTTTCATTCTTTCTTTCTTGCGTTCTTTCTTTCTAAATGAGCATTGAGGGTAAGACTTTTTTTCCTCTCTTTCTCCCTCTCCTTCTCTCCCCTGGCAGTGGCAGTTAATGGGCCAAATGAATCATGCATCTTTCAGGGCTTGTCTCCCAGCAGCTCGTGTTTGTGAGTGAGAGAGATGGAGAGAAAGAAAATAAATATACATGATTATACTGACTGCAAATGCGGAGGACACAAATAAAACTTTAAAGGGATAGTTTACCCCAAAATGAAAATGACCCCATGATTTACTCATATAATAAAAAGCAGATGACGTAGGCGTAGCTTAAGCTCCGGTGAGAATATGCTAATCTCGCGAGAACCAAGTTTTGAAAATTAGTCTCCTCTTGGTTTATATTAATATCTTCCAACATTTTTCTTTACAAATCCATGCATCCTACATCAATTCCCGTTCTCGTGAACATGCATACAACTGTTAGCGGAAGCTAGAGATCATGGTTTTATTAACCATTCAAGGCCTTTATTGACCCCACTTTTTTGGACATTTTTTTAATATTTTTAATATAACTCCGATTGTATTCCTCCGAAAGAAGAAAGTGATACCTATAGGATGGCTTGAAGTTGAGTAAATCATGTGGTAATTTTCATTTTTGGGTGAAAATTGGGATCGACAATGTATACACAAATTAAAAAAAAAAAACAGTAAATGTTTGCACAGCGGTATCACTGCTGCATTTTTTTAATGCAATGTTTTATGTTCTTTTCAATATATCATTTATTGAAGACTTTTTTTTTAGAAATGATTTACACAGAATTTAGTTCTGCTCACTGTTCATAAAGCCTGGTGGACATTTACTAAATTCTACATATCCTGCATTTTGTGTTGGATGTATTTTTCAATAATTTAGCAGAAGTAAACACATTACACAAAGAGGAAAATATCAAGGGAAATGATTCACTGATGGAAAATGGTGGTTTAAAAAGGAAAGAAACAGAGTAATTGATTTTGAGGTGTTTTGAGCCTGTTGTGCTGATGTTTTTCTGAAGGTAGCTCAGTGCAAAGGAGTGAGCGGTCAACAGAAGGTATCTGGATCATGATTGTCTTGCAGCACCTTTTGAACAGTCGAAACATAAATTAATATTTATATTCTGTGCCAGACTTTCCTCTGCTCATGCTCAAGAAATTAACCTTTATCAATCAATTTGATCATGTATACATTGGAAGAACGCAATAACATCCATAAGAAAAATAAACGACCTAGGTTACGTATGTAACCCAAGTTCCCTGAAGGGAACGAGAGCTGCGTCCGGAGACGCTATGGGAACGCCATAGCGTCTCCGGACGCAGCTCGACGTTCCTGGAAGGGAACTGCAGTATTCCCAATATAAAATATTCTGGAGTATTTCTAATTTTTATATCAGAAGTTAGTTGTGACAGTGACAAAATCTACTCAAACCAAAATTGTAAATGATTCAAAATTCACCTAGATATTGAAACAAAATTAAGCTTGAATAGAAAACCACTATGATTCCATCTGTAAAAATTGTGACTTTAATATTGTATCCAATACATTATGGGGACGGTTTAATTTGAATGATCCATCATTTTAACTGGCAGACAGCTATCCTCTCTGTAGCTTGTTCTGACTCTTATTCCTTCATCAGTTTTCATTCTGTCGCTTTCAGTTTCTTCCTCTCATTCTGTAGCTTGTCAAACCAGTCTAAGGTGTTCATTGCTGTTCTGTCAGGTGACTGTGGTTGTATATGTGACTGAAGGGCGGTTCAGATTCCTTCTCTTTGGGTTCAGTGAGAGGCAGAGAGTGTGAGTACTGCTCAATTAAGCATTCAGAGACAGCTCTACCCGTACTGACTCCAGGCTTGCTGCCTTCACTACGGAATACAAAAAAGTCATCTTAATTGGTACCACAGACGATCCTCTTGGGCCTTTGCTTTAAAAAGTTTTTGTCTTCAATATGTATATAAAAGTGTCTTAGTTTGGTTGGGATAACAGTTTTAAGAGAAGCTAATTACTCACAGTCAGCCACAGTGACAGCGACTGACTCCAGCCGCTTGATGCTGCTGAATATTGAGCTGCTTTTTGGGGGGATAAAGGAAAAAACAACAGGATTAAAACATTTAATACTGCTTCCCACTGAGATTAGGATAGATAGAGGGGTATTGTGAGGGAATGTACCAGATTTCAGGTATTAGAGTGTACAGTATATGTGCGGATTAACTGTTATTTTGGGCTACACATTTGATTCAACTGTGTGTGTGGTCATATGATTCATTTTAATTATGTTAACTCAAAAGCAAGGCACTTTAAACAGCTCATTTAACTGATGCATACTGCACACACAAATGTCAAACTTTGGGTTTTTAATCAAGCAACCAAGTTACCTGACTGATATGAGTACCACTGAGGGTATAATAATTTTTTGGATTTGTCAGGTTAATTGCAGCAAAGTTGTTTGTAGCACTTAGTAGCAAGTTAAGTAGATATCCACAAGCAGGATTGTTTCTGAAATAATCAGTACTTGCCACTTACTGATTTTGTATAGATAGACATTCTAATAATTTCTGTAAATCTTTCTCATATTTTTTTCAGTGTTCTCTGTAGAGCCATTTTCTAAGACTGACACACCACTTATTTATTTATTTTTTCACACCAATGTATAACCCATTTCAGATCAACCCACCACTTACTATAAATGGTACTATAATGGGTTATTTGCAGTCTGGATGTGTGGCTTTGGGGTAGGATAATCTCAATTGTTGGATCAGACTTTATGCCACAAATCAGATGTCTGGCTGTGTGAAACTAAATGCTCACAGATCTCTCTTTACTTCTTCACTCCACTCACAAACACCTGATCCACTGCAGCAGACTAGCCTCTATTGACTGTAAGCCTCTCAGTCTTAGTCGCGACATTACTTCATCGCATTTCTTAAAATGGGCATTGAACCAGTCAAGCTCATTTGAAGAATCAGCCGTTTAATCCAATAAGAGCACTTCGGCTCCGATCATTAAAGTAGGACAGTCAACAGTCACATTAGCACAACCTCCATTCCTGACTCTTAACACTTAATGTACAGACTATTTGTCCTGCTTTGATGTGGGTGCTGAAGAATTAACGTAATGCATTTTGAAATCTTTCATGTTAGAAAATGCTTCAAACTGGAAAACAAGAGCATGTTCAGTAAATCATGTGCATTTGTATGAACTTTTCCAATTTTTGTTTTATTTTTATCACAAAAGCAGGTATATTGTTTTAAAGCTGCACACAGCTGTCATTTTAAACCCTTGTTTTAACCCAGTGGATGATGGTCACATTTCTGACTCTCCGTGTGATCTAGTGACAAAAGTTTTGGACCCCTTGTAATCACCCAAGATAAACAGATGTAAACACAGCCTATTTTTGGACACTAAACTGGAAGTAGGCATGTCCAAAGACATCAGGTGGTGTTATAAGACATCACAGTGGAGATAAAAAATAAAAAAAAGAGAGCAAACCACATATTTGTGGATGAAGGGGCAAGTGGAAGACAGATAAAAGGCTTAAGGAGTTAGAGCGAGGGAAGGAAGTGATAAACGTATTAATCCACAGTTTAATGGACCACTAGATTATAAATCTACTGTACCGTTAGTGTGACCTGTAGATCCAGTAAAACATCTTTGAAGATTCCATAAAATATTTTATAATCGGATGTGAATTAAGCATTGCGCTTGATAGCCAAACGGTGTGTATCAATACAGAGTTTACAGAGGGTAACGTTTTAGGAGATTTCCATTTGTCAGTTTACTGGTTGGGAAAATTAACCCTAGAATTATGCTAATAGAATTCAGCAGTGAAATTTGGGGGAAAATAAATATTTAGCAGTGTAAATACAACACAGGGGTTGAATAATTAATGTCATGTAGAGATTGCATCACATGTTTAATTCATTCCTTAAACCCTGGCCCTTCCTGAGGTGCTTACCCTCCCCAGGCCATGAATGCTGCCGTAATTGAAAGTGCTGGTTCAATATGGCTGAAATGATTCATTAGTGTTTGTGAGATCCTTGTCACAAGCTGTTTTAATTAGTCAAAAGAGCTTCCTTAGGGTATCATCAACAGCTTTTACAGCTGTGCTGTGTGAATATGAAAGGTAAGATACACTTGCTGTTTTTAATAGGCACTATGAAATACCGTTTGGCTATGCCATGCTCTTTAGATGAAGGTTTGATAGGCATTACAAAGGTTTTGCCTGAGCTCTCATGTTCACGCTACAGGACCTCAAAAAACCCATACCAACAAAAATCCAGTTTTTCTTGTCACAAAAGGAAAAAAAAAAGAAATTTATCCCTGCTTGTGAGAAGCAGGGATAAGTTTAATTGTTACTTAATGATTTAGAATCAGAATCAGAATCAGAAGAGCTTTATTAAGGAATTTGAAGACGACAGGAGCTTCCAGTGTAGAAAGTACAGACATACATGAAAGTGAAGACATGCATAGGAATAATACAATATGGATGGAATATAACACTAATATAAGAATAAAAAACTGAAATTAAATAATGTACTATATACAGAAATAGAAGTATAGGAAAAAATGGAATTGTTTAAATAAATGTACAGATATGTAATAAGTGTGCAGATATGTTATTTACAAAGTGTGCAGTTTTTGGAAGTGTACCAATTTTGGATTCTGAGTATAAATGTGTCAGTTGTGATGGACGATGTAAGTTTAATTGTTCAGGCTGAATATAGCCTGCGGGAAAAAACTGTTCTTGTGCCTGGCTGTTCTGGTGCTCAGTGCACTGTAGCGCCGACCAGAAGGCAACAGTTCGAAGAGAGAGTGGGCTGGGTGAGGGGTCCAAGGTGATTTTCTTAGCCCTTTTCCTCACTCTGGAGATGTAAAGATCTTGGAGGCTGGGCAGAGGGGAACCGATAATCTTCTCAGCAGTCCTAACTGTCCGCTGTAGTCTCTTGATGTCTGATTTTGTAGCTGAATCAAACCAGACAGTTATGGATGAACACAGGACAGACTCAATGATACCAGAGTAAAACTGTTTCAGCAGCTCCATGTGGCAGGTTGAATTTCCTCAGCTGGTGAAGGAAGTACAAGCTCTGCTGGGCCTTTTTAGCAATGGATTTACACAAACCAACTTTCACTGCATTCAGTATTTGAGCTACAGGAGTTCTAATGATAATATTGCTTTAACTTGTTCAAATTATGGTGAAAGTACACCTATGTACCACTATGACAAGTGGGGTGAGGCAGAGAGCCGTGGGAGTGGATATGAGCGACACCTGCACCACTCACAGGTCTCAAGTCCCACGGAGGAGCTCCAGGAGGAGTGACAACAGTGCAAGATGAGAGATTACCAGGCCTGGACTATTTATTGAGTACTATGACTGAGACTTGGTGTTACGAGCACTTCCTCTGTTTGATTGCCTCTTCAAGATGAATGGCTTTTTGTATTCCCCAATTGTAAGTCGCTTTGGATAAAAGCGTCTGCCAAATGACTAAATGTAAATGTAAATTTATGTGGTGCTTTTGTTTATGTTTTATGTGGCAGACTCCACCAGCCTCACTCCACTCCCACGGCTTTCAGCCCCGCATATTAACCACATATTACACACAACTATATTTTCAGTGAATGATAACTTTAGTGTGTTCCTTACACAACACTATGTCACAGATTTACAAGTCTTGAAATATAGCTTAAAGGGTGTAGGGACTTTCCTAGTGCTGTATTGTCCTCTTTGACTATTGACAGCTACTTGTCATTGTCTACTTTAGTAATGGAACAGAGCAGCTTGGACATTCTGCTTAATAACTCATTTTGTGTTCCACTGAAGGAGAGAATCATACAGGTTGTGAATGAAATGAGGGCGAGTTAATGGTTACAGAATTTGCAAAAAAAAAAAAAAGCTTGGTGTTGAGTGAAAATGTTACTCATCCATTTACTGAAGAGCAGACACATGATGGATTTAAGTACTGCCATTCAGATATGAATTGCTATGGTTGACCCAAATACATTTATTGAGCTTTGAGCTGCATTTCAGTGTGATTCCTTGAGAAAACAGGATCAAGTGTGATTCTGACAATCTTAAATGAGTCCTTAGGGACCAATGTGCCACTGATAAAATTGATCAGCAAATGACCTTGTCTGCCTGATCGTATTTCACTCACCCTTATTTTGTACCCCACGCCCCAAACCAAAAAAAAAAAAAAAAAAAAACGAAACAAAAAAAGTACCAATACAACCAAATAAATGTAAGACTGTGAGTTAATTGATGAAAAAAAAAAAAAAAAAAAAAAAGCTGAGCAAATACGAATTGTATTTATTTTTGTGATATATTTCTTTAAATTTTTGCTCAGTTTTGAAATGATGTATATTGACTTTGGCTCTCAGAGTTTTTGATGTAGTGATGGCATGTCCTTCATACTCATGATCAGTGTTCGGTTTATTACTGTAGTGGCCTCTTTGCCCCAAAGATAGCGAAAGGTCTGTGAGACTGACAGAAAATGGTGTTTTTCCATGCTAGTGACAGCTTAATACATACACCAAGACTCATACCACCTCTCATCATCGGGAAATAGGGTAATTTCTCTCTCTCGTATGCTTTCTCTCGCTCATCTCTGTTCCTCCCTCTCGGTCTTGACATTTACCTCAAATGACACCCCTCTCTCCGATCCTTTATTGGTCTGACAGAGGAGACCCGTTTTCCTCCCTCCGCTTGGCTTTCTCTCATCTCTCTCAACTTGAAGGTCTGACATTTCTCATAGCGCACAGATGGAGGGAAACATCACATCTCATTTCTCTGGGTCCTGACTCACTGGCACAGACAGTACTCTTCTGTGACCTTTGACCAAGGTGGACTCAAGTGCACTGACTGCCAGAGACATGTCAGCTTGCTCATCTTCCTTTTGTCATATGTGAATTACATTTTTGTTGTTAAAAATAAAAGGAGATTTTTTTTTTTTTTAAGTTTTAGAGAAAATCAGTTTAGTTTTGTATGTGTGGATGGGCCCTTCTCAAATTCGTTGCTCTCTAACTACTGGGTGATTCTGTCTGTGAGAGAAAATGGGGTCAAGGGTGTCTACCACCCCTCCTCTGAGCATTTTCAATCTCTTATGTTTTTCTTTCTGTTTAGTAAATCTTTGTTTGCTCACAGTTACATCTAATTTAAAAATGACTATTTCACCCAATATTTGTGTACTTTTTATTTTTATGCATTGTAATGTCACAATGAAATAGAAGTAGTGACAGTAGTCTTCTATTGTGATGTGCAGAGTAGATTATCGAAAAAGAAAAGAAAACACATACAGCCGGTTGTTGATTGGTTGTTGAGATGTGGTCGTTACTCAAAAATGAATACGAGCTTGTAAGTAAAGTGCAGGGTTTAAGTGGACTAACTTTTCACTGGAATTTTGACATTTTGATAAAAAATTATTAGGAAATGGAACATACATAGACGAACCATTGACAATAACATCTATAGGTACATCTGAAAAAAATAGAATATCATGAAAAAGCTCAATATTTTTCGTCATTCATTTCAGAAAATGAAACACATATATTATATAGATTCATTACATATAGAGTGAAATATTTCAAGCCTTTATTTCTTGAACTTTTGATGATTATGGCTTACAGATAATGAAAACCCAAATTTCAGTGTCTGAGAAAATCAGAATATTACATAAAATCAATAAAAAAATTGATATTTTAAACAGAAATGTCAGGCTTCTGAAAAGTATGTTCATTTCTATGCGCTGATTTTTGACTTTCGTGAGCTGTAAGTTCTAATCGTCAAAATTACAAAAAAAAAATTTGAAATGTTTTACTTTACATGTAACGAATCTAAAATATATGAAAGTCTTTTTGAAATAAGTTACAAGAAAAACTTTTTCACAATATTCAAATTTTTTGAGATGTACCTGCATGACATGCATTTACAAAATAGATTGAATATTCATGACAATGTGCATTAGCTTAGCAACATGCTAACGTTATTGAATTAAATTAAAAGTCCCATGCACTTTCTCTGAGAATATTATTTGTATGACTCAAAGAGTTGCTCCCTATGTAGAGCGTTCTAAATCGGTCACTTATGAGGTTCCACTTCAGGATGCCATGCCCAGGTAAAAAATAAATAAAAAAATTGCACTTCCATAATGTAGAATATTTAAAGTGTTCTATTTTCATTTTCATAAACTAAAAATTATTCATTATTACTTAAGATAGACTTAAGAGCATCTAAGTGCACTCAACAGCGCTATTTTGGGATGCCATGAATATGAATTAAATGTGCTTTTTACATACTATGTATTTTAAAAATGTATTTAGGTACGACTTGAGTATACTAGTGTATAAAAAATGGGTTCAAGTGTACTACAAGTGGTACCTAAATACATTTTTAAAATACAGAGATAGTATGATAAAAGCACATTTAGTTCATATCCATGGCATCCCAAAATAGCAGTTGAGTACACTTCTTTTTATCTTTAACTTAAGAGTTTATCTTAAGAAGTACTAATAAAAAAGATTTTTTAGTATATCAAGTACAAAATTTAATAACACTTTAATAAGTACATTATGGAAGTGCACTTTTTTCACCTGGGGGAGTAGACACCAAGACAAAACACAAAGTTATGAAATGCTTGTTCCAAGTTTTTTCTACATACTTACAATTTATTTTTTTCCCCACTCATTTCATTTTGTTGCAGTCTCTCACATGTTTCTGTCAGGTCATCTCTGTCGCCTGTGTCTCTAGTCACAAAGTGAATATATTAAAATCCAAATCTGCATTAAATATTCCTCCAGTCCATTCCTCACCCCACTCGTTCATCTTTTGCCTTCATATCTCTATCTGTCACCCACCCTTCCATCTGTCTTTCCCCCATACCCCTTCTTTTTCATTCCTTCTGCTCAAGGGCGCTGGGTGAGCACATCTGTTGCAAATGATAGCAGCGAGAAAGACGCATCCTTTCAAATGCATCCCCTCACCATAAGAATTTTTTATCAAGTTTTTTTATTTAGTAATGTGGTCATAGTGATAGAACTGCTTCCACACCAACTACCATCACTCTGACATGTTATTTTGAAGCATACTGTGTATGGTCCATGAGAATAAGTTAATTATCTGTGTAAATGATGTAAATATGGATTAGAGTCTTGTGGATTAATGGGATTTGGGTTTTATGATGCTTTGAATCATTTAAGACTCCCCCGGTTAGAACATTGTTGCAATATCCAGCGTATGAATTTTACTGCAAATGAGTCCCGGTACTCCGAGCAGATGCAGTAAGAGAAGGGTTAAATCTGTGACCTGGATACACAAGACAGGCTTTATTTTTGTCTCTTTCTCCATTTCTCTTGCTCTCACGGTTGTTTTTTCGTTTCAAAAAGTGGAGTTTATGTGTGGGTTCTTGTGGAGGTGTTTGGCAGGAAGACAAAGATATGCAGACATTCATGTACAGTCATAACCACATACACTCCAACACACACTGAACCAGATTCACTGGTCAAAATGGTGGTGGAAATGCAATGTAATACGTCTGATGTGCTTTACACGACCAAATTTGCAGACCTTGCATGTTGGTAATTTCCTGTGCGTGCATGAAGGTGTTAACCCAGTGCAGAAGGGAGATGTAACTTGTCAGAAGTAATTTGTGGCCAGTTAAACACTATTGCTGAGCAGTTAAGCTGTCAGGACTCCGTTAACACTGAGAGCGAGTAATGAGACACAACAGAATATGCCCTTTATCATGAATGACACTGCATTCTGTCTGTGCTGTTTATTTAAATTGTTGGTTAATGTACAATATATGTCTCAGACTGATTTCTCACTGTTTATTCAGCGTTTCATGAGGTTGACATCACATTAAAAGTAGTTTCTTTTCCTGTTTTACCGCAACACAATGCTTCCTTGAAGTATAGATGTCTCATTGTTCATATCAGAAGTGTTGCAGTATAGACAGGTGTAGACATCATTCATAAAGTTCTACACAGTTCATTTGATAAGGCCTTCAACTACCAATCTTAAGTCTGACCCAAAATGACAAATGCTCTATCAGATCCCAAAAGCAAATAACAAAGACTGCTCTAACTGAAAACTTAAAGGAACACTCCACTTTTTTTGTAAATAGGCTCATTTTATAACTCTCCAAGAGTTAAACAGTTGAGTTTTACCGTTTTTGAATCCATTCAGCCAATCTCCGTGTCTGGCGGTAGCACTTTTAGCTTAGCTTAGCATAGATCATTGAATCGGATTAGACCATTAGCACTTGGTCATCAAAAATGACCAAAGAGTTTCGATAATTTTCCTATTTAAAACTGGACACTTCTGTAGTTACATCATGTACTAAGACCGACGGAAAATGAAAAGTTGCGATTTTCTAGGCTGATATGGCTAGGAACTATACTCTCATTCCGGCGTAATAGTCAAGGAACTTTGCTGCCGTACCATGAGTGCAGCAGGCGCAATAATATTACGCAGCGCCTGAAAGTAGTCCCCAGCTATATCATAATTTATCCATTTGGTGAGATTTGGCAAGTTGCCACTGTCTCAAGTCTCAAGTCAAGTTCTTAAGCGTTTTTGCGTACATGTGTTCTCACTCTACGCCATCATTAACCATCGAAATTCAATTCCATTACTCAAGAACACAAGTACAGAGGACGCATGAAAGTGCCCGGATGTGTTCTTGATATGGCATGGATCGAACCATTAGAAATCCCAGAAGACACTGTACGGAATTTTAACATTGGCAAAGAATATGTCCTAATTATTTTCACAAATAGGCTACATGTGGTAAATAAAAAGCTGTAAAATAATATGAAAATATTGTCTATAATAATATGAAATAAATATTTTTAAAGGGTTTTGACATTTGTTTGTGATGTTATGTGTTATATATTGCACATTTTGCATATATTGTGCTGCTGTCTTGCTCCTTATAACGTGCTGGGACTGTCAGTTGAGCACCAAATTCATGGCTGCGTCCTTTGGAGGCAGCATTCCAAGGCAGCAAGGCACGTCCGAATCCAAATTCTGCTTTACTTCCTGTCTCCGGAGGTACCTTCTTCTGATCTAAGTTTGAAGGCAGCATAGATGTATCATTCGCTGCCTTTGATATCCCACAATCCTGTGCGTTCCATTCCGTGACGGTTGAGCTAAAATAATAAAGATGGCATCTGAACGTTGTGTTTGGTGGTCAGTTTGTGTTTAAATGTATATTTCCAACTAACATTTTGCACTTTTGATGTTAGTTCTAGTGAGAAATTAGTATTATAGTAATTAAATATTCATTTAGTTATCACCAAAACTCTGTTGTAGACCATTAAACCGTTACGCTGCCTCAGAAGCCTGTCCGAAATCAGTTTCATGAGGTGCCTTCGTGCAAAAAACGCTGCCTGCAAAGTCATTGCCTCATAAGGCAGCGAGGCAGCAAGTCAGCTGCCTAGGTTTTCAGATGCAGCCCATATCTTATCTCAATTCTCACAAAGATCCCAGACAGCAACATAGAGTTTTGGCCCAGATCCAGCCCACATCTGGCCCGTGTGAAATCCATGCGGATCTGGGCCGACACTGCTTGCTGTCTGGGATGCGTTCTGTGTTCTCGCGTCCTTCCGAGTTCGTTCTTTCAAGGAAGCCTGGCAAGACCGGTCTCCACAAGAACACAAGTGTCCATTGCGTTCTTGAAATTGAGAAACACCCACAGCATCAAGCAGACTATTAACATTGAGATGAATGGAAACTGTAACGGATAACGTAGATTTCTCCAGATCTCTTTGCACATCACTTTATCATGCCAAGATGTTAGGGCAGGAAAGAAAAATATTTTGTGTGATTGTGCATTCAGTGCATTATTTTTTAATTTACAAGCTAACTGCCATCATATAAAAGCTAATAATAACATACTTTCATTCAAATATCCATTAAGCGTTCGATATTTATTTCCTGCGTCGCATCTCGCGCTTCCAGAGTACCTTGCAGCCGCACTGCAGTGCCTTACCTCAGAGCTCAGCCTCTCTCTCCCTCAATCTAAACCAGACATTTATCCACTCCCCTCCCTCTCCTATATCCTTCCCCAAACCTCCTACCTCCTCTCATCTCTATCTCCTCCATTCCTCACCATCCGCCTCTTCCTCTCTCTTTCTGAGGCGCGTGTTTCTGGTGTGCAGCGGTGGGCGGAGTTAAGGCCGCGTCAATCAGCGGCGCTACAATAGCACGTGTGGCGGTCATGGTCATAGATAGAGCGGCTGCAGCGGCACGGCGGAGTCGACGCGACTGCAGGCTGCCGATAGGAGAGAGAGCGAGCGGTCACCTTATCCACTACAACCACAACCGCCTCTGCAACCCGATCGCCCTTTAATAATGCACGGGGAGGTGAAGCGAATATCAGCGGCCGGGCTCTGAATGATGTATCGCACCGGTTACTACAGCACCGCACCGGAGAGACTGAACCTGTAGCTGTGTGATCCGCGGAGAAAATGTCACACTATCATTTCATCAAATGCTGTGAGTAACGAGCCGCGCGAGAGAGGCGTCTTTCCTTACATGCATCTGCCCATGATGTCATGTTGCTGGAGAGAGTGATTGAGAGGCAGGAGGACGATATGTGTGTGTGATGGAGGGTGTGTATCTGCATGCAGGTCAAGGAGGCAGATATTTAACAGAATTCGTGGGTGCTTATTGCATGTAAATGCATGGAAGCATCCAGTGCATTGAGAGCGGATGATGAGCTGTCAGGATGGTGTGTTGGCTTTGGTGACTTCTGTGCATGTGTGTGTATGTGTGAAGTTGCAGCAGGATGCGGCAGCAGTGTGAAAGTTGACCGGTGGCTCCTGGATCTGCTGCTGCAGGTGTGTAGGAACCTCCTGAGGGAGTCTGCTCGCTTTCAGACAGTCTGACAGCCCCTGCAGGATCCCTCTCTAGTGTGTATAGCTTTGTATTTGTGGTGGGCATGTGGTCGTGAACACGCATGTACAAGAGAAAGTGTCAGGTAGGATAATGGAGAGAGGGAAGGGGAGTAGCGGATGGAGATGCTGATGTGGGAGAAGGTGGTAATCAGGAAGCATTTGTGTTGCCAGCTGCAGATGAAAGGCAGTTGTTAAACTCGTCCTTTCGCCACCCGTCTCTTTTCATCTTTATTCAGAGTCTCCTTCATCTCTAATATTTTTTCTCTGTATGTTTTGCTCATTTGAACACACACCCACACACCTCTCTGTCGCTTTTAGTGGCTTATATTATGCTTTTGCTCCATTTAATAATCTTTTTTTGTTTGTTGCACTTTCCAATGGATCGAGTACAAACTGGGTCCAGAAAAATGATTATGCATAACCTATACAGAAAATGTTGTTGTCAACCTTAGGAGGTCAAATAAATATAAGACATTTCTTCCCAGTTATTTTATGAAATTTGCGACCCTGTTAATATTTGGGGCATGTTTAACTAACTAGTTGCAGACTAAATTGATACATTTAGATATGACTACTTTCTAGTTTGGATCAAATGGTTATATTTCCCATTTTTTTAAGACAAATGTTAACTTAAATTGGATAACAAGATTGAGCTTGATGAATTGCCGACACTAACATTTTTGTGGAACAAGTTAATTACTTGTCACGCTGTACAAAGTTTCCAAATTATGTTATTTTCTATGTTAATTTTAATAAGTGTTTTAATAATAATAATAATAACAGTGTTTTTTTTAATAATATAATATTGGGGAATGCAGCAACAGGGTTGAGCTGAAAAGGCTAAAATAAATATATATTTGTTTGTTATTAAAATGAGTTGATAATTACATTTATTTGATAAAATTTACATTTATGCATTTAGCAGACACTTTTATCCAAAGCGACTTGCATTGCATTCAAGTTACAGTTTTTTACATTTTATCAGCTCTTGCTTTCCCTGGGAATCGAACCCATGATCTTGGCGTTGCTAGCGCCATGCTCTACTATTTGAGCTACAGGAAAGCCAAAATTAAAGTTATTTAGTGAACTGAACATTAGTTTAAAGTATTGTACAATTTATTGTTTGATACAGTTGAGAAGGCATGACAGTTCAATCTTTATTTGAGACCTTTTTTGCAATTGAGATTTATACATCAGCTGAATAAATAATCTTTCCATTGGTGTATGGTTTGTTTGGATCGGACAATATTTGGCCGAGATACAACTATTTGAAAATCTGGAATCTGAGGGTGCAAAAAAATATAAATACTGAGAAAATTGTCTTTAAAGTTGTCCAAATTAAGTTCTTAGCAATGCATATTACTAATCAAAAATGAAGTTTTTATACAATTACAGTAGGATATTTACAAAATATCTTCATGGAACATGATCTTTACTTAATATCCTAATGATTTTTAGCATAAAAGAAAAATCAATAATTTTAACTCATACAGTGTATTTTTGGCTATTGCTATGAATATACCCCAGCGACTTAAGACTGGTTTTGTGGTGAGAAGTGGGGATACAGGCATTTGAAGCACCAACATTTCGGCAACCTAAAATATTCAGTTGAAATGATATTCGGCCATTATATTTTTGGGAAAGCCAAAATCTTTTGACCGTCTCATGCACACAAACATGTGACCAAAACTGTGACTAAAAATGACGCTAGAGTAGCAATATGTAAAAATTTGTCTGCTGAAATATCGAGAGGTGGCTTATTTCTGATAAACTTTCTGATAAACAAGTTTACTTGTTCAATTGCCCAAATTTCATTAACAAACTCTCTTTGACTAAACTTACATTTTCGATTTCTGTTTTCCAGTAAAACATTCAATTAGGAAAGTGCCTTGTGCTATCACTTACTCCTCCTCCCTCTCCTCACCTCACCTTTACTCTTCCTTCCTGTGCTGTGTGTTTGAGCGGACAGAGACTCAACGGTGGCCAGTGCCAGAGGCAAACAGTGAGAGAATGCGCAAGGTCGCACACTCAGGTGCAAAGCCAGCAGAACATTGTGTGTGTGTGTGTGTGTGTTTCTGTAGAGCGTGTTTGTGTGTTTATGCGTGTGACTAGTGCACTTCTCAGATCCCCTTCAAGGTTTGAGATCTAGTACAGGAGACAAGTGCATGCTTACGGAAGTCTTTCACATTTGGGTTTGTCTGATCCCATCAGTCTTGTGAGAGGAAAGAAAGAGGAGATTTTTACAGTCACTGCATCCTCTGTGTGTTCACGAAGTTGAGTGTGTTTATGTTTGAAAGGCAAAGAGGAGAGTGCTCTCTTTCTAATTTATGCTTCCCTATTCCCCTGCCCCTTATATGAATAGAAGTTTGTACGATACTCCAGTGTAAATCAATACCTGACAGCCTGGAAGCGGAGACACAGAAGCAACCAAGAGAAAGAAGGAAACCTCACCCATCTTCCTCTCTATCCCATCATTCCTGCCATTCACTGCCTCTCTCTCCATGACTTGTTCAGTCACCCATGAGTGACATATTTTGGAATCAGTCAGAGATGTCACCAACTCAGCCAGTACCCAGGACACACAGCATGTGTGTGAATTTCAGTATTGTACAAAATAGACTACATTTGACAGTAGTAGTGAATAAGTTTATGCCACAAGATTCATGTGTATAAAATTGTAAAATGTAAAAACATTGTCAAAAATGACTGGCTTTTGCATTAATTTTCTATAGCTGCTTTTCCATAACAGATTTTCGGAAGACTTTTGCAATAATTTTATAAATGTTGATTAAAAAACTATTGCAAAATGACAGCATTTTCATTAACCAATGTTATGCGACTAAAACATAATTTTTTCCTCTTGCGATAAGTCATGGTGACAGATGCTGGTAGGTTTTAGGTAAATTGCAGCCACCGCACTAGCCATTATTTTGAATTGAATGAGATGTAGATGTGTATCTTTTTTTTGTGAAGAAGTACGGAGAGCATCTTCTGGGACGCTTCTGAAACGTGGCTGGTATAAACCCAAGCCGTAGAGTGGAGCCGTTAAAAAAAGGGGTTATCCAAGCATTAATGGCTCTGACATTGGCTTGTACTTGAGAGTGGCCACATATGAGGGGTTTCTTGGAGGTTATGTGATGATCATGTGATTTTTATTTACACCAGGTGACCTGTAAATGCCAAAAAAAAAAAAAAACTGTTTCCAATCCAGTTTTGCGAAATATTCCTTTTTGTAAATTGCCTAAAAAACCACCTCATGAGAGCGTACAGACTTTTTTGCGATATATGTGACCCTGGACCACAAAACCAGTCATATGGGTCAATTTTTCGAAATTGAGATTTATACATCATCCGAAAGCTGAATAACTAAGCTTTCCATTGATGTATGGTTTCTTATGATAGGCCAATATTTGGTCAATACAACTATTTTAAAATCTGGAATCCGAGGGTGCAACAAAAAATAAATAAATCAAAATATTGAGAAAATCGCCTTTTAAAGATGTCTAAGTTCTTAGCAATGCATATTATTAATCAAAAATTAAGTTTTGATATTTACAGAAGGAAATCTATAAAATATCTTCATGGAACATGATCTTTACTTAATGTCCTAATGATTTTTGTTATAAAAAAAATATCAATAATTTTGACCCATACAGTGTATTTATGGCTATTGCTACAAATATACCCCAGCGACTTAAATTAAGACCTTTTTTTGTGGTCCAGGGTCACACACACTAACAATTATTTCCTGCCCAAGCTGAATTTCCCTTTGGCTTTTACTGTTAGTAGTACCACATTTTACCTTTGAGTTTGGAATGGTCTTGTGCTAATTCATCTTTGCAAAAATCGATTGTGATTAATTGGATAAAATTGCAAAAGCTATTTTTTTTCTGCTGGGACAGCTTTAATGCTTTCCTCATTGGTCAGATGACAAGTGTGGGTAAACATGCCAGACCAATCGCAAAAAACTAGTGGCGATGAAAGCCAACTTGTTGTGTGCATCTGGGCTAAAAAAGTTGTGATTGAACACACCACGAAGCCTACAGTCAATGGCCAACTAGCATGGATGTTTTGCGCCTGCGACTTGCGACTGTCAGCAGGTGGCAAGTCTATATTTGTTCAGAAAAAGACACTGAAAATAGGACTGCGGATATACAAACCATAAACAAATCAGCACTTGCGTACCATTTTGAATCTGAATCATGTTGATCACTTTCTTCATTCCAGACAGCCATGCCATTATGAAAATATGTATATTTGAAATGCTCAAGTAGGATGCGGTAAAATGTTATAAGATGTCAGATTGGTGTGGAGTGGTGGGACCAACTCCAAACATAAAGACAGGAAATATGGTTCAAAATATCTGCCTTAACTAGAAAAGCTTTGAGAGTTTGTGTAAGCACGTACAGACAGATCTGCTTTGTAAGCCTATCACACACTGGAATCGGATATGCGTGATAAGACGTAGATCAAATATCCTTAAATCGGACACATCTCTGATTTAAAACCACATTCAAAAGTGGCTCAGATTGGATGCTTGGATAACTGATCTTGTGCAGTTTTAAATGTATGCAACAATATCCAATCTGGGGCAGATGTGAGTATAAAAAAAAAATGTGTAAATGGAGCCCTGTTTACATTCTTAATGCACTTTCATTGTCTACATTCTCATGGCCCATTCATGGACAACCCTGGACTATTGGGGTAATGCTAATCAAGAGCCAACCTGCTATTTAGCCATTGTTGTAAGCAATCCAGACTTTCTAAATCCTGTTCTTAAGTCTAGCTAATCTACCCAGTGGTTACAGGTGCTGTAAGTTATTTTTTTTTGTTACTGCATCATATATCCAGACTACCTGGCTGATATCACTTAAATAAGTGATCATAAGGATGAAATGATATTCCCTTGATGGTGAACTTAGATGTCCCAGTCAATGTTGAAGCCTCAATGGCCCAGTCAACATTTAACTCTCACTGCTTCCTTGTATGATATTAACACCCACTTCTCACAATCAATTGCAGATGGGTAAAATCAAGTTCTTCCCTTGTTTCTTTCCCGTCCTGTTCCAAATGCATCACACTGTAGACCAAAAGTAGGTAGGGAACGCTGTTTCAGCAGAGGTCTGTGTCTGTAACGAAATTTTGGTGTGTGGGTGTGTGTGGGTGAAGGCTGTGTTTGACTTAATGCAGTCCTCAGTAAAACAGTTATGGACTCTCTCAGTGTAGGCCGTAAAGAAGCCAGTAAGAAACCGACAGCAGTGAATGAGGTCAAGAAGAAACCGCTGGAAATGTTGGTGATTGAATGGTTGAATATAAAACGGGTGGATGGGACTGTAAAGAGGCTGTAAAAAGGGAACGAAAAAGGCTGATGGCTTTATTAGACAGAAAGAGAGTTGAAAGGAAAGACTGCGATGGAGAACAGCTGAAGAAAGAGACGAAACCGAGACAGAGCAATACGGAATTCAGGGGGGCTGTCAAGCTTAAAAATAAATGTCATGAAAACTGTAAACACGCTTATGTGTGTAGTTAGTATTCCAAATCCTGAAGCCAAATGATGGCTTTAAAGGGCTTACGTGTAAGGATTTTAGACCCTGTTGGGCCAGTAGTTCAGATTTCAACATTTTCTCTGGCCCTAGCATAAATGTAACCTATTTTTTATGTTTTTATTGCATTAAAATGTATACATTTTATGTGATTTACTTTATTAAAAAATGGTTTAAAATTATTTAAAAATGTATACAATTTAAATTATTTATTTGATCATATTTAAAGCTGAATGTGTTTTTTTTTTTTTTTTTTTTTTTTTTTTTTACAAATTATTTATTTTTCAATCTGCTCATAGTTAACCCATTTAAGCCCAGTTTATAGTTGTCGTTATTTTTCTAGATGTCATCCATGTTTTTTGTCTCAATGACATGCAAGCAAACAACCAAATAAAAGATTAGGAAAAATAAAAAGGCATTCACTTCCTTCCTGTCACATGAGGCTGTCAACCTCCGAATGGCGACGGCAAACCCTCCCAAAGAAATTAAATTTAATGTTACTAATTAAATTATGTATTTTTTGTTGACATATGTATATCTAAATAATCATGAAGGTCTCTAGAATGCAAACAAAACCAATCTTACAAGAGAGTATAGTTTTTTGTATACTTAGTCAAAAGTCCAATCGGCAACTATAGTTGCCGGTAGGTAAATGACTTGTACATATCGAAATGGGGTATACTGTGTTGATAGTTTAATAAATCAAGGCTATTGGTCTTGTTTAGTGCTTTTTGCTTTCATAATATCCTACCTAAAACATAACTTAAATCATGGGATTAATTGCTGTAGATTTTCTTTTTCTTCCTTTTATGATATTGTGTCTTGTAAAAGGCAACATATTGAGGACACTTCATCCAGTTTGGATGCGTTTCATTCTAATTTGTCAAGGACCCTAATTCTTATGACTAGTAGCTTATGATTCCATTATAGTGTTGAAATTCTGACAAGTGATGAGTTTACATTATTATATGAAATCACCTACTGCAGTCAGCCATTGAATACTATGGGCCTAAAAAAATGCATAATTTTGTTTC
This sequence comes from Barbus barbus, assembly GCF_936440315.1. NCBI lineage: Eukaryota > Metazoa > Chordata > Actinopteri > Cypriniformes > Cyprinidae > Barbus > Barbus barbus. The sequence continues at coordinate 4,399,349 of NC_136738.1, forward strand.
GGGTGTACCTTTTATTGTAAAGATGTTTTTTTTTTTTAATTCTATTTATTTTTATTGAAATTTTGATACACAATGCCCTGTTGGGGCAACTTAATGGCTGCACTTTGTTCTTCACTATGTTCCACCACTTTAAGACAAATGGATTTGTTTGTTGTGTTTTCATATTCAAGAGATTATAAAATAAATGCAGATTTTTTGTTTAGGTTCACATCGAATGTTCTGCTAATTTTATACGTAATAATTTTGGTAATGAATAAAGATTGATCTGTTGAAAGCAGTTATTTTGAGTTCGAATGCCAAATGTTCTCCTCCTCCTATTCAACTTTTATATTGAAGGGGTGCATACAACATATTTGCCACACATGCCAAAACATTGGAGGTTTTGTTTGTAACTATCAGTCCGATTTTTGCTGATGCTGCCATCACAATTCATGTTTGCAGTTTTGACAACCACAAATGATTCCTAATGCCTTCCATGTCTTGACCTTCATTAAAACTATTGCTTCTTACCAGTAGCCAGATGTGTTCAATTCATGCACTCCAATTTATTTCTCAATTTTACTATCCTACTTTGCAAGATAACCATCAGCTCCTAATCTCCCTTCATAATTTCTCTAAATGGAACTGCAAGCTATTACCATTGCCAGGCAGAATGCAGTAGGTCAATATTCCTCCGTGTGCCTTTAATCCACATGATCTTCACTCTCTTGGCTGAGTTTGGATCATGCTCGTTTGATTCCGTGACTAAGAAATAGTCTCTGAGAAATATAGCTTCATATGAGCTCTGAGCCTGTGCCATACAGTCCTCTGATTATACTGTATGTGCTGCATGCTACTGTGCCACTGTCCCACATATCTGTGGCTCACTGATAGCAGGCTGAGGGGGAGATGAAAGCTCTCAGCTAATTCCCTTTGTTAATGGAATTGCGTTCATGCTTCCTCTCCGTGTGTGTTGGGGGTGTTTTCTGGGAATGTTATATTGACTTCAGCTTATGGTTGAGTCTTGTGGATTCTGGTCAAGGCTTTAAACAAGGAAAAATGTTTTCCACAGCCATGTTGAGTGGAGCTGTGGAAATCCCTATTGCTCTTAGTGTGTCTGACATTGCTGTGCGTTTGAAGGGCAAATGTTCACGGCACTGCATTTGAAATCTGTAGGCTTTGGAAGTGCAGCAATTATAGCACTTACTTGAGGAGCTGCAAGTCTTAGAGGGGTGTATTTATGTGTAGGTTAGAAGATGAAAGTTAAAAGTGTTTTTTCAATTCTCCTGATGCTTCACATTGAGAATTGATAATGGAGCTGTAGCCCCCTGTGTGGTACCAAATAAATGCACATTATGGATGTTGTCAGATGTTAGGTGAGAGGCCAGGAGTGTGAAGACCTTATCTGGTTCCTCTGAGGTTTGTGCTGTAGCCCTTCTTTCTAAAGTGTGCGTTCCTGGGGAGAGACAAAGAAGAGAAGCTATGGAACTGATTTTAGGGTAATTGGATTCTTTTACAACCAAAGGCTTATTTAACTGCAGTGCCGGAGCTTATTTTAAAATGTCTTTAATCTTCACAGTCTTATCGGAGTAGAGACTGAGTCAGCACAGAGAGAGAGCCCGTCTGCTGCTTTCCTCAGTGAAGGAAACATTAGGAAGGAGAAAGGAACAAGATTGGAGGAGGGATGAATAATTCTGCTTCTGCATCCCATTCTGTTGCAGATCTTAGAGAGGAGAGAAGTGTTTCTTGAGCTGCAATCCTAGTCCTAGACTAAAATGTAAGTCTGAGCTGTTTCAACTGAAAGAAACTTGCAATGACTGATCTTAAAATATATCAGTGCCTTTGTTTTGTCTCGAGATGCACACCAGTAATGTTTTTTTATTTCCTAAGCACGTTTATAAAAATGACTTAAATGTCCTATGGACTAATCCTGGCTTCGTCTAAAGCCTTGTCTGTGAAACCAGGCCTTAGTTACTTTATCATTAATCTAAACATATGGAAAATATGATTAGGTATGCAATAGGAGTTATTTAACCATTAAACAGTTATATATCATTCGGAATCCTCTTACACTTATGCATGTTCTCTTTTGCCTTAAGTCAGTTGTGGTTTGGGATCATCAGTTTGTTTTTCTCTCACATTCTCTGTTTTTGTCTATTGTCCTGAGGCTGTTTTTAACTTTTAAACTGCCTTCTGAAGTTCATGCGCTCCATATGCCACTTTGTTTAGTGTCTCACCCCTCCCTTCACACGTGCCCCACAGTGTAATACACAGTAAAGCAGACTATATGCAAATCTCCTCACTGAATGATGGCATATGTGTTCTTCAGTGTCCGTTTGTAACAGGTGTGATGCTGTAAGCAGATAGTTATCTCTCCCGGAGCAGATTGAAAGCATCAGTCATGCTCTCTTTCTCTCCTCAGCCGGTGTCTGATTATCATCACAGTACAGATCCTCTCAACATCACAAAAACGCATTTTCTTTATCAGTACTTTTGTCTTGATTTCCAATAAAACATCCATTAAACAAGATGCATTTATTTCAACAGTATTTGTACTAAAAAAAAAAAAAAAAAAACCTAGCCTTGACTTAAGTATTGACTTAAGTATTGAATAGTTTCAGAGAGCTGTTTTTCCCTTAGGGTCTTCTGACATCTGACTGTGGAAATCTAATATATTTGACTTAAAAAGTTAATAGGAAAAAGTTTCAGCTGTCTGGCTTTTTGTGCTTTTGGGTCTCTGGAAAAAGATTAGTCATTGTCTTTGAAGTTAAGTAATGTTAATGCATTTTCTTCACGACTTGACCTAGAGATCCAGCAGAGCTCAGCAGTGGTGTTCCATTTTAATGGTTTAGGAGTCAAATTAGGTTCCTGAAACGCTACTTTCACTCAGTTATAAAAGGTCCCCATACTCGATTACATCAAATTTCCTTTTTAAATGCTATGTGCCTGACCTCTTATGTCCTTAGAGACCAGGACTGGGAGCAATTTGGATAGGTTTTGGAATATGCATTTGTCTAACAGAATTATAATTTCCTTTTGTTAGCATCACATGTTCCATCGGTCTCTAAATGGAGTTTTGTCTTTTAAGGCAGTGTTTTCCAACCCTGTTTCTGGAGGCACACCAACAGCACACATTTTGGATGACTCCTTTATTTTATCATAGAGTTTCTACTACTTTAAAAACCTGATTCATTTAACCAAGTGTGTTTTGATTAGGAGGATTTCCAAAAATTGGAAGTACTGTTGGTGTGCCTCCAGGAACAAGGTTGGAAAACACTCTATGTTTTATTTAATTGATATGTGTTGGTTAATTGTATACAATATTAACTGTATATGTGTTTTGTTCTATTAGTAGAATTGAATGACTTTGTGTCATCATAAGTTCTCTTGAATGAATTGAACAGAATAGAATATATATTACTGTCTTCATCAGATGATGGTCGGTGAATTGATGACAGGAATGATCTATTCTAAAATGTGACCCTGGAACACAAAATCAGTTATAAGTAGCACAGGTATATTTGTCGCAATAGCCAAAAATGCATTGTATGGGTCAAAATTATCGATTTTTCTTTTATGCCAAAAATCATAAGGATATTAAGTAAAGATCGACATGTCCCATGAACATATTTTGTACATTTCTTACAGTAAATGTATCAAAATATAAATTTCGATTAGTAATATGCGTTGCTAAGAACTTAATTTGGACAATTTTAAAGGCGATATTTTCAATATTTTTATTTTTTTTTAGCACCCTCAGACTCCAGATTTTAAAATGGTTGCATCTCGGCCAAATATTGTCCTCTCTTAACAAACCGTATATCACTGGAAAGCTTATGTATTCAGCTTTCAGATGACTGACTTATGAAAAAAGAGACTTATGACTGATTTTGTGGTCCAGGCTCACATATATTCAAAGGTTCTGTTGAATCAATAAATGCAACAGAAAATAATAGATCTTTTTGTCGTCATCATAAACTGTTCCATGAATAGAACTGATGATGTTTGTACAGATTCTGTTGAATCTTTCTTCATTGGAAGCTGTTTGCTGTGTTTAATAAAACCCAATATATAGTTTTAATGATGCTATAGTTCAAAGTTACAGTTCTTTACATAAAAATTGTAATAATATCTCAGTCTCTACTATTTTGATCAAATGAATGAAACCTCATGAGCTTTCAAAAACACTGAAAAATCTTATTGCCCTCAACATATTGAACGGCAATGGAAAGAACAGAATGCATTCTTCTGTCCTCCTCATATATACTGTTCAAAGAATAGAATAGAACAGTTTATGATGGGTTCAGTTGACTGAATAGAACTGATCCTTCAGAAGCAGTTTCATATAGAATATGATGGATGGCATTGCGACTCAGTATTGTTTGTCATTGGGGTTTTTGGCTTTGATTAACAGGCATGTAAAAACAGGATGACACAGTATGTATGTGTGTGAATAAATGAGAGAAGGCAGAAAGAGCTCCCACTTTAATTTGTCTACAAAGGCAGACTTTCAAACTTTTATTTCCCTGGCTGAAGGGCTTCTGGTGACCTGAATTATCTGAGTAATTGCACAACGGCGTGTCTAAGAGGGAGAGAGAGAAGCATTCTTCCCGCTGTCGTTCCTAAAACAGCCTCGAGGGAGAGGACTGATGTGCTTGTGATTGCTGTGATGGAAGCGGCCGCATCAGCAAGGTCAAATAAACTCCTTGTAATTCATCCCAAACTTTTTAACTCTCATTTGAGCGCTCCTACACTCTGCCTCTCTTCTAAGGTGAGCTCATCTTCTCTGTGGATGTTTCTTATTCATCTCTCTCCGGGTGAGATGGGTGGTGAGTGGCTTCATAATGCATGACGTGTGCGGCTGGCGCCGGCTCCGCTGCAGGCTGAGGATGGATGGAACGTGTGAGAATGACTGAGCAGCTCTGTGATTGCAGCAAACGAACCTTGAGGAGAAGGGCAGCCAGTTTGAACGTTTCAAACCTTTAATTATTTATCGGCATTAAAATTTCCTTTTAAGTGTAAATGGTGATACTTCCACTTGTGTCTGTGAGTGGAATGGCGATGTGTCCAGGGCATCTTAAAGTAAATGAAATAAGAGTCATGGTCTAATAGTAAGGGGAGAGATTTCATAAGTGATGCAATGTGGTATCAGTGACACACCATAGGAATTTTTTTGGATGACTGATGTAACAGGGTAAATAAAGATAGTAAATAACACATGCTGTAAAGAAATGTAATATAATATATTTTCAAAAAATCAGAAGTAATTTTTTTTTTTTTTTTTTTTTTTTTTTTTTCATTCTGAAATTATAGATTTTTCACAAAAAAAGTTAAATTACACACTGTAACCAACTGTACACTATTAGTAATGACAGAAAATATAATTATTTTTCGTGTACCATTGACCACTTGTTTTTAATAATAATTTATTGGGAAGAGTTGGTAAACAAAGACAGTACACTATTGAAGATAATAAGAGTGGTCAAAATAAAAGTCCAGCTTCATGTACTTATCAGCAAAACAGAAAAACTTATCGGCCGATGCTGATATTTAAAAAGTAGTGAATATCGGCTGATATATCAAACGATGACTAATATAAATACGGTGATTGTTATTTAAATAATTAAATTTGCTAGTTCTATTTATTTTTTTTCAACCTTATCGCTTAAAAACCATTACTGTCATGGTGCAAGATGCTTAAAAAAGAGCCCCGGTCTCATGAAAATGCGTATAAATAGTACGCCAAATAAAAACGAAAACTCGTGGTATTGATACGCAAAAATGGACTTTGGACATTCATATGATACGCACATGTTTGGTGTGCAGTTTTCGCGTACATATGGTACAAAATTTGCTGGCGTGCATATGATACACAGTTTTCGTGTACATGTGTGACCCTGGACCATAAAATCAGTCGTAAGTCGCTGGGGTATATTTGTAGCAATAGTCAAAAATGCATTGTATGTGTCAAAAATCATTAGGATTTTATTACTTATAAGTAAAGATCATGTTTCATGAAGATATTTTGTAAATTTCTTACTGTAAATATATCAAAACTTAATTTTTTGATTAGTAATATGCATTCCTAAGAACTTATTTTGGACAACTTTAAAGGTGATTTTCTCAATATTTAGATTTTTTTTGCACCCTCAGATTCCAGATATTCAAATAGTTGCATCCAAATATTGTCCGATCCTAACAAAACCATACATCAATGAAAAGCTTATTTATTCAACTTTCAGATTATATATAAATCCCAATTTCGAAAAATTGACACTTAAGACTGGTTTTGTGGTCCAGGGTCACATATGATGCGCATCTACCCCACGACCCTAATCCTACCCATCGCGTAGCATATACACGCCAAAGTCCATTTTTGCGTATCAATACCACGAGTTTTTGTTTTATTTGGCGTACTATTTATACACACTTTCATGAGATCGGGTTGTTAAAAAAAAAAGTGAGACGTCAATAAAAAGCTATTCCTTAAGACCAGTTCTCCAGAAACTTTGAGCGTTGCTGGTAACTCTGGATACACAAGTTGGAACTTCAGAGCACATTTACCCTTTCCTCAGTGATTATCTACACTCCCTACTTTATAACAATAAAAGTCAAACTCAACAGCAGAGATGAAGAATTCATGAAGATGCATTAGAGTTGTTGTGGAAGTAGACCACGGGTTGAGACACTTTTACTGAGGATTCACTGATGGTTCAGTTTGTTTAGTGGTTGCTGCATCAATGCATTTGCTGGACATGTAATTCTGTGTTAATTAGGGTCAAGTTTAATAGTCCCACAATGTTATTCCATATTTCCATATTTTACCCAATTATTTAATTGCATTCTCTTGGAGGTTCATGCCAGTGATTGTTTAACAATTGCCTCACAATAACCTACAGTATATGTCTCTCAGTGGGTGCAGTTTTCTCCTTTATTTACAGCCCCTTGCAGATCCTAGAGCGTTCAGCAGTTCTTTACAGTGTGAGTACAGGGATGGCATTGGCTTTGTTCCATGCTACTGCAGGAGAAATGCTGAGTCATGATAATTCAGTCTCTAGTGCCGTATGTGGAGCGAGTCTCGGCTCTCTCAAGGTTAAACAGACACACTACTCAGCAGAGTGCACCAGATAAGATTTGAATAGCCTGAGCTTTGAGAAATACACAGAGCTATCTGTTTGGCATCGCTCTTGTTCTTGTTCTGGTTAAGTAGAGGACATGAAGACTGCATGCTAATTCATGCTTAATTATTGCCTGTACTAATAATGGTATGCAAGACTAGAATTAGTGTATGCCAAATATAGTATGATGAAAACAGTATGCCAAAGGTTTCAAATGGCATACTTTCAAAGCAGAATTAGATCAAATTCTTTTTAAGGCAAGCAAGTTCATTTAGTTTGGACTTTTTTTTTTTTTTGGCAAGATTATGTATCTGTAACATCTCAAATTAGACACTAATAATCCAAATTTTAATCTTAAATCAGCATAAAATCTTAAATGTGATGACATCTGTGAAAAAAATAGTTAAAAAATATATAAAAAAAAAACCTCCGTAATATCTGAATGTACTCTTTTCCTTGACAAATATATTAAAGCACTTTTATTGAAAATGATTATGTAAACATGTTATTACTAGTCATGCTCCGTGGTAACTGATATTATTCCTTCTTCCCTCTTCCACTCTTTCCTCATGTTTTATCTTATCATCTCTTGCATCCCTTACCTGAACCATCTGCACATGCTCTCCTCTTTCTCTCTGTGCAGGTTGTTTTCAGCTATGTAACGTGTTCAGGCAGAACATGGAGATAGACCAGTGTCTGCTGGAGTCTCTGCCGTTGGGCCAGCGTCAGAGGCTGGTCAGACGCATGCGTTGCGAGCAGCTGCGGGTCTACTACGAGCGTGAGCGGACGATACAGAAGCAGAGCTTCCCCAAGCCCCGTTCCTCCAACCGCAAAAAACAAAGAATCAGCTTCATGCTTTCAGACGTCATCCAGGACGCCATCATACGACACGATGACAAAGAGGGTAGGAAACCTGTTTGCTTATCTGTTACGTTATTTTGTTGTAAACTATACTGTAAAACTTATTTTAAAAAGTTGTTGTAATTAAAAAAAAAAAAAGATTTTCGGAGACCGTTTTAAGATAATAATTCAAAATTCCATGTTTAATACAATGTTTAACTAGTTTTCTGAGTGAAAATTGTTTCTACAACACATACTTTTCAGTGTATAAGCAAGTTAATCATATATTGATCGAAGACCAGCAAGTTGTCACTCAGAAATGCTATTTAAGGGGTAATTCGCATAGGGCATGTTCTTAAATTTAAAATGTTAAAACAGAGCACAGCTAAATTTAACATAAGGTTTGTTTACAGGCATGTCAAGTCCCTATTCAGGGTTTCTGCAGGTCTTTAAAAGGTCTAAATGTCACAAATCCATGCCTTGAATTAGAGCAAAAAGTCATAAATTATAAGGTTGTGCATTAAATCTCACTCGGTATTTTTTCCAGTCTTGTTTTTCAGTACAAATATCTAAAGATTCTTGAACCAAGAAGTCTTGTTTTCTGAGAAATGTAACTAAATTAAGTTTATGCTTTAAAAACAACAACAACAACAACAAAAAACAAAATGAAAAAACCCCCGCCAGTGGTCAGAAAAATGAAGTTGTTTTCCCTTGTTTCCCGAAAAGGTAATTTATCTGACCCTATTGGGAGTTATTTGTGCTTGTTTTAAAGATAAACTCACTTCATTTTGTTGTTAAATTTCTTTGTCTCCTTCCATTGTCTTTTTTTTTTCTTTACTTGGCCTTAAACTCTTAAAACAAATTCCCTTAAAGGTGCCATAGAATGGAAAACTGTATTTACCTTGGCATAGTTGAATAATAAAGGTCATTGCACACCGAGTCTGAAATTCGTTATGCATTTTTCCATTTTGGACGAAAATTTCGGACTCCGTGTGCAGAGACCTTAAAGGTTCTGTACATGGAAACGACATACCGTGAGCCTCAAACACCATTGTTTCCTCCTCCTTATGTAAATCTCGTGAATGCAAAAGAAAAATGGGCGAATCGGAACACCGATTTACGCCGACATTTGCATATGCCCTGGGCGGGTATATGCAAATGTTGGGGGCGTAAATATTAGTGATACCAACTGTAACGTCAAAGTCGGTGTTATATTCCGATTCTGTGCCAGCTGGCAGCCGAACCTGCACAGCCGAATCATCAGAAGTAAAATAAAATAATGCGAGCCACTAAAGGGACATGGTAGCTGCTTGCTAGCAGTAACCTGTTACATTACAGTACACAAGATTTCACTTACCACATAAACAGAGTAAGGAGAGATGCCTGAGGATGATGGCGAATGATTTACAGATCCTGAGCACCAATGACAAGCATCTGATCTTGTAAAATGTGTGGTAAGTACTGCCGTTTCATAGTATAAACAGAGTATGTGTGATTGCGAATCTCGAAAGTGAAACTAAAAAGCGATTGTGCATTCGAAAGCAGTTTCAATGCCCTGCATATTAATAGCGGCTCCCTAATGCCCGCATTTTATTTACAGTATAATTACCCAACGATATAACTGCGCGAGAGAGTATTGAAATATATACTTTCCCTGTGTTTCCTTCCTGCTGTGTGAGCTACTGAAATGAGCCGCACGGTGAAACAGCCAATCAGAGCAGAGCTCAACATTATTATTCATGACCCTTCCAAATAAGGTAACAACAGACCATTTCATTCTAGGGGCAAATCCTAGGCTTGTAAATGGACATGTAAAACCGTTTCTGGAGAATTTTTGCCCTTACCTAAGCCACATACCTTCTATGTAGATATCAGAGAACAATTTAAAATATTGTATCAATGCATTCTATGGCACCTTTAAAAAACCTGCAGAAACCCTGTTTATTTCTAAGGGCTTTATACAGTACGGATTGTGTCAGTACAGTTTTTTTTTTTTTTTTTTTTTTTTAGCAGAATCAGTAATGGAAACTCAACCATACAGCCCTAAAAAACATCAGTTTAGTGTTGTGACTGAACTTACTAATGTATGCAGTCAGTACACTTTTTTTTTTTTTTTTGTACATAAAGAAAATTTACTTTTCCTCCACTGTCAAGTTTTTGGCTCGTCATAGTGTAAAAGTTTAGGCACCTCTAATCTAAATAGTGACACTAAAAGAAGAGAATTCAAAAGGAATGGGCTCTCTGTTTGTGTTGCAGAAAGAGAGCTTGAGAGCAGTGGCTTAGTCAGCGGGGTAAGCCGGTGAAAAAGGCCAAATTAATTTCCTGAAAGGCAGGCCGTCACAGGAGTTGCCATTAGCTGCTGAGTATTAGATCATTCCTCAAGCTGATTATGAGCCAGTCTAAAAGCTAATATTCAGAGTGTGCTGCGCCACTCCTGCGGGACAGGTAAAAGTAATCTAATCAAGAGCTTGTGGGGCAAAGGAGCTTGTGTGAGACAGGGTGACAATCACAGAGCGGCCACCTTCTGCATCATGAGCAATGGTGGAGGCTAAATGAATTCAACCCAAGTCAGCTATTTCTGTCTGTGACTTTGCGGTTGGGAGTGGCAGAGCTGTTCTTATTCTGCTTATGCAAGATTAAGGTGAGAGGCCTCTTGTTTTTTAATGTAGTGCCATCCATCTGAAGGCAACATAAAACTTTATCACCCAGCAGAGCTTAAAGTACTGCATTTTAAAGTCATACAGACTCATTTCCCAGATGATAGAGATTAGGGGAGAACAGGAACACTGGAACAAAACATTATTTATTAAAAATACCTGCTGTTTGATCTATTATATCTGCTCGACACTTCGTTTCATTCAAGCATTGAGCCTTCTCTCTTTTTAATTGGGCGTGATGGCTGTATTCTTTGATTCTGAAGTCTCTCCATTCCACATATTATGGCTCGATTGGCCTTTGATGACACATTTAAAGCTATAAACGCATGGTTGATTCAGATGTTACTCAGTAATTCCTGAGGTAATTAACTGTGTCATATGAACAACCAGTCTATAGTGATGCTGATTTAAAGTTTAGTCTTGAGTGCTTACAGTAATATTTGCTTCATTTCAAGACGGACATCACAGAAAGTAATAGCTTCTGATTGACGGATTCTTTCACTGATGAATTCGTCAGACTCCAACCAGCAACTTCTGAATTCCCAAGTCTTTTTGAATTTATGAAATAAACAAGCTCAGATGGTCACATTTCCTATTGTTTGGCGGATTTTTAGTCTGTGCAATCCATTCATTTCAATAGAAATCCAGTAGAAATTGGGAATTTCACATATAGGCTAAAGATTTTTCCCATGCAGATTTGGCAACGGGTACAAATTGGTGACTTGGATTGGTTGACCAACAAAAAAACGTCTGTGTGAGTTGTGCTTCATTCATCACTACACTATTGGCAATAGGCAATGGACCTTTTTCGCCTGCAAAATGTGACTGTAGGGGTAATTTGTGATTTGTTACACTGATAGTGCTGTATAGTTTTTGCCTCACAAAATATGTCTTTTTGTTGTCATTTATTTATTTAAATATATATCATCACTTTCAATTCAGGCTACAAACTTGCAACTTTAATAAATCAATTGGCCCCACTTTATATTAGGTGGCCTTAACTACTATGTGCTTACATTTTTAAATTAATAATTTGATACAATGCACTTATTGTGTACATGTTTTACATTTTACATATTTAAAAAAATGCCTGCATGTAATTAATTTCTGTAATTACACTTATTACACTTTTGACCCATCCCTTACACCTTAACCCACCCTTAAATATTTACATGTAGTTATTTAGCAGACACCTTTATCCAAAGCGACTTACAAATGAGGACAATGGAAGCAATCAAAATCAACAAAAGAGCATACCTACCACCAAACCTGTTCTAACCTTACCCGTATCTCACTTCAATAGCAGCAAAAGTGTTTGCAATACAATAAGAACACAATAAGTACATGGTACACTAAAAAATGCTGGGTTAAATGCAACCCAGTGCTGGGTAAATATTGGACAGAACACATGCTGGGTTGTTTTCAACCAACAGTTGGGTTAAATGTTTAACCCAACCTTCTGGACAGTAACCCAACTGCTGGGTCTAAACAACCTAATCGCTGGGTTCGTCCACGTTTTACCCAGTGCTGGGTTGCATTTAACCTAGCATTTTTTAGAGTGTCCCTTTTTTATGTAAGTACATATTAGTTAAGGCCACCTAATAAAAGTGGGACCTCATTTATTTTGTCATGGCTGTAAAAAAATAAAAACAATATTAAAAAAATTATACTGCTTGGCAAAGTTCTGCCTAGTTTGTTTCATTTGGTATGTCTCCCACCCCTGTTACAGATGTAGTTGTACAAGTGAAGTATGGTATTTTATGTCTGAATAAGTAGTATTTCATTGAATAGATTTGGAAATGTCACAGTATAGAAGTTAAATGAATGATTTTAGGGCAGAGGAGTCTAATCCTGCTCTTGGAGGTTCACCATCATGCAGTGTTTAGATCAGAATCTTACAGGCTGGTGTGTTGGGGGCATGTTGAAGCTAAACTCTGCAGGACTTCGGTCCTCCAGGTGCACGTTTGGACACCCCAATTTTACAGGGAATAATTGTAAGTGGTTAGCAAAGGGTGGTCAGTTTTGATTGGTGCTCATGAAGTCTGGTGTCAGTATGTGGTGATGTTTTACTACCTCCTGAAACTCATCCATCTGTTCCTTTGTCTTCCTCTGTGCAGATTTCCATCTTCATATCTTTCCTTCTCTCAGTACCTGCCAACCATTTTCCCAGCTGTCTGGGTAAATCGGTGTCTGATATCCCAGCAGCCTTTGCAGGTCACTGTGTGCATCTGCCTTATTGGCTGTAAGCCGGGTTCAGCTGGTCCGTGGCACCAGCTGGTATTCCTGTGGCAACGCCTGTTGGAAACATGGCACCTTTGGCTGAGGATGAATGGCGACTTTAGCCCACATACTAAACCCTAATTACCAAACTGGCAATGACTTTGGCTTTTGTTCTGATCGCTTATCCAAACGTGATCAACGTCCTGTGCAAATGCCTTTTGACCAGTCAGTGACTCAGGCACGGAGCCATGAGAAATCAATATTCTGTGTTTTGGTTTAAGGCGTCAGTGTTGCTTGGCTACAGATTACAGTGAAAGCTGATGTCCGACACAGAGTCTGGTTCGTTCAGTGAAATGAGAGAATGCATGTGCACAGACAAATTCACTTATATAATAGAAAAAGATAATGTGAAAATTTGTGTGTATAAAAAAAAAAAAAAAAAAAAAAAAAACAACTCTTGAAGGATTTGTGTTTTTAGCCAGAAATTTTACTATCAACATGAAGTCTATAGTCCACATTGCAGTATGTTCTGGATAAGAGCCACCCACAGTTCCAACTATAGTTATTTATTTTTATGTCAATGTGGAAAAAATAAATAATCCAAATAATGTTACAGCTATCTCAGATTGGTGCATGAACATGCAAAAATATCTGCTATTTATTTATTTGAAGGTTATTCAGAATATCTATCCAAAAGTTAGTACTGATTACTTTACAGACATAAATTAAAAAGCAGAATATAGAGTGCTTCACTGCACTTCTGGTTCCATCATCCCACATTCTAGGAGTAGTTTGAATGGATTAAGTAGGACTACAGAGGTTTTCAGGGACTTTAAACATCATGCTGAACAGAAAAATCTATAGGTCCACATTTATAGTCTTGTGTTTAGAATTGCGCTCTTGTCGACTATTCAAACTTTACGATTTGTCTGAAGCTTAGTGAAGGTATGTTAAAGTAATGCGATCATGGTGCAGTTGGTTTAAAGCCTACTTTTAGCTTTTACCTCTGATTGTATTTAGCCTTCAATGGTCATACAAGTTATGTATATTTGTAAAGATTGAAGAATCATAAATGTTTGTTGGTCACAGAGCCTATTTTCTGCAACAATCCAAAAGTCAATGGAAGAATCGTGTTTTCATCGAGGAAACCAAGGTCATACTATCTTCCAGGCTGGCCTAAAGAAAATACATTATCACCCCAGCACTCAAAGTTCTGCTTGCGAATATTTTATTTATTTGATATTTAGTGCATCTAACAAAAAATAAAAAGACAAACTCTTAAAAAAAAAAAAAAAGGGGGCATAAGAAAATTTTGGACTCAGTGTGCAAGGACCTTGACTCTTCTTCTCTATCGGCGTTTCAGCATGCTAGATTTAAATGTTAGCCTCAGGCTGAAGATATCCCAGAGGAACCCTGGGAACTGTCTGCAATGTTCTTCATCTCCCCATCTTTAAACAATTGAAAAGTCAGTCAAAATGTGTAAATACCACATAATCAGGAGTTTAGAGTTGTTCTGGAGGTCAGAGTGGAAAGGGGCACATTTGGAAACAATAGATCACTGACAGGGAAAGATCTGCGTTACACCCCTGTGGTAGAAGCAAATATTTTGCATAGTACAAATTTGACTTATGTGGAGATGTAGGTGGGATTTAATTGGATTCCTTTTTCACCTCTAGGGAACATGGTTTTATAGAATGATGTCATTGATTTTGCATGTATTGTCTGTATTATCATAGCATTGCTCACAAGTGAAGGTTGATAGACTGTGTCCAAACATTTTACTTTGTCAGATCTGAGCCCTGGAGACAGTGACTGAAACAATCAGATCTAGCACACACAAAATGTATACACACATAAGTATTGAGCCGTAGCATCATTGAGCTACCTCCTCAGTTGCAGATGTGATACTCTGCATTTATGCGGCAGAGGCACGAGAGAGATGGGGATCACACATCCATGATACCGAGGCACAATTACAGTGGTGTGAAAAAGTGTTGGACCCTTACTGATTTTTTTTATTTTTTTGCATGTTTGTCACACTTTAATGTTTCAGATCATCAATCAAATTTAAATATTAATCAAAGATAACACGAGTAAACACAACATGCAGTTTTTACATGAAGGGTTTTTTTATGAAGGGAAAACAAAATCCAAACCCACATGGCCCTGTGTGAAAAGTGTTTGCCCCCTGTTAAAACATAACTGGTTTATCACACCTGAGTTCAGTTTCTCTAGCCACACCCAGGCCTGATTACTGCCACACCTGTTCGCAATCAAGAAATCACTTAAATAGGACCTGCCTGACAAAGTGAAGTAGACCAAAGGTCCTCAAAAGCTACACATCATGTTGAGATCCAAAGAAATTCAGGAACAAATGAGAAAGAAAGTAATTGATCGATTGATCTTTTATTTGACATGGACATACAATGACATAGGACAAACCATATGTATTAGTATGAGTGTTATAGCACACATGCTAATTTTCAACACCTGTCCACAGGAGGCTTTTAACAATAAATACAATATCAAATATACAATACAAGAGAAAGAGAGAAGAAGAGAAAAAAAAAAAAAAAAAAAAAAAAAAATTGAAGATCTTGAAAGATTGAAGATTGAGATCTATCAGTCTGGAAAAGGTTATAAAGCCATTTCTAAAGCTTTGGGACTCCAGCGAACCACAGTGAGAGCCATTATCCACAAATAGCAAAAACATGGAACAGTGGTGAACCTTCCCAGGAGTGGCCGGCCGACCAAAATTACCCCAAGAGTGCAGCGACGACTCATTCAAGAGGTCACAAAATACCCCACAACAACATCTAAAGAACTGCAGGCCTCACTTGCCTCAGTTAAGGTCAGTGTTCATGACTCCACCATAAGAAAGAGACTGGGCAAAAATGGCCTGCATGGCAGAGTTCCAAGACGAAAACCGCTGCTGAGCAAAAAGAACATAAAGGCTCGTCTCAGTTTTGCCAGAAAACATCTTGATGATCCCCAAGACTTTTGGGAAAATACTCTGTGAACTGACGAGACAAAAGTTGAACATTTTGGAAGGTGTGTGTGCCATTTACATCTGGTGTAAAGGTAACACAGCATTTCAGAAAAAGAACATCATACCAGCAGTAAAATATGGTGGTGGTAGTGTGATGGTCTGGGACTGTTTTGCTGCTTCAGGACCTGGAAGACTTGCTGTGATAAATGGAACAATGAATTCAGCTGTCTACCAAAAAATCCTGAAGGACAATGTCCGGCCATCTGTTCGTGACCTCAAGCTGAAGGGAACTTGGGTTCTGCAGCAGGACAATGATCCAAAACACACCAGCAAATCCACCTCTGAATGGCTGAAGAAAAACAAAATGAAGCCTTTGGAGTGGCCTAGTCAAAGTCCTGACCTGAATCCTATTGAGATGCTGTGGCATGACCTTAAAAAGGCGGTTCATGCTCGAAAACCCTCCAATGTGGCTGAATTACAACAATTCTGCCAAGATGAGTGGGCCAAAATTCCTCCACAGCGCTGTAACAGACTTATTGCAAGCTATCGCAAACGCTTGATTGCAGTTGTTGCTGCTAAGGGTGGCCCAACCAGTTATTAGGTTTAGGGGGCAAACACTTTTTCACACAGGGCCATGTGGGTTTGGATTTTGTTTTCCCTTCATAATAAATTTAATTCAAAAACTGCATGTTGTGTTTACTTGTTATCTGATTAATATTTAAATTTGTTTGATCTGAAACATTAAAGTGTGACAAACATGCAAAAAAATAAAAAATCAGGACCACACCACCACTGTAGATTACACACTCTGCCTCTCAGCCGCTATCACCCTTGCTGTTCACACGGCTTCTCAGAGGTGAAACGAAGCATCACATTTTTGTGGCATCAGTTCAAGGTTAGACGTTAATGAATCTCTGATAGAAATGCAGACCCACGGCCTTTCCTCTTTTATCATATCATGTGTGTGTGTTTATGCCCATTTAAACAGTGTTGCTTCTTCCTTGTGTCACGGATTAGCAAGCAACACTCGCTCATACTTGAATACTTTTAATACTTTGGTTAGTAGTCTGTTCAGATCTTTTACTTTAGGTGTTAGACACCTAAAATCATGTGGCTTGTTCCGGAGAGGAGTGCTATTGATATTCTGAGGGATTTGAACTTTTGTCTTTTGGACAAACCAAAGTGTCAAAAAGAGTAGATGGTGGGCTCTTGGATCAGTATCTATACTATGTAATAAAGGGCATAGCTAAACATTTGGCTTCCAGTAGGTGGTTCCAATATCAATTTGAATTCTAAATATAATCTTCATGCACCTGTGGATTTGTGTTTCTTATTAGAGGTCCTCCAAGCTCATTGTCTTAATGTGATCAGACCAGTATGAGAGTGGGAGCAGGAGCATATGGTGCTCTCAGAATACAGAACGATGAAATCAATTCCAGTTGGATTGGTTTGTGTTGTTTCTGAATGCTGATGGAAGCTGTGCTCGCCCCAGGTCTTGGCCTGTTATTGGGCCGGTATTGAATGTTATTCTCAGTGTCAGTTTGATAAATTTGAGAATTGCGCATACGTATGAATATTTTCTCACACTTTAGAAAGTCTTCGCTGCTATAGGTGGTTTTGTGTCTCCTTTTTAGGGGTCCAGATACCAAAGTTGCTGGAACCGTATTGTGTTTCTGCTGTTTTCCCTCTTTGTCTTCATTTTCTTCATCTTTGTTTTTCTTTTGTTTTGTTTTCTGTCCTAAAAGTGTCCCAAGCGTGTACAGCTATTCACAGAAACACATCTTTCTGAAACTCAGTGGTGCTATTATAAGATGATTTGTGGTTGGGTTCTTACCTCTGTAACTATAAAAGGCTAGAATTTGTTTCCTCCCGAGTCCTTGAGTTAAGGCTTACAAAATATATATCTAAGAATTGTCACTTTTTTTTTTTATAACTCGTCCTTGGCTGTTTGTCCAATTTGAACAAAATTTGGCATGACTTCTAAAACCTTCATTACAAATAGTTCTCAGAATCATTTTGATTAGTCTGGCGATGCTGACGGTCTGGTGTTGCTCCTTTATGAATGAGCCTATATCTCCTTTACACAACGTCTGAAATTAACACAACTTGATACACATTAATCAAGTTTCCATCCAGATTTGGCCCTGTTTTGTTATCGACAAATAGATATGCGTCAAAAAAACTTTGCGAAATTTGCTGTCTACAGCCTGTTTCCATCCAACTGGCCTTTCACCGATAAAATGGTTTGCGTCATGACGTCATCCCTAAAAAAACTAACTGTCGCATAAGTTTTGGTGTATCGCAAAAAAATGTTGAGCTGTTTCCATACATAATTTATCCTTATTATGTCTATGATCATCTTTTTCCTTTGGTATCCTGTCTTTTATTCAGGTTATTCCACAAAGAATGTATTTAAAACAGTGGGGTAATAGGGAGCAACTCTTTATTGGGCTACAGATACTGTAGGCTTGAACTGTAAAGATATTAAACACTTTTTTTTTTCTTTAAGTATGAACCAGTGCATATGACTTAGCATGATACCCTAATTCAGCAGCTGTCTCTCATTTAAAACTGAAATTGTCGGCCTACATCAAAGAGTGTAGTCTCCATAAAATGTAAAATCTTACTAATGTAGTTGCATCTAATGTAATGTAATTGCATCCCAATGTCTCTCTGTCTCTTATTCTGTGCAATAACTATTATATTACAAGGTTTTTCAGAGCAGCACAGGAATCTGTGCTAACTTAATCAAAAATCATGCTGAATTCGTCTCGCTCTAAACCTGCTGAATTGGAAATTTCACTTCATGCATTTACATTTAAGAACAGTTGTTTAACTTACAAAATGCTGAGAAAACGGATTTGCTTTTAAACCAAAGATCTGTTATAATAAGAATTGCCATAAAATATGAGAAACTGCACTAATTTTTTTTTTTTTTCTACTCTAGTATGAGCTCCAGCTTCTCCTGTATCATACTACTGTGTACAAGTCATACAATCCTGATAAAAATGTCAGGGTTTAAGCATTAGTGGGTTAAGAATTTTTCAGGGTTAAGCATTAGTGACTGTTTGCCTTTTGTAATTGTTTATCTATATTCATACCAAGGTTGCTCCATATATAGGATGGTATGAATCTGTTTTGCTTTGGTGTGTTCTATTAAAATGACTACCTATCAGGTTTTATTTAATAACCTTAGCATGATAACGCTTTGTCTTATAAGTCTTTGCTATTTTACTTGTTTTCCGTCACTGCTGTCCAAGTGTGGCATGACACACTCAGTTTATTGCATTTATGCTATACATCTACTGCAAACCAAATCTTATGCATGATCAAGGTCTCACAAGAAATGAGATCTTTAAAATAAAATCTCCAGGAATGTCCATCGATATCTATGGTCTAAAGCTGAGATGTAAATATCAGGCACAAGTACAACTCGAAAAATCTTTACCAATAAAAAAAATATTACCCAGCAGTGCTTTAAAGACCGTATGGGCGGGCATCATTCCTTCCAGCACACTGTGCCTCAGGGTCCCAGTAAATGCCTCTAAATCATCATTTCATCTCTGCGACGGAAATTAAAGATGACCACAAACTAGTGCTCACTATTCTGAAAGACCAAGAGGTCAGAATCATCTCATCAGTAATGCCCCATGGGAAGGATTCTCTGAACCTCTGTAGATGCTTTAAACAAGGATTAAGATTGAAGTGTCGTGTCCTACTTCTGAAAGCCCGTGGAATGGGGCGGAATGATGTAACATATCATGGTCATGTATTTTGGCAGGTGGTTTGCGGAGGAAACATAAAATGGCTGTCAGGATAATGGAATAATGACAGAGCTCTGGGACTGAGCGAATGAGAGCGTTTACAAGCCCCTCACAGCCCACTGTGATGCAGTGCTAGTGGCATTCCAGCAATGCGCCATTCGCTCTGAGACAGGACGGAAATTAGCAAGAACTAACAGACGGAGGAATAACATTCAGTTTCATTACTGAGAGTGTACATGTTGAGCCATGTACAATTTGAACTCTTTTAGTTTTCTAGAACCCGTTTTTTTTTTTTTACCTGCTTGTTTTTAACTGAATGAATTCTTATTGGCCAATCTTTAACATCTTTAATTTGAGACTTGGCAGTTGTATCAATAGATCAATAAATCTTATAAACATTTTCCTTAAAATAAGCAATTTTTTTTTTTTTTTTATAAAACATGATGTGAGCTTAATGGGAACAGAGGTGTGCTTAAAGGGTACAAAAATGAATTTACAACTTTTTGAATTTAATGATGTATATGTTAATTGAAATGCTTTTTTCATTTAAAACAAAATGAAATATTTTTGTGAGAGATTAATATTTTATTTTAACTTGTACTGAAACCAATATCTTGTGCACTAAAAATGTCTCAATGTGTAGATTTTGGTGAGCCTAATAGGTACGTTTACCCTATGCCATGATCCCTTTTAAAACCTAGGTGAGAAAATGAATGTGATGGGTTTTGTATCCCCAATTGAAAAGATCAAATAAAATTAAACCAAACAATAATCAAATATTCATAGGGTGGTGATTTCAAGAAATACCGTATGTCCAAATCTAGGTCAGAAGCTGGTGGTTTGTTAGCTGATGATTTGAAGCAGCCCATCTAACTTGTTTTCCTTGGGTGCCAAACTGGCCTGTGTCCACTGATCCAAAACAGTTTTGGCAGGCATATGATTGGATGGGATACGATGACATGTTGTCAATTGTCACTTCAGCTCTCTATGGGTCAAAAGCTTTCTGTTAGGAATATGAATGGGATAAAAGTACTGACTACGCATGATGAGTTTTCAGACTTTTTTGTTATTAATATTACTTTCAATGAGCTGGAACTTTTTACCACCCCAGTGAGCCCATTTTAACTTCAACATTGCCCCCAAATCCTCTTCCTTTTATTCAACTGAACTCTCCCCTGATCAGGAAAACATAGCCAGGCCTCCAAAAGCCCATTTCAAAAACATGAAGCGTCTATGCTTGACTGGAACTCCCAACGGATTTCTCTCAGGTCTAGAGATAAAGAGAAACTTACTTAGCTGTTTTCTGAAGGCGAAGACAATCATTTCAGTGATGAAAGGCTGAAATCTCTTGTCATTGATGGTGGAACATGGAGGAACATGGGGGTTCAAATGAGCAAAGGATGGTGAGCTGGAATCCATTTAAAGAGCATGGAAGAGGTGGTTTCTGTGGAAAACAAAACCAATATGGCAGATGAGGGGAGAGATTTAGGCCAAATTTCATTTTACTTCTGAGTTCAACTGAACTGAAGTTCAACTATTTTCTTCACTGTTCATGATATTTCCATGTTTAGAGTAGCCTACTGAGCTGTTAGCCTAGCAACATGCTAACACTGCACTTAGCTGAAATTGAGTTTCACATGAGCAGCTCTGCTTCAGTATGTAGACTGTCTAGCTGTCTATCTAGAAAGTAGACAGCAGTGCAGCTCACTAGGTTTTGGCACTGAGCTAATGTGTTTCAAATGGTTGTATACACACTATTAGAATGATTCAATATGTCTGTTTGTGGTGCCACTGATTGAATTCAAACCTCTGGAGACATCAATTTGTTGTGTGCTCTTCTCATACATCCCTCCTCGCATTAGTGTTTTACATTAACATGATCTAGGCCTGTCCACATTGCCTAGACGACTGGCTCCTTTTGCCTATTATATTTGGGCTAATGGATGGCACCTGTATCCTGCTCCAGAACATAACGCATTATTATAGTGTATTATGTAAGATACACTCATGCACTTCATTACAGTTCAGCAATGGATTTGATTTAACTCGAGATCAAAGAACAATAGTTTTAGATATCTGGCACAATATCCTTAGCGACAAAATCCTCCGTATCTCAAACTCGCAGCCATACACAGACCAACAACACCCACATTCATGAGGCAACTGGAACCATACTAGTCTAATAATCACCTCTCACTACTCTGTCCTATTCCCTCTTTGGCCTTCAACTTTTTTTTTTTTTTTTTTTTTTTTTTTTTTTTATCCGATTTTAAAGCAATAAGGATTGATATAATAATAATAAGAATACATTTAGGGCAGTCGTGGCCTAATGGCTATAGAGACGGACTTGTAACCCAAAGGTCGCTGGTTCGAGTCTCAGGTCCGGCAGGGATTGTAGGTGGGGGGAGTGAATGTCCAGTGCTCTCTCCACCTTCATTATCATTGCTGAGGTGAGACCCTTGGGCAAGGCACCGAACCCCTAACTGCTCCCAGGTATAAATGGCTGCCCACTGCTCCGGGTGTAGGTATATTCAGCCAGGATGCATTAAATTGATTAAAAAAATGACATTAAACTTTTTTAAATTGCTACAAAAAAAGATCATTTAGTTTTTTTTTTCCTGTCTATTCAAATAATCCTTTAAAAATGTATCTATTAAAAAAATAAAAAATCTGCGAACTGTTTTTAATACTAATACTACTACTACTACTACTAGTAATAATAACAATAATAAGATTCAAGATTTTTATTCGTCACATACACAATTATACAGAGTATAACCAGCAGTGAAATGTAAGTCAGGTCCGCTCCAAGGACAGTGCAATTATATAGTATACAAATATTAAGAAAAAGAAAAGTTGAAAAAATATAAATATAAATGTGCAGGTCAGTATGTTGTTGACTTAAATAGTAATATAACAGGAATGTGCAAAAGAATGTGCAAAAAAAGTTGTACAGGGTATTTAAATAGCATTTACATTTACATTTATGCATTTAGCAGACGCTTTTATCCAAAGCGACTTACATTGCATTCAAGTTACAGTTTTTACATTTTTATCAGCTCTTGCTTTCCCTGGGAATCGAACCCATGATCTTGGCGTTGCTAGCGCCATGCTCTACTATTTGAGATACAGGAAAGCTATAATTTGTTAAATAGCAGCAATATGAGGTAGAGAAAAATTATGAATAGCTTATTGATATGGTGATATTTACATGGAGTCAAGTGATGTTATGAGACCGAGTTAGAGTTTAGGAGCCTGATGGCCTGGGGGAAGAAGCTCCTCCTAAGTCTCTCAGTTTTTGCCATCAGGCTACGGCTTACCAGATGGAAGCAGAGTGAATAGACGGTTACCAGGGTGATTTGAGTCCTTTGATGATTTTGACAGCTCAATTTTGCAGCGTTTGAGGTAGATGTCCTGCAGAGAGGGGAGAACAGACCCTGAGATGCGCTCAGCTAAGCGCACAACTCTCTGTAGTGCTTTGCAGTCCTGATTGGAGCTGTTTCCAAACCACACTGAGATGCACTTTCTATGGTCCCTGAATAGAAAGTTTTCAGGATTGCTGGTGAGACACTGAATTTCCTCAGCTGACGCAGATGGTACAGTCTTTTGCCTGGCTTTCTTAACCTGTGTTTGGATGTGTGTAGTCCAAGTCAGGTTCTCGGAGATGTTTACACCGAGGTACTTGAAGCTACTCACCCTCTCCACAGGGGTCCCACTGATCATAAGAGGAGTGTAGGGCCGCTGCTGTCTCTTCCTAAAGTCCATGATCAGCTCTTTAGTTTTGCTCACATTCAGAGAGAGAGAGAGAGAGAGAGAGAGAGAGACAGTTGTCCTGGCACCATGATGTGAGTCTCTCTCTACCTCATCCAAGTATGCAGTCTCATCATTGTTGGAGATGAGGCCCAGAACCACAGTATCATCAGCGAATTTGATAATAGATGTGGAGCTGTGAGAGGACACGCAGTCATGCGTGTAGAGAGAGTAAAGCAGGGGACTCAGGACACAGCCCTGTGGGGCTCCTACGTTCAGGGTGATGGAGTTTGAGCTGAACTGGCCAACTTTCACCACTTGAGGTCTGCCGGTGAGGAAGTCCTGAATCCAGTCACAGAGTGAGGAGTTTAGGCCGAGGTCTGTGAGTTGAAGTTTTTAAATATACTTTTATATTGCAGTAATTTCACATTCAATCTTCAAATAATGTACAAACAACAAAGACAGTATATATTTTTTTAATATTTGTTTAATGGCATCTTTTTTTTTTCTATGACTGAAGGCCAGTATCACTGATACAGATACTGATTTCTCTATAAAATTGCCCCCCCCCCCCCAATATTTACGTATTGACTATAGCCATTCAACATTACAGTATAATTGAGATCAATTTTAACATGTATTATACTTGTATCAATAACTTCTAAAAATAACTTCTAATTTAAGTGAACTTAAAACAATCTTCACATAAACCCATTATAATAAATGTCATATTAACCTGTGCCCTTCAGCAGAAATATACAGAAATTGAAATTGAAGTTATCAAACACTAAATACTAAATTAAATATAGATGAATCCTTAAAGCCATAAAAGTAATTTTTTCCTCTTTTTTTTTTTTTTTCTTTCTCATTTGATTAATAGACATCACAGCAGCTGGTTATTAGGTTATTTTGGCTGTTATTTCTTTAAGAGCTGCCACTACTGAACATGACGGGGATCTGACACATGGGGATTTCTCTCAACTCTTTTTACCATTTCTGACACACTTCAGGTCATAAAGTTTCTATTAATGAGCTGACGAGTTGAATCAGGTGTGTTAGATGAGGGAGACAGTGCTGGGCTGCTCCAGGACAGTTTTGAAAACCATTTCAGAAAAATAAATATATTGTAACTCTATGTATTTTAGGAATTCTTCAGAACGTTATCGAGCAGACTATGGCATCCACAAGTAGCGAACATTTGCGTGTTGTCCATATTGCTTATCTTTTAATTTCTCATCTCCTACTATCTTGCTTTTTCCTCTCTCGTCCTCTACTTTCCCCATGCCCGGTTTCCATGGAAACGCCACATATGGTTCGAACAGCTGTTTTTCTAATTTTCCCATGACAGGTTGAATTTCGCACACTCTTGTGCCCAACATCAAGTCATAGGAAAAGCAGGAGATTGTCAGCCATGCAGAGGAAAACATATATTAGCCTTATCATATGAGTGCCAACAGAGCACATTCCAATAAACCGGAGCCTCCAAATGTTCAGTTTCATCCCGGAGTTGCTGATGTGAATATTAGACTGTCTGTATCTGTTCCATTTGAGTCCTGTAAATGGCCAGTTATGATAACAGTGTGTTAGGCCTAATGGTTTATTTGACCCAAATGAGTTGAAATTGGTTTCACCAGTAATACTCCACATTGACTTGAGCAGATTCAATAACACAGCATGATTCTGACCACTGTGCAAAGACACCTTATGGGATAAGTGTGTCTGCTGACCTCTGTTTAGTTGCGGTCGGTAAAGAGGCCTTACACAGGCGGGTGGTCTCTGGTGTTTCCTCTAATGCCTGCAGCCGGACCATCTAACAGATGTCCTCATCAGGCTCTGTAGCTCCATGTTAACATGGACAGGTTGTTTTCTCTCTTTGCAGTCAGCAGAAAATCTGTCCTCTAATGACCACACAGACTTAAGCCATTTTCTCCATGGTTAAGTGGTCTATTTTGTAAATTATAGTCTTGTGCTCATGCGAACATTAAGCACTGTTATTGCTAAATGTATCATTCTGGGCCAATTGGTGAACAGCTTTTGTAAAGGTTATTTTTTTCTTCTGTAGAGCACCAAAGGAGTTATTTAGAGACAATTTTCTAATATAGTCAGTAGTGACTATAAATATCCAAGCAGGATTTTAAGTGAATGGTGATTTTTATATTTTGGTCTGTTCCTCACATAAAGCTACTGTATGACTATGGTCTTCATGTTGTATGGACCATTGCTATGATGCTTTTAGGGGGCTTTCAAGTCATTTTTTTTTTTAGCTAATATCTCCTGGTGACCATTCACTTTCATTGAATGGAAAAGAGTAGCCTGGACATTCTGGTGAACTTCTGATTTTGTTCCACAGAAAAAAAAAAAACTAAGATACCACAGAGTCTCAGTAAAATATTACTGATAAATCCTTGTCTGAGAATGAAGATCATGTATACAGACCTCAGAATATTTTTCTCCTGTAATATTTCAGCAGTCATGTCATGTATGTTTGTTAACTGTTTGAAATCAGAACTATTGACGCCATATTTGCAGATGAGCTACTGACCTCATCAGTTAAATGAGTTTGCAAAAAGCTCTGAAAGTAATTTGTGATTCAGTTTGATCCATTCAGACAGTTCACTCATGCACTGAATCATTTGCAGTGGTGTGTCACAACAAAATGGTAACAGGATTTTATAAGACAGTAAACAAAGTGTGCTGAATGATGTAGATATTTACCTAAAATCCATTGTAGGAAACAAAACTTGCAATATCTTCTATCATTTTTCAAGGATAAAGCAGTTCTTTATTGCATTTACAGCTGGAGAATGGCTCTGAACTGCAGGTGAAGACAATTTATATTGATTATTGTATCAAAAAAAGTATCAAAATGTGCCCCGGGGAAGAACTTTAATGTCTGGGTGAACTCTTCCTTTTAATACCAGAACACAATCTAATTTCCAAAAAGCTGGTGTAATGTTGCACAGTCTGTAGTGAGATAAAGAAGATTGCTGTGTTAATATGCTGATTGGGTTTTTCTCAAAGGAAGGCCATTTCCATCCCATCAGCAACTCAAACTGCACCGAACCTACGGAAAGGGAAATTGTTGTCTACCCTAGAGGAACGGAAACATGCTGAAGAATTTGCCCTGGGTATGCGAAATACTTTTCTGGTACTCATTAGAGCAAAGAGACTTGGGAAATTAATTAAGCTCCCTGTCTGCTAATGACTGTAGATTGGACAAGCTGATTAATAATAGGTCTGAGCGTGAACAGCATTGATTGAAGTTGATTGGACTAATGTTTCTGTATTGCAACCAAATCAATTCTTTCGAGGGAAAAAAACCCCCAAAAAAACATGATTCCATTAGGTAGCCGTTTCGGATGTTATTATATTCGCTCATTGTAGTAGCACATTTGTGTATTTGTTTTCTCGTAATCATCTAATTTTGTTCTCCAGGGTGGTGTTTTAGATTGTTACAATGGTGTGACGATAGCTGATGTTTTGTTGGTTTTTATTGGATCCTTGTTGCGCAAAGCATAATGGAGGTCACATAGATGTTAACAGCATTCAGCGTTATCGGGTTTAACAAACGAGCCAGCCACGCATATCGCTGAGTCAGATCGCCATAACAACACCTCATAAATATGAATGAATGTAGACTGTATTATTAGCATGAACTGCTCTGCCTCTCCACAGCTACTCAGACTGGGCATGTTCTCATGTGTAAATAGGTATACAGGCTGAATAAACAGGCTGTGGAACCGTGGGCCGACTACTTAACCTCTCGTTCCAGCTGTGTTGAGGGGTTATCCACAAGCACATCTGTTTGAGGTGGTAACCACTCCTGTGAGGGTCATAATATTAAAGCTTGGGTAGGGCTTTATAACCACCTTGATCATATGGTAATTATCTCTGTAATTAACCTTCACTCTGTCCTGGCAATCGAGCACATATGTGTGTAATGTTCAGAAATCATTCAGATACATACTAGATTTATTACCTAGTTTAAGACCTACTGATCTGTTGGAGCTCATCTTTCCAAATATCTGAAGACTTGGTAGGTGTGTGCAATTAGCATTGATTGCATGTTTTACAATGGCTTTGCAAAGATGCACGGCCACCATTGTGTTGTGAAGATCAACAAAAAAATGGTCAGTAGATGCATCAAGCTAATCTGGCACATTGCATGGCAACCCTTTTATCGCTGAATAGCCCTTGATTGCTTTGGCGTACATCACACAGTGTCCTTTACAAGCCTTACACCCTGCCTCATTTCCTCTTTGGGATCTTCATTCATTTTTATTTTCCTGTGTTGGCAGCTCTGTATAATCCAAACCAGTGTTCAATTTCCTGATGGGGATTGCTGAGTGATCTTGGAGATTCACCCATTCAGCCTCCAAGCCATCCATCACACTGACGTTTGGGAACACAAATGCCACAGCCAATGTACTTGTACCACAGTCACGGCTGTCAAGGAAATGGAGAACTAAAGGGACAAGTCACCCAAAAATAAAAATTCTGGGTAACACTTACAGTGTCCTTGTAAAATGCTACATATACTTACTATAGTAATAACAGTGCATAATGACCAGTGTTGGAAAGGTTACTTTGGAAAAGTAATAAGTTACAGATTACAAGTTACCCTATTTAAAATGTAATATATAGTGAAACTATTTCAATTACTTTAAAGTAATGTAACTGATTGCATTTGAATACTTTCTAAATTTCTAATGTTTTCAACTGTTAATCATTTTCAAACATGTAAATCAGGCAGGGTTAAACTTACAGTAGTACTCAACACTGCTTACTCTCAGACTTTCAAAATCCTTCTTTACTTGAACTACGATTATAGTAATTTAATTTTAAAGCAGAGCCACCACAAAATCAGACTTACTTTGAGATCATTCTGAGGTTAAATACAGATTTAAAACCATAACAAGAAATAGTTTAGTACTTAGATGCTAGTGTTTAATTTTTTTTTTTTTTTACAAAAAACAGCATTATAAGAATGGCTTGGAAGTTGGAACAGTTCATCTTAAAAAAATAATGCATACATAGCTTTATACATAAACCCAAATAGAAACACTGATAACGACTAACCCTAAATTAAACCCTTACCCTTATAGTAAGTGCATGCTGTTATTACTCCGTACCCTACAATATAACAAGGACACATTAAAATATGGTAACCAAATTTTGTTGTTTATTCACCCTCATGTTGTTCCAAACCAGTTTGACTTTTTCCAAAATTATAATATCAAAAGGGCAACCTCCAAAAAAGTAGCATACAATAGTTAATGATTCATACACTTTTCACTGAAAATTTTCCGGTCACATATGGAAGCTTGTTTCCACTTCAGAGTAAAGAGGAATGATATTGATGGAATCACTCACAGAACAATTTTTCCTGCTGATAAAAAATGAAGACATTGACAGTCAGAATCCACCTGGCTTTAAAAAGTTCAAGCCTGATGTAACTTCAAGCATGTGTGGGTGTGGATGCTAAAATAGTTATTATTATTATCATCCTTATAGTAACTGTTCTTAGTGTGAACCTGTCTTCACATTACATTTTTGTCCTTTTTCCTCTGTGCATTTGTTTAAAAATGTTCCTTTCTGGTTTAGTGGTCCGCTGAATGGAGATATTCCTTTCGATATGCCTGAGTGGTTGCCAGATAGCCTCAGAAGGCTAACCTGCTGATGCTGACATTTTTGTTGTTGTTTTTGTGTGCACATCTGTCTTATCTTCACTCTTTGATTTAGTGATCTCTGCTGAGATCATATGGGCCTCTGCCATGCCTCTTTCATTTCTCTAAGTAAGCAGATTTGCTCCCCACTGAGCGTGTTTGAGACACAATTTCAGACTAGTATGTCATGCTATGGAGCTGAAAAATCCCTCCGGAATTTACCAATATTTAGTGAATGCCTGTATGCATGTTCTTTCATCCATCGTTATTTGGGATCAACGTCGAGTCCCTTTCCTTCATTGATGTACTCATTTACAGTAAATGCAATGCTAGATGTGCTCTTTATGCTTCATTTTGGTGGGAATCAGTATAAAGTGTCTGATAGGTTCTTCAGTAATTAAAGTCAGTGGGGCTTAGCCCTGTGTGATGTAGTGCACTTGAGTTTGGGCCGTGGGAAAAGACAGGACGAGACTGTCAATATGCACTAGACATTGTCACAGAGATTGAGTTAAGGACTGTCAACAAGTCTGATGGTTAAAGGCAGGGTAAGCAATTTCTAGAAGCCAATTTTGATATTTGAAATCACCAAAACAAACACGCCCCTACCCCAAAAGGGTCTCGCCCCCATTTTGATAGATCCGCCCCACATATACGTAGCCTACGCAACCAAGGCAACGATTAGTTCTGTGAAATATAAGCCGCTTTTCCACCAAAATTACCTGGAACAATTTTTCCCAGACCTGTTGCTGTCTGCATCTCCATCGCGGTCTGAAGTACTGAGAAGATTAGGCAAATAGTCTGGTGACGTAATGTTAGGTCTGCGCGTGTTTCTTAATACCAAGTACACAAATTTCGGACTTGCATCCTCGGTAGTTCGGACTTCACGAGTTAGACTCGGGAGTGTGAGGCTGCAGACGGAACGATGTAAGTCCGGTAATTCTGCAAACAGCAGCGTACTTGATAACATCAGCTCGCCTTGGCTGCTGCAATCTTCCTCACTGTATTTACAGACGAAATATATCAAACATCACTGCCTCTTTTCATTGTCATTTAAACATATTAATAGAACAATAGAATAAAGACCAAAGATTACCTGTTAGATTTACCCAAAACAAATTATGTTTATCCACTACAGAGACATCAGAGCCAGCGGCAAATGTCAGAAGGACTAGCCGAGGTTATGCTCCTCTCTTCGGGATACATGAGCACTAAGCGCCCGATGATCGCGTGGAACTCACGTCTCTGAAATCGGCGAAGCACATTTTCAAATAGGCGCTGTTTTTATAAATAAAACGCAGATTTCAGTTTTATACAACTACATTCTTGCCTGAAATACATGCGTCCAGTGTAGGCAGGCTTCTATCGAAAAGAAACAAAGCAACCTCGGTGTCCGATCGCAGGGCTTCCGCTCCTTGAGTTCTCTCCAGCGCTAGAAAGAAGTTGAACCGATATTTACACGGGTCCTACTTCTTGCCTTATCGTTCCGCAGTTGTTTTCCTCTGTTTTTTTTTTTTTATCGGCCATCTCTATCTTTCTGTCGCTCGGCTCGGCTGTTCACCGAACGCTCTCTCCTCCACATCACAAGCAGACACGCCCCTTACTGCTGATTGGCTACACGTTTGTTTTGGGACTCGGCTCCGACTCAGTTTTCTAAAATGTTTTTGAAAATTGCATACCCTGCCTTTAAGAATAGCGGCAAAGGCTGTATCCTTGTTTGTAAAGTAAACACCAGTCTAGTATTATTTTGATCTTTGTCTTCTGAGAAACCTTGTTTTGGCAGTAT
This sequence comes from Barbus barbus, assembly GCF_936440315.1. Classification (NCBI taxonomy): domain Eukaryota; kingdom Metazoa; phylum Chordata; class Actinopteri; order Cypriniformes; family Cyprinidae; genus Barbus; species Barbus barbus. The sequence continues at coordinate 4,430,115 of NC_136738.1, forward strand.
TTGAAGGTAACTTTGTATGTATCTTTTGTGGAGAATGAGTTCTGCGAGAAATTTATCCAAGATGGTGTAAACAGGGAGATTATTTTTTTTTTTGACTAGTTTGACAAAATATGTTTGTTAGCTTAGCAACATGCTAACACCAAACTCCTGCACTTAAGTAGCTCTGTTTGTTTCTGTCGGTGTAGAATGTTATAAATCAGTCACTTGTGAGGTTCCATTTCCATAAGAATGTGGCCTTATAAAGTTGCCGCCTGTGTAGGCCATAGACAGCTAGGCAGGACACTAGGTTTTGGAACAGAGCCAGTATGTGACTCCAGTGTCTGTAGAGATTCTACCAGTTCATCATATTTCCTCACTATGTGTTTGCGTGCAGAGAGGGTCGCTGAGATTTGATGAAGTGTTCATTTTGCAAATATATTCATCCTCCCTTGCTTTTCTTTTGTTCCAGTGCTGAGGCTGCTGAAGGAGGGAGCTGACCTGAACACAGTGATTTCCTCAGGAGGATCTCTGCTCCATCTGGTAAGAACATAAGGACAAGCTCCGACAAATTCAGTAACATGCGCCTTCCCTCTTGAGCCATCAGACGCTGTGGCTGGGATGTCCTCAGCAGAATATCCAACTGTCCCTGTTTAAAATCAAAGTCCCAAAACTCAGTTTCTTTACTTCTGAGGTCCTCTACAATATAAGTAGGCTTATTTTAAAGGAATATTATAAAATGACTTTAAATTTTGGTTGGACAAGCCACACCTGGGACACATGTTCTGTATTAACCCTTATAAGCTGTTCAGCCATTTTTTTTATATAAAACATGGCATCCTCAGTCTGACTGTGAGCATCGCAGTAAAAATTAAATGTCAGAATGATTAAATATATACCAAACTTACCAAATAATAGTTTGATAATCTTTATAAACATAAAATCTAAAATTCTTACGCAACAGGTGGATGCATAGAAAGAAAGCTTTGCATCTGATTCTCTCTTTCTTTTTTTAATATTTTATTTTACTATAGTGGAGTTTCAAAAGAAGATAAATTTACAAAAATCTAAATGACCCACACTTACTGTTCCCGGTCAAATGTGACCACACACAGCCAGTGTATGAGCATTTTTTTGTAAAGCTTAAGAGGGTTCAAACCGTTATTAATTCATTTTCCTTTATTCGACAATGCCTGGTTATTTATGACACTATGTTCTGTTCAGTGCCTGTTTGCCAACTGAATGGTGGACGTCCATTACGCTCCCTTTAGATGGTTCATTGTAACTCAGGAAACATTTGACACCATTCAGTGACACTGGCTTTAATAGACCCGGTCCGGTGTGTGAGCACTACACTCAAGCAAGATGGATGACTCAATTTTTTGTTAGTTAATTTTGTGACAATAGAGAGGTAAATAAATTTAAAGGGGTCGCCAGGGTATAGTACAGCTAAACAGAAACAAATCCAATTTCAGCAGTGATTGGATACAGTTTAATTAAGTCTTGGCGCTGTCTAGGAGTCAGAGATGCTCAGACATACAATACATTTTTTATGGTGCTGCATATGAAATCAACCATTCATATCCAATGCAATATATGAAATTATTTTTTAATTACAATTTTGATTTATTGCACCTCTAACAGAAATCAACCTGTGCCTCAGTGCAATTAATGCAATTATCTAATGTGAAAAGAGCTAAATTTTTTGTCTCATTTAAATGCACAGTAGATTATAGCTGAATAATGTCTGAATAAAGTCAATGCACTCAAATCATTCATGAAAGCACTCAGAAAGTTTGTTATTGGGCAAAATTATTTAAGTTTTAGGCAGTTGACATTCAATGAAATATCTTTCCAAAAATAACAGTGGGTGCAATAAGTTTTAGGCTACATAAATATATGGATTTCATAGCATTATATATACATTAAAACATTAGCATTAGATATGATTTTTGTAATGACTTTTAATTTTGTAAGATGAGAAGTGAAATCCTCGTGCTCCCCTGTGACTCGGAATGTTACATGTCTGCCTCTTTTGCTTTTGTCTCTGCAGTGCGCCCGCCATGACAATGTGTTCGCGGCAGAGATTTTGATAGAGAAAGGACTGAATGTCAACCTGCAGGATGAAGACCTCTGGACTGCCCTGCATGTTGCCTGTGCCTGCGATCACGCAGATATGGTGCTGCTGTTGCTCCTGGTGAGAAATACACCACAAATACAGACACCAAATCAAAATGTGAGTTTTGTATCTATTAGTACATTTAGTACATTAATAACTGACATATTTCAATTCTAGTATAGCAGTCTCTTTTTGGGAAACTGTGGCAAAAATATGAATGATTTAAATTGCAAGTAGGGAAATACGAAATCAAAAATATACCGTAGCTAACAGATTTCTCGAAGTATTGCAGACTTTTTTTGGAAATCTGCACTTGTCAAGTGTTTTAATGGGGTTTACAGGAGAAGTCTTGTTATTTCTTTTCAACGGTGTCATCTGTGACACCTCTCTTTAATACGATTAAAAGGTTTGTGTGAAGGAAAAAATAAAATAGATGAAAAATATGACTGCCTGCCTCCATGCACTCTTCCACCAGGCTATTCAGAATTTAATGAGCTCCTTGAGTCGACACACCACACCCCTGACCAACCTTGATAGGTGTGTGTGTTTCCAAGTGCATTTGAGTAACACACAGATGTTGGGGAGGGAAGACATACATGTGGAATAGAGTGGCAAGGATATTCTTAAAAGTTTGTTTCTCTATGGAAGAAAATCCACTCATACAGATTTAGAACATCATGAATGTGAGTGAATCATGACTGAACCTTTAAAGTCATGTGTGTGTCGCGTTCTAGTCAGAGATTGATATAGATTCACATTACCTCATATTTCAAATACATCATCACTGAGTTTCTCTTTGACACAGTCACTCATGGCTTCTTGACTGTTACATTTGGAACATGTTTTTCTGTAACGCTGCTTTGAAAAAAACATGCATTATGAAAGTGCCATCGAAATAAATGTGAATTGAGCTGAATATGCACGTCTCTCCTGCAGGAGGGAATTCGGCTAATACAGCTTAGAGTAAAGTTCTGTCATATGTCTGACATGGTGGATCAGTTGAGCGTAATCCTCCGCAGTGCTGCCAGATCCAGGCAGGATCAGGATTTCCCTGCGTATTTAGACAGGCAGTGTTCAGTCAGCATGCAGTCATGTCAGATTGTTGCCTTTACCACAAACTAACACAGCAAATCCTCCAAAATAATACACAGGTGATTTAACTTACCCTGATAGAATGTCTGCAGTATTCCTGTAACACAAGGAATTTTAAATGGGTAAATATGCATTATTTCTTAAAGGGTTAGTTTACCTAAAAATGAGAATGGTCATTAAATACTCACATCATGTCGTTCCAAAAGGCCTTCGTTCATCTTTGGAACGAAAATTAAGATATTTTTGATGAAATCCAAGAGCTGCATAGACAGCAAGGGAACTATCACGTTCAAGGCCCAGCAACCTTGTAAGGACATTGTTAAAATAGTTCATGTGTCATCAGTGGTTCAACTGTAATTTTATGAAGCTCTGAGAATGATTGATTCCAGATGGTTTCCGGGTCAGTCACGAGAGTACTACGATGCATGTGTGTGGTACTGCTGATGCAGGAGCTGGCATTCTGACGTGGAACACGCATGCGCTGTGCCTTGTTTACAAGCAGAGAAATACCCACGCATGCGTCCTAGTACTCTTGTGAGCATGTGTCGAAGACTGTCTCAGAAGAGAAGACATTGTGCACAAAGATAATAAAAACAACTACTTTATTCAAAGTATGCCTGTAGCTTCATAACATCAAGGTAGAACCACTGATGTCACATGGACCATTTTAATGATGTCCTTACTACCTTTCTGTGTCTTGAATGTGGTAGTTATTTTGCTGTCGATGGAGCTCTCGGATTTCATCAAAAATAGATGAAGATGAACAAAGGTCTTAAGGTTTTTGAACGAGGGTGAGTAATTAATGATAGAATTTTCATTTTTGGGTGAACCGTCCCTTTAATTTTCACTTTAATTTTCTTAAGTCGACTTAAAATACCATTTGCAACCCTTTTTACTTCCAAAATGTGACTTAATTCAAGAATCCTGGAAATTGAATGTTAGAATTAAATTTTAAATTTTAATATATTAAAGTATTTAGATCCTGAAATCATACACACCAGAGCTAGAGTTGCATGATAGAGAGGAGAAATATTTTTTCTTACTTGAATGGTAATAAATAGTAAAATAATACTAGTATAAAATGATTGTGATTTTTTTTTTTTTATTTTTTATTTTTTTTTTTTTTTTTTTTTTTATTTTGTATTTATTCATTTTTTGCAGCTGCATAGAAAATAATAAAAATAATAATAAAAAAAGGCTTGCCCTTAAAAAAAAAAAAAATTGTACAAACCTTCCTTTTATTGGCTGAACAATTTTGGGGAGGAAAAAAACAAAAACAAAAAAACCCTTCACACTGGTTATACGTTTTACAAGAACCAGCTCAGACATCTTTCAATAATTAAGAAGTGCTATGCAATACTGTCGTATACATGTACTATTACAATGCTAATATTTGCATAGTAATTCCTTAATTGCATCTATTTTTTCTCAAAGGTAAATCCATTTAACTTTTATTTTGGTAGAAAACTGCATATACTGCATTTACCATAAACCAAGCTGCTCTGAAACGCTGCTATATTGTGTTTTAGATTTTATTTTGATATATTGTGCAGCCTTAACCAGACCACTCATACTGACTCCCCCTTGGATTCACAGACAGTTAAGACACAAGTGTGTCACTGTTGTTCTTCACACTGTTATGCCAGGCAAAAGCTCACTCCGTGTGCATGTCAGTAGAAGCTCAAAGGAACAGGGATATCTGGGTTATTTTTAGCACTGTGACTTCAAAGAGCATCTTTCCTAAGGAGAATTTCTTCTCCAAATGTTAGAGTGGAGAGAAGAAGCTCAAGATTATTTCTGCTCATTGGCTCCAGTGCAGCACAGCATGCAGATGTATCCTGTTTGCTACGGGCACTGATAGGCCATGAATGTTTGAGTCACATTTATTAAATGAAACTTGGAAGAGTGAGGCTGAATGACTCTCAAACTTTGTCACAAATGTGGCGCCCAATGTAGGGCTCCCTCTGTGAACCGTAAGACCATGACACCCCTGGTTGAAATCGTTATAAATTATGCTTGTGTTATGTGGCTTTGCATTTGAGAGGGAAAAAGTTTGACTATCAACAATTAATATCAAACTTGTTGGATGTTTTCGTAGAGTTGGAAAGGCCGTTAAATCAGCAGGCTGTTGAATCGTGCATCGCCTCCCTCGGATTCCCCAACGACAATGTAATTGAAGCATAGAATTGAAAAATCGACTTTAAACACTGCAATGATGCACTGCAGGAAAACAGAGCGACTTAATAGAATCTAAAACTGACTTGGAGAAGGAGATTTATGCCATTAATTTGTCATTGAACAGCATATCCTCCACAAATTAGAAGCCTTGGGGTGTAAACAGACTATGAATCAGTGTGTTTATCTCTGAAGAGAATCTAAAAGGAACACACCAGGGGAAGATATTCGCCCCCTTCAATCCAAATCCATTTACAATGATTCCAACACAAGCTGTTCCTCATACAGTGAGCTCATCCTTCATATTGATGACGGAATAATTTCATTATTATCAAAAGAAAATGAAAGCTCTGCCAGCTCACTCATCACACATGCTGCCATGTTTCCTGCTTCTAGACCTCAGGTGAAAGTACAGATCACGATCTTTGTGTGAAAATACACTCTGATATCTAGAAGAAAACCGTTGTCTGGTTATTGTTATTCGGAACATGCACTGTGGAGACACCAGCTTTGCCTGCTCTACTTTTCAGTGCTGACTCCAGACCACTTTCGACCTGATTTTCACTAAAGCGTGAAGCAGCAAACCATGTGCGCCTGCCAGCTTACTTCAATCACAGAGCCCCTTTAGGAATACTGGCCAAAAATGCACTTACTACTACTACTACTGCAGACACATACACACAGACCCAGCGTTCAGTTTTCTGTTAACTACTGTACATCCATAATAACATCCAGACTTGATGCAGAGATCTAGTTCAGTCTGTATCACAACTGAAATATTATCTGTAATGCCATTGTTTAACCTTCTCTTCATCTGCAGTTCAATATGGTGAGGTTAATCCACCCACCTGAGCATCTTTATTCAGATGATGTACTGCATAGGCTCAAACCCCATCTGTCACCATTTGTTCACATCACCAGGCATAATAATGTAACAAATTAACAAAGATTAGTAAACCGCTTCAGTATGAAGTGGCAGCAGTTAAACGGACAGTTCTGTCATCATTTACTCATCCTCAAATCTGTCTTGTTTTGAAGAATGTTTTGTCCATACAATGAAAGATAATGAGGTCCAGTGCAGTGTTAATATTGACAGGCATTTTTGATTTAGTCTTTATCTTGAGACGAAAATGCTTAATAGTCTTACTCACATTTTAGTCATTTGAGTCTTTCATAGTTTTAGTCTAGTATTAGTCGACAAAAATTCATTATTCATCACTTTTAGTCAAACTGCAGTTACCAACATTTATTTTGGTAGCTATTTTAGTTTTCAAACAAAAATAGTCATTCATTCTTCTCTCTTTGGACAAAATCAATTAAGCTTAAGAGAAATTGGAATCAAGGATTGAATTTGGAAAAAAAACCTGGAATAAATTATGACAATTTTCATTTTTGGGTAGAGATTCAAATTAAACAAATTTTTCAGAATACATGCAACGTGTGTACATTTATTTAACATCTTTTGTTGGTTAACATTAATGACACAGGTACGTATTTAATTTAGGAATGCTGTCTCTTTAAGACGGAAGGCATGCATGTAATACTGACACACATTCAGTTTTCACCCACATGTTTACGTTCACTTAAGCCATAACCGACTGTATTTACGTGAGATACTCTACGATAGACATTTGGACTGCTGTGTGTGTATTAGAGCACTGAGAACTGAAGAAGATGATAGGATGTACTGTGTAAACAAGGGTATAATAAGAAGTGTACAGTGGTGAACAGAGCAATACAAAAGAATCGGAAACTGAAAGTTTTTCAACTCTAGAATCATTTGGGATCCAAATGCAAAACCAAAGGGTATATTAGGTGGACACCTAAATATACGAAGTTTAAAATCCAAAAGTGATCAGATAAATCCTATATTAGTAGAATCTAATTTAGATTTTCTCTGTTTATCGGAAACCTGGCTCCATGCTAACTCTCCATCAGCAGCTTTAAATGTCTCAGGTTATGATGTTTACAGAAAGGATCGAATTGAAATGAAAGGAGGGGGAGTTATGATTTATGTGAGAGACACTATCCGTTGTAATGAGATCCTGTGGCAAAATCCTATTGATCTAGAATGTATGATTCTATCATCTCAGATGTCGTTTTCACTATTTATCGGGCACCTGCTTTAAATAATAGCTTTTATGATGAACTTAAGAAGGTATTATGTCAGTTTGATTTTAAGAAAGAAGTTATTGATTGATTTTAACTTCAATTGGGAAGACAAAATAGTGAGGAAGAAGCTTAAGCAAATCACAGATGGTTTTCATCTGGTTAAAATGGTCAAAGGTCCAACACGAATAACAAATAGTACTAGTACTCAGATTTATTTAATATTTAGTAATAGACCGGAACGAATCACACAGTCTTATAATATAACAGGGTTGTCATCATAATATGGTGCTTATATCTAGAAAATTAACTAACAAGCGATTCAATATACATGCCAGTAATAAGGAATTCTTTGGTATTCCAAAAACATGATTTTAATGTAGCTATAAAAAATACGAACTGGGAAGATTTATTACATAGTACTGATTCAGAAACAGCTAGTCAAATCTTTACAGACCAGTTACAATCTACAATTAGTGATTTTTCAGTCAAGATGAAATGTAGGTACAAGAAACAGTCCCTCCCCTGGGTGAATGATAATATAAAAAAATTAATGAAGGAACGCGATATCGCTTTAAAATTAGCGAATGATCAAAGACGGCTCGTGATAGAAATACATTTGTAATGTTAAGAAATAAGGTAGCAAGAGTATTAAGGAAAGCAAAGGCAGATTTTTTTTTTTTTATCACAATTATTGAAAATGCTCATGGTAACTCAAAAACTATATGGAGACGGATTAAAAAATTAACCGGGCAAAATAATATCAAAGCAAGGCCAATTGAATTGAAGATTAATGATACAATTTTACAGAGCCCAATTGATGTGGCACAGGCCTTTAACCACTATTTTATTGATTCAGTGGATAAAATTGCTCAACGTTTTAAAGTACAACAACCATATTTGCGAGTAAATAATGCTAGTGGGACAGCTTTAGTATTAAGACCACTGCGGCTGCCATACTGAGACTAGATATGCAAACCCACCTTATGATCCAATGACTTTTTACATTTCGAAAGGCAAGATAGTTAATTTAGCTTATATGATGTGTTTTGAATGTCTGGTAGTCTTCAAATAACATTCTAGTCCCGTCTCGTCTTGTTAACGAAGATGCTGCATACATTTCGTCATAGTTTTTATCATCAGATCGTCAACGTCTCGTCTTAGTCACAGAAAAAAAAGTTATTTACGAATATTCTTCGTCTTGGCAAAATTAACACTGGTCCAATGTTGCTGGGACCCCACTGATTTACAGAATATCTTCTTTAGTGTTCCACAGAAGAAAGAAAATCATACCGGTTTGGAGCACTTTAATTAAAGCGCCATACATCCACACCAGTAGGTGTCAGTGTGATGTCCAAGATCACTGTGAAGAAAAGCCAGTGAGGCGTAACCAAAATATTCTAAGTGCAAAATATAATTACACTACTAAGTTCAAACTTGCCAAAGATTTTCAAAGTAGAACCACTTGGAGAGGTCTTGCATCAAAAAAATAAATCAATCAATCAATCTACATAAAATGTCTTATGGGCCATTCAACTGAGCACACTTGAGTTTAAAAACACAAGACAGGTTATTGGGGAAAAAAACAACAAAAACAGTTTTTTATAGTTTAACTTATTTTATCTTGAGTGCCACATTTTTAGGATGTTCTGTCATTCGTATGACACTGCAAAAGATGCAAGCACGAGTCAAACACGTCAACGTATATTTACATAGAAAAACTATGGAAAAGCAGCATAGTGGAATGAAAAAGCTCATTCTTTTTGAACAGCCCCTTAAAATGTTAATATTTAGGCATTTGTGTATGTATACAGTTTGGCAGAAGAGGAAAGTGTGTGACATTCTTTTAAATTGAGGTCGATATTACTGCATTTAATCCAGCTACATCATCTCCTAGTTTGTTTCTGTTTGTTTGTGTGAAAGTGTTTGAGCATCTGCATGTGAACGCTTTGAAGTATTCTTTTTTATAATACTCACAACAGCTTTAGTGTGTGTGTATGTGAACCACTGCTCGGCACTGTATGAATGAATATTTCTAAAAGTAGGTCTCATTTGCATAAAAGAAAGCAAGTCAGTGTGCGCAGAGCTCTCGTACGGCAGAGATAACGTAAAGACTTAATTAACTGCATGAAGACGTGATCCTCTCACTCTGAAGATCCCTTAATAGTGGCCACGGTCTTACCTCCTTTTTAAAACAGGCCTTTTTTATTACACTCTAAATTCAGTGTACCACAACCTCTTTTCCTGTCTGATGCACAATCCCTCGGTTTACTGAGAGAGAATATAGTATTCATCTTTGAGAAATAAAGCGTGAGAGAGTGTACAGGGATGTTTGCACTCTTAGCATTCTAGTATACTACGTTCATAAATACTGCAGTATGCATATACTACACTCGACAAAATGTGCAGTGCACAGCAGTTCTGTTATACTGCCAATACTGTTATAGTTTTTATTCATATTTAAAATAGATTTTTAGATTTTTCATTTTAATTATAAAGATTTAGTAACTTTGTATTTGTCATTTTTACAATTTTTGTACAATTTTAGATTTTTCAGCATTGATTTTAATACTTCAAGTTAAAAGGTAGCTGATTTTTTGTTTATATTTTTAATTAATGCAATTATTTTATTTGACTTTATTTTAATTTTAGTTTTGTTAACTATAATATCTCTGATATGCCATCTTTTTCCACCGATGACAAACGAGGACATAATATCAGGTGGGATTTTTAAAGATTCGGTGAAATCAAAATTGTTGTTTTGTTGTATTTAGTCCATATATGTTCTTGATATTTGCATTATGACAATGACGAATGACCGGAAGCTTCAGTGATTACTATCTTAAGTATTCAAATGCAATTCATGCCTCATTACATATATAAATACTTGTATGGAAATCAAATTTTGAGTAAAAATGTAGTTTTCAGTAAGCAGCATGTTGTCTGTATAGTTATAGTTTGATTGGCAACCTTAAGACTGACTGACATGTCATTATTTGGTTAGCTGTGTGTCAGAAATTGTGAATTAATGCAACTGTCTGTCTGGCTCTGTAATTTTATTTAAAACAAAAAAAAGAAGGATTTTCCTCTAGCAAGCCCCTTTTAACCTCTTTTCTCTCTGCCTCTGCCTGTGGGTGAGTCACCCCTCTGGAGAAAAGGGTTGTCTCCGTTTCTATGGTTACAAATTTTCGATCTCTGTATTACTTTTCAGCAGTCTTGTTGTGTCTTTTGTTCCATTTAACGTCAGTTGCAGTACATGCAGTCGTGTCTTCCACAAGTCAGTCATTAGCAAGAATCTCTCAATGTATTTCCAGTTAATCGGCATACAAATACAATATTTCAACCCCAAATCTATAATCATAATACTACTACTAACACTACTACTACTAATAATAAATTCTGTATTTCAAAAGAAAATTAAGACTGTCTTTAGGACAATTAATAAATCTTTGTCTGTCTGTCTATCTTATAAAGTTTGATATGCTTATAGTAATACGCTAATATATATTTTTTGAAACTTTAAGTTGCATAAGTTAACTTTATGTATTATGCGCAAACATAAATTAACAACATAAATAGTATATTTATAAATAATTATGGTAACACTTTAGAATAGGGAATCACTTTTAACCACGACTTCCCGCAATACACTTTTGATTTTCTGCTTATTAATATTTAATAAGTTAGTTGTTAATTTTAGGTATGGGGTCGCATTAAGGGATCTAGAATCAAATCATGCAGATTATGTGTTTTATAAGTAATAGTAAACAGCCAATGTGCTAGTAATATGAATGCATGCTAATAAGCAGGTGAGAATAGGTCCTTAAAATAAAGTGTTACCATAATTATTAACCTAGAATAATAATAAATCTATCTATCATGAAAATAATGTCACATTTCAAAAATCTTAATGGGGTTCATTTTCATTATGCAAAATACAATGTTTATTTCTTTTGACTTTTGGGGTGAAATTTGACAGGAGTGTGTTCTTGCCAGGTTTCTGAAACTTGACATCACGTTTCCTTCACTAATATGCTGGTTTTATAATGCAAACTGTTTTACATTTCATTTTTTTTGTCTCCTGTTGTGCTGTATTGTCTCTGCTGTTAATGCTCTTATCTCTGCTGTGCAATATGCAGTGCTTTAGGTCAGAATCTCCCACACACACTCAGACTTCAGGCTAGCAGTATCTCTCTCTGTCTCCCTCTGCCTCTCTTTTTCCGTCCTCCATATTTTACTGCATCCTGCTTCCAAAAGTGGACCATAACGACCTATTTTTTTGGATTAGTCAGAGTCAGGATTTAGGAGGTACTGTGTTAGGCTTATTTAATTTAGGTAAGAAATGCATTCGGTAAGGGTTCATTAGCTTAGTCATTTTCTATGAGGATTACTTCCTGAAGAAACAAACCTATATTAAATTGACGTCATTGAAAAAAGGATTTTCCTTGCTACTTTTCCAACTAAACAGACATGGCTTTATAATGCATAGTATTTTATTTACTGGTAGTATTTGGAAAAATACCTTCAGTTATGGGTAATTTTCCATCAGTTACCTCTTTACATGTATTTGATGTAGATTTTGTCAGTTTTCTGGATGTCACACCTCACACAGGATGTGCTCTTAATCAACTATAGTCATACATTGTTCAGTCATGATTCATTTGTAGGGCCGTATGATTTCTGCGATGCAGAAAATGCGAACGGAATCTCGGAATCCAGTCATAAAATGGAATTTACTGTATAGTGTGGAATGTCACGGAATTTGCCAAATCGTGGATGAATAAATCCAAAGTAGGTCAGTACACTTAAATATGTATATGGTATCTGTGAATATTAAGCTGCAAAAATCCAATTTACATACAAATCCTTCATATTCTGTGTGTCTCTGTGTGCATTAATGGCACAGACATGCGGTTTTGTTTACTACACACTTACTGAAGTGTGTGTGATGCTCAGTGTTTCCAGCCTCTGCCGCCTCAATATATGAACACATGAACATAATCTCTTCATGTCACTTCATTAACATTTTTCCATTTCGTTTGAGAAAAAATATTGTCATATCATATAAACAGAGAAACGTAAAGGTCTTCACAACAACCTGTCAAAATAAGTTTGGTTTAACATGAATAAACCAAATGTGACACAAATATACTAATAATGTAATGATAGGATTACTACTAATAAAAAAATTATTACTATTTATTCATATTTACTAGACAAATTATTTACTACAATTTATTTACCAGAAAAATGTACAATTTTCAGTATTTCTGATAAAAAGCACATAATAATAATAAAAAAAATCATTTTTTTAATAAAATCAAATAATTAGAGGTGCTTCAGATTATTAAAATGTGATGAAACCGTTAGGTACAATTAATAGGAAAGCACTGAATTTGGTAAAAATAAAACCGAATTAACGTAAAAACATTTCATAGGGCCGAAAAAAAGTAATTTTTGTTAAACTTTTAATACATTGTTGATAAATTGAAAAATTTAAATGGTGTAAATTTAAAAAGCTAAAAGGTGTTGAACGATGATGAATCCACGTCAGTGAACCATGCAGATGTTCTGAAGTTTGCCATATTAGTTAGAAAGTGAACGGTGTTCTCATTTACTTTCATTGCTATTAGCCTATTATCATAACAGATTAAATTTAACAAAGGCAATTAAGCCTGTGCTCAAAAACCCGTAATGGGACGCAGGCAGCCATCATCATGTAGATTAGATGTAATTATGCTACGTGATTGTCCTTGTTTCCTGGTGTAGTCAGAGGAAGGAGTCACTGTTGTTTTTCACTTTACTCGGGAGGAAGTTTTATCTGCTTCTCCTTTGTTGACATGATTCGGCGCTTCTGTCTGCAGTCCTCTGTACTGTCAAGTTCAGTTACTGTGGCACACCAGAGCTGAACTCTACTAAGTGTGTGTGTGTGTGTGTGTGTGTGTGTGCAGATCCCTCGGCTCCTCCTTGTGACCTTGCTTGCACCACAACGTCTCCTAAATGAAAGTGAATGAAAAAGGAAGTGATGGGGAGAAAGGGTTGAATGGATCAATTGGCAACATGGCGAAAGTCGAACACGCTTCTCCTGCACCGCTGCATTTTAACACTTATCTCATGAAAGACTGCTAATAATTTGAAAGCTTTTCTGTCAGGGTAAATAAATAACTATTGGTATTTATCACAACACAAGATTGGTTGAAAGAGTGCTGGGGGTCAGCCTGTTAACCCCTTGTGCTGCCCTCAAATGAGTGTACTGAAAAGGTATGACACTATTTATGACACAATTTATGGTTGCTGTCTAACCTATGAGGATCGATCTTTTAGTTACTACTGTTACTCTCAGTAGGCGTGGATTAACGCACAGGCTTGCATAGGCTGCAGCTTAGGGTCCCCACATGTGCAGGGGCCCCGGATTGGCCAAAACTATTTTTATCATTTAAAAAAATCTATTTTTATCATCACCACTGTTGCTAGGCGGCATAGCGCAACTTGTCTGAACGAAAATATGATAGCGGAGCACAAATGTACAAACTACAAAGATTAAAAGAATGACGTGACCAAGATATACTGAAAAATGGATTAACTTGATAAAGCAAGTTCCGTTATCTGTAGCATGTTTGCGCATGCAACACAGATGTGCTCTTCATTCATCTCACTTCGCAATAAAATAATCAGTGGTGTCATGTTAATATTTTTTTGTGTTTATTATAGTGCAAAGAAACAGTGTTCAAATACTAATCTTATATTAGTGCTGTCAAAATTACCACATTAACGCAGGCGATTAATTTTTTCAGTGTAACGTGTCAAATTTAACGCAGGGACGGGGCTAAGGTTGGCCACCCCACTCACAACTGCTGCTTCTGTCTCTCTTTTTTTTTTGCCAAGAAGTGCCTTTATTTAGATGCAGAATGTCTTTACAACCTAGCAGGGTGAGCAGACTGAACTAGCAGGGTGTTTTGGGTCATTGTCCTGATGCAATATGAAGCACTTCGCAATGAATCTGGTGGCATTTTCTTGAATATTGGTAGGCAAGATGGTTTTGTACCCTTACAAATTCATTCTGCTACTGTCATCATACATTAAGTCATCAGTAAAGTTGAGAGGGCCTGTTCCAGATGCAGCCATGCATGCCCATGCCATGACACCACCTCCACCATGCTTTACAGATGAGGCTGTATTTTTGGGATCATTTGCAGTTCCCTGTTTTTTTTCTCCACATTTTTGCTTTCCCATCACTACACATATACATAAATATAAATAAATAATTCCTTATGTGTGTAAACACACTTGGCAAATTCTGATTTATATTAATTGAGTTAATTTATTTTGTAATAGCGAGGTAAAGGGCAAGCTTGTAAATCTGTGTGTGTTGATTTAGTATTCAGGACTCTCAAAGTGTCACAGAGGACACAGTGCAGTTTGTCGATGAGAGGAGGTGATGCTGACATCTTCATCAGCTCTTCCCTCAGTGTGAGAGGTTCTTATCAGACCACCATCTCCTTCACACTGACCCCATAATCAATTCACACACACTCCTGCTTTACCCTGTCGCATCTTGTTCAATAGCAGTTCCACGCCAGACAGATCGATGGATCTCCACCAATACAAACACTCACACACACCCATGTTCTCATGTATCCCCAGTGAGTTGGAGGACTGTGGTGTATTGCGTCAGGACTGTTTTGATTCCTGCAGCGTGAGATCTTTGGGAGGAGGTCCTGACACACTCCTGTGGCACACTGTCAGATCCGTTAGCGCTCTCTGGAGCTTTGAGTGTGTGTGCGTGTGTTTTTATGGGGGTGTGTCCCAAAAAGTAATCGCTCATGAATATGCAGACAAAGGAGCTGCTGATTGTTAATGTTAATTAATACATTCATTAACCTACCGCTAACCTCAGTGCGTGATTGACACAACCTCCACAGTCTGAATGTGCTGATGACTGGATTTACAATGCATGCTGGGAAAAACAACAACAAGCTGCAGATTTGTCACAATGCCTTTGTGCTCCAGCCAGTCAGATGGAGACATGCCATTTGCTTTAATTACACACAGGCCATTATGAGAGATAGTTGTACATTTCATGCAGTGATTTGCTGGAATTTGGTTTTGTATTTTAAATGTCATGCCTTCCTCCTTTGTCTTAGTTAAGTGCATTAATAAGGTCTTTTGGATTTTTTTTTTTTTCTTTTCACATGGCTAATAAAGCATGTCTTAGCTTTTACCTGCATTAGTGGCACTTACATTTATGCATTTAAGACATTTAACAGACCTGTGGTATTCTTAATGTATTTCTTATTGCAATCGTAAGTTTGGAAAACATTAAATAACCAATAGCATTAAGTTTTTTTTCACAGTTGTTGGACTATACTTTGGATGACTACAGATCGGTCAAAATTGGATATGCTCATAATAAGTAATATTTGTTCAGTTTTCCCAGTAGAATAAGACTGTCATCCTAAATGTTGCATATAGATGACATCAAAACTAACAGTAATTGACCAAAAAAAATTTTTCTTAAAGTGCTTTAAACCTGTAACCAGTCGCTAACCAGTATGCCACACCAACATTTTATATTTGCTTTATTTTCATGTCAGTGAAGCACTTTTTTGCCTCTCAGCTCTCATTTTATTTATTTATTTATAAGATCTCATAAATTGCTATTGTATCAGTTAAATAATTATTTAACCTTGATTTAAACATTCTCATTACTTCAGTACAAAGGAGAAAATCAATGTTATTTAAAATGAAATTGATTATTGTAATATTTAAACACACATTTTTATTACAGTTACAGTATTTCAGTTGTTAATTTTTTTTTGTTATTTACAATAGATTTCAGCATCATTGCTTCGATGCAAAGGGACAAATGTTAATTAAAAAAAAAAACTATCTAAATAAAATAATGGATGTTTATAATATTCAAGTACAAGTGTTACTGTTAGAGTATTTATTTTTTTAATTTGGCAGTGCAATGTGATCTGGACATGTTTTGTGTGATTCCCTCAATGTCAATATAACTGTTACAGTATCTGCATGGTACAATTGTTTTGTTTCTGGCTATTTCTTGTCTAATACGCCATCTAGTTTATTTGTTGTCCCCTGTCTAGTTTTTCTGATTGCGTTCATGTAACAAAGTTATTCATGTGTAACCCTGCATCATGCTTTTCTGCTCATCCAGAGTCTTATCATGGTCTGGAGTCTCTAGAGACCAGACACTCATAAATCACATCACCCGCTGCCACCCAAACACTCGATACTGAACCGGAGGCCCTATTAACCTGCCCCTATCTTAATGAGTTAGTTAATGCATTATTTTCTGTTAATGTATAGCTCATCCCTGTGCCTTGGGAATGCTGGGAAAGTGTGATAATTGGCCGTGATTTATCATCGATTGCAGACTGATGAATGGGGCAAGAGGGACTCCATTTGTTTACGTCTTGTTTTGCTTTATCTCACTGCCATCTTCCCCTTCCCCCTCTCCTCCCCTTTCCATCTCACCTCGTCTGAAGGCCGGAGTCAACGTGCTCCTGCAGGATGTGAACGGGAACATTCCACTCGACTACGCCACAGAGGGGACGGAAACCAGCTACATCCTCATCAGACACCTGGAGGAGAATGGTAGGATCCTTTATTAATTTGGTTCTCTATTTATCAGTTTTATATGACTACATAAATGCATAACTAGACCTGGAGATTGTTGAACAATGTAGATACCATTTACAAGTTTAAGGTCGGTATTGATTGATTGATTTATTCGATTGATTGAAAGAATATGCATCTTTCACCAAGGCTGCATTTATTTGATCAATAATGCAGTAAAAACTTTAACATTGTGAAATATTATTAAAATTTAAAACAACTGGTTTCTATCTAAATATATTTTAAAATGTAATTTTCTCCTGTGATGCAAAGCCG